>NC_092052.1:4340557-5028890 GCF_003086295.3 Arachis hypogaea
TGCATGACAAGTTTTAACTTAACTGTTGTGACAGATATCCACTGGACCTGAATCACGTCAAGTAAGTGGTCCTGCAACACCGGCACAGCTCAAGAATTTCACGTTGTGTCAACATCTCCAAGAAGTTCATTCACGAATATCTTCTATGCTTAAAGGAATGCCCAGTATAGCTGCAGAAGTGTTGTCTGCTTCACTAGGTGCAATATATGGTGTTGCATGTGACTCAGTGACATCTTTATTCCAGGCAATGCTTGATCGTCTTGAGTCTTGCATATTGCAAATACATGATCAGAACTTCGGAGTGCTTGGGATGGATGCTGCCATGGACAATAATGCATCACCTTACATGGAGGAGCTCCAGAAGTGCATTCTGCACTTCCGCAGTGAGTTTTTATCTCGCTTGTTGCCTTCCAGAGCTACTACAACATCAGGAACAGAGAACATATGTACCAGGCTTGTCCAAAGTATGGCTTCCCGTGTTCTAGTATTCTTTATCCGGCATGCTTCTCTTGTCAGACCTCTTTCAGAATCAGGCAAGTTGAGGATGGCTAGGGATATGGCCGAGTTGGAGCTAGCCGTGGGCCAAAATTTGTTCCCTGTTGAACAACTCGGTGCTCCATATCGAGCTCTTAGAGCATTCCGTCCTCTTATTTTCTTGGAAACATCCCAGTTCGCATCATCTCCTCTTCTTCAGGATCTGCCACCCAGTGTCATATTTCATCATCTGTATACCCGAGGTCCTGACGAATTGCAGTCGCCACTGCAAAGAAACAAACTAACACCGTTACAGTATTCATTGTGGCTAGATTCTCAAGGGGAGGATCAAATCTGGAAGGGTATCAAAGCAACACTTGATGATTACGCATTAAATGTGAGAAGCAGAAGAGATAAGGAGTTCAACCCTGTTTATCCTCTTATGCTTCAAATGGGTTCATCCTTGATTGAAAAGGTTCAGGCTAACCCAAATTCTTGATCCCGTAAATAATCTGTAGTCTTGTGAAATTGATTAAACCACACCAGTGACTTTGTGATTGCTGCTTGCAAGTTGTTGAGAAGGGTTTAGTTGCGGAAACATGAGGAAGAGGCATGCTAGTTTGGATAGAAAACATGAAGTACAAAAAATTTTAGACGATTTAATAGCTTTTTTTTCCAATATATTTTTTGTTGAATTAATTTTTGTTGGCCAATCTTGACTTTACTGATTATTTGTGATTGGTTGTATTAAATGTAGATAGGGTGGCAAACGGCTCGAAATATGTCAAATCGACCCGTTTAACCTGCCATAAGGGCACGCTGAGCTTAAAAAATGAACCCACCTTAAAAGGAAAACTTGCCTAACCCGTTTCGCCTAACTCGCGAACATTGGCTGGGTGGGATAGGCAAGCCACCAGGCACTTGCCAAAAATAGTTTAGACAATTTAATAGCTTTTTTTTATGATTATTAAATTCATGACATTTCTTAGAAAGTCAGAATATAAATTGAACATGGGTTGACTCCAAGGCTCTCATATATGAATTGGTTACTAATCATTCTAAACTTATAATACTCAATATCATGCCAATATTAGTCTGCTTTTAGTATTGAATTTCGATAAAAATGCCTCTAACTTTTAACATTACCAAACTCTTAAATTCACATTCTTTTGAGTTTTATGATTTAAATTTACAATGAATTCTCGAAGTTGATTAGTTTACAAATTTCAGTTTTATATTTGGACAGTTGATGGTGCATTTGTGCCTTTCAAATTGCACCATCGACAGCCAATGCCAAAATTATACGTTTTTATATGAGAATGACAATGACATGAAAAAAAAAATAAAAAAGAAAGAAAAAACAGTTTTTGGTTTTCACTCAGTTTACGACATTTTATTATTATTATTTTGAATAAGAATGAAAGGTACGATTATTGGAATTTATATGGATATGTTAATGTTAATGCTACAATACCAAAATGTGAAAGGTATGAATAATATTTCAGTGTTATTTGAAATTCATTAGTGTCTGTTAAAAGAAAGCATTAGAAAAAATGAGAAAGGAGTGTCTTAGCGGTAAGAGTATGATCTCATTAAGACAACAACCTCATTATTTTTAATCTAATTAATTTCCTTTTGTCTAATTCTGTCACTGTACAGATGCTACTAGTTATAATGAAGAAATAATTAATATATTTTTCCTTATTTTATGTTAATTGATAACTTGAATAGTAAGCTGCGTGCCCTCCATGCCCTTCTACTTCATTCCATATATATCATTATTAAACGTCATTGTTATTTGAAAAAAAAATTAAATTTATATATTGTTTTATTATATCCGATTCAATTTCGATTGAATATGATTGAAGTTTTGAACTTCTAACATTATCAGTTTATAATCGGTCTAATTTTTAGAATTTTAGTTATTTGAACAACTTTGGCTGTTGGACAACATTTATGTTTGAATTTGTTAACTACAAAATACATAATTTTTTTAAGAGTACAATTACTCAATTAGGCCTTTATTCCACCTCAAACTAATTAGCCCTTAAAAAAAAAATATCAATTAGATCTTTTGAGATAGAAAACAGTGAATACAATATGTCTTTTCATCAATTTATCAGGTAAAATTTAACGGGTACTTATATATATGTCTATTTATTAAAGATCGTCATAAAAATAACAATTTTGGAGTAAAATTTTACGTATTTTGTCAGGATTCATAATAAATAAATAGCAATCGATGAGAGTTTTATAAAAACTCAAAAGATAACAAATGATTTACTGTCTAAAATAACATTGTTCGCATGTTCCTGTGATAGCAATGGGACACGTCACGGTAGAAATATTTAGAAAACTAATTGTGGCTTTACTTTTTAAAATAAAAACAAAAACACTAACTACAAATTTCAAAACCATCTCATTGAATTGACCTATATCCACATCTCCATGTAAAAACAAAACTCAGAACAAGCATTAATTTAAGGAAATAAATGAATGGAAATTTCAGCATCTAATGCTTTTATTGTCTTGTTGCATGTTACAGTTCTCACCTCCCTCATACATATCTATCTATCTTTACATATTTATACACACACCTCTTCCTTGAATTCTCCGAGAGGTTGTAGTTGATTCCAAGGGTGCCAGTTGTATCATAGAATTTCACATTGGAATCATCATCATGGTTAAGAATTTAAACAAAAAATCTTCACACAAACTGTCCAAGAATCATGAGAGACAACAACAACAATTGAAAAGCTTGATCAATGTTTTGAAGCCAAAGGTGTACATCACTGACACCTCAAGCTTCAAGCAGTTAGTTCAAGAACTCACTGGCATCAACAATGGAAGTTCAAGTTCAAGTTTTGAACAAACCATTATAGGTTCTGAGGTTCAAAGAAACCATCCTGATATTGATACTAGCTTTGAAGCTTCAGTGGAAACTGAAGCAACAACAAATTCACCTTCTGAGTTATGTTATAGTGCAGTTCCAATCTTGAATGATGAAGAATTTGATCAAGTCTGCAATCAGATGATGTTTATGGAAGATGTATTCTTAGAAAACACCATAGCTAGTACTCAAAATCCTGTTCCTTTTTCGACATATCAGAATCTCGAGTCACTACTTTTTGATGTTGAACCAACTCATCAGTTCTACAATTCTTATGAACAGATTGATCAAGGTGTCAGCATATATGACTACGAGTTGTCCGGACTACTATGAACAAGAAATGTTTGAATGACTCACTTTGCATCCGAAGTGCGAGTTGGCTTGATAGATCAAGAATGGAAAAGCTTAAAAATGATGAGATTTTGTTTCTTTATTTATCTTTCATGTTTATACCTTGTATATCAGAGGATGTTACTGTTTTCTATGTATATACTTATGTATATAGTAACATATTGGCCCCTTTTTTTCATTGATGTATATGATTCTGGAATTTTGGCTTTGATGAACAAAAGAAAACTTAATGAAATTAAATCTTTTCAGTGAAGTGAAGTGAATAAGGTTATTAAGAACAGCTTATTATGTAATGTAATGTAATATTCTTTAATATTTATGTCATCAACTTCATCCTTGTCTTTTCTTATTTGTATTGAATGAGAAAAGGATAGAATATCAATTAAATGAAAATCAAGAAAACTTAATTGTTACTATATAATGTATAAATCTGTTTAATACCTTCATTTTTTGAAATTCTTGGTAATTAAAACATGTCATTACACAAACCATATCAGAGTAAATCCAATGTTACCATGGCTTTCCATGAGTTGATTGTGAAGATCTAAATTTGCTCAAGAATCTGCTGTTATGGATAGCGAGTCGAAGAACTGCATCACTCGACCAGCATTGCTCTAAGCCACAAGCCTTTATGAGATTCTTGGCCAGGGTAATAGAAGGTGGATTGAACAAATTTGTTACTTGCACATCAAGTTTCCTATTCTCTGCATCCTTTGACCTCCATTGTTCCAGGCCATGAAATTTCTGTTTCTCCTTGAAGGCGAAAAACAACTTTGCCGCGATTTGCACATTTAAAGGATCATCAGTGCTCTCCCTATCAACTATATTCTCTTCTATGACAGGAACTGATTTCGCCACTCGAGAACTTACACTTGAAGTCTTCTCTGCATTATTGCTGTCTTGAAGTCTTGGATTAAACAAATGTGTGCTAATTCGCAAGAACTTGAATATAGATACCGAAGTTGTTGACTTATGAATTTGCTACTATGGATAGCTTTCTGAAATTCTGCATCACTTGAAAACCATTGTTCAACTCCATGAACACCAAGAAATTTCAGTTTCTCCTTGGATACAATGAAGAAATCTTCTGGTGTTTGAGCATTTGTAACATCAATGTTCTTGTTGGGAATAAGTAGTATGACCACAATCCAATCAATCACGTTTCAAATAATTTGTTATTGTTATTATATTAAAATGTTAATATAATAAGGTCCTTGATTAAATTTATAGATTTATCATTGTGATAGTGATCATAATATTGAGAGATAAATCTTTTATAATTTAATCTAAATTGTTCTTGGTCATAGGATTATTAAAAAGGACATTAATAATCCGGAAAGATCAATATATATATAATGGTCTTCATTGGATGAAGATTAATAGATCTCATTTATTAAATTATATATATAGATGGTGCATATAAAGATATGACCATTGAACTGACTCACTCTGAGAATTCCTAATGGTTATAATTACCGCATATTTGTCAATAGGATATTCTCAAGATGAACATGGTAATAGAGTTTCCTTTGACCTGCGACTATCATAATAATTAACAATGTATTTATTATACTTTGATTCCGGACACCTAATACCCTAGGGTGCTAGTTGAATGGATATTGGGTATGATTTAAATACTTGTAGAATTAATGATTAGTCAATAAGGAATCCGTCAACTCTCGGTAAAGAGTTTGAGTTCTATGATTATAATGAATGAGATGGATAAAACCTTGGCCAAGGGGATTGAATGAATAAAGAAATGAGTTTCTTAGGTCATTCACAGTTCATTATAACAATGGTAACAAGTTAGAGTTTGACAATTAAACCATACTCTAAAGGTTAACCAAGAGCTGGAAAGATGGAAGGAATTACACTTTGTTCTTCTAAGGTTCTTAGTAAAAATATATTACTTCATACTATCGGGTCGTTGAGGAGTGTTGCTAGACGCCAACCTTGATTAGTAAATTTAGTATGACTAATTTACTACCCACTTAGTATTGAACCTATGGGGTCACACACTAACAAGTGTTCTAATCTTTGCTATAGAATTATTTAATTATTATTTTGATTTGATCAAATAAATAATTATATTAATTCAGATGGAATATTATTATATTTTTTGCTAGCACCAAGAATATAATAATAGTATGATAATTGAGAATATTAAATGAGATTTGAGAATAATTAGTTATTCTATTTCTGAATTTGAATTATAAATTTGGATGAGATCCAAATCGATTATGTTTTAAATTGTTATGATATGATTCATAAAATTTAAAGGATGATTTGGAATTTAAAGATATGATTTAAATTTGAATTGAGAATCAAATTTAAAATCAGTAATAAATCTCATACTATATATATGTATGCCAAGAGTAGAGGAACATGGTGAAAAAAAACAGATGAGAATAAAACACAAGGGTTTTATTCCATTACCTCTACACACATAAACGTATGTGAGCCTGATTCTTGGAGAAGAATTTTATGGCATGCAAAGAGTTGCAAGAGGTTTCTCAATTTAGATCAGATGTCCATTAGTCAAGGAGTTGACAGCAAAGGTTGGTCTCGGTGTGGATACGCATAGCGCCTTCGTACCATCGAAGGAGAAAGTGATTTTTACTAAAGCGTCTAAAGGTATTTAGATCTGATCTACTATCTATATATTATTGGAATAAAGTTTAAGCACAAAATAGATCTTTAAGGATTACTTTATTTTCTTCCACTGCGTGTGTTATGAACACATAGTAATCCTTCAGTTCTCCTTGTAAATCATCTTCTCTCCTACACCATACAAATGATGAACCCATTTGGCTGCTCCGGAAACAGAATCCTTCAAACCAGACAACAGAAGAATCTTGTCTGCATTGTTGGCGATTCGAGCCTTTGTACTTGAAGGAAACTGTTAGAAACAAGAGTCCGAGAGAGTAATCTGAAAAGTGTATTATTGAGTATGTTGAAAAGTACAATATACAAGGGGTATTTATAGGTGCTAAATGAATCAACGTAATAAAGACATAGAATCCTATAATTAATGTACAGATATGCTATATAAATATAGACGATGATAATTGATCTAAATTGATTCTAATGATTCTCTAACACGATGCTAATTGATCTAAATTGATTCTAATGATTCTCTAACATCCCCCCTCAAACTCAAGTGGGAGCTAAGGATACCAACTTGAGTTTGGATAACAAAATCCGAAAGCAAGTCGGGTGATGAGCTTTCGTGAAGATATCAGCAGTCTGATCCAGTATCTCAACAGCAATTAGTCGAACAACATCAATAAGGATACGTTGCCGAACAAAGTGACAATCAATCTCAATGTGTTTGGTGCGTTCATGAAACACATCATTATGAGCAATCTGAATAGCACTGCGGTTATCACAAAAAAATCAGTAGAGGACGACTGAGGAGCACCCAGATCTTTGAGAAGCCAACGAACCGAGATAACCTCAGCAGTGGTGTCAGCGAGGACACGGTACTCAACTTCTGTGCTTGAGCGAGCAGTGAACGTTTACTTCTTAGCACGCCAAGAGATGAGAACATCGCCAAGAAACAAACAGTAACCAGTAGTAGAACAACGATCAGTGGGATCACCAGCCCAATCAGCATCAGAGTATGCCTGAAGGGTCAAAGAGGAATCGGCAGAAAAATAAAGGCCATGAAATATAGTGCCTTTGATGTACCGAAGAATGCGAAGAACTGCCGCATAGTGAGTAGTACAAGGAGCTGACAAGAACTGGCTGAGGACATGAACTGGATAGGCAATGTCTAGTCGGGTGACAGTCAAGTAGACGAGACCTCCAACTAACTGGCGATAAAGTGTCGGATTATCCAAAACAGTGCCATCCATAGGGGTAAATCGAACATTAGGCTCAAGAGGAGTAGATTCAGTGCGACTATCTGTAATCCCATCGCGAGCAAGAAGATCTGAAGCATACTTAGCCCGAGAGAGATAAATGCCATCATCTATGGAGATGACCTCGAGACCAAGAAAATAGCTGAGAGAACCAAGATCCTTCATCTCAAAGGTACGGTGAAGAAAGGCCTTGAGATCAGAGATACCATCAACATCATCTCCAGTAATGATCATGTCATCAACATACAAAAGTAGAAGAACAACTCCACGTTCGCTTTTACGAATGAAAAGCGCATTCTCATGAGGACTAGAAATAAAACCAAGACTGCATATGGTAGTGCTGAACTTGTCAAACCATTCACGAGGAGCTTGCTTAAGTCCATAAAGTGCCTTGCGAAGGAGACAAACCTTATTGGAAGGACAAGGATATCCTGGAAGTGGTTTCATATAGACTTTCTTTTTCAAATTCGCATTAAGAAATGCATTTTTCACATCCCTCTGATTGAGAGACCATCTTTTAACCGCAGCAATGGCAAGGAGAGCTCTAACAGACGTATGGCGAGCAACAGGAGCAAAAGTCTCTTCATAATCAATACCATACTCTTGCGTACAACTTTGAGCAACCAAGCGTGACTTATAACGGTCAATAGAGCCATCAGAGCGAGTCTTGATCTTGTATACCCATCTACTGCCCACAACTTCCTGATCAAAAGAAGGATCAACTAAATTCCAAGTGTGTACTTTTTCAAGTGCCTATATTTCTTCCTGCATTGCTTGTTGCCAATTTAGATTTGTGGAGGTTTCTCTGAATGACTTAGGTTCATGTTGATAAAGAATAGTAGAAAAGCAATGATAATCAAGAAGATGAGGAGGTGGATTCCTTACTCTAGAAGAACGAGTGGGAAGAAGAGGCATGACGCTAAGAGCGGGATCGCCGTCCGGATTGGAATCATCGGGAGATGGAGAAGGCAGAGGATTAGGAGCCTCGAGGGGTGAACTTGGGGTAGACCCTGTAGTATCATCACTAGAAAAGAGATCAACATTTGGGTTAGTAAAAAATGGTGACGGATTAGAAGGAATGGACTCAAAAGAGGAAAAACTAGAGAATATGTGATGCTTCCAGAAGACAACATGACGAGATATACAAATACGGCGAGAGATAGGATCCCAACAACGATAACCCTTATGTTCAGAAGCATAACCAAGAAAACAACACATGCGAGCCCGAGGTTCAAGCTTATTATGTTCATGAGGCTGAAGAAGGACAAAACAGACACAACCAAAAATACGGAGAGAATTGTAATCGGGAGAAGTACGATAAAGACGCTCAAAGGGAGTAGTGTTACCAAGAACAGAAGAAGGGAGTCTATTGATAGCATGAACAGCAGTGAGGACAGCTTCACCCCAAGCACGCTCAGGACAGGAAGAGGAAATAAGCATCGCACGGACAGAGTCAAGAATATGACGGTGTTTACGCTCAACTCTGCCATTTTGTTGAGAGGTACCAGGACAAGAAAACTCAGACAAAGTACCCTGTTCAGCGAGAAAATTTAAAAGTTTGGAGTCACGATATTCCATAGCATTATCACGTCTAAAAATTTTAATGACCTTTAAAAACTGAGTTCGAACCATAGTGGCAAAGTTAATATAAATCTGAGGCAACTCAAAATGATTAGTCATCAAATAGACCCAAGTAAAACGTGAATAATCATCAATAAAGACGACAAAATATCGAGCCCCTCCCATAGAAGCGGTGGGAGTGGGCCCCAAACATCAGAATGAATAAGATCAAAAGGAGAGCATGTATTAGAGGAATTATTATTAAAGGATAAGGCAGGTTGTTTTGCAGTGCGACAAGAAATGTAATCTAAAGACTCATTTTGAACTTGACCTAAAACACCCGTAGATATAAGAGGACGTAATTTTCCTAAGGAGCTATGGGCAAGACGACGGTGTCACAAGTGAAGAGTAGATGGAGAGGAAGCAGCACAGAGATTTGTAGAGGGACCATGAAGGTTCTCGAGCTCCAATAAGCGTCTGACATTACATCCAATCCCGATGATCTTTTCCGTCCGACGATCCTGCACACGAAAACCAGAATTAGAAAAAATGACATCAAAACCAAGTTCAACAAGCTGACCGACAGAGATAAGATTAAAATTCAATTTTGGAATAAAATAAGCATCAGAAAGATGAATATTGGACTGTGAAACAACCCCGTGATGTGTTGCATGTAAGAGAGAACCATTAGCAGTGTTAACATAAGGTGCATTTGTAGTGGGAGACAACGACGAAAAAAGATGACGCAAAGGAGATATATGATTGAAACAACCAGAATCAAAATACCATTTAGAATTACCTGGAGGGGTGGAAAGAGTAGCGGGGGTATTACCAGGAAAGGAGAGAAGTTGCCTAAGAAGGGTTTCAATATCTGATGGAGAAACAGAAGGTGTGTTGAGAGATGTGGAAGAGGTGGACTCAGTAGCAGCAGCAGCAGTAGAGGCAGGCACATGCTGAGAGTTGTTGGGACGAGGTTGATACTTGTTCTGATCTGAGCGTGGTGGTCGAGTAGGACAGGTAGCAATCAAGTGATCCGAGAGCTTACAATAATGGCAGAACAGTTTTGGGCAGTTGGAGCCAATGTGGCCTTTTTGTTTGCACTTACGACATTCAATAGAAGGACAGTCGGAGAAGGAATGCCCAGGCCGATTACAGTTGCGACAGATTTTGCCCTTTCTGTCGGTGGCAGCAAAGACAATTTCACTTTTAGAACGAAGCAATCCCAAGCGCGTTTCTTCAGACTTAAGATGAGGAAGAGCATTTTCAAGACTAGGCAAGGGATTCTGATGAATAAGAGAAGCCCTGACCGGCTCATAGTCATCAGTAAGTGCCATCAGAAATTGGATGAGATGTGTCCGATTCCGATAATCCTCATATGTCTTAGCATCAGTGGGATCTTTAAGAACAGGCTCACAAGGGGTCAACTGATCCCAAATAATCTCCATCTGAGCAAGAAAATCAAAAACTGCTTGGCCACGTTCTTGCTTAAGGCTATGAAGTTTCTTAAGCAGTTGGTACTGATGAGAGAGATCAGAGATAGTGTAATATTTTGCCAAATGATCCCATACCTCTTTAGCAGTTTCAAAACGCTCAAACTGTAAATGAATGCCAGGAGTAGAAGTGTTGCGGAACCAAGTGATAATCTGATGATTTTTACTATCCCAATCTTCCAATTTCTCTGCATAGTCCTTCTCCTTCTTAGCATCCTCCTTGGATTTAGAGGCACCATCTTTGGATTTGTCAGTCACAGTTGGCTTAACAGGACAGGCAATATCACCAGTCACATATCGCCATAATTTTCGCCCTTTAAGAAATCCTCGCATAGCTTCAACCCAATGTGCATAGTTGGAGCCATTAAGGATAACAGGGATAGGCTGAAAGACATTCGTTTTTTCCATAGTAATAGAAGAAATAGCAAAAGGAAGAAGAAAACTGCAAATTCGGGACAGGAAACGAGAAAACCGACCGCGGAATCGGAAAGAGCTCACCAAAAAACCTTAGGGAGGGTCCAGCTTGTCCTCCACGTCAGCAGTCACGTCAGAGAAGCGATGACACGTGGCGGCACCGGAGAGGAGCGAGAGAGACACGCTGGCAGTGAGGTGGACGCGGGTCAACCGTGGGTCGGGTCGGGTCGCGCACGAATCAACCAAGGATGGCTTCGTGCGACAGGTGGCAGCACCAGGAGCGTTGGATCTGCACCAAGATCAACGGCACTGAAAACTGGAGGGCGAGAAAGGCTGACGTCGCGACACGTGGGACCGCGAGGAACGTTCGATCGGCGCCGAGATCTAACGGCTGCTGAAGCTCTGGAAGGAGAAATAATGGAGGTGGACAGCGAACTTCTGGCGGCGCGTGATGGCACGTCCGGTGGCTGCTGGCGGCGGGCGATCTCAGCGGCGTTGGAAAGCTGACGAAGAGAAGAACACGATGATGCCGGAGGTGACGAACCAAAGCGTTGAAAACAGATCGAAAAACGAGAGAAAAGAGGCACGGTCGGAGGAGAAAAATAAGAAGGCTATGAACAAAAATTCATTGAAAAAAAAGCTTTAGGCTCTTGATACCATGTTAGAAACAAGAGACTGAGAGAGTAATCTGAAAAGTGTATTATTGAGTATGTTGAAAAGTACAATATACAAGGGGTATTTATAGGTGCTAAATGAATCAAAGTAATAAAGACATAAAATCCTACATTAATGTACATATATGCTATATAAATATAGACGATGCTAATTGATCTAAATTGATTCTAATGATTCTCTAACAGAAACAATGATTTGAATCTATTCCAAATTTGGCAGACTTGAGTTTCGCCACTCGAGCAAAACATATGATGAATACTATTCCAATACCAAACAAATTCTACCTTTTCTGCAATACCAGTGAGACTCATTGAAAGCAAAACAGAAGATGGATCGATAAACTTCCTTGGGTGAGATAGCATATAAAAATCTAAGTTGCTGACTTGTGAGTTTGCCATTATGAATAGCCTGTTGAAGTTCTGCATCACTTGGCCACCATTGTTCCAAGCCGTGAGCCACAAGAAATTTCAGTTTTTCCTTGTAGACAACAAAAAACTCTGTAGGAACTGAAAAGAAAGAATCCTTCAAGCAAGATAACTGAGGTGTCCAATTCTCCAAGCATACAATATCCTGAAGATTATTCCTCAATAGCGAAATAGATTTCGGATAAAGTAAACATGTTACTTTTAAAAACGAGGCAGCATCTAAAGATTTTTTTCCTTTGTCAAGGACCAAATTGGTTGTTTAAGAAGTGTGTTTATTAATTAAGAAGTGTAATTGGGCCCTTGAATCTTGATTATATTATAGCCTATGATCTAAAGTGAAGACATTAGGATATAAATTATAGAGCTTTGGGAGGTAAACTCTGGGCCATTGAACTAAAGTTTGTTTCACCCAACAACTCAAATCAATTTGGTTTCTAACTAAATGTTGATGATGACTAGGTCCACCCACATGAACTGCTATAATTCTATGCTAATAATGTAAAATTGGTTAATGCAGTAGCTAGTTTAATTTATTAATAGGAAATATTAGGTTTGAACTTTAAAATTGAAAAAAAAGGTCTTTGTTAAATATCCTTCTTAACATTTTTGTTAGTTTTCCACAATATCTCTCAATCTATCAGGTCAAAAACAGGGGCGGAGCTACACATATGGAAAGGGGCAATGGCCCCAAATTTTTTATTTTTGTTAAAAAAAAAATATATAATAGACATAGCCTCTTTTTTTTATTTTCCAGCCCATCTCTTTTTTTTAGTACACTTTTTCAGTCCTCCTTTTATTTATAAAAAAAACAGTCCATTTTTATATAACATTAATAAAGTATAATTGTTTTAGACTTAGTCTAATAGTTTACTTTATTTAAAAAATAAAATATAAATTTTTTTTTTCTCAATATTTTCATTCACTCAAATTTCCCACTTTTACTTTGTCGCAGGTAATAATTTTAGTAAATTATTAAACACCGCTCCCCCTAAATAGTTTAAGGGTTTGTTGTTGGCGATAAATTGTTACATGCACAAAACGATATTCAAACTCCCGACATTATTAAATTTTTAGAAATAAAATTTGGAAGTCATAATTTATAGTCACAATGACTAATAATGGCAAGTTGTAGTTCTTGTTCTATGGATGACGGAAAAGTCTAAGGCCAGCGACTTTATTAAATTTTGGCCAAGTTCACTAGGGAATGAAATAATCTATTATGTGTTAACATCTAATCTCTTATTTTCTACCCTTAAATTATAAATTATTAAGTGACTTATAAACACCAACTTTATTTACATGTCACTGTCAAGTAAAAAAGAATATTCATATTTTTTTCCCCTTGTCTAAGCATAACTATATAGCCATATAGAGAAAGAGACGCAGAAAAATATAATATCATATCCTAGGGGAAGCATGTGCCATTTAGTACACAGATTCCAGAACATTTTCATGGCTGAGTCTTATAATGTGTATGGTTCTAAAAAAGAAGAAGAAGAGGAGAAGTGTTGCAGAACAGTGAATAGAGAGAAGAAAAGAAAAAAAAGGCAGAAAATATACACATCAACAGTCATCATTACAATCATCACATCAAAATCAAATTCTTCTTCAATTCTTTTCACTTTGTTTTTCTTTTCAACCCTTCTTTCCTCCTTTTTCCTCCAATCTGCTGCCCAACATTTGTAGTTGAATTTGAAGTCTTTTTTTTCTAAAATCAGAAGAAATCATATTATTTATGCCATAACAGATGCATGATTGCATCTTTACCAAGACATTAATTAAGAAAGAATCCAAGACTGAAAAAGATTATGGTGACATATACCTTTCTCTTTTATTCATGCTTGGGACTTTCAGGTATGTCCCTATACAATTTTTTAGGTTCTTCTACATACTTTTTATTTAACCTTGTAGGAAAATTATTTCTTTTTCTCCTTCTTCTTCTTTATTACCTAGATTATTTCTTTATCAATAATAAACTTATCATTGTAATTATTTTTGTAGTAAGAGTACATAAAGAGTACATAGTATATAAGGTGTAATAACTCAACAAATATTTTTTAAGGGGATTTTAATTAAAATTAAAATCCCCTTAAAAAATATTTGTTGAGTTATTACACCTTATATACTATGTACTCTTTATGTACTCTCACTAAAAAATAATTACAATGATAAATCTATTATTAATAAAAAAATAATCTAGGTAACATTCTTCTTCTTTTTCCTTTTGTTCTCAGCTGGTTGATTAGGTTTAACAATTTCTTCTATAATTTTAAAACATTACAAACTTAACTACAATAGCATCAACACACAATGAACAATAATATCTTGAGAGTTATAATAAAACAATGGAAAACTTTATGACTGTGATGCTCATCAGAACTGGAGGCAAAATAACTTGTAAGCAAAATCATCTCCAGTAACATTTGAGGTTGAATCCATAGTCTCCTGTTCTTGAATTTCAGCAATTTTTACACATTTATAAACTCAATCAGTAGCATTACTATCTTGTTCATTGCAATTACAGAGAGAAAAGAGAGAGACCTTGCTCCATTGCATGCAGTTGCAGTGGGATTCCAAAGAAATGGATTTTGGCGTGCTTTTTTTTTCTCTACGAAAGCAAACAGATTCAACGACTACTTCCTTCCTTGGTTTCAATTATGACTTGCTTCTCTTTACGCCTTTTCTAATTGCTATTTATACACACAAAAAAGTTTAGGAGTCAAATATAATCAATCAAAATCTTATATTTTTAACTTTATTTAATGGGATGAGTAAAATTTAATTGTTATCCTTTCATGCGCCTATTTTTTTTATTGTAATTTTTTATGTATATAAAAAAATTAATTACATATATTATTATAAGTACATACGTTTATTAATTTACTTTCTTATTAAATAAATATACATAATTTATATTTATAGTATTTAATTTATATTATAATAACGAAAGCACATTTTTTATTTATTATGTAACATTTATATATCCATATACATAATTTTTATAATTAATATTATTTAATTATAAACTATATTTTATTATATATTTTAAATTATTTTATATATGCACTAATAAATCATTATTCAAAATATTTTAATATTTTGTTTGAAGACATTATAGATCTAAATCAACGTATAATTTTTCAAATCAGCGTCTTTGATAATTTAAAAATTTATTTCATATTTTTCAAAGTGAAAATAATTTATTCTGATTCACATATATTTTTAAATTTAACTATAATTAAATTTGAAAAAGAAAATGTTAAATACCTAAATTAATTTATTCAATTTATAAATTTATTCATAATAACATCTACAATTTTATACACATAACATTCATAGTTAGGTAAGATACACATAACATACAAGATTTTATATTAATAACATCCATAATTTTATACTCATAACCTTCATAATTTCATACATATAATATTCATAACTTCTTTCTTTCTTAATTGTTTTCTTTCTCTCCTTTACCCATTAGATAATTTTTATTTAACATCTCAGTTGAAAAATTTCTTTGTCTTGACATAATGTACTCTAGGAGAATATAATGTACTCCAGATATAAGGTTCTTTTATGCAATAAAAATATATCTTTGAAAAAAAAACAAATTTTTATAATTAGTATTACCAAATTTTAAACTATGTGTCTTGTTATATATTTTAAATTATCTTACATGTACAACAAAGGATTATAATTTAATATTTTTTATTTAGTATTCATATGTATACTTATTTATTGATTTTAATTTGACGAGTTAATAATTATTTTTAAAATTTTATTTCTTAATTTTTGTTTATTTTTTATTTTTTTATTTTATAATAATTTATATGTAAAATATGAATTGTATATAAGAAGTTGTTAAATTCTCTAATTTAACATCCATATTTTTATACGTATAATATTTATAATTTTATATATATAATATTTATAATCAATAAATTGGTGTTAATTTATTATTATTTATTATTTTATTTTACAAGTCATGAACCAATAATTTTGGATGTTTTTAATTTTCAATAAATAGAAATTGATCAAATTTAAGATGTTTTTATTTTTTATAAATGTATTGAGGAGATTTGAAATTTTTTTTAAATTAAAATATAATAATTTAAAATTTTTATTTGAGAAAAAAATATTATAAAATTATAAATACATACAGTAATAATGAGAAAGAAATTTTTAGAATCTGATCTATATTAAATTTGGAATTAATTTTTAATATTATTAAATAAAAAAAAAAATTAATTATAAAAAAAATTAATTACATTAATTAAATTAAGAGAATAATTCACACTCTCTTATAAATACAAATATTATTAATAATATATCTTTATTTATTATTTATAATATTTTGGCTATATAGCATAGTTATTAGGCGCCCAATTTGATTCTTCCAACTTGAATGAAATTTCAATGCTCCAAAAATAAAATACAATGCAAAAGTATATGTTTGGAGTTTTAAAGCTCCATAAATGAGAAGGAATAGGAGAGGTTTTTTTTGGGTTTCGACCCATTTTAAGTTGGATGGCCATTTTTGTTAGTATTTGATATTATAGTGAGTTAAAAAAATATTTGGGCTAAGAGTTTTTTTTTATTATTTTGGTATTTTTTTTACTATTATACGATTAACAAAAAAATAAAAATAAAAAATGGAAGACCTGAAATTATAATTACACCCTTTTAGAGTTAATTTTAAAAATTAAAATTATTTAAAATTAAAGTAATTTATATTGAATTAGAAATATGATATTAATTTAAAAAGGAGTAAACTATAACAATAAAGATATATATTTAGAAAATTTGAAATGACAATTATACCGTTGTAAAGTTAATTTTAAAATTTTAAATTTATTATATATTTCTAATTTTACAACCAAAATATATCACATGTCACTTTTTCATTGCAATTAGAATCAAATTTTTCTCTCTAACATTAAGAAAATTTTCTCTTTTCTTTACTAATTTTACAACCAAAACTAGTGTATGTTTTCGTACACTGTACGGAATAATTAATAAAAATATATAAATTTTTTTATTAAAAGAGATTAAACAAAAAATATATATAATAATAATTATTATAAATATTTGATAAAGTTATAATTAAAATCAAAGTTTAATTATTTTTAATGTTAAAAATATTAAAAATAATTAGTATATGTCTTAACTGATTTGGATTGATTGAGTGGTCATCTCACTTGTCTACCTAAATAAGTATTAAAGTTTTGAATTCCGCCTTGTGTATGTAACAACTCATTAGCGAGCGTCAGACCCTTAATAAATGGAGCTTCAATCCGTGAAAAATTAGTTCTCGACCTGTGACAGTTTTATTTATTGGTATCATATTCATTTAGGAAGTCAAATAACATGATCAACGTTGTTATCAGTTAAAATTTTATATTTTATGACATGATTATCAAGCTTCTAAACTTATAAACTTCTGTCATTACAAAAGCTATTAGATTGATTAATATTTGTTGGTAATATTACCAAAACATCGTCGTTGAATATTAGTTTGTGTAAAAAAAAACTGTAATAACTTTTGTTTTTTAATATATAATTTATTCTATTGAAAAATGCGTAAATATATTTTTTTCATTTTTATATAATTTTATTTGGCAATAATTGCCATTAAAGAAAAAACGAATGATTACACTATCTTATAATATAATGTACAAAATATTTTTTTATTTTAAAATTAATTCTGGTTAATTAAAAAAATTTAAAATATTTTCTTACACAAATTTAAATTTAAATTTGAATTCAGAATTGATTAACAACTCAACTTTTTCTAAACTTTTAATAATAAAAACAAAATTAGTTAGGTACAAAATATTCAGCATTTAATAATTTCAATCATTTAAATTTTAATTACCAAAAATGAGTTAGAAATTAATTATAACTTAACAATCGATAATATATATATATATATATCAACTTTTTCTAAACTTTTAATAATAAAAACAAAATTAGTTAGGTACAAAATATTCAGCATTTAATAATTTCAATCATTTAAAGTTTAATTACCAAAAATGAGTTAGAAATTAATTATAACTTAACAATCGATAATATATATATATATATATATTAGTACACAAATAATAATATCTAACATATAATTTAATTTTTTTTAACAGAGCTAATGTATAATTTATTGAGTATTGATTTATTGTCTAAATTTTTTTATAAATTTTGTAGTATGTAAAAATAGTGATCTTATTTTTTAATACTAATAAATATGTAGGTATTTGTACTATTATATTTATTGTCTTAGATAATAGCTTAAGTTACTTATTTCGTATGTTAAATAATATAAATTATATTTTGTATATTAAATTCATCAATTTATCCATATTAAGAGGAGAAAAATTATGCAATAGATTGTATGCTATAAAGATTAGTTGATTTATATATAAATTATCTTTAAAAAAAATAAAGAAATAATTTATCATATGTAGTGTCATGTATATATTAGGATTATCTATTTTAATTATGTGAGTGACTATTATTATTCACTTTTTTATTAAGACAGTAAATAATATTTAAATTAAAAAAGAAAAAAATATAATTAGAATTTTTTTAGTTTGATTATAAAATCTATTATAAGTATACCTAACTTTTATACATACTAAATATAATTATATTTAATAGTATAGTATTTATTATAGCAATGACTCAAAATATTAACTCAAGTGAGTAAGATCAACCTAGGTCTATTGTTAGGATCCTAAATCCGAATTATGTTCATTGTCTTAAAATCCAATGCAAATAAAGTTCACGTGTCCTATCTCAAATCGGCTCAAATTGGGCTCAAATTGAATTTTCGTTGTTAGTTAGATATAGTAATAGATACTCTTGTGAGCACGACGGACCCTTTTTCCCGTCCTTCACTCTCGTTTAAAAAAAATATATATATCCCCTGTCCGCTCTCCATCTTCATCGCAAGTCTCCCTATTTAATTATCCCCTTAGCGAATGCAAATACCCACTATTATCTATGGATATTCTTTAAAAATTAAAAAAAAAAAACAAAAAAACTATAATATAATAATCATAAAATAATTAATTCAATACAACTCATAATATATTCATTATAAAAAATGACATTTAAAAGAATATAAAAACATCTTCCAACATAATAACATAATATAATATTTTAGGGCGCGACTGAGCGACATAATGACGAACTTAAGAGGTAGAGAAAATGAGTTAGAGGAAGAATAGAAATAAAATCAAGGCTAAGATGAGTCTAGAAAGAAAAAAAAAGAGTTTAAATTGGAGACAGAAATTAGGATAAATTTAAGAAATATATATATATATATATATATATATATATATATAAAAGAATAAATTAGTAATTTTATATTTAACAGGTCCCTTGAAGATAGTACCTATGTCCCCATCCTAATCTATTTCACGTGGATAGGTCTCCACCCGTAAAAATTTCACAGATTCCCATTTAGTCTCAAATTGCAAGTAATCCGGCGAATATTCATTTAGCTAGTCTTTTTTATCATTCTAATGGCTAGTATTTGTTGGTTCGTGACGTGAAACTACTCTAGCCACTTAGTAAATTCCTAGATAACCAAAGTGCAAGCTTTATCATTCTCATAAAGTCACATGAGGAGTAAAAATAAAATAAAGAGAACAATTAAAAGAAGTAAAAGAAGGTAAAATAAATAATGTGTGGAATAAATAAAAAAATATTGTAATAAAAGGTTAATATAATCAATGAATATAAAGATAAAAGTAAAAAATTAAAATACGATCTTATTAAACAAATTTAAAAAAAAAATTTAAAGAATAATCTATTAATCAACTTTTATAACAAATTTAAAATGTCTTTAAATAAAATAATTCTATTAATCAAAATATATAAAAGAATAATTGATATACAACAAAATTATAAAAAAATTTAACAAAATTAAGATAAAAAATAAAAATAAAGAAATTACAAATATTACACTCAAAGCACAAAATAGAAAGAAAAAAAAGGATAGAAAGCACATTCTAATTATATATAATTAAAATATATTATTAAATTATTAAATTAAAAAAATTGAATTAATGACTAAAAATAATGAATAAAAACTATAAATTTTGATGACTAAAAATAATAAATTAAACTAAAAAAATTAAAAATATTATTTGAGAATATAGGAATTATAGAATATATAATATAGGTGTATATATACATTAATAACAAAATAAAATCGTAACATATTGAATTGGAATCCTTTAATGTTTTTAAATGAATTAAATAAATTTATTTAAAAATAATAAATATTCATTCATTATAATGATTAATATCAGTTTTATTTACTGGACCGTACTAATAAGAGTAATTAAAAAATATATGTGACCAGTTTAAATAATTTATTTAAGTATCAATTAATTAATACGTAGTATAAACTCATTACCTTCTTAATAATTAATACTCGTTTTATGTAAGAATCAATTAATTAATACTCGTTTTATTATATATATATATATATATATATATATATATATATATATATATATAATAAGATAATAAATTAAATTAAATAAATTTATTTATTTCATTGCCTTATATATTATTTATTAAATTATTTAATATTTATGTGATTTAATGAATCAAACAAAATTTTAAATAATTTAATATCTATTATAATTAAATTAAATATTTGATTAGTTATGATTGATGTAATTTAATTAATCGAATAAAATATTAAATGATGGAATATTATTTATTCTAATAAAATCAAATTAAATATAACTAATTAGTTATAATTAATACAGTTGAATGAATCAAATACATTAAACAACAACAACAACAAAGCCTTGTCCCACTAAGTGGGGTCGACTACATGAATCAAACGACGCCATTGTGCTCTGTCATGTATCATGTCTACAGAGAGACCGTTTACATGTAGATCTCGTTTGACCACCTCATGGATGGTCTTCTTAGGTCTTCCTCTGCCTTTCGCCCTTTGTCCATCTTCCATCTCATCTACCCTCCTGACTGGATGTTCTATCGGTCTTCTTCTCACATGTCCAAACCACCTGAGACACGATTCAACCATCTTTTCCACAATGGGTGCTACTCCAACTCTCTCCCTTATATCTTCGTTCCTTATTTTATCCAATCGCGTATGGCCACTCATCCATCTCAACATCTTCATCTCTGCCACACTCAGCTTATGTTCGTGCTCCCCTTTAGCCGCCCAACACTCCGTACCATACAGCATAGCCGGTCTTATAGCGGTGCGATAGAATTTACCTTTAAGTTTTAAATGCACCTTTTTGTCGCATATAAAACCAGATGCACTCCGCCATTTTGACCAACCTGCTTGGATCCTATGATTTACATCCTGTTCAATCTCTCCATTATCCTGTATGATGCACCCTAGATACTTAAAACTTTTAACTTTTTGTAGGATGTTTTCTCCAATCTTCACCTCTATATTGGGGTTTTCCCTTCTCAAACTGAAATTACATTCCATATATTCCGTCTTGCTACGGCTTATGCGCAGACCATATACTTCTAGAGCTTCTCTCCATAACTCCAGCTTCTTATTTAGGTCTTCCCTTGATTCTCCCATAAGGACGATATCATCGGCAAAAAGCATGCACCATGGCACAGGCTCTTAGATGTGCTCTGTGAGTACTTCCAAGACTAATGTGAAAAGGTATGGACTTAAGGATGATCCCTGGTGTAATCCTATACCAATAGGGAATTCCTCTGTCACACCACCTTGAGTCTTCACACTAGTTGTGGCCCCATCATACATGTCTTTAATTGCCCGAATATATGCGATCCTTACTCTCCTCTTTTCTAAAACCTTCCATAAGACCTCCCTTGGTACCCTATCATACGCTTTTTCCAAATCAATAAACACCATATGTAGATCCCTTTTATTACTACGATACCTCTCCATCATCCTTCTTAATAGGTATATCGCTTCAGTGGTAGATCTGCCTGGCATAAATCCAAATTGGTTCTCTGTTACTTGTGTCTCTTTTCTCAACCTCCGTTCTATCACCCTTTCCCATAACTTCATAGTATGACTCATAAGCTTAATCCCTCTATAGTTTCCGCAACTTTGTATATCCCCCTTATTCTTGTAGATAGGTACCAAGGTGCTCTTTCTCCACTCATCAGGCATCTTCTTTGACCTTAAAATCTCATTAAAAAGCTTGGTTAACCAGTTGATTCTTTTTTCTCCAAGACCCTTCCAAACCTCAATCGGGATATTATCAGGTCCTACTGCCCTGCCAATTTTCATCTGCTTTAGAGCCTCTTTTACCTCGAAGTCTCGGATCCTTCGATAGTAGTCAAAGTTTTGATCTTCTTCCCTTGTGCATAATCGACCAAGGCTCGGAAGAGTCTTCTGTCCCTCATTAAATAACTCGTAGAAGTAGCTCTTCCACCTTTCATTAATCTTCTCCTCTTGAACCAACACCTCTCCATCCTTATCCTTTATGCACTTAATCTGATCCAAATCTCTCGTTCTTCTTTCCCGGCTCTTTGCGATTCTATATATACCTTTTTCTCCTTCTTTCGTGCCCAAAGACTGGTAGAGACCCTCATATGCTCTTGTTCTTGCTTCACTTACAGCCACTTTTGTCTCTTTCTTAGCCGCCTTATATTTTTTCCAGTTATCTGCATTGCGGCATAAAGACCACTCTTTAAAGCATTCTCTTTTTATCTTTATCTTTTCTTGTATACTCGCATTCCACCACCAAGACTCCTTGTCTCTTGGTCCTATTCCTTTAGATTCACCAAAACTTTCTTTTGCTGTTCTTCTAATAACTTCTGCCATCTCCCTCCACATCTCTTCCGCGCTTCCGTTCCCATCCCACTTTGCCTCTTCTCCTACCCGTCTTAGGAAGCTTCTTTGTTCCTCACCTTTCATCCGCCACCACCTCGTCCTTGGGTTCTTCGTATGATGTCTTTTCCTCAACTTTTGCTCAACGCGAAAATCCATGACGAGCACCCTATGTTGTGTTGTCAAACTCTCTCCTGGGATAATTTTACAGTTAATGCAAAATTTTTGGTCGACTCTCCTCAACAAGAAGAAGTCGATTTGAGAGCTTGTCATGCCACTCTTATAGGTTATAAGATGTTCGTCTCTCTTTTTAAAACATGTATTTGCAATGAGAAGATCAAAAGTTGAGGAAAAGTCCAAAATAGTTTTACCCTCGGCATTGATCATCCCGAAACCATGGCCTCCGTGAATACTCCCATATCCAGTCACTTCTCTCCCAACATGGCCATTTAAATCTCCTCCTAAGAAAATCTTATCTCCCAAAGGTATGCCTTGAACCAAACTCTCTAAATCCTCCCAAAACCTTATCTTGTGTTGTTCGTCCGAACCCACTTGCGGTGCATAGGCACTAATCACATGGAAAGCACCTCTCTCCACCACAAGTTTGATAGAGATGATCCGATCTCCCACCCTCTTGACATCCACTACGTCCTTCTTCCACTGCTTATCCACAATTATTCCCACCCCATTCCTATTTTTCACCTTTCCTGTATACCAAAGTTTGAAACCAGAAGTATCCAACTCCCTAGCCTTTGCGCCAACCCATTTCGTTTCTTGTAGGCACATAATGTTAATCTTCCTCCTTATCATGGTGTCCACCACCTCCATGGACTTTCCTGTTAGAGTGCCTATGTTCCATGTCCCAAATCTCAACCTTCTGTCGTTTCGGCCTTTACCTTTTTCTTTGTGAACTAGCTTATTTACCCTCGTCCGTTCACGAAAATGCGAGAACCCTTGCTCATTTAACACTACATCCGGACACCGATGCAGCGGCTCTTGCTTTGACACCGATACTTGAGCCATACGGCGCGTTGCTTCCGGGCAACGACCTAGCTTTAGCGCAATAATGTCTTTGATTCATGTCATGGGGGGTTCGGCTATATATATATATTTTTATGTTGGTTGCCGAAGACCTAACACAACCCTCCTCCTTTATCCGGGCTTGGGACCGGCTATGTACCGCAAGTGTAACATAGACGGAGTTAATGAATCAAATACATTAAATTAAAAAATGATTTAGCTAATTTATCTTTTAAGGACACATTTTAAACATATTTATTTTTTAATAGTTTTATAAAATATTTTTTTATAATATTTTTAGCCTATCCTCTAAGGGCACAGTTAGCAGACCCATTAAAAAATACTTAATTAACTAATACAAATAATAAGTATGCTTGATTTGGTTCGATAAATTAAAAAAAATAAATGTGAAAAAAAGAGATAAAGAAAAAGTGAATGAATAAAAATGTGTAACTATCAAAAGACAATAATAAAAAAAGTCTTTTTTAATTTTTTATTTATTAATTATTAACTTATTATAATTAATTTCACAATATTTATTATGTGTTATTCATATTACAAATGAACTCAATCAATTAGTTTAATTATAGATAATTAATTATAATTGATATAACTCATTTTACTATGCTTTCTAAAAATATAATTAAAAAGACACATTTTAATTTTTTGTTAAAGTAAAATAAAATAAAATACATAAATTGAATAGATATAAATCTGAAAATCATAAAATTTTATTAATAATTCAAATAAATTAGTACCATAAAACTAAATTCAATGTCTATTTAAAATAATTACCGACCTTCTATTCTTCTAATTATTAATAATTTAAATAAAATAATACCCTATAAATTTTATTTATTTATTTTAAGTAATTACTAACATTTTATTTTTCTAATTATTTTTTTGTCTTATTTATCATTCATGATTTCAATCGAATGTATTAATAAATAAATTAACTACCTCAATTATACTTGGACTATTCAACAATTTAACATAATCTTTTCAATTTGGAATTAATTACTAACTATAGAAAATATAAAATTTAGAGTAATTTAGTATTATGAACATTAATTATGTACTGTGAAATAACCTAAAATCATAATGTAATTTATTTTTAAAGAAATAATCAAGCATTATTGTTAATTATGAAATAACCTATAATTATAATGCATTTTATTTTAAAGAAACAATCAACCATTAACATCAATAAATAGAAACTATCGTCAAAATGCTTTGATTAAAAATATGAGGGATTAATTACTATTCATTATTAATAATATATTAATTATATCAAAAAGTAAAATATATATATATATATATATATATATATATAGTGAATTTAAAAAATAAAGATTGTTAAGTAATTATGATTTTTTTTGAAATAAATAGTAAAAAAAATAAATGTTATAACCAAAATTTTCATTGCAATTGGAATCAAATTTTTCTCTCTAAAATTAAGAAAATTTCCTCTTTTCTTTACTAATTTTACAACCGACATGTCACTTTCTCATTGTAATTGAAATTAAATCTTTCTCTCCAAAATTAAAGAATTTTTTTCTCCACCTTACTAATTTTACAACCAAAATGTGCCACATGTCACTCCCTCATTGCAATTGAAATCAAATCTTTCCCTCCAAAATTAAAGAGTTCTCTCCTCTTCCCTCTTCCTTTCTCTATTTCTCTCATTCCTTCAACCACTCTATCTAATATCTATATTATATATCATTATCAATATCAATGATTAATTATTAATTTGACAATCAAAATGTGCAACATGACATTCTTTAATTGCATTAAAATTAAAATTGAAATATTAAAATTGAAATTGAAATATACCTATATTATATATCATATATTACTATATAATTTAATAATCAAATGTGTGATATGACACTCTCTTATTAAAATTGAGAAAAATATTTTTTTTTTCAAAATTAATAAACTCCCTTCCTAAATTCTCTCATCTACCTCTCTCTATTTTTCTATTTCTCTCTACTATTTTTACTCTATATATATAATTTATATTTTATATTAGTAATTTAACAAATCAAAATATGTCATTCGATATTTTTTTACAATTAAAATAAATTTTTTCTTTCAAAATTAACAAACTTTCATTCTTCATCTTTATCTTTCTCTCTCTTTTCTCTCATTCTCTATTTTTTTTATCTTTCTCTTTTACACAAAATAAAATTAACAAAATAATATAATTTAAATAAAAAAAATTATTATTGTTGTTATTATATACATAATTTTTTACTTTTTTATTTAGTTTTAGATTTTCACTGCTTATCTTTCTAATTTATATTTTTATTTCTCTTCTTTCAAATATTTATTACATATAATTTGGAGAAAATACTAACATTATAATTAAAAGTTAGAATCAAGATTTAATTATTTAAAAAAAATTAATTTTGAGTTAATTTTATAACTATCAGTATAATTTTTTTATACTAATATCTAATTATATTTTATATACACAAAAAAAAATATTATTTTTAAACAACAAGTATAAAAATTAATTATTTCTATTTATACAACAGACTTAACAGTTAATACCTAATTAAATGTAAAAATAGTAAGGGATCCCGGAAATCTAGCACTACTCTTATCTATGGATGATTCTTGGGTTTTAATTTTGACTAACCACCACCAAAGTCATGTGCAATTTGGTGGGTCATGGAATCAAATTCTGAACAGAGTATAGAAAAAAGAAATTTGTACTGAATTTTTTTATCATAAGCTTTTGACTAAGAATGGCTTGTGGTCTTGTGGGATGTGGATACATAGGAGATACAAATTAAAGTGCCAAATGAACGATGCAAAAAAGTTAACTTTTTTTTTTCTTTCTACCTTTTAGGAAGCTGCTTCTCAAAAAGCTACTTCATTTCAAAAATTGTTTTGTCAATTTGTCACTGGTATCCAGAAGTATTTTTGTTCATCATTTTAATTTTTTCATTATACAAAAATGACCAAAGTGAATACTAAGTATAAATGAGACATAAGAAAAAAGTAACATATGAATAAAAAAGTGTTGTATTGTATGTATCACATTTATTGGAATTATTTTGTTCAAATAATAATTCTATTATATTTATTTATTTAATTTTTTTATTTTAAGACAATTTAATTAATTAATGTACTTACCTGTTTTTCAGGCACTACTACATGTCAGTATCCATCAACAAGGTGAACCACGTTTGCCAATATACCTACTTTTTTTTTTCCTTAAAAAAAAAAATAGAATAATTTTTTTTTTTGAATAAAAGAAGCTCAACACACACAGGTGGAGCATGAAACTAAAAGCAGAAAAAGATAACTCCTATGTCATCTTCGCTATAGCCATCAACAACATGAGTTATTTATCACACCACGTCGTAGCACATGAGAAGGTCTGAGCAACACAATCTGCAACCGCCGTTGTCAATTCCATATCATTTATTCAAGCTCTAAAATCTTCTGCCGACGCCGACAATCTAGTCGCACCTTTTCTTTCTTCCAAATGCAAGATTTCATTAAAATCCCCAAACAACAAAACGGCACCTGGAACCAGTCCTGCAATATAGCTCAGTTCTTCCTAAACAGAGGCCTTTTCAGCTCTTTCACGAGGTCCATACACCAAACAGATAGTACAATTAAAATTATCTTTTACCACCACCCCTTCTACACACAGCCATCTATCTTCTTTGTAGCAATTAGTCAATTTAAAAACCCCTTCATCCCAAATTAACAATAACCCTCCAAAAGCGCCAATTGAACTTACAAACTCCCAACATGCTCCGTCTCTACCCCATATACGAAATACATCAAGATTAGTCACAAGTTCCTTCTTCGTTTCTACCAACCCCAACATATCCAATATAAACTTACTTTTGAAGTACCTCAACATACCAACTTTTCCTGAACCTCCCAACCCCCTAATATTCCATGAACCTAGAATCATTTTATAAAGTTATTACACACCTGTTTACGAGTTTTTGGGCGGCTTCTTCGAATTTTAGCTTTTTGCTTTGCCTGTCGTCTCTTCAAAGCAATCGCTTCATTATGCTCCTGCAAGATAGTCATGATATCCTCTTCATCGCTGCACTGAGCACCTGACTCCACAGCCAAATTCCAAGTCTCTTTATTCTCAGCCATCTCCTCTTTCCAGCTCGATCTTTGTTCTTCAATGTGGTAGTCATTATCGCCCTCCAAGTCAGCCCCCAGCCCTGTTCAAATTGTGTACAGATGTCGCAATTTTTCTCTTCTGCGTTTTCAATTACCGGAGCCAAATCCTCCATCACGATTTTCCCCTCCTCCAGACCCAAACCTGCACTGCCACCTATATTCTGCTCCTTCTCTGCTGTGTCACGGCTTATAACACTACCAATATCCTTGCCATGGCCCGCACCTCCAATACCATGTGTTCTGTCTTCTGAGTTACAGGTTTCTCGTTGTGCTTGGATCGGACCTGTCTTCATGCCCCTTCCGTTCCTGGTTCGCCTTCCTTCTCCCTCATCGGACAGTGTATTCCCGTCTCCAACCTTCCCTTCCGCAAGCAGCGCCGTCGTCTTCTCCCGCCCCTCCTCCGTCGGCACGAGCTGCTGGCCACCATCTCCTTCCGTTCTGCACTCCCCCGTTCTCGCCGCATTTACGATCCGCACTCCACCGTCACGCCGAGTTATCATGGTGGCAGATTCCCCCGTCGGCAGCGTGACCCGTCCCTGGCCATCGTGCAGTCCTTGCCGCCTCCCAGGCTCAGCTTCGCTTGTCGCAGGACTTGGCGTGAGGAGTGCAACATGACCCGGCAGCTTCTTCTCATTCCGGGTCATGATGGGAGTCGGGTCGGCTCCTACCCGGATTTGGAGGCCCATGCAAGCCCTATTCCCCCTTCCTGTTTCATATCCTTTTCCCTCTTTGACGGGCCTGTTAGATTTCAGCCCAATTCCATACCTTGTACCAATAGAAGTTTGATTACCGTTACATACATAATAAATTTGAGATATTGTTTCCTCGGAATCCGCCTCATCATTGATATGGAATGAACCCTGAGAATCCTCCCCTTCCTTTAATTTCGCGTAACTACCATTCCCAGGGCAATAGTTTGAATTCATATGATTCTACTCATTTAAAATTTCACATGAATTTACGAGCCTACCCTTAGCATGTTCGTCCATCCTATTTTCCACCGTCATGAGAACTGCCGCCTGGTCCCAGACAACCTCCGCCTGCTCATCACACTTGTGCCATATGCCACCGTATTCTTTATGCTGCAACTCTCTTCCATCAAGGATATGTCTATCCTGTGTCCCTTGCTTACTTTCCGGAAAGCATACATCCCTATATACCTCCCCCCTACTTCTCGTACAAGGACGTTAAACCCACTTGTACCGATTATAACGTGCACCCATTCATTAATCATATAATAAATATACGTATCAATCAGTACCCGACCAACACTAAACGAATTACATGATTCTGTTAGTTTATCACACTCTACCACCTCCCCCCATTGCTCCCCGATTCTGCGAAAAGACCATGCGTGTAGTGGGACTCCATAACAATCTAGCCACACTCTTCTAGACTCACTCCTCTCCGTCTCGTCCCATCTCCATACCTTATGAAACATCTTTAGTAACTCGTTCATTCGAAAAGTATAGGCTTCCTCAGCAAGGAGCACATATTCAAATGTTATCATTACTTTATATGCTCCTAGCTCCCTTACGTGCGTTACACCTGGCCATTCATTGTGGATCCTTCGCTGCAATGCATGAAAATTGATCGCCAACTTCGTGCCTCCGACGATACTTCTTTGCAACCAAACAACATTCTCATTTACTATCGGTACTGCAACCCTCTTTGTCCGTCCATTACTATTGGAAACCTTATTGGGGCATTAGAGGGCTGCCTCTCCTCTTTTTCTTCTGCTACTGTCACCCTTTTGGCCGTGAGTTGTTCCCTCTATCATTCTCTCTATCAATGTCCATCACTTCTTTGCCCCTTGTACTCTGAACTACAGTTCTCCTTCTAAACTTCGCTTCTCCAACAAACAGTTTCCTGCCTCTCAATACCATCCTGTTCATATCTGCAACGGCTTTCAAAGCTCCTCCTTTTGTAGTGTATCACACAAATGCAAACAGATAGACATGGTCATTCTTATTCTTTCGCGACAGATATATGTCGATGATTCTGTCGGTCCATTTGAACATATGAAAAAGTTCTCTTTTTTATATGTCTGCTGGCAAATTGTCGACGAAGACAGAGAAAGACTCAAGCTCTAATCGTTGATACTCTTCATTGTTCCAAACTCTAGGATCTTTATCATGTTTGTGTGATTTTGAACTCCCACCCTCCCCTGTGTTTTCCCACCTCTCTCGCTCTCGATCTATCATTCTCACATTTTCTCACCTGTAAAGACTTTGATGCTCAAAAAAAAAAAAAATATAGCTGTCGTGTATTCTATTGCAGTACTAGTTCATCAGTATTGAACACCACAAACTCAATTGGTGCAAATGTGTTTGGTTCAGTTCCGCTGCCCACAAACCCTTCTCCCTCTGCAGCTGCTGACACATCACATAGCTATGCTAAAATTTGTGTCACACTTTGGATGAGTATTTTTATTTTAATATAGCTGTCGTGTATTCTATGCTAATATATCATTTATTTATTATTAGATAGGATATGAGTTTTATTTATAAAATTTTTGCCCCTTGCTACAACACATACATGGTAGATACAGTGTAGAAAAATAAATTGTATGATGGACATTCATAGAGATTTAAAGTTGATACAGTATATATGTTTTCCGTTTAAAGAATGAAAGGCTTGCTAATGCATATGGAAGGTCTAAAATATAAATAAGCTTTTGGTATTAAAATGGTTAAAAAAATCAAATATATTTAAGCTTATATGTAGAGAGTTACGAGCAAAGGCAAACTTGCATAGCATAGTCTAAAAAAGGGTTTACAATCACATACCATTGAACTGATCGATGTAGCACATGCAGAAGAGGGAGTGTGCCACACCAGCGGCCTGCAAAATATAAAAAGTGAAAGGCAACCCTTTAAACAGTGTGCTCCCTTTTAACATTCACTAACACTAGCGGCTAAAAAATTTTGATATGGAAACAAAATGAATGATATACTTTAACATGGTAATTTTTGGTATTTTTTAAAATTGTGAGAGTACACCCCTCCGATTTGTGTTAAAAATTGAAAAAACTCAGCGTCCACAACTCGGACCATGCGAGTTCTTTGGTCATGAAATTTTGCTTCACAAATCGCATGGTCCGATTTGCAATTGATGAAATTTGAAATTTGAAACGTGAAATTCGGATCTTCCGTTTTTCTTGTTCTGGGTATTTTTTTTTTTATATTTCGAGGGACACAGTTCGCAGGGTCCGAGTTTTGCTTCCTCTGATCCCACAACGAGGTGAAGCGCCCCTCCTCCCCATACAACGAGTCCAATACTTCCTTTACTTCCGTATTCAAATTAAATTTCCAACACTAGCAGCAACTAAATAAAATGATTTTTTTTAAATTAATTCAACAATTTTAGAAACTAAATATCTAACAACTTAAATTTAAAAATTTAAAAAACAACCAGCTAAATAAATAATTTAATTTATAATTTATAAATAAAATTTTAAAATTTCTAATAAAGAAACCTAAACAAATAATTCCCAAATTCACAAATTCAATAAAGATAAAGATTCACACCAAATACAATTTTATTCTTTTGGTAACTGATTTCACATCCGGTAGCATGCTTATAAATATCAGCAAACTTCACCATTAGAAGCATCAATTTCACTTGCTTCAACCATGTCTTGTTTTGCCAGCCTTACGGTCGATATAATGATCGATATTTTTGTTAGACTTTCCATGAAATTTGTTCTGATTTGTAGATGTGTTTGTAAGGATTGGAATATATTAATTTCTGATCCAAACTTTGCAAAATTACTCTTTACTCGTACACTTCCTGCTACCATGATCGGACACTTGGGTTCCAGAATCTTTCGCCTTGTTGAATATGATCCAATTGAATGGCATGAACGGAGAAACAATCCATGCTGCTGCAGGGTGTCTGAGGTCCTGAATCAAAGTAGTAGCAGCATAAAACTTGATCCTAAATTTGAGATTCCTCTACCTGGTCCTAAATCATTCAAGGATAGAGAACTTTATATTAAAGTAATTCCTTGTAATGGTCTTTTTTACTTCAGTGGTCTACCGTATAGAAACATTTCACTTGTTTGCAACCCAATAACAGGTGAGTTCATAAGACTTCCAAAAATCCCTCCAGTCCGGAAACACTGCAACCAAATACTTTGGGGTTTTGGTTTCCACCCAAAAACAAACCAATACAAGCTAGTGAGAATACATATCTTTAAAGATCATAGTATTGTTGTTGAAATGCACACAGTTGGAACATCGACATGGATAAATATTGAGATAGATTATCCCAAGAATTTGATAAATTTGTATGAGATTGGTACTTATTTAAATGGGGCACTTCATTGGATTGGTTTAGATGTTGTTGGAAATGTCTCGATATGGGCCTTCAATTTCGACACGGAGAAGTTTCAAACCTTCTCTATGGCGCCCAGGGATCCAGGTACAAAACTCATCTTATTTGAATTCAGGAATTCTCTTTGCTTGTTATATTTTAATAAGCTGCTTGGCACAATGTGGAGGATGGAAAGATATGGAGTTGGAGAATCTTGGACTCCTATTTTCCAGTATTCTGCAAGTTCCGACCGTACATCTCAATTACATGATTGCATTGCCTACCATGATCCTGAAAATCAAGAGTTTAGGATTTTGTTGACTACTCCTTGGTATGATGACCATTTTCAAATAGTTCACCATATTCCTTCTCTCATTCCATTGAAGGATATTATCATCGGAGATAATGTTTTGGTGCAGAATATTTATTCATGATAATGTTCCTCCTCTATGTTTTATGTTTTGTTTCATTTATTGGAGTCAATTTTTGTTTGGTTTGCTTTTTTACCATTCAGTATGAACATAATTTTATTTTATAACATTTTAATCCATGAATATTTTTATGTATTGGATTACACACACTTTCCACCTTATTTCGTCATTCAATGTATATATTGTAGAAAAATATTCCATGAAATTGAAAGAGTTAAGACCTAATTAAAAATAGTAATGTATATTTCTCTTTGGTTGACAACTAATTAAATAATAATCCATCATGAATTAAATTAAGTGGAATATGTGTTAACATCAAGCTATTAAGGATCGAAGGTTTGAACATAGTAGCCACTGCATTGCTATCACCTAACCAATTCTCAATTATTCCTTTCTGTGTTGATAAGAAAATCCAAGAAAAAGATAGGATTGACTGATACAATGGCATTGCTCGAAATCTAGTAAATGGAATTCTGAGAGTATGACCTGAAATTTCCAAGTCCAGTAAGCATTTACTATTTTTGTTTACCTCAATCTTCACTCCTGCTTCCTTCAACTCAATTGCACTGTAGAGTTGTGAGGCTGATGGTTGGAATAAGTGAGAGGATGCTATTAGAATCTTTCTTGATAAATCTGTGAAATGAGTTATGTCATCAACATCACCGGGAATGGTACTGTGAGGAACCATATAAACAAAGAAGGATGGCTCCACTATTCAAAGTAGAAGGAAAAGCTTCTCAAGAACAAAGACAATTGAACAATTTATCCCCTGCTTCTCAAGAACAAAGATTCCTGTAATTTTAAAAAATTTATATTCCCGTAATGTTATTACGGGTAAAAATACTAGTATCAATTAAATGAAAATCAAGAAAACTTAATTTTTTTACTATATAACATATAAAGCTATTTAATACCTTCATTTTTTGAAATTCTTGGTAATTAAAACATGTCATTATACAAACCATATCAGAGTAAATCCAATGTTACCATGGCTTTCCATGAGTTGATTGTGAAGATCTAAATTTGCTCAAGAATCTGCTGTTATGGATAGCGAGTCGAAGAACTGCATCACTCGACCAGCATTTCTCTAAGCCACAAGCCTTTATGAGATTCTTGGCCAGGGTAATAGAAGGTGGATTGAACAAATTTGTTACTTGCACATCAAGTTTCCCATTCTCTGCATCCTTTGACCTCCATTGTTCCAGGCCATGAAATTTCTGTTTCTCCTTGAAGGCGAAAAACAACTTTGCCGCATCAATACTCTCCCTATCAACCATATTCTCTTCTATGACAGGAACTGATTTCGCCACTCGAGAACTTACACTTGAAGTCTTCTCTGCATTATTGCTGTCTTGAAGTCTTGGATTAAACAAATGTGCTAATTCGCAAGAACTCGAATATAGATACCGAAGTTGTTGACTTATGAATTTGCTACTATGGATAGCTTTCTGAAATTCTGCATCACTTGAAAACCATTGTTCAACTCCATGAACCCCAAGAAATTTCAGTTTCTCCTTGGAGACAATGAAGAAATCTTCTGGTGTTTGAGCATTTGTAACATCAATGTTCTCCTTGTAAATCATCTTCTCTCCTACACCATACAGATGATGAACCCATTTGGCTGCTCCGGAAACAGAATCCTTCAAACCAGACAACAGAAGAATCTTGTCTGCATTGTTGGCGATTCGAGCCTTTGTATTTGAAGGAAACAATGATTTGAATCTATTCCAAATTTGGCTGACTTGAATTTGGCCACTCGAGCAAAACATATGATGAATACTATTCCAATACCAAAGAAATTCTGCCTTTTCTGCAATACCACTGAGACTCATTGAAAGCAAAACAGAAGATGGATCGAATAAACGATAAACTTCCTTGGGTGAGATAGCATATAAAAATCTAAGTTGCTGACTTGTGAGTTTGCCATTATGAATAGCCTGTTGAAGTTCTGCATCACTTGGCCACCATTGTTCCAAGCCGTGAGCCACAAGAAATTTCAGTTTTTCCTTGTAGACAACAAAAAACTCTGTAGGAACTGAAAAGAAAGAATCCTTCAAGCAAGATAACTGAGGTGTCCAATTCTCCAAGCATACAATATACTGAAGATTATTCCTTAATAGCGAAATAGATTTCGGATAAAGTAAACATGTTACTTTTAAAAACGAAGCAGCATCTAAAGATCTAAGTTGCCTCCTCATGAGTCTAGTGCTGTGAGCATCACTTGACCACCATTGATCTAGGCCATGAGCCTCAAGAAATTTCTGATTTTCTTTTGAAACAACATACAACTTCGCCGCAATGTCTCCATCCGCAGAGCTTGTATTGTCCTTTTCGGTGTTCTTCACTCCTATGCTACCATCAGGATCAACATAAAAGCTGCAAATCAAGTCATTTTCATTGACATACAGATGAGGAACAAATTTGTCCACCCGAAAACTAGAATCCATCAAGCCAGATAGATAAGGTATCCTACTGATCAATTGTAATCTAGCACTCTTCTCTTCATCATTGCTGATTTCAACTTTGCTATTTGACACAAGCATAGATTTAAGCATGTTCCACACATATTCTGCATATTCTCTAGTATTTTCAAGACTCAAGGCTAGTGAAACAGAAGGTGGATTAAACAAATATGCTTCAACATAAATCCCTTCTTGTGCTAGTTCCTTTCGCAATTGAAGAGCAAATGCAGCACCCAAGGAATGTCCTGCAATAATCACATTCCGGCTTCCATATTCATCACAAAGTGATCTTAATGCATCCATAGCTACTCTGAACCTAGAAGACCCCTTCAAGCTTTCTAAGAAGAGAAAGCGAAGGTTATCTTCTAAATCTCTCCTTATTGTATGCCTTTTGGTTAATGTTCCTCTGAGTGCTAAAACAGCTTTGGGGTTACCAAGAGGCCTAATTAGCACCGAGTCTTCCAATGCTGCAGATCGATCCCATTCGAATATTGCTCCGAAAATGGATCCATCTCTTTCATCAATCAATGTCTTTGTGAGCTTGTACTTGAAGGGAATCAACCACTTTGGAGCCAAAGCATTCTCTTGTGTTCTGTTATCTTGTCTATCAACTTCGAGTGCGTAAGCTGCCCGTGTAAAGCAGGATATGGCAGCTTGTTTATAATATTCATCCTTCCTATGTCCATAAAACAATCATTAGCACCATACTTACATGTAAGAATGTGATTAATTTTAATTTAGGATGACAAAGGAAGAGTAAAGAAAGTTCCCTTTGTTAATGCAAACAAGAAAAACTTTGGAAATTAAATGAATATTAGAAACAACCAGAAACATCTACTAAATAAGAAAAGGCTAAAATAGTAACAAATATGCAAAGTCAGAAACTTTGGAAACCCATTTGGTAAAGTTTGCAACTTTACATTCATATATCACAACTTATTTGCTGCTAAGATTTTATGAACCGATCATCAAAACAAAAACCATGCATGCTACTAGTACAGATCTCTCTCTCTCTCTCTCTCTCTCTCTCTCTCTCTCTCTCTCTCTCTCTCACTCTCTCTCTACACACATACACACAAATCTAAGGCAGTTAGTTATACACTGACCAAGTGGATTTGAAGTTGTTTCTCCAATTAAGGGAAGGCAAGTTCTGAGGGCCAGAGACATGAAAAGCATATTTGTGATCTTCATGGTTTGCCATCAAGAATCCAGACACTGTTTGTTTCTTGATTGAGTTGCTGACACAGTGATGCTGTAGGCAAAGCCCTCCTTTGAGTAAAAGTGCTAATTTTCGATTGTGGAAACTTAACCACAGCAAATGGCAAGGAAAGGGAAAAGCAAAACTAGAATGTAGACTTTATTAGACTTAGTTGAGTGGACTTTTCTCTCTTTCATGGAAGATCATCCGAAAAGTCTTTGTTTTATAGCCAAATAATTCCACTAATGTCTCTGTAATTATCCTGTTCATAACTTGCATACTATAATGTATCATAAACTGTATTCATAATTGTTTGTTTCTGTACATACTTTATTAGTAACTATATTTTTAGAAAATGGGTATTTAAGTTAGAAAGAATGCTTAATGGATATGAGAAATTAATATTAAATATCTAAACCCTTTATTTGTGTTGATATTACTTTATTGAAAAAAGATTCTCTAAAATGAAAACCTTAGTACAGTAATAAAGTGATAAATCAATTACTATTGAATTTATAATTTTTATGATAAATAAGTTCTATCTTAATTAAAAGGTAATTAGACCTTCACTTTTTAGCTTTGTCAATACCCAAAATTAGAGAAAGTTAGAAACAAAATACCATTGCTCTTAGCATATGATACTTTTTCCTTAAAATACCATTGCTCTTAGCATATGATACTTTTTCCTTAGATTGATCATCGTAGGGCCAAAATTTTCTTTCAATATTCTAGTTGGTTGGATTTTATTCGTAACAAATAAGGCATTTTATTTGTGGCATGGCAATATGTTGAAAAAAGCATTATAGCTCTAGAAAGTATAATCTTTGCACAAAATTATTCTCCATTTTTAACATTATCGGAGGCTAAAAAAATAATAAAATAAATGCAGTGAGCCTTATACAAAACTTAAAATATCCTCAAGTAGTAATATTTTATAATTATAAAATTTTTGCTAAGTTAAAAAGAACAAGTTACAAAACTTGAATTAAGAATTAACACAAAATCAGGTTGTTATTAAGATTGAAAATGATTTACTTCAGCTTAAAATCTGGATTGTTACACTGGTTTTATCAGTGTTACTTGTGAAGGTGTAACATGGTATAGAGACCTAAGTTGCCTGCTAATGACTTTACTATTGTGAATAACTTGCTGAAGTTCTGCATCAGTTGACCACCATTGTTCCAATCCATGAGCCTCAAGAAATTTCTGTTTTTCCTTTGACACAACAAACAACTTCGCTGCGATTTGCGCATTCGTTTTACTGAGATTCTCCTTGCTGCTGATCTTCACTGCCGTGCCATCAGGGTCAGTATAAGAGCAACATATATAGTCATTGCTGTTGATATAAAGATTTGGAACCCATTTTCCGACAGCAACACTATCCTTAGAACCAAAACTAGGTAGTCGAGGCATCCAACCCTTTGACGAAGCTATGCTCGATGTGTTAGTGTTTGTGTTTGTGTTTGTATTAGTCTTATCTCCTTCAGTGCTTGCCTGTGCTTCGCCGCTCAAAGGAAGCATAGATTTAAGCCTATTCCAAACAAATTCCGCTTTGTTGCCAAGATTTCTGAGACTTATGGCTAGTGAAAGAGAAGGTGGATTGAATAAATGTGTCTCCACATAAATCCCCTCTTTTGCTAGCATCTTTCCAACTTGAAGAGCAAATCCAGCCCCCAAGGAATGCCCTGCAATACATACATTACTTCTTCCATGCATGTCACAAACCGATTTCAGTACCTCCAAAGCTACCTTAAACCTGACAGAGCCTTTCAAGTTTTCCCAAGCAAGAAAGCGGAGGTCATCTTCAATGTCTCGCCGCATCGTGGGGCTTTTGAGTAATGTTCCTCTGAGTGCTAAAACAGCTCTTGGGGCACCACTAGGTCTCATTACAATCAAGTCGGCCCGTGCTGCAGATCGATCCCATTCGAATATTGCACCAAAAATTGACCCATCTCTTTCATCAATCAACGTTTGTGTGAGTTTGTACTTGAAGGGAATCCACCAATTCGGAGCTAGAGCATTTCCATTTGTTCTGTTTTCCTGCCTATCAAGTTCAAGCAAGTAAGTTGCTTGTATAAAGCAGGCAATGACGGTTCGCTTGTACTTCTCATCCTTCCTATATGCAAAAATAAGATCCATCAGCAACATACACATCAAACAAGTGCTAAGAAGTTTCATCAGATTTATTATGGCAAATGAAGCTAATATGAAATTAAATATAGTTAGGTCAAAATTAACAATGAAGGCTTCCACATAATATGGAACCACTTTCTTTTCTACATCATGGCTCTGCACAACCCCAGGATCCCTAAGCTAAGAAGTTAAGATTATTTATAGTTCCAAGTCAACTAATAAAGCAAAATCTTCATTGCAGCTAAAATTCAAGAAAATTTGATTATGGAAAAGCCCTTAAGTTCTGTAATTAAATATCCAATCAACCCTGCTAATAAACTATGCTATATTATCTTAGCTTATATATCTCATTTTCATGCTAGATCCTTCAATAAAAAAACAGTAACCTAAAGAACCCTACATACAGATTAGGTAAAAAGTACAGAACTTTACACTCATATGTCACAACCCATTGTGCCAAAATCTTCAAAATCAATACTTTAAACAAGAAATTAAAAAAAAACCAAAGTGGTTCTCTTTCAAATGCCCAACAAAAAAGTAGCAGACTTTTCACACCAAACCTCAAACAGAAACAAATTATAGCCAATAAATCACCAAATCCATAAATGAAAAAAGCAAAATTCATGAAAAATTGAAATGGGGTTGCTGGTGTTATTGGTTACCAAGTAGAATTGATGAGGTCCTTCCAGTTAAGAGTGGTCAAATTTCTTGGGCCAGAAACATGAAAGGCGTAAGGGTGAGCTTCTTCACTGCGTTTTGCCATCAACAATTGGTAGCAAAAGAACACCAACTCGCCCTCAATGATTCTTAGTTAAAGTAGTAACCTTTGCATGGTGATGATCCAGTGAAATTGAAGAAAAACAATTAGCAATGAAAAAGAGAGAAATAGTAGCTTGCATATATGGGGAACAAAAGTGGTGCCAAGTTTCTTTCCCTTTTCCAATGTGGAAGCTTGGTGGCAAAAGTTGGCAACTTGGTATCGAATTCAACATTTTTTTTTTAATTTTTTCCTTAACGAATAATATAAAGGCACTGTTCATAATCATATCTTTCGGATCGAACCATTGGTCCATGACGAATGGTTGGTTCTCAAATCTCAATGCATGTATGTAATGCTACGGTATCTATTCTTTTTAGAAATTTTTTTTATTAAAGATACTTGTTAAAGTTACCCGTAATAACAAAAATTTAAGTACAATATTTTTATATTAATCACTTTACGTAACATTTGTTTTGAGATATTGAGACAGAGATTAGAAGACTGAAATTCAATATTATATTTGTTGATTTAGAGACTGGTACTAAAATTTTTGTCTCTATCATCAAAATTTCAGTATTTCAATACCTCCAAAGTGAGGACGTAGTGGACTAAAATTTTTATAGATGGAGACTGAAACTTTAATAACATTTTATATCTAAAATACCTTCATTTCAATTAATTAATTCTAATTTTATCCTTTGTACAAATTAAATTAAAATTTCATTCTTGTTTCAATTTTTGTCTCTCATTTTGCACCAAACAGAATATTGAAATTTATTTCAATCTCTGTCTCTTAGTCTTTGTCTCTCAGTCTCAGTCTTTCTATTTTTGTCTCTCCACCAAATGTTACCTAACTGTTTTTGACTTTTTGTTAGTTAAGGTTACTAATGTGAAAGATTTATATAGAAAAATTATTAAATTCAAGTTTTTAATGTACAAGTTATGCATTTGTTAAAATAATTTAAAATTTCTTACTAATAATAATTTCTAAAAAATAATATTAAAAAATTAACAAAATTTATTATTATTGACAATAAATTAACTAATAATATTTAAAATTAGTTAAAAATATATTATTAGACTGAAAGTATTCGTGAATATAAAATAAAATTACTAACTCTTAAATTTTTTTTTTATTTTCAAATATACCTTAAATATCCGTAATAACAAAATTCATATAAGTTTTGTATAATAATTTGTCATATGTTGTTGATTTTTGTTTATCATTAATTTGGATCCCATCCTATTTGGCTTCTTCATCAAGGATAAGAATTCACGTTATATAACAAAGTATTATTTGGTAAAAATCCTATTTTTGTTTATCATTAGATTGTTATATTTTTCGCCAATGAGTAATATTTCAAATGGCATAATCTCCCCATATTCAATTAAGAGGTTGCGAGTTCGAGTCTCCTATCTTTGATAAAAAAAAAATTGTTATATTTTTCTAGAATTTTTTAGCAACGCACGGAAATCCATTTTAATTATAAGAACATAATTTACAAATGTTTAAATTACTTAGGAAATTTGTTTCACTATTTCGTCGTAAAATAAATAATAAACTCTTTTTTCGTCTCTTAAAATATAAGTTTTGAATAAACTACTAAAAATCTCTTCAAATATCTATTAACAAAAAAAATTTTCAATTTATGATAACAACAAAAATATCTTTAAAATATTAAAAAACACTAAAAATACTTAAATATTATCATTTATCACTTCAGTCATTTTTGTTAACAAAAACATTTTCTTTTACATTTGAATACTTTTATTTTTAAATATGTTATTGTCATTTAATCATGATCGTAAATTGAGAATATATTTTGTCAACAATTAAATAATTCAGCCAGATATTTTACTAATTTCCCCTTAATAATTATTAATAAACTTGAAATTTTTGTTGTTTTAAACCTTTAAGAAATATGAAGAGCAACTACGGCTAGAAAAACTAGAAACCTCTACTTTAGATTAGTCCATAAATATTATTTGTGGCGGTTATTCTCTCCCTTTGGCATTTGCTGAATTAAAATACTTTTAACTAAAAAAATGCAAACCTCACACATCAAAAAACCAATGAGACTTTCACCAAAAACACAGTGATGTTTGTTGTTAAGTTCTCATGAAGCAAGATTCCATGGCTTTGAATATTACCACCACTGCTTCTCTTCATCCAAAACCTTCCTTTGTCACAAGAAAACATAACAACCTCCTCAAATTCTACCACCCTTCTTTCATCAGAACAAGTGCTCAATCAGAAAGAACTGACACTGGAGTTTCCGAGGAGGATTCTTCTTCTGGTATCTCAATTATTACTAATAAAACTTATGTCAATATGATGTTTGTATAATTATAATTTTTTTTAATAGTTACTATTTATTTAAATTAAATTCTTATATATTTTCAAAGTTTAGATTTTTATTAATGGGAAATTAGCTGATATGATTTTTGGGGAACCCTGTTTTTTGTTATGAATGCTTAGGAACTTTGTCTTCTTCTCGTGCACAATTGGATCTTTTAGATCAACTTACATCTACAAGCTCAATACCCCTCAATGGTAAGTAACTAACTATACTTATTACTCATCATTCTCTTCATTGTCATGCCACTAGAGGAGTGGAATGTTTTTATATTTCTGGAAATTTTGGATTGAAGAATCATGTTGAAGTAAGACTTTTAGTGGAAAATTTCAAATATTCTTTGGATGATGAAGTTGAGCAGAAAGCTAAGAGTGTTACATCATAGGAGCAACTTCAATGGAGTGCTTTTGGTGTTTCAAATCTGACATGTATTGGAAGTGGATGGTTTTTAAATTTCACTTTGCATTAGAGATGATTGATGAAATGAGACTGGTCTCAATATGAAGAGACAATTTTACTTTGGTAGAGAAACAATTAAATTTTGTCACCTTGTATGAAGTTTAAATTGAATTAAAACCAAATATTAGAGTGACAAATCTCATATTTAGTCTCAAATCACTTTTTATGACATATGATTCCACAAATACTGATCTGGTATTTAGCGAAACTCAAAATGAAATTGAACTGAAACCAAGTATTGGAGATATTCTAAGGTTTAAAATGACCATGGTTTTGCCACACTGCTAAAAACATGAATTTGTAGCACCTTGCATTGTTGGTTTAACAAGTATGCACACATTTTTGGTTTCTAGGATATGAGAGTGATGGCAGCTCGCGCAAGCTCACGATCCGCGAGCAGCTTGCTCAACTAGTTGGAGAAAGGGATGATGATTTCACCATACTCCTAGGCAAGAAAAACTTGAAGAAAGTGAGTGCAAAGTTCTTAACCATTTCACAAAGGAGAAATATCAGGAGACAAAACTACCTAAATGAAGTGTCTCAGAGAAATGATTCAGTATTCTTTGCAACCATAGGAGCGTTTGTGCTTCTCCCACCTCTTATAATACTAGGAATTGCTATATTAACCGGTTATGTACAGCTTTTTCCTTGACACATATAGATATATATAATCTATAAATGATGATTACTCCAAATTCTTAGTTTTTAAGTTATTTTATAGTGTTCTATATATGGTGTCTGTCATAGGAATAATTTTTGTTTCAAGTGATTTTAGGAGTAACACTTTTTAGTCATTAGTACATAATATATACACCTTTATGCTTGAAAATTAATACTGAGTGAGGTTTTGGGTAAAAATTTAGTTTTGTTTTGAATTATAAACATTGACACAGCATCTGCAAACAATGGTTTGAAACCTGAATTCTGATATTCTGTTTTTGGAATTAGTTCTACAGCAATATTGTTCAGAAAATCAAGTGAACTCAATAGGAACATAAGCATATCCATGCTATCATAGCATTATATATAAATGGTTAAATTACTCTCTTAGTCCATATAGTTTCACCAAATTTATAACCAAATGTCTACACGTTAAAAGTTTTTAATTGGGTCTCTACATCAGTTTTAAATTTATAATCACATCCTTACTGTTCAAAAAATGTTTAATTTAACGGAATATACTGAACATATTCGCTACTCGCTAGTAGTGTAATATAGATGGAAACGTTTTTGTAACGTTTACCGTAAGAAAGGATATATATATATATATATATATAAGGACCTAATTATAAATTTGGGAAAACTATAAGGACTAATAGAATTAAGTGATATATAAGGACATCATTGGTAGTTTAGTTGGTTAAGTGATATATACCTGAATTTTGATATTTTTCTGGCTGAAATTTTATCTATTGATATGAAAAAGGAATTAATATAAATAATCTTAAATCAAAAAATAAATTCTCATTCATCAATGCTCAAAGATGTTTCAAAAACATGTATCCTTTGTAAATTTGAAGATCAATAATGGTAAGGAATTGATTCATCTTTCCTTAAACAGATTCTGCCTTGAATCCCTTCTTGTTATCTGAACCAATTTCTTGCAAAGAGGGATCCAAATCCAATAGTTCATTGCCTAAGGCTACTCCTTGTTTTCTTATGTAGTCCCATTTTTCTTGAACAAGGTAGAAGAAAACAATCAAAGATATCTGAACAGTGAAAAGAATGTTCCAAGTTGTTATGCTTCTTGATGTTTTTTCTTGGTAGGCTTGTAAACCAAGATATACATTTATAACACCTAATAAGGACATTGCAGTTCCAATTATCCAGTGTGCAAAGAACCACATGCTTCTTGTTCTTGATCCCCTGTGAGGAGGAACAAGAAAATAATCAATACACTAATTCCTTATTAGAAAAGCAATTAGGTAAATTACAATGTTCTTTCATGAAATTCGGTGATATTACATACGATATTCTTTTAATTGTTATATTTATATTAACTTCGCTAAAGCTGTTACACTTTATAAAATAAGGTAAATCACTAAAAATATACTCGAATTATCTTGGTACGGACAAAAATGCTCTTGAATTTTATTATTGACAAAAAGGCCCTCACTCTTTTTCGTTGATGTAGAACGTCTCAGGTCACGGGTGTACATTTTTAGCACGTTTTAAAATTATTAGACGGAGTTTTGTCAATAACAAAATTTGGGGGCATTTTTGTCACGTTTTAAAATTATTAGACGGAGTTTTGTCAATAACAAAATTTGGGGGCATTTTTGTCAGCAACAAAATAATTTGAATGTATTTTTGGTGATTTACCCTATAAAATACAAGAAAATTGAGTATCATGTAACTTAAATGAAATTATTGTATACTTTTAATAAAAGGAAATACTTTGATGTATAAAATACCTTTGTGGCCTAAAAATACCAACTATGACTTGGAGCCAGACAACACCATATAATGCAAGCCCTAGTCTTTGATGATTGTTGTTAAAGGAATTGTTGAAATTCTTTATGGACATGATTGCCCCTGCTGTGGCAATAAGTACAGCAGCCTTCTGCTAAACAGAAATTTAAAAAAAAAACTATGTTAATTTTGTTAATGATGGGGTTAACTATATTCACTTATGGAATTAACTTTCCTGAGCAGAGATTTTAGTTAATGTCATAATTGCAATATTATTCTCTTCACATGCACTAATTCTTGAATTCAAAGTATTCATTATGATACTCTTCAATAACCAACTAGGCAATATCCCTCCCTTGATCTTATGAAGTAACTAACAAGCATTAAGAAAAATAAACTAATTTAGCCACCACACAAAGAGGTTAATTAGTGGGATAATTGACCCTTGAGAACTAATTTTAAAACCATATAAATAGTTGTTCTTCTTATTGTTTTTCAAGTAAAGGGAAAAGAAAATAAGCTAACAAAAAATGCACATGCAAAATCTTGCATTTGAAAATTATGATGTAACAGAAGTTCAGAATACACTTGCCTGCAAAATTGCATGAACATAGAATGTAATTCTAAGCCTCCTTTGATTTCTTTGTCTGTTTGAGAATCTAATTGCTACTATACCAAGAGGCATCAAGAATGCCATAGAACTCCACAGAAGAAATCCATGCAATTTGATTTCAAACTCAAGTCTAGGATTCATCTTCATATGCTAAGCAACCAAAATAAAACATGTTAGCTTCACATACTTTGTTCGAGTATTCAAGATTCGATAAGGCGCATTGCCCTCTAAACACCAATTTTTTCAGTACTCAGGACTATAAGAAGAAGATACTACCAACTTGATTGATAAAAATTTAAGGACTATAAGAAGAACATGAACTAGGAATAATGGATTTTACCTTAATGTTGTGGCCTCTGTTGTTGCTTGCATGAATGCCACTGATTTTCTTGTGATCTTGTTCTGAGCCAACAAGTGGAAACATGATGAACACAAGGCTTGCTTGGAAGAGCAAATCAATGAGCTTTTGCTGAACTCTGATTCCCCTTTCTTTTGTTGAGAATATGAACATTTTCCATTCTGAAGATTGTGTGTCATTCCCCATAAGTTGACCAAGCTAAATATTCTATTTTTCCCTTGTCACAGATGACACAATCACTAAAAAGTTGTCACCAATTCAGAGAGAATGAGATTAATGTGAGGGAAGGGAGAAGGTAGATACAATTTGAGCTTAAGTTAATATATATTATGCATAATGGCATAAAATAAACATGTGGGGTTAAGCATTTGCAGCCTTTTCTAGTTTATATATAGAATGGCAAAATGGATTGTAATAGAGTTTCTTGATAAACATTAAAGTTCAGCCCGGATGAAAGATTGAAAACTCTCTATCACATAGACATAAGCTTCTAGTTCATCTCATTTCATTTGATGTTGCTTTTACTACTAACTACACTTGATATTTTCACCTATGTTTAAAATTTGTTTTACTGTTTTTTTACTTCCTATATTTATACATCACATATTCTTGGCAGTGGTAGGTGACAAGCTAGGATGATAGGCTATGGAAAACACAACAGAGAGACATAACTCATATCTATGTTATGTAGTGCATTCAAAATTTACAATTATATCCCCACTTGCACTTGCCAAAATTAAAGAATAGAATGAGTAAAGAGTGAACAGAGGCCAATAAGGTTGTCTTTATGAGTAGATCCAAGAGTGCCTTGTTGAAAGCACATGTGGTTCTCCTTCTTGGAAAATACCATATTGCTGTATACATTTGGAATCTCTAAGCTAAGAGAGCACATAATCCAATGCTGTTCTTCATTGCTCATTTGCTTGCTACAAATTTCTTTATTAAAACATGCACGGGTTAAGTTACATGGTAAGCTTATTTTAATTGAAAAAAACTTGGCTGTTTAAGCAATGATTTGATTTGGATTCAGATATTGGTTTGAATAATCTAGAGAGTATGCAGAACGCAAACCAATAATAAAGATGCAGAATATGATATTGTTCCTACCGTTTTATAACTTTTCCTATATCTATATCTACATTGTTGTTACAGTTTTCAGAGTACAGTTTGTTCAGATTTAATATTACACAAATATTTAAGTATTGTTAATCTTACTCCAAGGTTCAATTTCAGGAGAGATTAACAATTTGATTTGTTTGTAGTTTTAGCTAGTCTCATTATTGTATTGTAAACGATAAGTCAACATTCAAACAAAATGTAATAACTAAATTGGAAACCAACCTTAAACAAATACATCAGGAATGGAAAAATAGAGTACTCCGGGTGAGAAAAATGTAAAACAAAATTGTCAAAAGAAACCACACTCTGAAAGTTAAAAGAAAAGAAAACTATGTCTGCGATTCCAGGTAATCAGGTTTGTTAATGCTTAATTACCCTTCTCTAAGTGATCCCTATGTTTTACTGATGAATCCAACAGCCTCAAAATGACAAGCACCGAAAACAAATCAACTCGAATCACATGAACAGGTTGGGTCTGGTTGCTTTGTAGGTTGTCTTCAGCTTCCTGGTTGGGGGCCTCACCTTCTTGAACACCAATGGGAACTTGATCTTAGAGTTGTGGAACTGCTTGGTGCTCTCCCTTTTGCACATCTTAGCGGGGACGGTGGCCGTCTTGATGATCTGGATGCAAGGAAACCTGACCCTATGACGCGACGCCATCTCATTGTACATTTGTTCAACAGCACCGTTTAGGGTAGTGTCTCGGTATTCCTTGTACATATTGTGATAACCGGTGCGACTCTGATATCGGAGCCAGATTCCATAGTTGTTAATCTTGGTAGGATTTTTCTCGAAAATCTGCAATCAGTAAAAATTTCAATTTAATGCAAAATGGGGTTGATATCTAAAATACAGATGAAGCTAACAAACAAGAAAATATCATCATCCAACCAATAAATTAGGAAAATATCTTTCACCTCAATTAGGCAGTTATAAGCAAAACAATTGCAAGCTATCGGAGGCAATGTTTTAAAAAATGCATGTAAAATGTTTGGCTATTATAAATGCTTAACCTAATGTTTAGCTGATTAGGAACTAAATTAGCTATAATCTGTCATTTACTCTTATAAAAGCAGCTCTTAACAGATACTCCAAAATGCTTGTAACCATAAATCATGCTCCATTGAGACCTATTAACAGCTAAGTAACTAGCTAACTAAACATCAAAGTAATTTATTTAAGTGGGATAACAATTAACTCATGAGAAATGCTCAAGAATCATAAGAATTTATTGTTTTGGCCATCACTTTTAGCCATCAAACTAATTTCTTTAGTCTAGTAATCCAACAGCATACTTTTAGCCTACATTTTTAAACATTGATGGCTAACGACTAGCCAAAAATAATAAATTTTCTTGGCCCTCTAGCATTCCTCTTAACTCATAAGTGCATACCTCATTGATGGCCAGCACTTGCCCATTGCTCTTCTTGACCTTCTTTAACTTTCTCAAAAAGTACCTAAAAGATGCAATATAAAGATGCAATATAACTGGTTATTCCTGGAGAAATGGAAAACATCCAAAACAACATTTGCATGTCATCTACACATAATAGCATATCAAAATTAAAGCTTAAATGTACAAATTGCTTCTCCAATAAAGATTGAAAACAAGACATCAAAATAGTTCTTCAAAGACATTTTAAAATCAATTTGAAACTTTAGTAATACAAAATATTCACCAATTTAACAATCAAATTGGTGCATAAATATACATTAGATGACTCAATTTATGTCAAGAATCTCTGGAAAAAGATCTTCTAATGTGAGAAATTGGTAAAGTGATAAAGTGGTAAAGTGATAAAGTGAGAGAGTCAATCACCATTGAATTTATAACTTCCATCATTTGTGATCACTTTACTAACCTCAACAGCTTGATCCAAAATCTCTTTCATGAAGTATCATGACATAGAGAATATGTGATTTAAGTACTAACTTTAGCATTTAAAATTAAAAGCAGAAAATATTGGAGATGCAAAAATGTGTGAAAAATCAGAACACAGAGATCACATACCAGAACTTGGATTTGGCACGAACCTCATTGGTGGCCCAAAGCTTCATGCGGTAGATCTTAGGGTGCTCATCTTTCTCTGTGGGAAGAGCCCTACCCACCACCTGGTATTGGTGAAACTGCAACCCAACAATTCCTCAAATTCAGTTCAAATTCAACATTGCAAAAAAAATAAAGGTGAAATTGAAATGATAATTAGAATTACGGACCCTGAAAGTAACCATTTTCAGCGCCGGAGGGAGAAGCTGAGTGAGCAGCAGTGTTGAATCACGAACCGGCGCGTACGGAGTCCCAATTAGGTTTTAGCCTCAACTATAAAACGAAGAGAGAGAGAGAGATATACAAAGCGTACGAAAAACCCTAACACTGGTGGAGTCTTGGGCCATTCAAAACCCGCTTGTTTGGCCCAATTCAAGGCCCAATAATTGTTAGGTTGGACCAATTGCACTTTGGCCCAATTATTTTATATCGGAGGAGTTCTTCCCCATTTTTAAAAGATAGCTAAAGATCCTCTGACCAAAAAAACAAGCTAAAGATCCAACTCAAATAACAAATTTAAGGTTTAATTATTTTGTAGTCTCTATAGTTAGGTCCTTATACTTTTATTCTTTTCAATTAGATCTCTATACTACATCAGATATTATAGTTAAGTTTCTATAGTGACAAAAATGTTGAAATTAATAAAATATTCTATTAAAGTATATAGAATATCCAGTCAAGTGTTAGACATATTCATTTTATTTAACGGAATATTCCGTTAATTCCAGCGTTTTTGTCACGACAGGGACTTAATTACAAAATCTGATATGATATAAGGACTCGATAAAAAAGAAAAAAAAATATAGAGACCTAATTGAAAATTTAGTGAAACTATAGGAACCGACAAAGTAATTAAACTAAAATTTAACTAAGGATGATAATTAAGATATTAAAAAGTGTTATTTTAAATCATTTATTTAAATATATCATACTATCTAATGATTTTTAAATATCAGCTTTACTTCATATGAATAGTCATCCTTTTAAAATGTATAAAAAATAAGAATTTTCCCTATGTATTTATTATGTATATATTTTTGTAAAATAAATATTATTCAAAAGAATTTAATTTTAAAATACTTTCATATAAAAAAATTTTAGATATGTATTCAATTATATATTATTGCATGATTAAAAATAACTATTATTCTTATTTATTTCATAATTAATTATCTGAATAAAGAAACATAATTAAATGACTATTTAACAAATTTTACACGGATAATATATAAAAAATTAAAACCCTTATTGAAGAACTTGCAAATAGATTTTACACGGGTAATAGCTCAAATGGCATAGTCTCCCCATACTCAATTAAGAGGTTGCGGGTTCGAGTCTCCTATTTTTAGTAAGAAAAATAAAAAAATAAAAAAAAAATTGATTTTTCAACTTTGAACATGGAATAATGGAATTGGAGAAGAGGAACATTCCACACTTGATTACATCCAACGTATGCTAAGTGGCAAACAACAACTTTGAATCCTATTCAAATTCAAATTAAATATTAATTCTAAGAACCTGCCTAGTCACTTCCACCAACATATCTTAGAAAAATGAAAATGCAAATTCTCATTGCATATACAAATATATAGATGTAGTGTTTTTATACATCCAATCTTAATTCAACACAACCTCTTCTAAAGTAGTATTAGTATGTGAATGAAACTCATCTCGTATATTTCTACACCTTAATTTAGCTAATGGTAGAAAAATATATAGAGAGATTATGTTTATAAAAAAATTATCTGGCGATGTATTTGATAGAATTTAAAGCATTATGAGCATCTACAAAGATATAAAATTAACAAATAATTGGATTATTATGTAATGAAATTGGTTTATGTGAGATCATAAGTCAAAATTTGTAGGCGAAAGTGCAAAACAGGATTATTTTTGTTTTGTAAACTAGACACTTTACACTAAAGATTAAGCTTTAAATTTGACAGCCAATTATTATGATGATGATAAATTTTAAAACTTAACCTAAGAAAAAAATTATTATTTAAGGAATTCTCTAATATAATGAAGTCAATAGTTTTATGGGAAACCATCATAGGTCCTCATTTAATTTTTGTTACTTTTTGGGACAGAGGTCTTAAATTGAATTATAAATACTTAAATAGTTATTTGATATGTCAGAGCCTAAGTTTGAATTAACAATATTCTTCTTGTCCAAATGAGGAACATGGCTACAGGGGTGAGTATGGATCGAATCGGATCAGATATGGCCAAAATTTCGATTCGATCAGCATTAAAATTATCGAATCGAATACAATATCCATAATTTTTAAGCTTGAATTCGTGCAAATTAGATCGAATATCGGATATATCGCAAAACACAAAAATATTTTTAAAACTTTATTTTTGTTAAAAAATATCAATAAAATTTATTTTTTTTATTCTTTTAAATATGTTTACTCTTAAACATACTTTTCTTAAATAATAAATTAAAATAATACAATATATATGATAATTATTAGTTGAAATAAAATATTAAAAAAAAATATTTACTTATTTATTTCTTTATTTTTGCAGATACGCGGATATGCGGATACCAACACAAAATCTGTAATCCGATCCTATTAGTGTGCAAATCGGATCGGATCCTTGCAGACTGGATCCATATCCGCAATTTTCGAATCAAATTCTGATAAACACCGCGTATATGCGGATCGAATCCGATCCATAAACACACAAACATCGCCCTATGCTAGTTCTAATAAATAGAATAAAATAAATTATTCACCTTAGAAAAATTGCAAAGTTTAATAATATACCATATAATTTTGAATCCGAATTTTATATGGTTAGAGCTATTTTCTCCTTTGAAACTTTCTTTTAGTATTACCACTAAACCAAAATATATATTATAATAAACAAGAATAAATAAAGTATATTCAAGAAGAGAAGAAAAAGTGCAAGAATATATTGAGTAAAGCTTCAGAGAATGAACGAATTATTTTATAATATGATTAAATTATCGGAGACAATAGAAAAATAATGGCAGACTTGTATGATATAAAATCATAGAACAATATGGTTGACCCATTCTTTCTTGGAATCCATGTGTTACTCATTTTTTATTAAATAAATTTTGCAGTGTACCTAACAAATTGGCCTTTGAATTGAATAATATATTTATGCCACATATGGAAAATAACCACAGAGCCATTATTTGATCATGTCTTCAGACTTCAATCTAAAGAACAGGAACCAAAAATTAAAAAAAAATAATAAAAAAATATTAGTCAGGATTCTGAGCTTGCAATTTCCTTTTGAGATTTGAGAATATATAAACCAAAAATAAGGTCCAAACATGATAATTAGTCCAAGGAAACACCATATAGAATTGAAAGAACAAAATATTATAACTAAAAATAAACAACAAAAATTGAAGCAGTTAAAAAATGTGTACAAAACAATGTCATGACCCTTTTTTTTTCCTCTGTAATTGCTTACCTGATTCCTAATTCTATAAATAATCTGAAAAATCAAAACCTGATCTTTCTTTTATTTCTTTCTTTTCTAATTTTCATCCTTTTTTTTCTGTATATACCACTATCCAATTTTCCATCTACAGAATCTACCTCTCCTAAATTGCCATGTTTACAATTGTTCTTCATTTCTTTACCTTCCAACACAAGCAAAAGTTCACACATCAGCACACTTCCTTGGTGCATAACCAAGCCTTGATTTCTTCATATCATAGAGGATATGGAAATTCTGCTGCTGATAGTTTCTGATTATCGAAAGGGCGTGCCGGGGAGTCCCTAAGATCGCCAGACAAACGACATCCGGATCAATCTGGATGAAGTAATTCTCCACAGGGAAGTTCCAAACTGCTCCATCTGAAAACAAGATCCCAAAATCTGGCAGCTCCATCTGATCAATCCCAGACACATTGTAACATGGCTTTAAAGGTGGAAGGCCTTCAACAATTGGATATCCCTTAATTTTCTTCACAAATGCATCCTTAATGATCTCATAAGCAGGATCAGCAAAATAAGTTAAAGTGGTGCCAGAATCAATGATTGTTCCACCAGCACCTTGTGCTGATAAATTCCAAGTTTCCTCAGGAATATCCAACACCTCACCATCAACCATCAAAGATTTGATCTGAACATAGTAAAATGTATCAACTGAATTGTCTTTGCCACCAACAAATGAAGTGTAGTTCAAATTAGGGTGGCTTAAAAGCTCCTTATCCTCACCAAATATCAATTTGCTGCTAACACTAGAATTGCTATTCCTATCCACAAGGCAATAGGAAAATGAATGGCCATAAAGGGATTGAAGCTGAGATGCAAATGACAATGGCCCTCTCCCCAATCCTAACAACCCTGCAGCCCCATGAAACAATCCTCTATTCCAATGTCCACAGCCAAACATCACATTCTCCACATGCTTTAGCTCGGATTTACCCGAAGGCGTGGTGAGGTTAACTGTAAAGGTCTCGAGGGCGAAATCACCGGTTGTATTCGAGCTATCTCCATACCAATAGAAGTATGGACAACTCTGATCCTTACCCTTGCAAGGCCTAGGTGGATCCGGCGACGTTACTAATTGGCAGCGCGGATCACTACAGCTAATGTTCTTAAAGGAACTAGATTCTCTAGGATCATAATAAGGACCAGTTTGATCAAAACATGCTAAACAAGGAACACATTGAATCCAATTAAGGTCACTACCAGTATCTAGTATTAGAGAGAAATGCTTAGGAGGTGTACCAATAAACACATCCATGAAGTACTCTCCAGAGCCAAGACTGACACCAGATGCCAAGGTTGCCACAAGCTGGTTTGCAAGATAATCCGGTGGCGCAGCCGCCGCGGCCGGCTTGTGGTGATGCTTTGACTTTGGTCTGGATTTCTCCTGTGCCTTTTGCAGCCTTGAGAAGGTGTTTTGGTTCTTCTTCTCCATGGCCCTTCTATGCAGGGTTTGAATTCTGGTCAAATCCCTTGATGTGAAATCAAGATCATCATCATCATCTTTGTTCATTGAGTGTCTCAAATGAAGCTTCACCATTTCCTTGTTTGGCTTTGCTTCTAGAAAACCCTCACCTTCATCATCACTATCACCATCATCATCATTGGTTTCTTCACCTAAATTCATGGCAGAACTTGTGAAGCTACACCCCGTGTCCCCAGAAGAAGTCACAGCATTGAAGCTTGGATGATTAGGGAACTTTATGGCTGCAAGAGAGGAACCATTCTTGTTGATGAGATCATGGTTCCTACTTGAAAAGGATTCTACAACAGAGTTGCATATGACAAGTAGAACCAGAACCAAAGAAACTTTCTTCAAAACCATAGTAATCAGAGCTTCACCCTTGAAACCAATGAAAGTCACAACATCAAACACCTTACAGACACAGAATTTCAGAGAGGAAAATCTGGGACACAATAAAAACCCAGAAAGAGCAGAACTTTATCAAACTTTCTGAGCTTGGCAAAGATTTAAAAAATGGGAAAATCTAAACAAAAAAATGTGAACTTTTGAAAACCCCAAAGCTTTTTTTGTTTCTATTTTTCTGACAAGAGGAAGAAGAAGAAGAAGATGATTCAAAAGGTTGAGTTTGTGTGACTTTATTAGTAGCAATGAGAATTGAAAATTGGAAACAAAGACCTGCAAATACAAATGTCAAGTCCAGTACCCAAAAACGCGGTTTGATTCACAATAAAGTTGTAATCTTTTAGTACCCGTTTGGTTGGTCTAGTAGTTAACTAATTAGTTCCATAAACAAAATTTCGGAATTTGAATTTTTTTTTTTTACATGTAGCAATTTATTTGTCAGCAATAAATTCTTAAATAGAACTCTCATCAACTACGAAAAAATCTTTACTTGTTGGATCCATAAATACTAAAAGCAACTCAAAAAAAGTTGTAATATTTTAGAGTCTCAAATAAGTGTTAATAATAAAAAAAATTAATTTCATGAGGCTTTTGAATTCATATATTTAATGCAAATGATCAATGTGAGGGCAATAGTTAAATTAATTAATTAGTAATAACTAATAAATAATTAAAAAGTATACCTGGTCTTGTTCTTGTAGGGGATTTTTCCTATCTGCTTCCTGGGTCATAGGCTCTTGTAGAATTATAGTAATAAGAATATAGAATTTCTAATTTTATTTCTACAATTTTAAGCTATTGAATAACTTTGGGTTATAATTTTAAATATGTGAATTTCACATATTTTATATGAAACACAAATTTTTATTCTATCAACTAATCTAAGTTTTTGCAAATAAACAAATAAATAAATAAAATCATATTTCTAAAATTATTATTATTATTATTATTATTATTATTATTATTAGAACAATTTTGATATATAAAAGTAATATTACTATTGTAATAATATTGAGAGATTTGGGCAAATGAAAATGCAGCTACCAAAAGTCAAAAGCAACGAAACACATTGTCACTAATACCCATTTGCAACAGTGCAAAAGTGATGATATAATAAGTTAATAACTCACTCTGGTCTCTGGTCAAAGGTTTTGGTTTGAATAAGTCTTGTTCCTTCTGCTACAGTGTTATTACTACTAATAATAAATGGACATTCAAATATTTTATTTTGTTAATTTTATCTCATATATAAATTGAGTTAATAATATGCTTTTATTATTATATTAAATAGAATGTCAAATTTGCATACAATATATATAAGGTGTATAAATATTATTTCTCATTTATTATGTATATTGACTCATTTATTATGTATATTGACTCAGTATATGAAAAATAAATACATTTCAATAGAAAAAGAAAATAGAAAAGACAACTCCAACTTCTTCTATATTTTGAATAATAATTTATAATATTATATCTTTAGTAATAATTTATCAATTATATTTTGTGTATAATTTGCGCGTAATTCATTGTAACTTTTAAAATAATTAATTGCACCAAATACCGATAACTCACTCAAGAGAGTTTTAATTTATTAGTTATGCAAAGTATACTTTTATTCAATTCGAAGAAATCAAGAATTTGTCATATTTAAAGAGAACAAGGGAACTAAAAGATCGGCCAAAAATCAGCCAAAATGTGTTTGGGTTCCATGAAAAATCGGATTTTGGTTTGTGCTCCGTGATCTCAGGAGCAGCTTTTAAACATATTATTCAAAAAATGATTTTAATTAAACGATTTTGTTTACTTTTTAGCTGGTCACATTTTAGTTCCATATACTTTTTCTATTTAAAAGTAAGATCAAAACATATTATCCCTAGGTTACGTTGGCCATAGAGTATTCCGTAGAAATTCTATCAAAACAATGAAATAAATTCCAGCTTTACATATTAATAATATTTTTAAGTAGATAACTAATTAATTAACTAGTCAAAAATAAAAATATAAAAAAAAAATCGATTGACTGTTTCATATGTAAAATTTACGCAACTGAGTTATGCATCACTTAATAATAATTAGTTTATAACTGTTTTGAACACAACTTGATTAAACATACAACGGCATGTCAATTTTAAAGTTTGTACAGTATACTAAATAACAAACAGTTTCCACCTAACCCTACCAACAAAAAGATTTGATAAAATATATGTTTGAATTCAATTTTATGTTATCACCTTTTCATAGGCGGCTATCATACATAATGCCTCATACATTTTTCTTTAATTTGGAAAATAATGTTTCATATTTTTTTTTTCTTTTTTTCTGTTCACAGCCTATATATATATAAACTTACACTATTGGTTATTTGTGTACATTTTGTTAAATAACAAATAAATTAAAATTTCACAAAATATTTTACAAAAAGCTTAACTGAAGTTCGTTGACAAGTTTCTAAAAGTTAATATTATGACGAATGCATTTTTTTTTATAGGGGTGAGCACGGGTAGCGGGTACCCGATTACTCATTCGAATCCGAACCAAATCAATTAAATTGGATTTGAAACCAACGGGTAATCGGGTCCAACCTGAACCAAACCGATAGTTTTTGTTAGTAATTGGTTTGGGTATCGGTTTTGGAGGTGCAGAACCTGAACCAACCCGTGAACCTGATCATATATTAATTAAATAAAAAATATATATGATTTTTCCATTAGACAAAGATTATTCACTATTAATATGTTTGGATTTTAATGAGTTTAGTTTTTAATGTATTTGATATTTAACATGTTTGGATTATTTCTATTGATATTACATGTTTATTGTACTTGTTGAATTTTTAAGATAAAAATTTGGTTTTTTTTTATGAATTTCAAAGTCATTGGGTATCCAATTACCCGAACCGAACCAATCCGTTCTTAATCGGTTTGGTTTGGTTCAGGTTCATATACAAAAAAATATAAATTCGAACCAAACCAAACCAATTATATTTTGATCGGTTCGGTTCTAATTTTACCATGAACTCAAACTAAACCGACTCGTACTCACCCCTATTTTTTATGGTGGAAACTCAAGTGAAGTCGACTTCACGTGAAGTTGATACCTGAAAGTCGTTAGATGATTTGACTAATTTTTTATCCAACAGCTCTCAGATATCAACAACTTCACGTAAAGTCAACTTCACATGCGTTTTCACCTTTTTTTATTTGATAACAATTCTCTCGTCATATTCTGCTTATCAAAAAACTATTATGTAAACTAGCGGCTCACCGGACGTGCCTGTTGAGCCGCTTTTCTATTGAGTTTAAGAAATTAATTTTATATTTTTATTTTAAAATTATAAATTTATTAATAATTAAAAATAAATTACAAAAAAATAAAATATCTTAAATTATTTAACATGTAAAATATTAAAAAAATTTAAATTAAAAAATAAGATTAAAAAAATATTAATTTGCTATTATCTATAACAATATATAATGGCAATACATGGGTTTGGTGTCCAAAATTTTTTTCCAGTTTACCCTTTCTAATCAACTTCTCCACTTAATGTCAGTTATCTCTGAAAAACTCCCATTACTCCACTTGCCCACTTGACGTCATTTTCACATGTTACCTCTTATCCATTTTTCTCTTCTCATCTCATCTCTTATTAATACTATTGAATACATTAATAGATTTTAAAAATACATTAGACTCATGCCAATAATAGATTTGCTTTTAAATATTCAGATATTCATAATAATAATAAAATTGGTCCAAATTTAAGTAATAGATAGAACGGTAATGATATTAGTGGGTATAAATTATCATTTTTTAAAAGCTTTAATTCATATTTAGTAAACTTTTAATTATTTCTAATATACTATGTTACATATATTTATAATACAGTGTATTATGGTTGTTAATTGTTCACTTAAAAAATTTATACTATTAATTTAATATTTGAATTTTTTTATTATGGTACTATTTTAATGTACTCTAAATTTTTATTATGTATTTATAATTTTGATAAAAATCATTCTTAAAAGAAATATTAATCTTATTTTTTAATTTTTATGTTCAGACAATATTAAATCATTTATATTAAAAGATTTACAAAATTCAAAAAATATTATTTATATGTTAAAAATCTGTTTTTAGATATTCAAGTATTAAAATTGGTTCAAATAATATTTTGAATGATGATAACATTGGTTAGTTGTGTATATATATTCTTTGTTAATTTTATATTTTGAATTATTTTTTTATTATGGTACTATTTTAATGTACTCTAATTTTTTATTGTGTATTTATAATTATAAAAATAATCATTAGAAGAAATATTAATTTTATCTCTTAAATTTTTTAGCTTTGACAATATTAAATAATTTATATTAAAATATTTAGATAATTCCAAAACTATTATTTATACTATAACAAAATAACAATATACAAAGAAAATATGGGAGTTTAATGTTCAATTTTGTTTATTCAGTGAGTTCTGCTTGGCAGTTGTTGTATAAAATATTTATTTAAAAATATTAGTAATTTTTTTATTTAATTTATACGATAAATAATAATATTTTATGTAATTTTATTTTATTCTTTTTGAATTGAAATAGTCCCATTACATGATTGATAACTTTAAAATAGTTATTATAATAGAAATCAAAGTTTTAAAAAGTTAAAAATAAATCATAAATGATAAATTATCTCAAAAATACCGGTATTTTTATAGAATAGAATAAGATACAACCCTCAAAATAAAATTATAGTCAAAATAAGTTATCATAAAAAAGTAGTAAGGTATAAATTTTTTTAACAATATAAGTTTAGAAAAAATTAGTATTTATTATAAAAAAAATCTAAAATAAACAATGTGATTATTAAAATAAAATGATATAAATCATTATCTCTACAGAGATAAGTATATAAAAATATTAATATTTGATATTAAATTAGTTAAATAAAAATATTAATAATTAAAATTTAAATTCATCACGTTATTAAAAATAATTATATATAACACCATTAAATATTTAATACCTAAAAAATCTAATAATTTGCTAGCAGTTTAAACTTCTATATATTCAAGGTCTTTCGCTGGTAACATTTAAAATTTAATAATTATTTAAATAGATGAGTTAACAGAGATTACTCAATTAACTTAACTCGATTTTATTTTTATTTATTTGAACAATATGAATTGTGGTTGAAAGAGGATAGGGGACCTTTTGGTTAGAGCATGTGATGCATTGCATTGTAATATGCAATAATGGCATAGATAGCTTCCTCTTTTGAAGTGTTTGTTTTTGTATTTTGATATTCAAACAAAGACGGCAATACCCATAAAATTAAATCTCACAATCACTAATATTAAGGTAGTGTGAAGAAGCAACTTTGAGATCTCATAGAAACTAAAAATGGGTTGATGATGATTTTTTATGCCAACATACATGCCCAGAATTCCATAGATATATACATTATTACAACAGAAATGTTTGGTAACTAAAGAAAATCAGCCAAAAACAGCCATAACTTGACTTATTTAGCATTCATTAATTGTTGCGACAATTAATTAATACTAAATAAGGTAAGTTCTGGCTTTTTTTTTTGCCTACCTAACATTACAAAGTTAGAAAACATGTGTATCATCTAACAACAATAAGGGCAACATTATTTCAAGGTTTCTTTTCTTTCAGTGCCACTATAATAGTACTTACAGAAATATTTGATAACAAAAAAATATTAATAAAAATTTATCAAAATTTATTATTTATTTTTTGTTTTATTTAATACATTTTACAATAAATAAATATTAAATAAAATAAGTTTACGATTAATTATTTTTGTCTCCTTAATATTATCATAATATTTAATTAACTAATTACATGTATGGCCAAATAGGTCAAATTCTCCAATAATTATATATACCATTATACCCCCAAATTCCTATACTCAGTACACCTTTTTAGATAAAGGGTACGGTTGATTTAGAAAACAAATTTAATTAATTAATTAACTAAGTTCTCATACTTTGTGCATGGCCATTTAGATTTTACCATGTAATCTATCCTCCATGTGATATACACTTTTCTTATTGAAAACAGTAAAATTTGACCCATAATGGTGTACAACTTTAGGTTTTTGAAGGAATTAATAGTCAAGATGCATGCTTCATAAGGTCATTCATTATTTTGAGGCATACTCTATGACTAAGAATAGTATACTTTTTATTGATTATGATGATGAGATGAGCACTTACATGCTTCATGCCTTTGAGTTTTCTACATCTCTGTTTGTAAATATATATGTTTTTTAATTAACTTTATTTTCAAATAAATGTATATCCAAGCCCCAAGGAGTCAAGGACTAATAAAATAAGGTATCTATTTTGATATATAGTAAATATGTTTAAATAAGATATAAAAGTTTAATTTTTATATACTAACAGAATAAAATATTTTATACAATAATATAATTACAACTATTTTTTTAGATGACTACTTATTCGGTCAATATAAAAAAGTAATTATTTTTGTTAATATAATATTATATAATTAAATACGCGTATAAAATGATTTTACACTCATAATACATTAAAATTAAATTCAAAATATAATTACAAATATATTGTATATCAGTAATGATATGGAGACAAAAAAATCAGTCAGAACTTACTTTATTTAGCATTCATTAATTACTGCAACAATTAATAAAAGCTAAATAAAATAAGTTCTGGGTGATTTTGGCTAATTTTTTTTATTATATCTTATGTATATATTATGATTCTTTACGTAAATATTGTTTATTAAATAATACACAAAAATATAAAATTTATCTATACAAAAATACATAATAAGTGATTTTAGTAATTAATTTTAATGTATAAATAATATTTTTTAATTTTATAAAATATAATGTAAGTAACTGGTACTGTATAGTATATATATATACAGTAGCAGTTCACAAAGAGAAAAATGGCCACCATTCAATTTGCATTGCCATAAGAAAGAGTAGTTTCGTACATTGACACAAAACTAATTAAAGAAATCTAATGGCTTTTTGGGTTGTGAGTTTTGAGTTGTGACATTCCCAACACGCAACAACTTTATATAGTTAGGTATGCTAGAAAGATAAGCTAATGTATAATTAATTCATGGATCACATTAAATTAATTAATTTAAGTAGATAATTATTGTTTCTCTTTTCATCGCAGTTTCAGCCAAGGAAGTAAAACTCACTTCTATTTTCCAAATTTGTGTTACAAACTTTACGTCGTACATGTCACTTTGAATGCATTTGTCAAAGCTCTTTTATCGTTTTTTTTTAGATTTGGAAATTAAAATAAAACAAAATAATTTTAATCAAAAGATTAAAATGGAATAATTATAATCATCCTTATCAATATTTATTATTTTCAGTCCTTTTCCTAGCTATTGATTTGTCCATATTAAAGACTTTAGTATATTCAAATTAACCTACATATACGGCACATGACCATATGAGATGTATGTTAACATATATACATCATCAAATGATGACTTCATTTGATCATTTCTTTGATTTCGATCTTCAAAACATGTAAATTTAGCTAGCACTTAGCTTTGACTTATGTCAGAGGTCTCTCAGTCATCACCAAAGAGAAGAAACCAAATTAAAAATGACCAATATTAAAGAGCAATTTTTCCAAAAATTTTTTAAAGATTAGAGGATAAATAATTCCTTTCTATTGTATACTATAGGATAATAGATTTATTATGCATAATTTTTATATATGAAAAATAAGGATAATTCACGTAAAAAAATTAAATGTAAACTAATATTATATAGATGTCTTAAAATTAAATATTTTATGTTCGAATTTAGAGTATATTTTATGTAAATCGAAACTATTAAACTCGATTTAATAACACTTCATTTAAATCGAATAAAATAAAGTCGATTAATACACATAGTAAATCGAATGAAATAGATTCGATTTACTAACCCAGAAGATGCAATTCATAATATTTAAAAGTATCCAAAGTAAATAGAATGAATGAATTTTAATTTAGTAGTTTTGATGTCTCTAATAAATTATTAAAATATATATTAAATTAGTTATTAAAATAGAATATTTATTAATATACAAAATATATATTAAAAATAAATTAAATTATATATATTTTTTATATAAATACATTATAAATAATTTTAGTAGTTAATTTTAATACATAAATAACATTTTTGTATTTACGTCAAGATTCTTTAGTAAGATTCACGTTATTTAACCTAGCTATGAGTCAACCTATAATTGATGTTAATTGATTGGTATTAGACACATAAATGTATGTATGAGTATTTGAGAGCTATTTATTAATAAGTGAATTTGTTAATTTGGGAACAATTTAATTACTTGTTTCAACGAAACACTACATAGATATTAGAACTTACTAATATCTTAGTAAATAATCATTTTTTACTATAAAAAGTTTAAATGCTGATAAAATTAGTTACGAAAAAATTAAACTATGTTATATTTATGAAAGTTGAGTTTTATCCGATAAAAATGAAATAATATTCAATTTGGTCTTTGAACTTACACGCGAGTCTCAATTTAGTCATTAAAGTTTCATTTGCTTCTATTTAGTCCCTGAACTTTGTGAACATAACTCATGTTAGTCCTTGAAATAATTTTCAAGGTACAAACGTTAACGGAACACTATCGTGACAGCTGGATGCCACACTAAACTTTGTAAAATGATGTCGTTTTGGTTTTGGCACTCAAATAACCTAAAAACAACATCTTAAATGGTGTTTATTAAAATTTTACCTAACAAAAATAAGTAATACGATGTCGTTTTTGAGCTATTTAAATGTCAAAATCAAAACTGCATCATTTTACAAGTTTTAACGTGACATGTAATAGTCTACAACAGCACTCTATTAACATTTTTATACTAAAAATAGTCTCAGAGACTAATATGAGGCACGCTTATAAACTTCGGAGACTAAATAGAGACAATTGAAACCTCAAAGACTAAATTAAGACTCGCGTGTAAGTTCAGGAACCAAATTGAGTATTATCTCGATAAAAATATTTAATCGTTAAATTTGTATTGACTCCACTCAAAAAATAAGTTAAATTCTTAAATTATCTTTATTATTGTCATTTCTAATATAGATTAATCTTAAAACCCTAACTATTTTTAACATTATCTAAAAATCAAAATTCATCTCTTAATACAGAAATCTAAATTGATCATTAGTGATGAAGAAAGAGGAACAAAGAAGATTTAGATCTGAATCGATATCTTGCTTTGACTCTGGCGTATGAATACAAGAGTCTCTAATTTCTTTTTCATCTTAATTTGTATTATTGGGTTTGTTTTCTTTGATTCAATTTAATTTTATTTCCTTTTTATATTCTGAAGTTATACTATTATTTGGATTGGAACTCAGGAGTTGAAACACAAACTTTGCATGGCGAATGTTTTTTTTTTTCTTTTTTATATTTGTACATAAAAAATAAATATTTTTATAAGACATAATTCATTTGTCATGGATATAATATTAGTTTAATTTTTGTATGGTTAATTTTATCAAATTTTTATAGTAAAAAGTAATTATTTATTTTTAAAAATATTGAATAATATAAGTCAAGTAAATTAAAGTTGGTCAAAGAGCTAGGTAGGGATGCACATGACTCAACTCGGCTCGAATCCAAATAATTCAGAGCTAATTTGGTGTTATTTTATTGGGTCTAGGATTTGATAATGGTATAAAAAATAGACTTGGTCATTATTTAGAGTCGAATTTGGGTCAAAACAAACGCAGCTTCACTCGACCTATGTGCATCCTAGGAGGACTAAAAAAGGTATATATGTTTTAAATTAATTTTAACATTATGTTATATTAATTATAAGCTTATTATTTTATTTTTAATCATATTTGTTGAATTAAAAAATAAATAAAAAAATTATAAAATTAAAATTTATGAATAAATTCAAGTTTAAATGTTTATCAATTTTTTTATAACAAGTTTTTTTTTTAATAAATGAGTGCATCATAATTTTGACATAAAATTTATCAAAATTTAGATTTTACTCCATCGAGATAAAAGTAGTATGATTTTACTAGATTTAAGATTGGATAAAGATCTTAAAAATAGACTTAATTATTAGGTTAAATCGAATCTAAGTCAAGACAAATTCAGTTTTACTTGCTCCATGTGCATTCAAAAAGAAGGCATGAACGAAAACCAAATACTAAATTCAACATTTATAGTATAGGCCCAGTGTGTGTGGTTTTGTTGAGTTTTTTTTTTTTTTGTCACAAGGTTTTGTTGAGTTTAGCAATGGCATTCATGGATAACGCCATAACGGGCTTCTACAGTATTATCTTATATTAAAAAGAAAAACAAACAAATTTTATGAATCACTTAAAATAAGTGTATTCGGATTCAAAATTTGACTATGTCAAGCAGCAAATAAAATTAGTTTTAGTTAGTTTAGTAATTAATTTATTAATCTGTTTAAATAAATAACATAAATTTAAATTTTGTTTTATATATAATAATTTATTAGTTAACGATAATTTTTTAAAAGAATTATAATTCATTATAAATTAATTCTTAATATATCAAATTAAAAAATATAAAAAAAAAGTACATAGACAAACTTAGAAGTTATAATAGAACACAAAAAATAACTAAAAAAGATTATTCACTGCACAAAATAACCAAATAACCAAATTTTTTCCATAACCATCAAAGATTTAATTTGACATCACGTTTTAGATTATGCAATGTCAACATGAATGTTAACAGAAAAACAGCGGTTAGTTAGCTTATGATTAGACTTGTTGCATGAATCTAACATTTGGTGATTACTGAAAAATTATTTATAAACAATATTTTGATGGTAAATTTGGTATTTTATTTCACCCGCTCGATATAATACGCATATAAAAAATTGATTACTAATTTAAAATACAAAATATATGTAATATATATTATTAATTTAATTTAATAACTGATGTTAACTACCATTGTTTAACTCGATATTTTTTTTTTTCATTTCCCCCCAATATTAATTGATTAATAGAAGCGTGATTTTAATTTGTTTGAATGAATGAAGAAAGAGAGGGTAACGCTTACGCTGCTGAAAACCCTTGGAAGCTGCAGAAGACGATTCCATAAAACCCCCAACGTTGCCGCCACTCACCGCCATCAAACAACAATGGAGGAACAACAACTCCACTCCGATCGATACTCCTTCAATCCAACCCTCAAATGGAACCCGGAGGTGCATAACTACTTCGCCAAAGCTTATGGCGTTGAACGCTTCTCTCGCATCTCCATCGCTCTAACGTAACTACTTCTCTCGCATCTTAGTAGCTCATTAGTTAGTTAGTCAGTTACTTAGTTAGAAACGGTTAAATTTAGTTATAGTGGTATTGCTAGCATATGCACGGTTAAGGTAGGAAGTGAAACAAATGAGGCTGAGTTTGTTGATTGCTGTGTTCGACTCGATACCTTGTGAGTTTACTTGATAATGTATTATGATCAAAATTGCTAATGTGTATATTAATCTGCGTTTCAGTAATTCAGCACATGTATGGAGAGGTTTAAGGTTGATTTTGAATTTTCAAATATGCTAATGCTACTTGTTGTTATGTTGTTTTGGAATTTTGAGTTGTAAAGTTAGGTTTCTTGGTTATATATCGCAGCCGTCCTTCTAGGTACTCTTGTATTCGGGTTAACACGATGAGATCCACTACTGATGCTGTTGTTGAGAAGCTACGGGCGATTTTGAAGGAGTCTTCCTCAGGTTCTGGGGATGTCTCTGAGAATGGTGCTAATGGGAACCTGGCATTGGTGGAAAGCGAAGATGGAGATAGTAATCCTTTAAGAGGGGATTGTATTGGTGCTGGTGCTGTTTCTAAGTGCCAGATTCCTGGGATGGAATATGTGGTGTTTGTTTGGGGTTCAGGGCCTCGTCACATCAATTATGGTTATGCACCTGATTTGCCTCCTCCCAAGGAGGTCATCGTTAGTAGGAAGTGTGCCGAGGCTGTTCTTCGGGGTGCTCAGGTTGTTTTCTTTTCCACAGTGATAGTACGAAGCTCCTGTATAAGAAAAGATGTGCTTGTTTGAGAATTCTGCTATTTGCAGTAATAGAGTATACAGATATGTCATGCCAAAATGTCTTTTCTCTGATTTTTTTTTTCTTGTACTCTTCTATACAGTAGGCATAAGTTGTCTACTTTCTCTCCCCAAAACCCAAAATGTTCAAAGCTTCTTGCCTTGATGTGTACTTTTATATTTGAAAGTATTATTATAAGTTTTCAGTTTCCCTAGTATGCAAAAGGTAAGGTTTGGTTTGGTTGTAGGGCTTTCTATCTTATGGTAAATACTTATTGATGGTATTTCACTGGTTCCTGATGCTAGTTTTCGTTTAGGCATATGTTCCTGGTGTAATGGCTTGCAGTGCTCATGTTGAGAAAGGAGATACTGTTGCAGTCTCAGTTGCTGTGGAGCAGAAGGGTGTGGATGGGGGATGGGGTATTGGTATGACACGTGGTACTGTTCTCCAAGGATCACAAGCAGGTAGGAAGTGTATTTTTTCCCCTGGATTCTGGAGATGATAATTTTGTAGAATCCTCTTCTAAACTTGGTCTTCAAAATAAGCTTAAATAGTAAAATATTTGGAGGTCATTTGAACAAATTATGTTTATGTTTTATTAAGGTAGTTGCTTTCGTTGAATTTAACTGTCAAGAATATGGTTGGCAGAATTTCTTATTTGTTTGTTTTATAGATCCATATTATTTTGAACGGAATGGGCTTTATATTGGCCAAGGAACAGCAATGATGTCAAGGGCTGGACTGTTTCGGGTTCCTGAAGGAGTTGGTGTGGAGATGAAGAACAGAGTATATGAACTTCATTCTTTTCATAGTAAATTTCACCCTCTCTTTTATATCTGGGATATATTTTATTTATCGGGAAAAATTATTTCATTTAGCAGTTCTTCTATTGCTTAGTAAGATTATGTGGCTGCTATATTACTGTTTCCTTTTGGTTTCCCAGATGTTCTTGAAGGAGAAATATTTCTTCAAAACCTGCCAAGTATTGTTGCTGCACATGCTCTAGGTACACAAATTGTGGTCTCAGTTGTGATTTACAATTACTATGGCCTATTTGTTTTCCTTGGTTGTAAATGCATTTTCATTATGATTTCCAGCAAGTACTACAGATTAAAACCCAGCTAGGTCTTGCTATGATCCCAATCATCCCATTTGATACTGCCAAATTGAACCATTATAGCATGTGATTCATAGTAATATAGCTCTTTTACTCTGTGCCATTGATTTTTCCCTCGCTTTCTTCTTTGTTGTTTTGAATTTTCTTATGTTGAGGAGGATTCATAATCACTTAGACCTTTACCTCTTTGTAATTTAATGTATAACATTATATAGATTGATTTTGTAATATTCAGATCCGCAAAAGGGTGAGAGGATACTAGACATGTGTGCTGCACCTGGAGGGAAAACAACCGCAATTGCAATACTTATGAAGGATGAAGGAGAGATCATCGCAACTGATAGATCTCATAACAAGGTGGAAATTCTGAAAGGATACAGATAATCTTGTAAATTCCTATCTAGTAGTTTGTGTTTGATGACTGTTATATCATTACATGTGTGTGTGTGTGTGTGTGTGTGTGTGTGTATATTCCTGCTAATATTACCATGTAAGTCAACCTTTACATATATACCTACATCTATTTAGGTTGCAAAAGAACTTCTAAAATTAACAGTGAACACCCTGTAAATTTATCTGATGAATGATGATGGCTGTTTAGGTGCTGGATATTCAGAAAAGGGCAAATGAAATGGGCTTGAGTTGTATAAAGACATTTAAATTGGATGCTCTTAAATCTGTTAGTCGAGGAAACCATACTAACGCTTCTATTGGTCCAAGCTCTTGTGATGCCAATAATGGTATGGCAAATAAAGTGTCTGATTCATCAAATGTGCAAGGAGAAGGAATCTTGTCTATTATTGAAGATAGGTTAAAAACCGAGGTCATGGAGGAAAATGGTGGGTAAGTTCTATTCCTTAATTTTTCTTCTTTGCTATTATCTTCTGTTTCTTTCCTGTTTTGTATTTGTTATACCTAAATGTTATTTCTGCATCATCTATTTACAAATCTATTGTTAAATAATCTGACAATAGGTAATGGTGAAAAGGCTAACGGAAAAGTTTATTTGAGCAAAGCTGACATCCGGAAGAGTATGCGAAGAGCACGAAACGGACCTGGAAGAAATCAAAGCTTAGGTGGCAGGGTTGATGGTTCAAAAGGTTTCTCTCCTAATAGTTTTGATAGAGTTCTTCTGGATGCTCCCTGTTCTGCCCTTGGTTTAAGGCCTCGGTTATTTGCTGGAGAGGTAGAAGTGGCTCCATTCAGTCATTCACATAATCTTTCATGTACTTTGATTTATATTTGTAATTAACTATAATCTTAGACCATTTTTCATGCTGCAATACGATAGAAAATGGGACCTGATTATATGGAAGGAGAGTTAGTTCCTCTACTATTCATTGCATGCTGAGTATTTTCATGGATAGTTATCTACTATTAAAAGTTAAAACCCGCCTCAGCACTTGTATATCTAAACAAATGCCTAATATTATCTATGGGAGTCTGTAGAAGTTGTGGTTATTTCAATCTAGTTCGTGCAAGATCCTCTGTACTAAAATTTATCATACTTGCCCAGAAAATTAATGCATGAATTTGACCAATTAGCATGGATTATCAATGTATTATTCCATTGCCATCTGAGTGTCACTGTTAGTTTGGTTTGTTATTGTTGTTTTTTACCAGGAAAAGAGAATTCACTATGTGATGCCTTGTCTGGCAGGAAACAGTTGAATCTTTAAGAAACCATGGAAAATACCAGAGAAGGATGTTTGACCAGGCTGTTCAATTGGCTCGACCAGGTGGAGTAATTGTATATTCAACGTAAGAGTGCACATTTTGCTGATCACATTGCTCTTTATGCATGTTTAACCTTATTTTTATAGAGTTTATCTTAAAATCTGCTAGTCATTTTTATTGGATTCCTTGCCTTCCATTTCCTGTCGTGCTTAGATGAAACGGTTATTGATTACATTGTTCTTTCCATTATGATAGTTGTACAATTAATCCCGGTGAGAATGAAGCTTTAGTTCGGTATGCTTTGGATAAATACAAATACCTGTCATTGGCACCACAGGTTTGATGTCCTTTCCTTAGTTTCCTATTTTGTCCTTTTGATTGATTACTAGATTTATATCCCTCTAGGCCTCTAGTATAAAACTCGTTTTCAGAATTTGGTTGAGTAATTAAGATTTGGTATTTTATTTATTTCAGCACCCAAGACTAGGAGGACCTGGACTAGTTGGTAGTTGTGAATTTCCCAACGGATACCTGGAGTAAGTACTCACCCAATTGAAAACCTTAGAAGTATACGTATTTATTTCAAAATTCAACAAACTATAAAATAGCAGATTGTTTAATTAAGAAGTTCATATGAACTTTATTTTTCACAGGGAGTGGTTACGACCTGGAGAGGAAAACCTAGTTCAGAGGTTTGATCCATCATCCCCACTTGATACAATTGGATTTTTCATAGCCAAATTTGTTGTTGGGTCTAAAGATGGTTAGCCAGAATCTATGTTTTGTTCACTTTTGCGCTTTGCGGTTTGAGTTCGAGGAATCGAGCAAAGCTTTCAAAGACTGGCTTGTGACTCGTGAGTTGTGACGACAATCTGGAAACGAAGTGATATTATGAATTCCCTTGCACTTCAGTCAAATGGAACAAATATACCTTATAGAAGAAAATTAAAGGGGGAAAGGGGTTAAGATTTAAAAAAAAAAAAAGGAAACTGGACCAAATATGATGATTCTGGTGCGTACTTTTTGTCTTTTTGTTACCCCCTCAACATACACGCTGCTTTTTTTCGTTCACTGGGTGTATTTATGTGCAGTTTCACACTGTTTCTCATTCCTTTTATGAACTTATTAATCAAAATGAATTGTGTTAGAGCCAGGATAGAACCAAGATTTTGAAACCTGATCTGGACAGTGACAATGTGACATTGAAAGAAGCTGCTGAGTATTTATATTTGTCTTGTCTGGTACCGAAATGAGTTGTTGAGTTTTAGTAATGATAATTGATATATAGTTTAATTAGGGTCTTAATAATAATTATTATTATTATTATTATTAGTTTAAGGATAAAAGTGGATGTAGCAAAGTCATATCATGCGTTGTAAATGAGATATTAAAACTGAAGGTGAAGGTGAAGGTAAATTTCCGATTTCAGACAATTCACAAAGAAACTTTAAGAAACTATTACAGAGGATATTTAGTATGATATCATGTCTAATATATACATATAACAGAAGTAAATGGGGAAAATTACTGGGGCTGTAGATGAAAAGTGCATATCTATAATAGGACATGGACAAAGTCACAACTTTTGTTATGCCCCTTAAGTTTCTTTCACTTCTGCCTGACAGAAACACAAAGTTACTCCTGGTAAGCTATATAGTTTACCTTTAGCTATGCTTCTAAAATTTATGCATTATAAGCTAAGATTATTTCATAAGTCAGCTACTTATTCAAATTCTTATTCCTGCTTTCATTAATTCTAGACCTAGCTATATAATACCAAACTCTATTATATGCATCTAGATATCATAATTCTCCCACAGGCAACAGTTGTAACTCATCACTTCATTGGAGACAAACCCTTCAGACATTATTGAAGAGTAACTATATTCTCCATTACCATAGCCTAAACCAAAATCTATCATTCCAAATATGTCATCATCATTATTATTATCTGAAATCCAATTCGTCATTATCACATCATCCAGAGGATCATTACTAGCCTTTGGCTCCACCGTCACCATGTCCATCATGTTCAGCCACTCGAAATCATCGGTCGAGTGGCACTCTTGTTTCTTCCGCTGCTGTTTTTCTTGCTCCACGTCGATCATGTTATTAGGGTTAACCTTGTTGCCTTCTACTACCATAGGTTCTGCAACACATACTACCTTATCACCATTGTCATCCTTGCCTTCTTGTTCTTCTAAAAGTTCTCTTAGGAGATCCCCATCAATTTCAACCTCTAAATCCATTTCTACTAAGTCCATATCATTGCTCTCATATGATGAAGCCATAAGAGAACTACTATGTAGTTAATAGGGAAATAAGTGAAACAAAATCTAAAAAAAAAAAAAAAAAAGCTTAGTGAAGTTGATTATTGAAGACAATACCCATGAAAATAAATGTTATTATCTCGAATATATATAGGTAGATATAAGGTGAAAGGGCCACGTCATGAAAAATACATGCACCTAATAATGCGGAACGAAATGGTAACACCAGAGGGCAATGTTATAGATTTAAGAGAGAGAAGGTTCTATGCTTTCTAATGAAATGTGCTTGTCAAATAGGTTACGGCATTAGGGTATCACAAGAAGTGACAAAAGGGCACATGTTTTTGAAAGTTTGGTGACTCACGGTTTTATATATATTAATGGAGAAGGCAAAGCTAAAGATAAAGAAAACGATGAAATTAGTATTTGGTCAATTTCTAGGGGGGTAGGGTGTCTAGGGACTCACATGGTGACTCGGTGAGTTTAATTGCGGTTCAAGAGTTTGAGGAAAAAATAAATAAAATTTAATGAGAAATTAGATATCAATTGAAAAGGTGATAAATTTTATGTACAAATAATGAATTTTTCAGTGTAAAAATGTTCTAATATTTGGCTAATTTTTTTTGTTATGGAAGTAGAAGTGGTGATATACCTTAATATTGTAATTTTTGGTGTTTTTTAAAACTGTGAAAAGTACATAAATCAGATGATCTGATTTTTGTACCTCAAATTTTTTAATTTTTTTTACCACAAATTAGATGGTCCGATTTCTGTATTTCTACAAATCGGACGGTCCGATTTGTGTACCTCTAAAAATCGAACGGTCCAATTTCTGTACCTTTAATAAATTGAATGGTCCAATTTTTGTTTCTCTAATTAAACGATTCCATATTTGTATATAACACCCCAACAATCCACATTTTGAAAAAATACCTCTACCACTTTAATATTAAAAATAAAAAGTTCCTAATATTTTGTACATTTAGTTTGTTTTGGTAAATAAATTGACATAAATAATTCTACTTTTATATGAAGATTATCTTATATAAATTTTAAAACAATGTTATGTGACTAACAAAATTTATCTTTTTTATTCAATACTTGGCTAATAAAATTTTAAATTTTAAATTTTAATAATATAAAAATAAGATGATAATATCCAAAATGGTGGGTATTTAATTATTTATTGATTGCCCAATTTACTAGAAGATCTTCTTGCCAGGTGTTTTAATTTGGACATGTTTCGGTGCTTGAAACGTATGTGTGGTGGTCATTTTCAATTTCAATTTCCAAGCATTGTCAGTTTGTCACTCGTGACTTGTGCATCAGTGGTGCATATCTATGTTTTTAATTCTTTCTGGTATCTTCTGCTTGTGTTTGATTTTACACAAATGCTTCCTTAAATATATAAAGTAGAGAAAGCAATTTTCCTTTCTTAATTTATTGATTTATATAGTTAAACATTGATATATAATTAACAAAATGAGGTTAATACATTCACTAGTAATCTTAAACCATTTTATTATCATTCAATAAATTGTATGTAGTAGTATATGAAACTTTTAATAATGTAATAGGTGTCATCATTAATCTCTTATATTTATATTTGTAATGTGAAAAATGTAATAAAATATGAAATTTCTTATACTCTAATTGAAACAAATGTACAACTGCGAAAACTAAACCTTGTTAACATAAACTTGTGATGGAAATTCTGCTTAATTACTTCTGCTTTTAATGGTTTGGAAAAATATACGTTAATATGTGTAGGGATATATAACGAAAAAAAAGGATTGGAAAATTATATGAAAACTTAATTTATTGGATTTAAACTTAATTTATTGGATTTAAATTCAAACTTTTTAAGTTTTAGCCACTTAGATAAAGATGTTAAAAATATTTTTTTAAAGATATTTTTTAATAATTAAAATTTAACACATATAACCGATTAAACTGTATTATTTTTATTAAAATTAAACCGGACAAATCAATTTAGTCGAAAAATTAATAAATTAAGTTTTGAACCGGTTTAAATTAATATTTTGTAATAAAAAATAACTAAAAATATTCCTATTATATATATATTAATTTTGAAAACTCTAAATACTAATTTTATGACAGCAGAGAAGAAAAAGGCTAGAAATTAGAATTTTCAATATATATATATATATAATAGAAATATTTTAATTATTTTATAATAAGGGTATTGTAAGTCACCAAAAATAATAAAGGTATTGTAGTCATTTTTTATAAAAATAATATTAATTTAGATCAATTTAAAATTTGATTCACCATTTTTCAATCAAATTAATTTGTCTAATCTAATTTTGACAAAAATAATACGATTTAATCGATTATATGTATTAAATTTTAATGATTAAAAAACATCTTAAAAAAAAGATATTTTAGACGTTTTCACCTCCTTTATATAATATTATTATGATATTGCTTCATAAATGATAACCTTTTTTTTTAAGAAAATAAAATGTAATAACATTACTTTCATTCATGTTCAATATATTGATCAAGCATGCATTTTGGCTAGATTCATATGGTTGGTCTAAATGCATTGCATCAGAACATTTTCCAAGACCGAAAAAAAAAATTCAAGAAATAAAAAAAAATCATGACAGAAAGAAAGGGTATGTAGAGTGCCATATCTCATACATAGACACATTGATAATGCGCAATATTTATTTGTTTTTTTTTTTTTTACTCCAATGTTGCTTCTTGGTAGAAAGAGAAACTTGTTAGCAAATAAAGAATGATATAGAGTCCACATATGATGTAGTTTTTCCATTAATGGACATATATGAATATCATAAACCTCTTGTGATTTAAATGTCTTTTTCTTCTTTGCTTTACGTAATTACGTCCATGAAATATACATGTATATGGGGACAACTATATTGAAAAAGGACCCTTTAATTTTAATCCATTTTTTTGGAGTGTAATCCACTGCTTGCTCTCTGTTTGTGGTGTGCATAATGTATGCCACACGGAAATTAAAGTGGAAAAAAAAAAAAAATCCTAATTCATGCAATTAAATTTAACAACCTACCTACCTACCTACATATCAACACAACCTATTATTAATTTATAAAAAAAAAAAAAAATAGAGGTGCAACTAGGGGTGTGCATGGCCGGGTGAAACCGAGTTTGATGTGACCCAAACCCGGCCCGAAATATATACCGGGCCTATTTGTTAGACCCGAACCCGACCATAGACCCGATGAAACCTATACACTTTCGGGCCACGATTATACCGAGTGAAAACCGGGCCGTTAATATTATATTACCTTGATACCTTCTTGTAAGTTAGCATGTAAAAATATCCAAATTTTCAAGACTCCAACCATTATTTGACATGGTAAAATTCACTTAGAAAAATATAATAAGAAGTAACTCTTCTCTAAAATTAAAGTATAACCATAATCAATACTAATATTGCCTAATAACACCAAATATTTAAATCAATACAAATAACACAAAATTATGCATTAGTCTAAAGTCTTATGCATTTTAAACATAAAACATTAACTTATAGTCTTATATATAATGACTAATAACACAAAATATTAAGGTTTACAATACTTAAATTTCACATAATAATAGCCATCATCCATCACTAATAACACAAAATATTAATTGTGTATGATGACCGGGCCACCGGGCCGATTTCGGGTGACCCGAGCTATGACCCGGACCCGACCCGAAATAATGACCGGGTCTACTTTTGAGACCCATACCCGACGCTAGACCCGATGAAATCACATCAAATTAGCCCCTAAAGTACTCGGGACCGGGCCGGGCCGGGCCATGCACACCCCTAGGTGCAACAATTTTAGTTTACATTATTAGTTAATATTTTTAGTCAACAATTTAATAGTTTTAGACTTTTAGTCTAATAAATCAATATCATATTTTTATCTGATATTTTTAAATAATATTAATTAATTATCGATTGAAAATAATAAATTATATTAATTATGTAACCTTCTTCTTCATTTATTATACGAGAGCAACCAATATAATAGATATCTAACCTTTAAAGGTTGACTATGATTCTGAATAATAATGTTACATCAAAGTATCAAACTAAAGAATATACTTACACACATGAGAAGAGGTTTATATTATTATTTAATAAATTTAATTTTTAGATTAATAAAAATAATTAATTTTTAAATTTATTACTTAAAAATTTATCTAAATACATAAATAATAATCATATAATATTTTTTATATTGTCAGTATATTAAAATTAAACTCATTTTTAATAATACAAAATAAACATATCTAATATGTTTTATCCTAACATTGTCAATATAGAGAATTAATTTCAAGTTAGTTAATATTAGATAACTTTAGTATTTAGAATTATAATTTAAAATTAAAAATAAAAATTGTAGATGACCTAAAAATAAGAAAGATTGAATCTAGAACATCTTTTTAAATTTTGAAATTTATAAAAATATGAGATAATGATTCTACAGTATCTATAATAGTGATTATGTAGGAGACAAAATAATTTTATTTTTTAATGAATAGAATAAAACAGAACAGAGAGAAGTTTACCCCACCATGTATTTTAGTTTGATGTTTTTATACAATGAAATCTACATCTAGTCTCTACCACAACAATGATAGAATTTTTACTATGTTTTTTAAAGACTACAAACACCAATTTTCTATAATTATTTTTAATCCTATCAAGTAACTCAGAAAACTTCAAACTAAGCTTGTTTCGACTAAGTTCTCTAGCTTAAACTCTCAACACTATGTGCTCACCCAATTTAATAAGAAAAATCTTTTAACATCATGATACAAAACAGAAAATATATTAAGATATATTGACATATTTAATGACGACTTTTTTTTCAAGTTCAATTCTCTTTGTCTTTTTTTTTCATATGATATTTTTAAATGCCTCATTTAATTCTTGTACCATGAGAAATAAAAAAAGATAAATTCAGAAAAAAGAAATTCAATGTAACAATATGAAAGAGAAGACAAAGGTAACTTAAAAATTAGGGCAATTTACGCATCTAAATTCTTTGACCCTCAATATTACGCAAATACATTATTTCCAAATTTAATACGCAAATGCATTGTTTCACTATTTTATGTAAATCGCTACTGACAGTAGCGGTTTACAAGTGTGCATAAACCGCTACAACCAGCCGCGGTTTATGTGTGTGAGTGTGTGAGTGTAAACCGCTGCTGCCAGCAGCGGTTTACGTGCGTGTGTATGTGAGTGTAAACCGCTATTGGCAGTAGCGGTTTACGTGCATGTGTGTGTGAGTGTAAACCGCTACTGCCAGTAGCGGTTTACGTGTATGTGTGTGTATACTATTTAAATAATATTATAAATAAAAAATTTAATTTATCATTTCACAATATAATTTAAAAAATATAAATATGCATGTAATAAATTTTTTATTTGTATTTATTATTAAAATGAGATTAAATAGCAAATCAAAGAGTGAGTACTCACAGAGTACTAAAATATATAAAATAAGACTAAATTTTTTTTTATCTTCATCCCTTCTAAAACTCATGAATGATAAAATAATTTATTTTTAGTAAAAAATTCACTAAAACATACACTTTTTTTTTAAATTACTCCATTTTTTATCCATATAAATCATATGATTGCAAAAAAATATATACTTTGTTTTCTTTCTCTCAATTTTTTTGTAACTTAATTTAGCGGTTTCTGTGTTCCTCTAGCGGTTTACGTTGATTAGAAAAAATGTTTGTTTATGCTAAATTAAGTTAAAAAAATTGAGAGAAAGAAAACGGAGTATATATTTTTTGCAATCATATGATTTATATGGATAAAAAATGAAGTAATTTTTAAAGAAAAAGTATATGCTTTAGTGAATTTTTTACTAAAAATAAATTATTTTATCATTCATGAGTTTTAGAAGGGATGAAGATAAAAAAAATTTAGTCTTAGTTTATATATTTTAGTACTCTGTGAGTACTCACTCTTTGATTTGCTATTTAATCTCATTTTAATAATAAATACAAATAAAAAATTATTACATGCATATTTATATTTTTTATTTTATTAATCAAAATTATGATGCTATCACTATTATTTATCTAATTAATCAACTGTAAAATACAAATAATTTTTATTTTTTGGTATAAGACAACAAAGTTGCACAAATAAAAAAAATCATTTAGCTAGAACCTCAAATGCAAATCAGCAGCAAAGAACACAACCCATTTTCCAAACTCTCCAATCTCTTTTGTATGGTTGATATAAATAAAAGAGAATGAAGTGATTTTTAAAGAGTAAAATATATAATTTAATAAACTTTTGGCTAAAAATAAATTATTTTATTATTTATAAATTTTAAAAGAGATGAGAATAAAAAAAATTAGTCTTGCTTTATATAATTCAATACTTTGAAGACTGTATTTTTTTATTTGTAATTTGGTCTCACTTCTAATAATAAATACAAATAAAAAATTTATTACATGCATATTTATATTTTTTAAATTATATTGTGAAATGATAAATTAAATTTTTTATTTATAATATTATTTAAATAGTATACGCACATACACGTAAACCGCTACTGGCAATAGCGGTTTACACTCACACACACATGCACGTAAACCGCTACTGCCAGTAGCGGTTTACACTCACATACACACACGTACAGCAGCGGTTTACACTCACACACTCACACACATAAACCGCAGCTGGTTGTAGCGATTTATGCACACTTGTAAACCGCTACTGCCAGTAGCGGTTTACATAAAATAGTGAAACAATGCATTTGCGTATTAAATTTGGAAACAACGTATTTGCGTAATATTGGGGTCAAACAATTTAGATGCGTAAATTACCCAAAAAATTATGAAAAATTCTTAATTTCAATTCTCACTCCTTGGCTTTAACTTTCGGCGGATTACTCCCTCTTGTAATTTCAATTCTAAATACTTGTAAGATCAGCATTCTTAATTTTAAATTTTGGTTCCAAATTCCATCCTTTATCCTTCATTTTAATTTGAAAAAAGATAATTTTTTTTTTATCGTTTTTCGAATTGTTACAATAGCTCAAAGTAGCTTTAGAGGCTATTTGTTTACACATTTTAGTCATCATAGTTGCAACACTCTTTTGCTAAACCAGATTAACACTTTGATTTTGTCTTTTGACTCCATTATTTAACGTTTTTCTTCCATGTTTATTGATGAAAGATTTTGATTTCAACAAAAAGTGAACCACTTTTTCTTTGATTTGTTTTACCCGAAATAGTAAAGCTTCAGTAACAGCAGCAAAGATTCTCAAAGCTTTGTCCACATGCTAAACCAAAACTTAGTTGTTGAAAAGACTTATCTGCATTAACAATCTCGCTACCTTAACAACAGCATTTCTGCCAACTTCTGCGAATTCTTATTTATAAATATGTTTAATAGAAATATTTTTGTAGATGTGTCTAATAAAAATGTCTTTTTTATGGTTGTGTTTAATAGAAGTGTCTTTATAGATATATTTTCTGGATATGTTTCTTTATTTATGTGTTTAAAATATAATAATTAATTATTGTTGACAATAAATTGACAGATAATATATTGGTACCCTATACTTTTCTTTGCATTAATAGTCTATATTTCAGTCTTAATTTTTTTGTCTAACTATCAATAGCATAGGCAAGATATTTTTTTTATTAGTTTGCTCAACCAAAAATTAATTTGGGCCAACACTACGAGCATACATATCAAACAATTCTTTTGGACTTTCAAACTCAATCAAATGATCTTGACCCAAAAAAAAAAAAAAAACTCAATCAAATGATGTTTGTTATCATAAAAAATAAGATTTATTATTTTTTAAATTCGATAAAAAGGTTTACGATTTAGAATTTAAAATTAATATAAACAAAATAATTTAAAAAATTGGCTAAAATATATATATATATATATATATATATATATATATATATATATATATATATATATTTGTCGATATCATCTCAAGAATGATAATGCACTCTAATTTGATAAAATTTGGTTATAGAGCAAATAAAATAGCCTTTCCCTTGTCCGATTACACATCAAATGAGCAAATACTACTTTATTAACATCATCTGCTTCATTAATCTACCATGTAACTTAGAAAACTGAGTGTAGAACAATCTTGTACAACTAACTCCTTAATGCTGTAATTGCTGCCCTGATTTTTTTTATATGTTCATGAAGCTCCTAACAAACCAATCCACTATCACTAATAAGTAATAACCAAGAATACTTCTATCAAATGCATTGATACTTTTGGTGTTTATATATGGCCATGATAAATGTTGGCAATCACGAGTTTGAAGCTTTTAGAATCATATGAAATCTTGAGCAAGCGTTGTGGATACCCTAACTCCTTCACCGATTGGTCTAGCAACTCAACAATCCTTGGATGGTGGATCAATTTGATGGGCACCAAAATCTTCTCAAATGCTCCATCTTTTCCCACTAACACTGGCACACAATCCCTGCAAAGTTTTCCTCCCATTATTTTCATTTAATTTATATGCAATTCATTTTCACAAACCTAAAGATTTGTGCATTACATATATATATATATATATATATATATATATATATATATATATATATATATATATATATATATATATATATATATATATATATATATATATACAAATATACAAGTGATAATTTGTTAAGTGTTTTTTCATGTTAGTTGAATGGTATATATGTAAAGCAAGAAACAAAAACAAGTCGTTTTAAATTTGAAGCATATGCAGATAATATATATATGCTGTTATGGAATTAGATGCATGAGGGCACGCCACTACAAAGACAGCATAAACGCAATTAAATTCATTTCGTACTCATGAAGATGGAATGGAAATCCATATCAAGCAAACTCTTGCTCTCTTGTCATATATATCACAGACTTTATTAGGAATGCCAGATCATACATTGTGGTCTCTATATAATCTCATGTTCATGGTCCTTCTACTTTATTATCACAAAAGAATTCGTTCAAGTTAATTGTGAGAAACTTATCGTGTTTTGTAATACATGGTGGAACAGAGTACATAGTTGGAGAAATTGTTATTGGGTTATAGCAAGAGTCCCACATCGAGGAGGTGAAATGAGGGAGTATGGAAGGTGGAGTTATAAAAGAGAAGTGTGTGGAATTGAGAAACATACTTACCTGGACGGGGTCAATGGGTGATCAAGAAGGCCTATGGCCTAGGCTGGTGACTTCCATTGCACTTGGGAAGGGTGTCAGCCTAAGGTCTACCCAAGTGGTGGAGCCTACGTCATAATTTGTAGTAGTGGGGGCCTGCGTTCGCGCGGCCCCTATCCAATTCTAGTTCAAAAATAAACCTGAGCCCATCTTCCTTGATGGGCCTTTACAAAGTATGTTTTACACTTTTTAGTTAGTACGCCATAATTCCGATCGTGGTCCTAGGTTTTAATAATAATTATCATTATATTATTTATAATGGATTTGAACAGGTCAAAATTATCCAATTGTAACATTTGGATGATGGTGACATTTCAGTCCTAAACTTATTGGTTTTATAAGGTGGTAGAGGGTTTGAATAAACCACTAGAGGCTAAAAGGATTTAAATGAAAAAACATAAAACATGAAAGGGAGTTGCGGTTTATTCACATCCATTATTTCATTCCATGTAACTTTGGAAACTGAATTATAAAAATAGATGATGATTATTTCCAACAACATAAGTACATAACACTACAGAGTAATAGTAATAATAATAAGCTTATTTTCTTTCTTCAATTTCTCATGATAATAATGAACCTCCTTTTTTTGTACAATCTTTATATAGATGGCCATATGAATATTTAGCTGACTTTATATATTTTTGTTGGATTTATATTTTGAAAATATAGGAAACAAATAATCTTAATTACGAAAACAAAATAAAGTCAACCAATAAACTCTAATTTGATAAAAAGAGATATAAAATAAAGTAGGATGTATCATGATGTTATAACAACTTTTCTTTATCCATTAAATTTTTTGTTACGATATCAAATTTATTAAATTAAACTCAGTTTACATTGGCGGTGTTTGTGATTCAGTTTAATTTGATTTTGAATAAAAACTCTATATATTGACGATATTAAGTTTTCATTACTGAAGAATTAGTTCAAGTTAATTGTGAGAAACTTAATGTGTTTTGTAATCCATGGTAGAACAGAGCACTTAATTGCTATTGGGTTATGCAAGAGTCCCACATCGGAGAGGAGAACGAGGGAGTATGGAAGGTTGAGTTATAAAACAGAAGTGTGTGGAATTGAGCAACATACTTACCTGGATGGGGTCAATGGGTGATCAAGAAGGCCCATGGCCTAGGCTGGTGACTTTCATTGCACTTGGAAAGGGTGCCAGCTTAAGGTCTACCCAAGTGGTGGAGCCTACATCATAATTTGTGGCAGTGGGGGCCTGCGTTCGCGCGGCCCCTATCCAATTCCAGTTCAAAACTATTTGTTAGGCCATTTTTGTTGGGCCTTACAATGAGCGTTTGGTTTTTCTAATTTGAACTTATAATTATCCCATCCCAATATAGTATGTAAAACTACTAGTGGGCCTAAATCGTTTGATTAATTTTTGTTGTTTTTATCTTGATTCAGGGTTTACAATTTACATTCTCAACCTTACTTCTCTGTCCAAACTTTCTCAACCTTACTTGTATGTAATAGTTTTTCATTTATATTGTTAGTTCCATCAGAAAAATACCAATTTAGTCCAAGCCTTACAATTGTACGTTAAATAAGTGTTAAAGCTTTAATAGTAGGTTTTAATAATAATTATAAATTTTTATAATGGATTTGAAAATAAGGTATTGCAAAAGCCTGAAATATAAAATACACAAAAGGGATATAAATATATGGTGATAAATTATTGTATGTGTGGGCGACTGGCGCAATATCTAGTCTTCCCAATTTGCACCTGTGTTTGTTAAAATTATCTTTGAGCAATTGTTTTTGAAAAATACATTAATAAAACATTTGGAAATCTGTATAACAAATCCGTTGTCGTCCAGCGGTTAGGATATCTGGCTTTCACCCAGGAGACCCGGGTAGCACTTTTGTTAGGATTTTGATAAGATTCAAAAAAAAAAAAGTTAGACTACATAATATTTTATTTTTAACGCAGTTATAAAATCTTCACAGATTATCATGAAGTTACACACATTTAGCAAACACTATTTATTTGTTTTTTTTTCCGATATGAAACTTTTTTCTCTTGTTCACTTGACGAATGGACAAATCATTCATACAGATGGCAAGGTGACAGCATGTATATGCATCGCATGGCAAATACTTATCTGTTAGTAACACAAAACAGTAACATACCAATCTTTGATATTTCTGTTTTACGGTAACATGCAAGGGAATCCTAGCTCTCTGCACTAATTTGGCATCACCAAAAGGGAGTGGATTCTCAGTGAAAAAAAAAATGAATATTATACGGTGTTTAATCTAACCATCCATTACTCTTTCTCTCTTATTTATTTCTTGTCCCACTTATAGAATCAAAGATGAAAGATCACACTGGATTCTGTTAACTGTTAAAAAAACTGAAGAGGATCTATTTTCAAATATCAACAAGGTTTTATTAAATAACAAGCACTGCTAACTGCCAAGTAAAACAGGCTGCTACTGTAAAGTTGAGTGTTGAAACCAAATGCTACCCTATGTCATCATCAAATTCCCATTTTATCATCTCACTTTTCAACAATTGAAAGCTAAAAGATATTAACATTCAAGCAAGTTAAGATTTTAACATCACTTGTAAGGGCAATAGTCCTGAAGAGAATATATTTTGACCATTTTAGTACCAAAGATTATTTTATCATTCATGCACAACTATATGGTAAATAATACAAGAAGAAAGGAGCATTGCCCAAGTGACTGTGTAATTGTGTTGCTTTATCTATGAGCTTTTGATTATTGGATCTAAATAACATAGCTTATTCAGTCACTGGTAGTTCTCATTTTTCAGGGAAATTGCAAGGGACCGAATCCCATTATGCAGTTCTTCTACTTTCCAAAGTCTTCTCATATTCTTCAATGGATTTAAAAAGCTCAGAGAAGTTGCCTTTTCCAAAACCCCCACATCCACCTTTTTGGTACACCTTTCCTTCTTCATCCTTGAGCATGCATCCAATTCTCTGAATTATCTCTATAAAAATGGTTGGCCTGCAAATTTAACACAAACAAGAACCAATCATCATTCATAGCATAAATAAGAACAATATCTCAAAATGATTATAGTTGGTCAACTACTATATAGTCCTAGATTCAAACATAATTTTCATTTGAAGTTGATAGTTGAGAATTGTGAGATCATTTGACTTGACTAAATTATAGACTATGAACTTCAGGCGAAGACTGCAACTAAAATGCGCCGCCGCAATTGCAATTATGATTCAATGAAATTCACTGACCTATCACCAACAGGTTTGGTGAAAATCTGAAGCAGAGTGCCCTGATCGTCCCTATCAACAAGAATTCCAAGCTCCTCACACTCCTTAATCTGTTCATCACTCAGCACATCACCGGCACGCTTCTTCAAGTTCCGGTAATACGTTGGCGGCGGAGACGGCATGAACTGAAAACCGCCGATGGTGCTTCTCTTCCTCATCTCCCTCAGAGTCCTGAATATGTCTTCGGAGACCAACGCCAAGTGCTGCAACCCTGCACCTTCGTTGTGCTCCAGGTACGTCTCAATCTGGCTCTTCCTCTTTGTTCCGTACACCGGTTCGTTCAACGGAAGAAGAACCATCTCATCGTTGCTCGCAAGAACCACCGAGTTCAGCCCTGACTCACTCGTTCCAACGTCCTCCGCCGTGAACTCAGCGAACTCGTGGAATCCGGTGAATTTCTTCAAGTAATTCACTGCCGGCGCCAGCTCCGGCACGTTCCCGACGGCGTGGTCGAGTCGCCGAATACCGTAATCTAGCTCCGGGAACGACGAATCAGCCTCCACGGCTTCGAATCCAGGGAGGAACCGTAAGGTAGGATTCAGGTTTGATTCTCGGGTCGGGGCGGAGTAGCTGATGTAGCGGAGAACGACGTCGCCGTAGAGATGAACCTCGGCGAATCCGACGCTGTTGTCGAGGAGAACCGCCGGAGATACAGGTTTCGCGCCGTTGGCGACGCTGGCGGAGAAGGCGGCGGAGGCGTCTTCCACCTCGATGGCGACGGCGCGGACGGCGAGGCCGTGTTTAGCTGCGAAGGAGTGGCAATCAGAGGCAGAGAAGGAGGGAAAGGAAGCGGAGGCACCATCGCCGGCGATTGAGGCGGAATAAGGAGCGGAGAAGAGGAAATTGAGGTCGCCGGAGCGGAGGAGGTAGGAGGCATGAACTGCGTTTCCGGTGGAGAGGTCGGATTTCGCTACGATCGGCATTCCGAGGCCCCAAGAGAAGCGGCTGGCGGTGTTGGTTGCATCGGTGCACCAGAACTCCACATGGTGGAACCGGATTACCTTGAAGCGGTCCGATTTCGGGTTGGTTCGGACGAAGTTTTTGAATCCAACCAGCTTAAAACCCAGTTCGGGGGAAGACGAGGGAGCGTTTTGTTGCGTTTGGGTAACCATGACTGTGTGGAGGGAATGTGATGGAAAGTGCTTCAAGTTGAAGGTGGTAATGGTGCTAATAAAGTGTGGGATTGAGGAGGGAAGGGTGACACGTGGAGGGTGTTGGTTGGTTGAGAGGATGGGAATTATGGGCGGGTTGTGTTGCGAGTTGCAATATGTTACGGCATGTGCATATGTATATGCTGTAGCCATAGGATGACAGGTCAGAGATTTGAGATGATGAGGACGAGGAAGAGAGTATGGAAGGACAGTGACTTGGAGTTGAGTTTGAATCTCTAGATGGATAAGATAATCATAATCATAGTCATAATCATATCATCAAATATTCAAATGTGGTTTTATTAGCTTGGCTAATTAGGCATCAGCTGCTCTTTTGGGTTCACTCAACTCAACCCCAGTCTATTATGGCTAAACTTGACAAGACTTGACTAGGTTATGCTTATGTCTAAATTCGAGTAACATTATTAATTTTAACATAAAATGACATTTTACTCTATGATTAGTCCGTAATCCTTTATCAAGTAAAGGTTATTTAATAAAAATAATTTAAATTCAAAATTTTTAATAATTATTCATTTATGTAAAATAATAGACAAAATTATTAACAGAAACACTAAAATCTACAAATAATTAAAACTTTTAGCGTACAATTAGTACATAAAAAGGTTGGTAGAAGAGATTAAAATGGATAAATTTGATCATTTAATACTCAAAACGGTTATCTCTCACTATCCATGTGGAGATAACCATTTTAATTCTCTTCCCACTATCCTATCAATCTTTTCAAACGGTTATTTTTATTTTTTAAATTTAAATCAATTTAATTGGATTATAATTTAATTAAAATTTTTTTAAAATGAATATGTTTGATCAATTTTAGTTTAAATTATGATCAATTGGATTGATTTAAATTTAAAAAATAAAAATAACCGTTTGCCAATTGTTAGGAGAGATCGATGGAAATAGTGGGAATAGAATTAAAACGGTTATCTCTCATTATCTCATCAACTTTTTTGAGTATTAATTGATCAAACATATCCATTTTAATCTCTTCTATCAACCTTTTTATGTACTAATTACATGCTAAAAGTTTAGATTATTGATATTATTAATATTTTTTTATTATTTTCAATTTTTTTATAAAAATTACATGTATCTCGCTTACGGTAGATATTTATCTCATATATACAAAATTATCTCGTTTCCAGTATAAACGAAATAAAAAAAAATATTTATTTTGATAAATATTTTTTAAATTATTTATTTCAGTAATTATTATAATTAATTTATTTATTAAAATAAAAAATCCCGTTGGAGACAGATTAGAAAATAGAACCACGTTGAAAAAGAAAATATGATTAGAAAATAGAAAGTGGCTCATCAATGTTTGAATGAAATTTGCTTTAATTACATGATTTATTAGATACTTTTAAACGTGATCGGCCACCTATTAGATAAAGAAAAAAAAATAAAAAAGAAAATTGTGCTACACCTATTAACCACCTATTGTCAATGTAGCAACATCGTCAAATACGCAACGTGGACACGAACCTGACGTAGGCTAATAGCATTCTTTTTTGTAATTATTTTAGACCACATAGTGAGCTTTTTTTTTCTTTTTCCGAAAAAATATTATTTCCTAAGGTAAATTTAAGATTTTTATGGAAAAAAAAACATCATTCAATGAAATTATTAAAAAGATGTACAATTACGTCAATATCTTTTTTTTTTTTTTTGTCATCCAAGCGAGGGCAAGTACAAGTTGGCCCCGTCGTGAGCTTCAAAATTTGCAACGTATGAGCAAAAGATAACGATTTGTTGCAAGCACATGTGATCACCGAAGAGTATGACCCCATCCCCCTCCCAATTCCCCACACCTCGATCCCACAAAAACAAAAAATATGAGCCACTTAAATAACAATAGAAAGCTTTCAAGTATACAAATACCAGTGTTTAAATAAATTTTAATCGTTAATTTTAATTATATATATTATATATATTTTTATAAATATAATTAAAATTAACAGTTAAAAATCACTAAAATAACCATGTATCGATACACTGGAAATTTTTCATTAATAATAATAATAATAACGACAATAAAAGATCCACCAATAAATGATGAAATCAAAATCAGTTAATATTCTTCATTAAGATAGTTGCCAATTGTATGATTTCAGTCACACTCCATCCAATCTTTTCTGCTAAAAGGTGACAAATATATGTATGTAGGACCTACCACATATTTTTGCCATTTATCAATCAGACCTATGGATTACTTTAACGTAGTTTTCCTAAGATATATAGAAAAAATTGAATAAGCAACCAAGTTCATTTCAAACACAACACGGCAGTTCTATATAATAATCATTACCATGTGATTTACCGAACCCACAAACCTCCAAAGGTTTAAATGCCATTCTACATCATGCCTACTTTCACCATCTCTCATCAGAATACCTCAACTGTAAACAAAATGACTAAACAACAACTGAATGATTGATAATTACAGAAGATAGAGACTATCAAGTTCAGCGTTGTATACAATTTAGTAGGCTATATAACTATATATATCTTCATAATACACTTACAAGAGGATCATCCTCATTTTTATTATTTTGGAGAGCCAATATATGTTTCTGGAATGAAGCTGCAGCCTCTTCCCTTTTCTCTAATTGTCCAAGTTTGTCGTATACCATGGCCATCAAATAGAAAGCTTCAGCTGCCAGTTCATGAAACTGTGGACCACACATGACGAAATGTAAGTATATAATGATAATACTGCCAGTACAATGCTAATACACAAGATTACATAAGTTTGCTTACCTCCAAAAGTTGGAGTTCATCAGATGCCTGTCTTAATGAATCTATCACAATCTCGTAATTGTCAAAGACTGAAAGAATATAAATCAGCTTTGGTATTAAAATGGTTACAAAAATCAAATATATTTAAGCTTATATGTAGAGTTACGAGCAAAGGCAAACTTGCATAGCATAGTCTATAAAAGGGTTTACAATCACATACCACAGAAGTTTGTATCGGATAGATAGCACTTTGCTTCAACAATATAAGCCCGTGAGCGGAGCTCCAAACCACCATGACCAAGAATCATTGGGAAGGCTCCATGGACAAGGTTCAAAGCCCTTGTTGCATGGCTTGATCCAAGAGAGAGCCACAACTCAGCTAGAGTAAGAGTAGCAGAGGCTTTTAGAAGATCCAAATTAAATGACTGGCAGAATGAAAGGCTTGCTAATGCATATGGAAGGCCTAGAACTGCGTTTCCGGATTTCTGATAAGGAAAAAAAATTGAAGGCTTTAAAGTAGAGAACAGACAGCAATAGGAATGCTGGCACAATATACTGTCAATCATTTAGGTTGTTTCAATATCTCACATAAAAAGTATACACAATAAAAAAAATATCATAAGCTAGTATACATTGAAGAATATAAAAGATATGCATCAATAATCACGACCCATGACAAATATTTACCTTAAATGAAACCATGGTGCTGTTTAATGCCTATATACAAACACAGACATCGTCTATGGATCTACCCAAGCATTTCCTTACTCGACTTTTCTTTTCTCCCCGATTCTACTGGCTTAGAATATTTTGCTCCATACATTTTTTGTTTTCTAAAAACTTTGAGAATACACAAACCAAAAGTGTGTCAAATAATATGACCACATTACCTTGTGAATTTCAGCAAGTAAAAGAAGAACTGAAGCATTCTCAACTTGCAGATTGTACTTGTAGCACATGCAGAAGAGGGAGTGTGCCACAGCAGCGGCCTGGAAGAATAATATGCCAAATATAAAAGGTGAAACGCAAAGTTAGGAGGAGAACAGTTCCCTTTAAACAGTGAGTTCTCTTTTAACACTAACACTAGCAGCAATCAGTACCTTTTTCTCCTTCCTGGATAAGAAGCTAAGGTCTAATTCAGCCAAATTAAAATATTTTGCTTAATTATTATTAGGAAATAGGAGCTGTAAAATAGCTGGGAAAAAAACCTCTCGGAATTGATTGGCTGCAAGTAATGTTCGAGCATGCCGAAGGCTTGCTTCTGTCTTCAGGTTCATATCTACACCGGTTACTGGTGATGCCAAAACACCCAGTTCATCGCATAGTTTCTGGGCTAACTTCAAGTGTCCACTGCATGATGCTCATGCCCAATTAAGTTATTAACAATTCATAAATGACAGCTGCTAACAGAATTTAAGGTTCTGAATGCACACTTACCGATGTAAAGCATGATCATGAAGTAGCTGCAACTTGAGTAGTAAGATTTGTGATTTTGAGACAGAGAGAAACTTCTCCTCTGCGATTTTAAGGGCGGAAAAGGCCTCTAAAAAGACAGAAAAATGAGAAGATGGATCAGTACAACAACAACAGTAAGGAGGGGAAAACAAAAAGCTAACTTAAGGTCATAAGTTCAAGCCGAAAAATAATATGTTTATCAGGTTATGTTGCCTACACTACAACACCCCCTTGGGTGTAATCCCTTCTCTGACACACTTACTCTGGCTGATGATATAGAAACTATTAGGGGGGAAAATAGAATGAAGCATGGAAGCGTACAAATATAAAACAAAAGGTGGAAATATTTTCAAATTTAATGCAACCATTCCAACCTTTGTATCCTTTGAAGACTGCTAAATGTTGAATGAGCTTTACATATGCTAACGCTGTATCTGAGGAACTGGGAACCAATACGAAGTCAACACAAGGAGGAAAAAAATTATTGGTAGGTAAACAGTCATCATTTTACTTAATAAACAACGGGGATACATTCAGCTTAGAAGCTACCTTGATGCATCAGCAAAGCAAGTTGCATGTACCAGTGCATTTATGTGAGCCAGCGGAGTGCTGATGAGAAATAGAAAAAATAAAATATGAAATGCAAGCCAGTAGGCTTTCAAGTTATTACAAAAATATGGAAATGATTAACTTTAATGCTCATGAAACTAGAATTATACTTTCCTGAAAAAGCACACAATAATAAACCATGAACTTAGCTCACATATACCTAGAAGACAGATATGAACTTACCTTCCGTATAACTCCCATGCAGTTGCCCGAAGTAGATAAGATGAACCCAATACTTGCATAACAGATCCTGGAATTGAGGTTGGTTGTGCACAGAATTGGGAAACATTAGAACTGCTGCCAGATCCATTTTCTGGGCATAGTAGTAAAGAACCTGTTGGCTTTGGTAAATTCCTAAGCCAAGCTGTACTGAAAGCACCATCAATTGTCATTGCAGAACTCTCATTGCAAAAATCACTGATGAGATGAGAGCTCAATCTGAGCTCCTGTCAGTCATAGAACAAGAAAATGCATTATGTGAAGATCTAATTCCTTTTGTTCAGTAATTTTCATCCACTTATAATAATTACAAAGATTTCTACTACCTTGCAAACATTAACAGGGCACGTACTGAGCTTCATGGAAGCTTTTGGACCAAAAGATAGCAAGGGCCTCTGGACATGCTGCAAGAATATACTACCATGATGTAAATAAATGAGATCATATATAATTTCATGTTTCAGTAACCACTATCAAGATGTTAAGACTTCAGAACAATTTAACTTTGTGGATCTTGAAGAAATGTAAATAGGAAAAAGTACTGGATGCAGAAAGAGAATGTTTAATGTAGTAAGAAAATCTCATTACCGTTAAATCAAACTTGGCCATTGCCAGATGGTTGGAAGCCACCAACCGTTTTAATTTCAGACTTTCTGCTCTCTTCAAAGAACCTCTCAAGAGAACAAACAATTGTTGTTGAACAGAGAGTGAAATACCTATGCTCGTAAAAAGTGAGTATGATGATCCTATCAACCTAGCTGTACTTGAGATTCCGTTCTCAAAAAGCAAGTTTGAGATAGCTGCTAAAGTGTATGCAAGACAGGTATCATTGCTTTGCTGCATAGATTAAAATTGTCAATCAACACAGCATAACACATAAGATACATTTTGGGTTAAATTACAACATCTGCTAATAACATTTATTTTGACATGAACCTATAGTAGCATGTAGTCAATAAGGCAAATTTGGCTGTCAACTTAAATTTTGTGCCAATTGTTAAATGCTACTATTTGGCAACATTGTTGAATAAGCAAAACTAAAGTTTAGATCTCTCACCTGCTGAGAAACACGAACTGCTTCTGTCAAAACCTAAACATGGTCAAGCAAAATAAGTACTGCAGTACCACACAAGTAGTAGAATAATTATATTGGCTTAATAATGAGCTGAAGACTAGAAAGGTAGGAATAAAAAACAAGTGGTGAAATGTTCATAAAGCACACCTCTAAAGCCAACTTTGGATGCCCAAAGTGGAAATGCATCATCCCCAAACATAACAAAGCAACTTCATATCTTCCAAAGCTATTACTACCAGCTGGAGGGACAAAATCAAGTCCTTCGGTCCCTGCACTTTTGTCCACCAAGTAACTGATAAGTGAGGTTGTGAAAGGATATGCTCTACAATTTTATTTGGCTATTAATTCACTCAAGACTTGGTAACACAAGAGGACGGGTGGAGAGAAACTGAGGTTATAGAAAAGTCAAATGCAAGCAAGTTGAAGATACTCTTCAGTAATAAACAACAACTTGAAAGGGATTACAATCAGTTTAGATGATTGAAGTTGCACTAGAAATCCATTAAGGATGAGATGGCGCATAGCAATTTCTTAGGTAAAGTGTACATATTATAATTGAATAATTGTCATGAAAATTGCTACACAATTCCTGTACAAGGTAAAGTCAACCTTTTGAGGAAGTATTACACAAACAAATAATGGTTTGACGATAAGTTACAACAACCGAGAAAAGTGATACTTCGCAACATAGTGCAACAAGGCCTCGTTTGTACCCAACATACTGAACATAGAATGATCTAAAGCTCTCATCCAACATGGACACCAGGCACAGTGATTATGCCTTTTTACCTCTATCACTTGCTTTAAAATAACTAGTCACCAAATGAGGAATTAACAATTCATTGTCCAATTTCAATATCAGTAGAGAGACTAGAAAAGAACCAACAGTTCAACTACCTGTAATCGAAGTAGCAATGAAGATTCTCCAAAGCAGCAATATAATCATCATGAGAAAGACTATTCAAGTAGCTCAGAAAGTGAACCTAGATGGATGTAAAAATCAATATCAGCAAACTTAAAGAATAACCAAAAAAAAAAATGAAGCCCATAAATAATACAAAAAATAACCTCCTAAGCTTACTCGATGTAGTTCAGGTGCCAACTTCCGTAGTTGTCGTAGAACAATTTCAAACCCATTCAAAGAGACAGCACCTCCATTCCTACAACAAGAATAAAAAATGAAATTTACTATAGATGAAAGGCACTTCTACAATTCCATATTCAAATATATCAAGAGAAGTTCAAGGCCTACAAGATGCATACTTTTCAATTATATCCGCTTGCTCTTGTAAGTACCCTTGCACCTGCCAGTTTGTGCGCAGGAATACTGCACCACTAGGATCATCATCTCTTAGCATGTTACTTGAAGGATCTCCATAAGGACTAGCTACTCTAACTTTCTCACTCTGTTTAGATGCTGAATCAACCGGAACATCAATATCTGTGTTTGTAAATTTTGACCAAGCACAGTTAGATCACTATGTCAATAAACAGGTCCAAAAAAAGCATAAATTATAAAAAGTCCTTGTCTATAATATTCAGACGCCTTCGTGAACCAGGATGAGTTTATTTAATGTTCTGATTTTATGTTTTTATTTTCTATCTTTAATTAAAGGATAAACTATACAAAATAGCAAACAGAGAACAGCCAATCACAACCATACCATCAACTAAACTCAGAAGCGTATTTGGTACATGAAGATGGAATGGAATTCTTTCATTAGCCTCCTTTCTTGCTTCAATTTCTTCTGAAACCTTTTCATATACAAAATTCTCCAGGTCCATGTTCTCATATTCTGAATACGTCTCCAAATTACTACTAGAATCATCTAAACTAGGTGCTTCGTAAGGAGGACAATTTGAGAATTCTTCTTTACAGTATATCCCTATGTTTGTCAAGAGGTGGCACACACCCTGAACATTCAAATAAAGTTTCAAGGAGGATAAGATTTCATCTTAAAGAAAAACATTAAATATGCACTCATGAACTAAGCATATGTGTGATTGGGGGGAATAGGGGTGAGTGAGTGAGAGAAAGCAAGAAGTTTATGTGGAAAAATATACTGAGAAGTATTAGTTTAAAGAAAAACAGTTATTGCTAAAGACTCAAAATTGCATGTTAAGTTCCCAATAGCAACTTTTTTCATGAAAAAAAGAAAATCAGGGGTGTCATGCTGATTTCACCACAAACTTCATTACATCACTGCATACTCATTCAAAGGTAAAGCACGTCTATGACGCCATGATGGTAGCGGCTAGTACTAGAAATAATGAATACAATGGAACATCAGAGAAAACAACTATCTAGCCATACTCTTCTTCCACCTTTTATTGTCATATGCCATACCTCAAATGATAACAAATTGAAAGCAAGCACACAGCGCCGAAGAAATATGCCCAGGTTACTGTTAAGGTCCAAAATAATTTGGTCATCTTCAATGGCACCCGAATCAGGACCCCCAAGTATTCCTGCACAATGTCATTTTTAGTATTAACAAATCTCGTTCAATCTAACAAATAACCGCCAACCAGCTGTGTAAATAAGATGAGGTCTACTAACATCAATACTGTTCAACCCACCTCGTATATCAATAAAAAAATTAAACAAATCATCAGGTGACGACAGAGACGACAGCCTAGTCATCAACTGATCAATAATCCAAGTCGACATCCAGTTTTGGCTCATCATTCTCAATTGATGGATGAGTTCATCCAATTTTGGTTCCAATATATCATCACACGACTGCATAGTCACCAACATTCTCAAACAATTAAAAAACCAATCACACAAATCAAACTTTTCCATAGACAAATATGACATAAAAATTCAAGTTATCCTTGATAAGAAATGAAGAAGCTAGGAATGGAAGTTAAATTCGAAAGGGAACCTTGGTGAGGGAGAGCAAGAACAATCCGAGGCGGTTGTGGTGGGCGACGGAGGAGAAAGGGAAAGGGAGGGAGATTTGAGCAGGGGGAGCGTAGATCTTGAGGAGAATGCAGACTGAAACCTTGTGGGGAGTGATGGCGAATGCACCTGGTTGTTTGAATATGCCACTCATTATGCTTGCTTTGTGTTTGTGAAAATGCTTAGCTCAAATTGAGTGTGTGGTGTGCAACAAAGCGAAGGTGAGTAAGATTGAAGCTCCGATGGCTGAGGGATGAAGAATGAGGATTTTGAATAGGGTTTGGTTCTGGCTTTTCTCTGTGCTTGGTTGCTGGTACTAGTTCCCACTCTCTCACCAGTTTTTTCAATTGCAAAATTCATAAGGGAAAAACCGCCAACACTGAAATTTACTCTCGGTCTCTCCCTTCCATTTCAATTCGAAGGATTTATAGAGAAGGTTCTGAGAACCGGACCCATCATCAAACCGCTTTAGTCACTGGTTCACTGGTCCAACCGGTCCAACCGTGGTTCAACTGAAGAAAACTGTTTTAGAATAAAATTTAAAATAAAATATAGATCAGCTCTTATCAACACAATAAAAAACAATCAATAAATCATCAACACAAAATTATAGAACATGTTTATTGCTATAATATAAAATTATAGAACATGTTTGTTTAATAGTTAATACATTGATAGCATTAAACATTTTCCAAGCATCCAATCAAATGTATTTTCAGATGATGGTGAAAATTCATAAATTGAGTCGTGTAAACCATCTTTAGAAAGATAGCACAGAGAAATTAAATCTTATAATATTAATTAATATCAAACAAAAAAATGCAGTACATATAATCACTGATAATCAGCACGACTTTGAAACATGCCATGCATTCACCTTTTTTCTTCATAGATATAAGTAACAATTACAAGGGATGGAAAACAAATAAACTGACCATGTCAGCAACATTGGCCCTAAAATTTGAAGCAAAGGCCTCTGGAATATATTGAGGAAGAATTACAATATACACAATTCCTACCATAAGCTTCTACAAGAGGAAAGTATTTGTATAAATTCAAAAACAGCCGCTCTCATCAACACAATCAAAAACACCAGCAGCACAACAAACAAAAATTCGAAAACAGCAGAGCCAGAAATTCAAAAACAGCACCATAGCAAAGCATTTCTTATCAATAATTTCAACAAAAACAAAACCCCTGTAATCTTATCCATGATTTCACTTTCAGAAATCACAACAGAGAATAAAAAGAAAAACGTATTGTTCTGAGCACTGCCACTAACCTTTGATAGGGGTTGAGCGCGACGGAGAGCAGGACGACGGCGAGCAGCATGAAGGCGGCGAGACAACGGCAAGATTGGTTAAACAGTTAACTAGTGTCAAGAAGTTCAAGATTGGCTACACAAAGTTACTTAGTTATTAGGTAGATATTTTTGGTTAGCTTACTAAGAAGTTCAAGATTGGTTAAACAAAGTTCTCTTTTTCAGTTTTTAAGCTCTGTCCATATTTTCTTCTTCTATCAATCACAGTCTAAACACAATTTCTTCTACATCAGCCTGAAATGTATTAAAAAATTATGATTTATGACACAAACAATATGTCTAATTACCTTAACTTAATCTTCCTTTTCCCATGGAATAAAGAATTCATGAAAATTAATCAGACTGTTATGAATCAACACAACAACAACAGCAACAGCAAAATATATATTTAAAAGAATTCATCAAGACAATCACAATCGAAGCACAATTAAATCACAAAATAGGAAAACACAACACAGCAAAACCAGAAGCACATCACTAATCATAATCAATAATCAAAAGACATTCAATAATCAATTATCACAAGACCTTCAATAATCAATAATCAGCAAAATAATCATTCAATAAAAAATAAAAAACACACAAAACAGCAACACAGCAAAACCAGAGCTCATTCAATAAAAAATCACAACACACAAAAACAGCAATACAGCAGAACCAGAGCTCATCAGTAATCAAATAATCATTCAATAAAAAATTAAAACACAAAACATTCAAATAATCAGCAATCAAATAATCATTGAACAGGGCATAAATAAAAAAGCGCAGAAGAAGTGAGCAGTGAGCTAACCTTCGAAGTTTGGGGTTCTGAGCAGAGTGCGTTGCTGCGACGGACGACGCCGACCACACGACGGCGAGCAGATGAAGACGACAGATGGGCCGAGCTCGCGGAAGGAGCGAGCAGGGGTTGGAGACTTCGAGAACAGGACGAAGAGAGAAGGGATGCGGGCGACGGACGGCGGCAGTAGCTCGACGGACGGGCGGCTGCCGTGGCTCGAAGAGGGGCTAGGGCTGGAGAAGGGGAGTGATTCAAATTTCAGAGTTCTGCTTTGAATGAGAGGGAGTGAGAAGTGAAGTGAAGTGAAGTGAGAGTGAGAGTGAGAGGCATGGCTTCATTCAAAGCTTCACACATTCAGTAAGCAAAAGTGCAAAACAACGCCGTTTCCTTCAAACTGGCCGGTTCCAGTCACGGCCGGGTCATCGGTTTTTTTACCGGTTTTTCAATTGACGGTTTCCGGATTTCGTATGCCTAACCGGACCGTTATTATTATCGGTTGAATCGGTCCGACCATTCAATCCGGTTTTTAGAACATACTTTAGCTGAAAAAAATAATTTCTATGGACTATTATTGTATGAAAAATAAATTTCCGGTATGAATAGAGAGATAGTTAAATTATATAGAGAAATAAATATAATATTTTATGATTTTTTTTGAAAAATACAATTGTATGTACTAATTAATTTCAACTTAAACTATCGTGTAAAGGATAATTCGTACTTCATATTTTATATGAAATTCTATAATCTATTGATGAATATCAATGATTTTCATTCAAAAGATGAATGTGTTATTCACTTATTCTTATATTATACGTTGATTATAGTATTAATTTTAAAACGCAATTAATATAATTATTTACACTGTTCTAACCAATGATAATTATATATTTTTATCAAGTTTTGTATTCTGTAATCCTGACCAAGTTGATTAGCACTATTTTACATCTTTGATACGGCTCTTACCTCTAGAGATAATTATTTAAGTAAAATAATTTTGATAATTTAAAAACACATATTAACCATTAAAATTATTTGTGTATAATACATGTTTAAATTTAACCATACTTCAATTCTAATTAATAATTTATGCTCTTGTTATTGACAATTAGTTCGACTTTATACTCTTACAATTTATTCATATCATTTTTAAGTCGTCTTACATGAAACCAATCATACTAGTAAAAGTAAAAGGAAGTTTTTCACTAAAGAGAATAGCGGGAGGCATGAGACAAAACTTATTAACGTGGATTATGCCTACTTGATGACCAAAAATAATAAATTCTGATAATTCTCTAACATTCTTCTATAATAGTATGCAACAATGGGAAGAGACCATTCAATAAAATTAAAATCACTTTGATTTATCTTACTGTAGTGTAATCTGTAAATGAGCATGAGGGGCAAAGCATCTACCATGAATGAGTAGCCCCATTCATCTTTAGAGGTAGTGAGCAACATCAATCAACTTAATGCCTTAGAAAATTAAACACTAGTAAGAAAATCTATATGGACCTCATCGTTTAAACTTCTAGAGTCTATGCTCCATTAACCACAAACCTTGATGAGGAAAGCATTATCCAAACAAGCTCATCATGCATTGCTATCAAGAAACGAATAAAATCTAACAAAGATACATCGGATGTTGAATAGTCAAGTAGTCCTTTAATGATAAAGGAAGAAGGGAGCCATTATTGGTGAGAACTGAAAAGGATTGTTGACCACACCGCCGTGGGGTGAAGCTTCGTTTGCACAGAATTTGCCAATGCATTTGTTGTCAACTCCAACAAGCTCGGAATGAAGAGATAGTCGGCAGCCTACAAAATATTTGAAACTCTTAAGAGCATGTAGACAGTCTTTTAGAAAATATGCACATCATAATTAATGTCAAGAACAAGAACTGAGTATGTATATGACATAGCGTTAATAAATTCACCTCTTTCAAATTGGAAAGAGTATTTCTGTTACGCTCCAAGAAGAAAGTGGCCCATCTCTTAAGAAAAATGACTCACCAGAAGTCGATGACTTGTGAAAGAATGTCTCTATCAACGGGCACCTCGACTTCATGCAAATCAGGATTAGAATCAATGCGGTCTTGCAAAAACAGGGATTCAGCAGTAGCAACACTCTTGTCCATCTTCAACTCAGGTCCATCGCAGCTTCTTAAGCAAATCCCAAGAAGAAATCCACGGCAATAGCCACCACTAATATAGCGGTTGCACTTATCATGCTTCATGAGCGAAGCCATAGAATTCTGCAACCAAACATAAGTTTTATGCTTCTAGCTCCAGTCACTCCATGAAGAATGAAAGAATGTCTCCTTGAAGAGGGAGGCATTCTTTTTATTCAATAAAATCACTATGGAAAAAAAAGGTCTTTTGCTTTAACTATCTATTTCATTTTCTGTATTATATTTGCTTTATATTTGAACAAAATACTAACTAATTCCCTTTTTTTTTCTAATACTAAACTGATTGACCTCCTATGCTCTAGCAGTCACCTTTGCTAATACGATCACAATACTCCTCACAATTATTGATGTCACTTTGAATGATTATGAAAGGGAAAGCACCTACCATTCACATCTTTAAAGGGAGTAGACACCAGACACCTATCAAATTCAAACCAGGTGAGCAACAACATTTTATTTTTGAAAGAAAGCATTATAGTCAGAAAAGAAATAACCAATACAAAAATCAACTAAGTTCAATCAAAATAATATACTTATATACATAATCGTTTACAGAGTAAGGCTACATTTACAACAACAAAATCTTATCCCACTAGATGGGATCGATAGTGCAATATCCAAATGGATGGATTCATCATCAATTGCTACTACAAACCTTCAAATAGAGAACAAACTGAAGTTTACCAAGAAAGTAAACATAAAAATGGGGAACGATCAAATCAAGTAGTCCTTTGATTAACAACAGCATACCAATTTCCTACTTGATGGCCAACCCTACTCTGTGAATTTAACAAAAAGGGATGAGAGCATTCGTGAAAATGATAGTTTCCCAGACAACACCGATGCCTTATCAAGGGGCCTCGTCACCAGATCTGTCACCTCCTCAGTTGTAAGCAGCAACAGGCTCGGGATTTCAAGAAAGTCAGCAGCCTAAACAACAACAGTGACAGCTTTGAGTTAATTTGCAAATTAACATGGAGGAGATCAAAAGATTAGAAAACTTTTGGAGCATGTACACTAACTAGTAAAGGAAATTTGCTCCTCTCAAAGACAAGTATTAAGCAGATGCTCAATCTAACAATGAGAACCACATATATCATGATACACACGTCATAATGGATAAAATTCAGAAACTTTCCTAAACCGAGCCCAAAATCTAGGGTGATTCAGATTAACTAAGTAAGTGACATATCATAAAACAAGCACTAGAGTCATGGGTCATCCAAAAGCATACCAAATAAAATTCGTGCTATGTTGCATATAATATGAAGAACAAGAAACAGATGGTACATGACAAGATCAAAGAAACCAACCTCGTACAATTCGGAGAGAATGTCTATGTTATTCTTCAGGAAATCTGTGACCCAGCACCGGAAATGATCCACAACCACAAGGCCCTCCTTGATCCGGCGGGAACCATATATCTTATGGAAATCCCATACCTTACAACAGAAGTCAATGACCGATGAGAGTACAGGGCTACCAATGCTCACAGGGATCTCAGTCCACCAATCACTGCACCTAACACAGCGTCTTAAAAACACAGATTCATCAACGGCAACACTCTTATCGATCTTCAAGACCTTTCCGTCTTGGCTTCTTAGGGAGACCTGGGCAAACTGCAGACGTTCGTCGCCCCAATAAAGAGAAAGGCAGACTTGACTGAAGTCAGGGGACTTCATGAGAGTCTTGAATTCATTGTGATGGTCCCTACCCAAATCCCCAATCTGAGTGAACCATATTCCGAAGTTTTCACAGGCAACCTTATCCAAGCCTCTAAATAACTTGATGTTATTCAATTCCTCCAGAATGGCTCTACCGCGTTTGTTGTTGCCGGCCATACCACAGAAATAGTGGAACATTTCGCTGGACAAATTGTCATTGAGGTGGCCACCATCCTTGCGCTTTTGCACCTTACTTATTGATTCAAGCAAGCTTGGGATCTGAAGATCTTGCGCAGCCTAGAGGATCCAAAGTAATAATGAAAAAGGGAAATCAAATGTATTAAGATTTAAGGGGAAACGATTTCTCATTGAAGGAATAAGCTAACAGCTGCAGCCTACACTACATGCTTCCACAGAGTCTAATTCAAAATCAAATTCTAACCGGCTAACTAACTAACGGCATCTAACAGAATGCGAAAGCTGACCTGATGCAAATCGGGGAGAACGTGGCTGTTCCGGTTGAAAAAGGCGGTGGACCAGCCCTCGTAGTGGGCGGAAGCTTTGTCGTGGGTCTACTGGAAATGGTGTTTCTTCTCCAAGAAGAGGATGACCTGAGAGAGGACATAGCTGGAGACATTAGGCACAGGGATGAGTCCATCGCCGTCAACCACCAAACTTTCTTCAATAGCATCAGCGTGGCCCTTCAAAACCCCAGATTCAGCAACAAGTCTGTTATCGAACGGAACAAGTTTTAGAGGCTTGCACGAGCTTTTTCTACCACTTTCGTACCAACGGTGGAGAGAGTAGCAGAGATTCAGGAATCCGTCATCATTCGCAAGAGTGTAAAAATGAGCTTTCGCAAGCACATAATCATTGTAGAACCTGGTTTACGGGGTAGACGAGAGAAAATGAACCAATCGCTAAAGGCTTGACAAACACTGACGCTGTAGAATCTCGATTGCTTCAGTTGCAAAAATCCGCTTATTAGTTCTTCCCGCAATACAGTTCCGTCGTTGCATGCATCACAGAAAAAGTCGAACAACACGGGATACATCAATCCAGGACACAAGAAAGAGAAATCAAAATGTTGTTTCTTAGGCACAGGGATCACTCCATCGCCGTCAACCACCAAACCTTCTTCCATAGCATCAGCGTGGCCCTTCAAAACCCGGCTTTGTTTACCACTTTTGTACCAACTGTAGAGAGTCCAGCAGAGATCCTTGAATTCATCGTCCTTCGCAAGAGTGTAAAAATGATCTTTCGCAAGCTTATAATCATCGTAGAGCAGACGATACTCGTCCACGTCAAGAGAGAACGCAAAAAAACCTGGTTTACTGGGTAGACGATAGAAAATGAACCAATCGCTAAAGGCTTCACAAGCATTCACGCTGTAGAATCCCGATTGCCTGAGTAGCAAAATTTCGCTAATTAGTTCTTCCCGTAATACAGTTCCGCTGTTGCTTACGTCACAGAAAAAGTCGAAGCACAAGGACAACCGCCCGGAAGACAAAGGAGAACGCTCCATGAATAAGATAAAGTGGAGAAGGAAGAGGAAAAGCCGGAACTGAACCCCTCACTGCCTCTTCAAATTTGGTTTCTGACTGCCTGGTTTACGGGCTTTCTTATTCTACATGGAAAAGGGGCCAGTCCCCACGGTCTGCTGTACTCGAATGTCAAATTCGAACTGCTATTTTTATATTTTTCCTTTTATAAATGATCCCACTTTAGTGACTTCTGTTAGCACCAAGATTGTTTCTAGTTTGTTTTGGAAAATGTTGAATATAAATAGTGATAAATTATGAAATTACCTTATAAACTTATTAAATATATTGCAAAACATTAATATCTTAGCTCAATATCCATCTAAGTAGTCACCAAAAAAAAAAAATATCCATCTAAGTGGAATGAGGGGATGATGTGTATTTATTTCATGACCTATATCTCTCCTAATAGATTATATAAATGGTGTTATTTTTAAAGAAATAGTATGTTAAAAGTTAAACTTTAAACATTTTAGTCTTAAAAAATTTTATTCAAAACCGCAGTTTATATAAAAAAAAAAAAAATAGGACACCGCTATAATTTGATTCAATTTAGAAGATAGTCTAAAATGTCACTTTCCAACTTAGATTATTCGAAATCTGAAATTCAGTGGCAAATATGATCTAAAGAATTTCCTAGACATTTATTATCTGCTGGAATAAGCGTGTTCTTGCATCATAGTTGAAGAGCTGTCATTCTCTTCCCTTTATAAATTCTCTCCATATATAAAGCTAACTTCAAAAGATTTCTTGCTAACGCAAGAATAAACTTTGTAGAAAATCTTTGGTATTAGGAAGAATTATATATGGCCATTAAACGATCAAGAAAACGAACCCAAGAAGAAATCCACGGCAATAGCCACCACTAATATAGCGGTCGCACTTATCATGCTTCATTATATATGGCCATTAAACGATCAAGAAAATGAACCCAAGAAGAATTATATATGGCCATTAAATATTTTTGGTGATATATGATTGGTTATTCGTTATCTTTTAGTAACAGTGTATGAAAAATAAATCTAAGAATAATAATTTTCATTGTATGACAACCAAAATTTTTAGCTTCCTACTATTTTTTCATTGATTAAATTAACAAGTAACTGAATTTTTCGCTAAATATATAGTAAAAATTATGCATAATCAATTATACAGATGAGTTATTAAGGACATGACCATTACCAACATCTTGAAAGAAGAGAAAGCTAAATCGTATATCCAAGAAATAAATTGATCAACTCCATCACTAAAGCAAAAGGTACACGTGAAATTCAACTACAATTTAGATTCTAGGGAAGAATATAATATTTGGATTTTACCTAGATAATAATAACTAGTGAATAACGTAGGGAAATTAATCTTGGTTCTAGAGCAGTAATATGCTTTGGTGAATGGTCTAATCACAAGGGATGAGAACATTTACACTCAGGACTCAGGAGTAGTTATATTTATTTTCAAGTTCAAAAGCAATTTAAACTAAGGCTATACATAGTTATGGTTAGTCCAAAAACTAAGTCTATTTTTTGTTAAACAAAAATTTAATTTAAATTAATTAACTAAATTAGTTTGACATGATAAAATCGATAATAAATCGGGTTTTATACTAAAAAAATCAGTTTTTATATCAAAAACTGGTTTTTATATTTTTTTAATAGTAAGATGTCATAAAATCTAATCACTAAATGTTGCATAAATATTTTTATAATAATACTAATAATAATCATTGAAACATGTCATGGCCCAAAATATTTTTATAATAACCAAATAGTGTTTGAAAGTTTAAATACCTATCAAAAACTGTAGACATTAATTTTTTTTAAGTGTTTTTTTTTTCCCACACTGAACGAAACAGGAAGTTTCCTATGCTATGTATGCGGTGTGAAATCAGGTACAAACTCTCTCGCTATTGATTCGCTGGTTTACCAGGTTTAATTTTCTTACAAGGTAAGTCAAATTCCACATGTTATTTTTATAGTCAAGGTGCAACACACTTTCCTTAACAAGGTGTATAAACACTCTTTTAATTATCTTTAAATTAATTACACATAATAAAAATTATATTTTCTACTTTATTAATCTTCTTATTTATTATTTTTTTACAAACATTCATAGTTTAAACGAATTAATCTGTATTCTATAGATACTTTAAAGATAAAGTCATCCACCATGAAAAGTTTTACTCTCTATATAGTTAACACTTTGTTGAAATATAGAAAAAAAAAAGAAAGAAAAAAAATAAAAGATAAAAAAATAAAAAGAGAAAAAATAAAAAATTAAATTATTTATGTGTTGTTTGAATAAAATAAATAAATAAATAAATAAATTTGTTTGGATAAAAAAAATAAGAAAAAAGAAAATTATAATAATATAAAATTATATTAATATTTTTATAATAAAATAAAGTATAAATATTTTTATTTATTTATATTTTATTAAAATATAGTTGGATACATGTGTCGAATGAATGCCAAATAAATATCCTTTTCGTACTATGTTTTGATATGCAAATATAGTAACTCAACAAAATGTGCATGATTCATAGATTAACTCTATGGCCCTTAATTGTTTAGTTATTATTAGTATTCATTATGTTGACTATTATACTATAGGTTAATAGTTAAATTCGTATTTGAAAGATCATTCATTTTTTAGATTAGTTCTCAAATGATTTTTTTAGTCATATTAATTTTTGAAAGATAAAACGTAAGTCAAATTAGTCCTTCCATTAGTTAGATAATGATGTGTCACATTAAGTGCCACGTGTCACTAGATAATTAGTTGACATGACAGGTCAATGACACTTACCATGCCAAGTATTACTTGACATGTAAAAAAATTATTTATAATTAAAATAATTCTTAAAAGTTTAAAAAGTAATTTTCATCCCTAAAATTTTAAAAATTAATCAAATTAGTTTTTATATAATTTTTTTTTCATAATATAAAATTTAAAATATTTTTTGATAGTACTAATTTTAATATTATTTTTAGACCTTAATAAATAAAATTTTCTTTACATAAAATAATAAAAATAATTAAATTATTATAAATTATTTTGTCATTTGTATTTTAAAATGTTATCTTTTTAAATTGTAATTTTTTTATAATAAAATTTTTTTATTTAAACGAATTTATCAAATTATTGTTAAATATATATTTAAAAATTTAATATTTTAAATTTCATTAAATAATATAATAATTGTTTTAAAATTTGAATCTTTTAAAATATATATTCAACAATAATACACATATGTTGGTTAATTAACATATACATGTGACGCAAAATTTAGCACACAAAAAATAAAGGAGGTATATCACTACAAATTATTAGAGGCAACTCTTTCTTCTTTTTTTTTGTTGTCGTTTATTTTCTTTCCAGAAAAAAAAAAAAAAGACAACTCCTTTTGTCAAAGAATTTAGAATTATGTACTTAACTAATCAACTTAACATGAACTTTTCTTTTACTCGTATTTTCAATCAACCTCAATAATAATTCTAAAGAAACAAAGTTAGCCCGCTACAAATATCTTATCTAGCTCCTCCCCCCCTCCGGGCGGAACATAACAAGTCCAATGAAGTGGGGGCAAGTGGTGGAAATTCACTAGATTCTCGAACCTACATAGTCAAATTGACCAAGTCACCAACTTCCTCAATTGGAGGACCATGTTAATTGTTAAAGTAATCATAATAATAGAATTTCTAGAAGCAGCAAAAAAAAAAAGGACAAAAGAGATGAATGTGGACATGAAGTTGTTGTAGGTGACTTGGTTCTGTTGGGGATTGAGCGGGTTATACCAACTAAGCCCATATTAATTTAGAAACCCCATAGTATAGAAAGTTTAAGCCGGTACTTGTTAAAATTTGACCAGTATTTAATCGATTATATATGTTTAATCTAATTTTGATAAAAATAACACGATTTAATCGATTTTATGTATTAAATTTTAATTATTAAAAAATATTTTTGATACGTCACCCTTATCCTCGGCCGCCCTAAAAGCTCGGCACGTGAGCATATAAGATCAGCCTTATACGAACTGCCCGATAAACTTGGCGCGAAATCAAACATACACGGCCTCACCTATTCGAAGAAATAAGAAACGTGCTCAAACAAACTTAATCACCAAAACTGAATATCATAACCAACCTACAAACTAGGACTTATCCACTAACGGATAAAAACAACTCCTATAAAACCGAGCTAATATCCTCGGTTAGGTCTCAGGTTCCATTCTCAGTCTTCACTTTTTACTTTATTACTCTCACTTTCGAGATTATCACTAACTTGAGCGTCGGAGTATCTTTTGCAGGTATTCCCGCCGTGGTGTTCGTTCCAGGCCGACGTATAGCTCGTCCTCTCCGACGGACGCTTGCTCGGAGTCGCTAAACTCGGCCCCCAGAACCAGGACGAATCACATGGCGCCCACCGTGGGGCCGGAATACATCTGACCTCACCATCTATTTTATTTAGTATCTTACCTTATTTTGCAGGATTTCCTATCCTCGGACATGGCTGACAATGGGAACCCCCAGCCCACACAGGCAGAGCTTCTAGCACAAATCGCTGAGCTCCAAGCGGAGGTGCGGAGGATAGCTGAACTATCCAATGGAAAGCACGAAGGAGAAAGCTCTAAGATCTCGGTGCAGGGCAATGCAGATCCCCTGAACATCACTCCACCAAAGGAGAAGTTCACCCTCGAGAACCCTTTTTCTGACGAGATCACTAAGTTCCAGATGCCGAAAAACTTTGTATTACCTACAGCGCTGGAACCGTACAAGGGGTTTGGTGACCCTCGAGCTCATATAAAAAAGTTTCAATCAATGATGTTCTTTAACGGCGCTAACAATGAGCCGGTGCTGTGCCGAGCTTTCCCCACTTATCTTGACGGCGCTGCATTACTGTGGTTTTCTAAATTGTCTGCAGGTTCTATTTCCTCCTTCGAAGAGCTGGCAAGATCCTTTATTGACTATTTCGCTGCATCAAGAATTTATATCCATGGATCAGACTACCTGGGCACGATCAAGCAAGGCCAACATGAGAGCTTAAAAAACTATATGACCAGATTTTTTGAGGCCATGATGGAGATCCAAGACTTAGATCCGGATGTCCACCTCCATGCCCTCAAGGCCGGCCTTCGACCAGGTAAATTCCGCGAAACCATCGCAATAACAAAACCAAAAACACTGGAGGAGTTCCGGGAAAGGGCTGCGGGTCAAATGGAGATTGAAGAGCTCCGCGAGGCCCAAAGGCCGGACAGACAACCACAAAGGAGGGAAGAGGACAAGACATTCCGATCACCAGGCAACAGGGATACAAAGAAGCCTTTCAAGCTCACACCAAAGTACAACACATACACAAGGTTCAATACCAAGCGAGAGAACATCATAAAGGAGATCTTAAATGCCAAAATCGTGAAGCCACCAGCTCGGGCAGGCAACTACCAAGACCAAAGGTTTGTGGATAGGAGCAAGCACTGCGCCTTCCATCCAAAGTTCGGCCACACCACAGACGACTGCATTGTCGCAAAAGACCTCCTAGAAAGACTGGCGCGACAAGGTCTTCTCGACAAATACGTCGAGAGCCAGAAAGCCAGAAGGGTAAGCTCAGACAGGGAAGAAAACAAACGGGCAATGACAGATAAAAACAAAAAGGAACAGACCACCTCTGATCCACCAAGAGGCATCATCAACCACATATCAGGAGGATACGTAGGCGGTGGTGAAACAAGCTCGGCCAGAAAACGAAGTTACAGAGCGATGCTAGCGATCGAAGGAACTCTACAGCCAAAAAAGAATGAGGACCCAGATGTCACGATATCCTTCAATCAATCAGATTTTAGATCGGCTAGCCCAAATCTTGACGACCCAGTGGTGATCTCCATCCAAGCCGGAGAGCTGTTGGTAAGAAAAACACTGCTGGATCCAGGTAGTAGCGCTGATGTCTTATTTTATTCTACCTTTAAAAAGATGCAATTATCAGAAAAAATGATAAAACCCTCCTCAGGAGAGCTGATCGGTTTCTCCAGGGAAAGAGTCCCCATCATGGGACATATATGGCTCAAGACTACAATGGGAGAAATCCCTATGTCAAAATCACTTGATATTCAGTACCTAATAGTAGACTATTATAGCCCTTATAATATTATAATCGGGAGGCCCGCCTTGAATATATTCAAAGCGGTGGTGTCCACATTACATCCGTGTGTCAAGTTTCCAGTGCAGGAGAACAGGATTGCTACGGTGTACGCTGATCACCATGAAGCTCGGCAGTGCTACAATGCCTGCCTAAAGCAAGCACGTCCAAGGGAAACAGCTCGGCCTCAAGTCCAAGCCATACATAGCTCGGCCGAAACTACAATGTTAGCCGATCTCGATCCGAGAGAAGACCTCGGCGAAAGACCTCGGCCAATGGATAACCTTCAACAAATAATACTAACAGTAGATGACAAACAATGCACATACATCGGAGAAGCATTAGAGGGAGAAGACCGCGCAAGACTTATACACATACTACGCAAGAACGCCGACCTCTTCGCGTGGACTCCAGATGATATGCCCGGAATAAACCCAGAGGTCATTTGCCACAAGTTAGCAATTGATAAAACAGTCCGACCAGTTGCACAGAAGAAAAGGAACCTCGGAGAGGAGAAAAAGCGAGCAGCACTCGAAGAAACTCAGAAGCTCCTCAACGCAGGTTTCATCAGAGAAATTCGCTTCACCACATGGTTGTCCAACGTGGTAATGGTAAGAAAAAGCTCAGATAAATGGCGCATGTGCGTCGACTTTACGAACTTAAATAAAGCTTGTCCTAAAGATGCATATCCATTGCCTTGCATTGATAAATTAGTTGATAACGCCTCTGGTTTCAAAGCTTTGAGTTTTATGGATGCATACTCTGGCTATAACCATATTCTAATGCATCCAGAAGACCAAAGCAAAACAGCCTTTATAACAGAACATGGAAACTTTTGTTACAAGGTAATGCCCTTTGGCTTAAAGAACGCAGGAGCGACATATCAAAGGCTAATGGACAAAGTATTCCAACAGCAGATAGGCCGCAATATGGAGGTCTATGTAGACGATATGGTAGCAAAAACTCATATGCAGGGATCACACTGTGACGACTTAGTAGAAATTTTCAAACAAATCCGAGCATATAACATGAGACTCAATCCGGACAAATGTGAGTTTGGAGTACAAGGAGGGAAGTTCCTCGGATTCATGCTAACATCGCAAGGCATCGAAGCCAACCCAGAAAAATGCAAAGCTGTGCTGAACATGACAAGCCCAAAGACAGTAAAAGAAGTCCAGCAACTAGCAAGGAGAATAGATGCCTTATCGCGTTTTCTACCCGCAGTGGCAAACCGATCTTATCATTTTTTCCAGACATTCTCTAAGGGCAGGAAGTTCACATGGACAGACGAATGTGAGAACTCCTTTACCGAGCTAAAACAGCTCCTGACATCACCACCAATTCTCCAAAAACCAGAGACAGGTAAACCATTGTGTTTATATCTATCAGTATCTAACCATGCTATAAGCTCGGTATTAGTAACAGAGACAGAAAGAAAGCAAAACCCAGTATACTTCATCAGTAGGGTACTGCAACCAACAGAAACAAGGTACCCGAAGATAGAGCAATTGGCACTAGCATTAATCACCATAGCAAGACGGTTGCGACATTACTTTCAGAGCCACACAATCATAGTACGAACGGACCAACTGTTAAGACAGATATTAACCAGACCCGAGCTAGCCGGAAGACTGACAAAATGGTCAATCGAACTCTCCGAGTTTGACATTCAATATGAGCCAAGAAAGACACTGAAATCACAGGTGCTAGCCGACTTTATATCAGAAATGACTAACGACGCGCCAAACACAGAGATCAATTGGAGTATACATGTGGATGGAGCATCAAACAGAGAAGGCAGCGGAGCAGGGATATTGCTGAAGGAAGGAGACAAAGTTATAGCTGAACAAGCACTACAATTCCGATTCAACGCAAGCAACAATCAGGTGGAGTACGAAGCTTTGCTCGCCGGACTTAAGCTCGCCCAAGAACTGAAAATACCTCGAGTAACAGTTTACTGTGACTCTTCATTAGTGGTGCACCAGGTAAAGGGCGAATTCCAGGTAAAGGATCCTTTGTTAGAGAAATATTCGCTCATAACGAAGGATCTCATCTCAAAGTTCAGTAAATTTGATATTATTCATGTAAACCGAGAACAAAACACCAGAGCCGACGTGTTATCCAAGTTAGCCACAACAAGACAAACGGAAAACACGCCGACCTTGTCACAACTAACACTCAACAAACCAAGTTTTGAGTAGGACACAATCTTAAGCATCATGCAGGAACCAGACTGGAGAACACCTTTCCTCAATTACATCACCATAAGGACGGTACCAGATGATGAACCGAACTTACCGCTTTTTTGAAGAAGAGCAAGTTTCTATACAAAGCTCGGAAACACTCTGTATAGACGAGGACACTCCCAGCCACTCCTAAAATGCATCAGCAAAGAGGAGGCCGAGGATGTCATGGCTGAGACACACGAAGGAGTCTGTGGCAACCATATCGGTGGCCGAGCATTAGCGGCAAAGATTCTGCGAATAGGATATTATTGGCCGACGATAAAGCGGGACTGCATCCTAAAAGTCAAAGCATGTGATAATTGTCAAAAAAACGCCACCCTCCCAGAAACCCCGGCCGAGGAGCTCCATACCATAGAGGTAAGCTGGCCTTTTGATAGGTGGGGATTGGATATCCTCGGACCTTTCCCAAAAGCGCCAGGCCAGGTAAAGTTTCTCTTAGTGTCAATAGACTATTTCTCTAAGTGGATAGAAGCACAACCACTAGCACGTATAACAGCAGAAAAAGTGCGATATTTTCTATGGAAAAATATCATATGTAGATACGGTATCCCCAGAGAGATAATCTCGGATAACGGAAGACAATTTATCGATCATAATCTCGCTGCTTTTCTAACAAATTTTAACATCAAACATCACTTTAGCTCCGTAGAGCACCCACAAACTAACGGACAAGTTGAATAAGCTAACAGAGTTATCTTGCAGGGGTTAAAGAAAAAGCTCGGCGAAGCTAAAGGAGAGTGGGCCGACCTTGTTCCAGAAACTCTATGGAGTTACAATACCAGCATTCAATCTGCGACAGGAGAAACTCCTTTCAAGCTAGTATATGGCGCGGAAGCACTCATCCCAGTAGAGGTCAGCGTCCCAACATTAAGGACCGAGCTCTATGATCAATCAAATAATCTACAAGCTCGGACAGCCGAGTTGGACCTTGTAGAAGAAGAAAGAGACATTTCCGCCATAAAGCAGCGGGCCAGAAAACAATACCTAGAGCGAAGACACAACAAAGAGTAGTTCACAGGTCTTTCAACAAGGGAGACCTCGTGCTCAGACGAACAGAAGAAGCTCGGAAACCTCCAGCACATGGCAAATTAGCAGCAAATTGGGAAGGACCCTTCCGAGTTCTTCAAAATCTCGGAAAGGGGGCTTACAAACTAGAAACCCTTAAAGGAGATCAACTTCCAGGGACATGGAACGTCTCCTCTCTGAGGGAATATCAGTCATAGTCTGTATAATAGCGAATGATGGTACTCTTTTTCCCTTCTGAAGGTTTTTTCCCAAATCGCATGGGTTTTACTTGGAGAGGATTTTAACGAGGCCGGACGCCACAAGTCACCACACCAATGTACCTTATAAATCGAATCAATTTTTATCTTAACAACTACTACATTTTTTAACAATACATATTCAAAATTAATCCGAGCTTCATACTCGGAAATCCACATGCGCATGCCGAGCATTATACTCGAAAAAGTACAACCAAAAACTATCATCAAGTTACTCAAAGCAAAATCTTAAGCGCTTCCATTCAAAACCACAAAGTACTACGTTAGAGCACCCGCTCTCATTTTTTAACAAGTTCGTTCAAACAGAGAAATGGCTTCGGCCATCTTCAATACATACATACGATTGTTTCCAATAGACAATCATATCCAAAATATCAGATTTTATAAAATAAGTCATCATTAAGCCGAGCTATATGCCCGGAATCCAAAATATCATCACCAATAACAGTACTTCGAATTATCCAACAAAAAAACAAAACAAGGAAGTTCTAAAGAACCACAACACTACATACAAAGCTTACAAATTTAACTAAAAGCCTACTCAATTTTGTCACCAATACTGGATCCCTCGCCTTCATCAACAACGACAGCCTCATCTTCCACAAGCTGCCCACCCACAACCACCTTGGTCGCGTCAAGCTTATCCACGTCCGACTCAGGAAACAGTACCCGCACTTGAGAAGCGGCACGTTCAAATCCCTGTGCAAAAGCCTCATAGACTTCGGCCTGCAACTCCTTAACCCTTGACCCCAAGCGGTCATTTTCAACCTTAGTAGTCTTTACCTCCTCTGCAGAAGAAAGCCGAAGACGTTTCTCCTCAGCCAGCTCAGAAGACAACTCTGTGATGGTCTTCTCCTTCTCCTCCAAAGCCAAAGACAGCTCGGCGACATCTAAAGCAGACTTATTTTCCTTCTCAAGGGCGAGCTCTTGAGCACGCCCAACAGCCACGATACGCGCACCAATCACCTAAGACAAGAAAAAGCATATCAAAACAGCAACACAGCACGAACATACAAAAATAGGAATTACAACACTTACCTGCAGAAACCGACTCACTCCCACGTGTCCGATATCCTCAATCATCTTCATATCATCCGGAAAGCAGCAAAGTTCATCCGCCATAACAGAAAAAGGGTATAACTTACCCCATAGAGACCGACTATGTACATCCTCCGAATAACCATGTAACTTCTTCTGAGACTCATAAGCCGACTCCACCTTTCGGAGCTCCATGGAAGACTCTCCTTTCTCCAAGAAAGCCTCAGCAACTCTCTCTTTCACACGACCTCTCTTTCGCTTGGCCTTAAAGGCAGGATCAGGATAAACAACAAAGTCCTTCTCAACATTGGTAGTCGAACCCTCCTTTTCAGCCTTTTTTCGCTGACTAAAGAATAACTTCAGACCAGCAGTAGTGATCGTCGGCGCCTTCTCACCTATTCAGAAAACAAAAAGAGTGAGAACAAGCGAGGAGAAAACAACAACGAATAAAAAACGATTAATTTACCTAAATACTTCAGAACAGCCACCCTATCTGTATCCCATTTCAACAACTCCGACACGAATAACAATCCCTTTGGGCCCAATTTTTCAAACAAAAATTCCATCATAAGTTGATCATTAACCGACCTATCATCCGCATCTAAAGCTTGCATAGGCTCAGAACACCAAAATAAAGGGAACCTCTCAACGAGATATTCATTCAAGTAGAACGGAAACTCCTCGGGCACACTCCTCACTTTAACATACATAGTTTTAAAGTCTTTAAAAGAGGACTTGTAAAGGCCAAAAATCGCACGACGAGGATAACTACTTAGGTTAATCCAAACACCCCGATCAACCCCCTTTGCTTGAAATAAGGAAAAGAACAACCGAAGAGAGGGCGGTTGCTCAAGAAATTCCATCAACACTTCAAAAGCTCTCACAAACCCCCAGAAATTAGGGTGAAGTTGACTAGGCGCACAGTTTAATCAATAAAGAACACTGCACTCAAAATCGGAAAATGGAACCCTAACCCCCAACTCAGTAAACAGACAACTGTACATATAGAAGTAAGCCCAGTCATCACGACAATGGAAAACCCGGTCACCAGCATCGCAGGGAAGTATTTCTATCCTTACTCCACTACCACGCCTAACCCAGACATTGGAGCCTAACATATCAACTGACTCTTTATCACAAAATTGAGACACATATTCCTTAACCCTTGAATCAACCCAACCATTCATATCACCCTCACCCACACCAGAATTTCCCTCTTCCATGAAACAAGGCATAGAAAAATAAAATCGAGACAGGAGGAAAGGAACAAAGACTCGGATCAGCACTCACCTTTCTTGCTCATTTTTTCTCGAAAATGCAGAAGTTCCCAAAACACAAAACTAAGGGAAGCAACCTTGTTTATTACAGAATATAAAACAGTTAGAAGTGAAGCGTTACCCTTTAAATCGAAACCATTAAAAAACCCACGATCAGCACTCTGCAAATCAAACGGCCAGGGGTTCCTTGGAACGCGCAGCACAATTAAATCAATCATTCATTAAGGCGCGAAAAACAGAGTAAGCATTAAATGCTACGAAAAACGTTTAAAAACCAACTCACCCAACTACGGCGAGCTTGGGGGCTACAAGGAACATATACGACACCTCAGCGACCGAGGATTACGGCAAGCTTGGGGCTATGATACGTCACCCTTATCCTCGGCCGCCCTAAAAGCTCGGCACGTGAGCATATAAGATCAGCCTTATATGAACTGCCCGATAAGCTCGGCGCGAAATCAAACATACACGGCCTCACCTATTGGAAGAAATAGGAAACGTGCTCAAACAAACTTAATCACCAAAACTGAATATCATAACCAACCTACAAACTAGGACTTATCCACTAACGGATAAAAACAACTCCTATAAAACCGAGCTAATATCCTCGGTTAGGTCTCAGGTTTCATTCTCAGTCTTCACTTTTTACTTTATTACTCTCACTTTCGAGATTATCACTAACTTGAGCGTCGAAGTATCTTTTGCAGGTATTCCTGCCGTGGTGTTCGTTCCAGGCCGACGTATAGCTCTTCCTCTCCGATGGACGCTTGCTCGGAGTCGCTAAGCTCGGCCCCCAGAACCAGGACGAATCAATTTTAAAAAAAAAAGTTTTATACATTTTTATCGGAATGATTCTCTACAAAGAGTCACTTATTTCTTTCTTTTTTGGTCAAGTAGATTGGACAACTTTTAATCCTAGACATTACACCCATGCATTATACACTCATACAACACACTGACACATATTATATAGATACACACTATTAACATAGTTCTATATTCCTCCAAAAATCGGGGAGAACGTGGCTGTTCCGGTTGAAAAAGGCGGTGGACCAGGCCTCGTAGTGGGCGGCAGCTTTGTCGTGGGTCTCCTGGAAATGTTGTTTCTTCTCCAAGAAGAGGATGACCTGAGAGAGGACATAGCTGGAGACATTAGGCACGGGGATCACTCCATCGCCGTCAACCACCAAACCTTCTTCAATAGCATCAGCGTGTCCCTTCAAAACCCCAGATTCGGTCGTAAGGCTCTTATCGATCCCCACAAGTTTTAGATCCGCCGTCCATCTTATTAAATCGTTGTACGAGCTTTTTTTACCCCTTTTGTACCAATCGTGGAGAGAGCAGCAGATCACACTGAATCCGCCATCCTTCGCAAGAGTGTAAAAATGAGCTTTCGCAAGCTCATAATCCTTGCGGAGCCGACTATACTCGTCCGGCTTAAAACAGATCTCCAAAAACCCTGGTTTACTGGGTAGACGAGAGAAAATGAACCAATCGCTAAAGGCTTGACAAGCATCCGCGCTGCAGAATCCCGATTGCTTTCTTTGATTTTAATTTTCTTTTTTATTCTGTCGTTCACGTTGTTGATTGTTCTCATTCTCTTTCTATTGTCCTCCTGAACTTTTTTTATATTTATTAATTTCCTTTAGAAGGATGTTTTACAGTAAAGTGTGTTGACTTACGCCACGCCATGGCGTGATTTTCGCAGGTGGTCCCTTTCCGTGTTGGTCTTCCACCCTAGTAAGAAAACCTGGTAAACCAGCCAATCAATAGATTGATTTCACACCGGACACAGCATAGGAAACTTGCTGTTTCGTTCTCTGTGTGAATAGCAAAAAAAAACCACTTAAAAAACAAAAAATAACAATGAAGAAAAGATACCCGTGTGTGGGTAATATTTTATTTGGTCATTTTAAAAACTTAAAGACCGATTGGAAATACGGTGAAAACTTTGAGTAAAAACTTATATGTTTTTGTGCAAGGCAAATTCTCTAGTGTGGATATACACAAACATCCATACCTATGGATTCTGATGTGTATGGAGAAAGGAGTGACGCGTGGAATAAATGCTGTGCAGTCTTGCTCTACATGATAGCCCGCATTTCGAAAAGTCTGGCAGCACAGCAGAAGAAATCAGGTGTTGTTGGAGGTTTACATTAAGATCAATGAGTGGTTAATGTGAGTTTAGTGATTAACTGATTATGATTTGAGAATGATTTTTGATAAATGGGCTGAAGTTATTTGGGCTCATTTAGGCTGTTTATTTTTTGTTAACATAAGTTTTATTGTTAACATAATATATTAATAATATTATTTATTGTTAACATAATATCATTTGGAGCTGTTCATTTACGTAATATATTTATTGTTAACATAATAAATTTTATTTAGTAATAATTTGACTATATTAATAATAAATATATAAAACATATATTAATAATAAATATATAATTAATATAGTCAAATTATTACTAAATAAAACTTATTATGTTAACCATAAATATATTACGATCATTAAAGTTACATAACATAAAATATGTATTTATTATTAATATAGTCAAATTATTAATAAATAAAATTGATTACGTTAGCTATAAATATATTACGATGATTAAACTTATATAATACAAAAAATTTTAAATTTCTCCAAAAGTATTTAGTAAAAAATTTAACATTCCTCATGTTTCCATAACAAATAAAGTAAATTAAATATATTATAATAATACATACACTTCATATTATTATTATTTTTACTATTATAATAATATTATTAGTAACATCAAATATTTTTTTATTAATATCTTAAATTTTAATTATTTTTTATATTTTTTACTAATCATATAATATATGTTAAATAAAAAATTACATATTTTTGTACCGTGTTAATTATTATTTCTTTTTTTTAGAAGAATAAAATAACTGTCACCGATTCAAAAATAAAAAATATTATTATAATATAAATTAGTAAAACATTCTAGTCCTTATGGTGAAGGAGATTGTATCTTCTTACAATACTGTGTCAGTGTGTCATTTCCTTCTCCTTTATTTTGTAATGGTTTATGTCTTTCTTTGTTTAAATATTACAATGAAAATTTTATAATTGTCTTTATGTGAATATATTTTTTTGATCCTTGAATGATAGATTATATGGTTAGATTTTGATATTTATAAAAGTATTATTTTTGTTTAAAGTGTGGCTAAATAAATAAACTACACTTTTAACCAAAGCATATTTATAAGAAGATATATTTGCCATCTTCATTGTAGTATCCACCTCTTTATTTTGGATCAATAGTTCATACAATATGGTTTTTTTTCTTTCGTCCAATTAGTATGTAACACAAAGAATGAACAGCCCTAAATGAGCCCAAATAACTTCAGCCCATTTACCAAAAATCATTCTCAAATCATAATCACCAAACTCATTAACCACACATTGATCTTAACGTAAACCTCCAACAACACCTGATCTCTCCTGTTTGGGTCACTGTGCTGTCAGGCTTTTCGGAATGCGAGCCCTCATGTAGAGCAGAACTGTAGAAGTATTTGTTCCACGCGTCACTCCCTTCTCCATACACATCAGAATCTATAGGTATGGATATTTGTGTATGTCTATACTAGAGAATTTGCCTTTGTGTAAACGTGATAGCTACAAGTCACTTTTTGTTTTTCGTGTGTGCGAGAGAAGAGTGTATTTTCCAATGATGTGAGAAGAGAAGTGTTTAACTTTGTTACGGGAGCTACAAATTGGTGCCTTCGATTTGTAATTTCGAATATAAAAAAAATTTTAATGTTAAAATCGGACCGTCCGTTTTTATTTCAAAAAATAAAAAAAATAAAAAATACAAAACGGACCATGCGATTTGTAGTTTTTTTTTACCAAACAAATCGGACTCTCCGATTTGTAGTTTACTTTTTTTTTCAAATAAATCAGACCGTCCGATTTAAATAAAACACCATATAAAAAAAAACACCTAATCTTCAATAACAATGTATTATACATATATTTAAACAATATAAAAAAAATTAGCCAGCTACAAGTCGTTAAATCACTATCAACTTCACATCATACGTTTTTACCAATTTTAAAAACCATTTTGAAAATTACCTCGTAAAAAAATATGTCTAAAACAAAAGAGTAAGAAAACATAGAAAACTTGATTTCAGAAGAGTAGGATCGGAAGTGAGCCGAGTTGAGATGAGCTAGACCAAACTTAAGCTTGGTTCACAAAAATTGAGCTTGGCTCATAGCTCGACTTATTAACAATCGAGTCTATTTCTTAAGCTCAAGCTCGACTCACCGAGAACTCACGAGCTGGCTCAAATAATAGAAACATAAATACATAATCTATAATTCTATATCAATAAATTATAACTTACATATTTTAAAAAATATTTAGAAAGATCAATTTTATATATTATTTATCTATCAATAAATTATAAATTTTTTATTTATGTTTTACATCAAAATTATATGTAAAAAATAAATATAAAAATTTAAATAATTAAGATCATTAATATATAATAATAATATATTATTATTTCATATGTATATATATAATATTAAAAGTATAGATTAAATGTGTATATATGTGTGTGTGTGTGTAATTGAACCAGTTTACGAGTTGATGAGCTCGAATTGAACCAGTTTACGAGTTAATGAGTCGAGCTCATCCAAGCTCAAGTTCGGCTCATTTAATTTATGAGCTCAATTCTAAGGTCAAGTTTGGCTCACCAGCTCACGAGTTTAGCTTATCGAGCTATTAACGAGTCAAACTCAAATTGGTTTATGAGCTGACTTGACTCACTTCCAACCCTACTGAAGAATAAAAAAATCTGATAAACCAGCCAATCAGAACGAAAAAGTTTGCACTTGATTTCACACCGGACACAAAGTAAATAAATAAATAATATGAAATAACAAATAGGGACCCAATATGATGCAACTGAGTTAAGCCCCACTTTGGTCCCTGAGATTGACGAGTTGACTGATTTAGTCCTCCAGATCCAGATTGCACCAAATTAGTCCCCCAGATTCGAAAAAATGCACCACGTTAGTCCTTTCCCTATTTTCCGTCACCGGAGGTCTGACGCCGTTAGTGACTTGGCAAATATTACCACGCTGGACACAGTAACGGTTGTATGACATGGCCTAAAGTTTGAATTGCTCCAATTTAGTCCTTATCCCCCTTTTAAAACCTAAGTTCACCATGTCACCCCATCATCTTCTTCTTCTACCCGTTTCTCTCTGGTTCTTCGTCTCCTGCTCCCTTCCAAGTTTACCAGCATGATTGCAAGTGGGAGCCAGAGTTCCATGCGGTCCAACAGTAGGAGTTCCAGTCGAAGTAGAGGGTCGGTTGTTCCACAGTGGTGTGGGTGTGGGTGCCGCCCTGTTCTTCGGTGGTCCACAACAGAGGCTAACCCTAACAAGCCATTCTTTGGGTGCCCTAACTACAATGTTAATGGTAAGAGGTGGTGTGGTTTGTTTGTCTGGGCTGACATTGGAGAAGAAGACCTGAGAGGAAGGGTAATGTCTACTGTGGATGGTGACCAAGTTAGGGTGGATTTGGCTTGGAGAATTAGGAAGATAGAAGCTGAAATTAGAACCCAAAAAATGTACATTTTAGGTTTGGCTTTGTTTGTAGTTTTTGTTGTGGGTTTTATGTTGGTAGTTAAAGCTTGAAGATGAGTTTGTGTTTCTGTATTCAGGGTGGAAGTGTATTAGAAGAAAGTAAAAATTTTCTTCTCAGATGTCATATTTGTTTTCTGTCATTCAATGAAATTGCTGAAAGAATTTGCAAAAAAATGCATGTGAAGTAGCATACTTGAAGCTGGAAGAAATTGTAACAATATCAATATCCATATCAATAAGTTTTAACAAAAGTAACAATAATCCTGCCTTACTAATGACAACTGTTTAGACAAAATACACCTTAGCCAAAGGCCACAAAGTGCCATGATTGTCATAATCTATTCAGATATACTAAAAGTCTACTGTCATAAATTCAGGCCACAAAACAAAAAGCATCATTTACAAAAAGCTGTCAAGTTTCATCCAAAATAGGCAAAAAGAGGATCATCTTCATTTCTTCTTCCTTGGTGGCTTGAAGCCAGGTGTTGGGACAAATTTGAGGAAGTTGGCCAGTCTTGAAGATGTGGCTGAGCTTGCTCCTTGTAGTGGATCCACAGTAATCGAGCCTGATGGTGGTGTGGAGGACCTCCTTCTTGTCTGCAACTTTGATGGCCTCGCAGGTGGATCCTGTTTCAGTAGGACATAAATTCAATTCAACGTGGACAACAATTTTGAGGTTGATATGTGAAACTAAATGCAACTACCTCTTGACTATGTTGGGACTGTTGTGCATCGGAGTAGTTTGGCTGGGAGAGGTCGATCTCAACTGGTGCAGGTGGCTGAGCAGGGGCTTCTGGAGCAGCTTGAGACGGTGCTTCTGGAGGAGGCGGAGCAGGTGCATCTGGAGGAGCTTCAGTAGGTGCTTGTTCAGTGGGCTTTGTCTTAGCAGCAGCTGCAGCTGCATCAGCAAGAGCTTGAGCAACATCAGCAGCTCTCTTTTTTGGACAACCCCTCTTTGTGTGCCCCTTTTGTAGACAGTATTTGCAGGTAAACGGTTTTAGTTGTCTCTTTAGAGTCCCAATTACCTTAGACTTCTTGCTTCCCTCATTACCCTCATCTGCATCCTTTCTCCTTTTCTTTGTTACTGGTCCAGGCTTCTTCTTTTTCTTTGGAGCTTGTGGTCTATTCTGGTCAGATTTTTCCCAAAGAGATTGTCCAGGCAATGGATTTATGTAATGTGTATAGGTGTCTCTATATGCGTCCATGGTGAGCCACTTATGGCAGAAATCTTCAGGCCTCTTATTCACCCTTGCGAGGGCTGCACACGCATGCACACAGGGCATTCCTGAAGGAATTAACAAAGTAATGTGTCATTAAAGTATTTAACACAGTTCTCTTGGTTAATAAAGAAGTATGTAATTACCTGTTAGCATCCAAAATTGACATGTGCAGAGTCGCTTGCCCAAATCCACTACCATGTTAGTTGGATGACCATGAACTTCAAACTTCTCATAGTCATCATCCCCTGTCCAGATTGGCATCCAACTTTTAGACTCCTTCCTGATCTTGTCCAACCTACTTTGAACCACTGGTGGTAGCTTTCCTACATGCTTGGCTAACTTAACTTTGTTTTTAGCGATTGTTCTCAAAACAAACATTCTGACCTCCTCAAGTAGCGTGATGATTGGCTTGGCCCTTGCTTCCTTAATTCTTGCATTAAAGACCTCGCAAGCGTTATTGCAGATATTATCCAGTTTAGGAGCATGACTAAATGCTGACTTTGTCCAGGACTCCATAGGCCACTTGTTCAGGTAACTCCACGCATCTTCATTAATTTTTTTAATCTTCTTCATATTGTCAGAGAAATCTTGATAAGTTGTTGATCGTGCGCATTCCCAAAGTAAACCCTTTAACTCTAAATCCTTCCACTGCTTGTTAAAATTTCTCCATAAGTGCCACACGCAGAACCTATGGTGGACATGAGGCATGACCTCCTGGACTGCAGACAGCAGGCCCTGCATGTGAAACAGAAACAATTCGTGATACATAATAGTCCCTGAGTTACACATCGTGATATATAATAGTCCCTAACTTACAAATCATGATACATAATAGTCCCTGACTTACAAATCGTGATACATAATAGTTCCTGAGTTATAAGTCGTGATACATAATAGTCCCTAGGAGCATAGTTCACATAAAACTCAAACAGTATACAACAGTAACAACATTCAGTTCACAGCTTTATACAACTAAGTTTACATCATACAATTCAGTTCACAGCATACTATGCACAAGCAGTAAAGGCATTCAGTTCACAGTAATACAATTCAGATCAAGGTACTTACATTAACTAGCAATAGGCTATACCAATTCTAATACAACAACCTACTAGGAAAGGGCAAACAATAGCCATTTATATTTACCTTCTGCATGTCGTTCATGAAGCACCATTTGTTTTCTTTATAGTCTCCAAGGTCCTCATGGAGTAGCTCCAGAAACCACCTCCAGTTCTCCATGTTCTCGACATCCACAATTGCCCATGCTATAACATAGATGTGATGATTTGCGTCCTGACCCACAACGGATAGAATCTGGCCTCCAGTTTGAGTTTTAAGGAACGCACCATCTAAACCAATCAGTCGCCTGCACCCAGCCTTAAAACCATTCTTGCACCCACTAAGACATACATACATCCTCTGAAAGATCACATTTCCATCTGGTTGGGGGATGGTTCCTATTCTAACTGTTGACCCCGGATTACACTTCAATAGAGTTTCTCCATAGTCCCTTACCATTGCATACTGGGCCTTCTCATCCCCATACACCACAGCTCTAGCGTCTGCCAAGGCTCTAGAAATTGAATTCCTATTCAGCACAAGATCACACTTGGACTTGAAGTATACAGCTGCCTCACATTGTCTTAAGTTAGGATATTTCCTAACCTTCTTCACTAACTTGCTAGTCAACCAATTCCTATTTGCAGCTCGGTTGGAGGCCTCTCTAGCACAAGTGTGGTCGTCATTCAAGGTTTTTATCTGCCAACATGTCTCCTCGTGGTCTCGTGATGCATATACCACCCACTTGCAATCCTCAACTTTACAAACAGCCCTGCATCTCACAGCATCGTTCTTAATAAACTGAATCCTCCTACCTTCTTGAATTGTAAACTCTCTCACTGCCTCTCTGAACTCCCACTTTGTATTAAATTTCATCCCCACCTCAAGTTTTAAATCACCGAATCGAATACCATCTCTAAATACTGGGAATACATCATCTGGCTCTTCTTCAAAAAATTCTTCATCCGAAGGAGGAGGAGTCTTCATTTCCTCGGAGTGCCAAGAGTTGGCACCATCAGACTCTGCTCCAGGATCATATGAGTTGTCCAGATTTTCATCTCCGGTCACAGGCACTTCTAAGAAACTCAAGTCCACATCACACTCCTCATCATCCACAACCAATGCGTCATCATCGTTAAGAAACTTCCTCTTAGACTTTGCTAGTCCCTCAGCAGGTGCATGCTTCGAGCCAGGCTCTCTCCTCTTGGTCTCACATTTTTTAACAACATCATCATCAGTTGAGCTATCATCTCTCCCAGGATCATATGAACTGTCCTCTGTGGTGTGTTCATCTTCAGAAGAAGACAACCTCAGCACTTCTTTTTTCTTCTCATGTTGCTTCCTAGTCCTCACTTGTGAAGTAGACCTTGTGCAATAGGCTTTAGCTCTGATTTTGGGCTTTGCCTTTGGGTTGGGCTTAGACACAGAATTTTTGTTGGGCTTGGACTTGGGCTTAGAGGCATTCTTCGGGTTGGCAGTGGCCTTCTGTGATGAGGTAGTATTGGCTTTTTGATTTGGGTTGACATTTGAATTGGGTTTCAGTTTTGGGGGAACTGGAGGAGTAGTTGTAACATGCTCTGCAGTAGTAGCTTGGCTAGGATTAGAGTTGGGTGTGGTAGTAGGATTACTGTTTTGGGTTGTTGGGTTACTAGCACCAGGATCTGTTGGTTCTATGGTCTTGGGTGGTGAGGTATTATGCATTGGTTCAGTGCTCTTGGTGAATGGAGTCTCATCAGCAGGGGTAGTGGGTTTATTAGCTGGGTTTGGGGTTTCATCTTGTAGGGGTTCATGGTCATCTTCATCACTAGGCTTTCTCAAATCATCATGGTCACCCTCAACATACTCCACAATCTCATTTCCCTCAAGAATTTCTGGTGTTGAAACTGCATGCTCAAAGTAAACATCAACCAGCCCCTCATTCTTTTCACCCATGAAACACATCTCTCTCAGCTCATCATCACAATTCAGAGCTCTTAACCCAACTTCTAAACTCCTCCCAGGCACATGCCACCAACATTCTCCTATCCTATCATATCCTAGTTCCTTATAATAATTTCTCACCCAAAAAACATCTAAAGTATTTACATCAATGTCCCCAACGCATGCCTTCTTATCAGGAGAATATATAGTCATCCCTTTTTCATCTTTTTGAAATTTTCCCCCATGGTGGAACATTATATCTAAGTGCACATCCATCTGCATGATTAACAAAAATTTCTTTTCAGAAACAGTTCCACACAATGATCCCTTTAACATACTTTTCATCAACTACATTCATACATTATAGAAACATATATCAAAATAAAACAAATTTATCCACCATCAGAACAGAGCATGAAGACAATCCCCAAAAAAACAGTTGCAGACAACATCCAAATAAAACCCTAGCCCAAATTCCACTACAAACCTTATGGAAAAACAACTTACAAAGCAATAAACTATGATCAACAACCATCAACGCATTCCCTAAAATTTGAAAAAAAATATTTTTAAATTCTTCACTAACCTCGGTGACGGAACAGAAGCTCCTTGTTGCAGCAAAGTCCCTCCTCACACAACTGTTCAATGTTTTCTTGCGATCAAGCAGTCTCCGGAATCCTATTGCTTAGTCGTTCCTGATTTCAGTGACTAACGGAGGAGAGACGTTTTTCCTCTGTGTCAGTCATGGAGGGGTTGAAGACGAAGAGTGAAGAACAACGAGGGAGAGGCCAACGTTTTGTTTTCCTTTGCATAGAAACGACGTCGCTCAAAGGGGGATTTTAGCGCCAATCTACAAACGACGCCGTTTCCACCGTGTCCAGCGTGGCAATATTTGCCAAGTCACTAACGGCGTCAGACCTCCGGTGACGGAAAATAGGGAAAGGACTAACGTGGTGCATTTTTTCGAATCTGGAGGACTAATTTGGTGCAATTGGGATCTGGAGGACTAAATCGGTGCAACTCGTCAATCTCAGGGACCAAAGTGGGGCTTAACTCTGATGCAACTATGAATTGTTAATAACATTATTACCTGATCTTACAAACATAAATTGTCAAATAACTGAATAACAGCTCTTCAACTATGATGCAACACACTTATTCCAGCAGATAATAAATGTCTAGGAAATTCTTTAAATCTTATTTGCCACTGAATTTCAGATTTCGAAAAATCTAAGTTGGAAAGTGACATTTTAGATTATTTTTAATGAATTTTTTACTTAAATAAAAAGTTAAATGTGTAATGATACTGATACGTCACTCTTATCTTCGGTTGCACAAAAAGTTCGGTACGTGAGTCAATAAACTCGGTCCCGTATCAATCGCCCGAAAAGCTTGGCACGAGAGCAGAACCGGAACAGCACCTCCCAGCTAAAAAATAGGAAACGTGCTCAACTAGTTTAAAGCACCAAAACAAAATAATGTAACCAACCTACAAGCTAGGACTTATCCACTAACGGGTAAAAATAACTCCTATAAAACCGAGCTAATATTCTCGGTTAGGTTCAGGTTCTATCACTCTCAATCTTCTACTCTTTACTTGAAACTCATTCACTGAAAATCATTACTGACTTGAGCGTCGGAATATCTTATGCAGGTATTCTCGCCGCGGTGTTTGATCTTGACCGACGTAAAGCTCTTCCTCTTTGTTGGCGACTTACTCGGAAACGCTTAAACTCGGCCTCCCTAGTGTTCGGACGAACCACATACAATTCTCTAAATTGAATCAAATTATAGCGTTGTCCTATTTTTTTATATAAACCGCGGTTTTGAATTATTAATATTCGTGGTTAAAAAAATATTTACTAAAGACATAATAATAAGAGTAAATATTTTTTTTGGTTTTTGACTATTTATCCGATCTACCTCCTAAAAATTTAAAAATTTAAATTAGTCCCTTATCTACTTTGATATATGTACGTTCTGATGGCTGAAGAATGAAAAATGAGGATTTTGATTAGGGTTTAGTTCTGCCTTTTCTCTGTTTACTAGTTACTAATACTAGCTCTCACTCTCTCAGGTCTCACCAGTCACCAGTTTTTTCAATTACTTCTTAAGGAAAAAACCGTCAACACTCAGATTTATTCTGTCCCTCACATTTCAATTCGAATGTTATTTTTAGCTCAAATTTTTTTTTATTATTGTATGAAAAATAAACTTCACGTCAATAGAGAAATACTGAAATAGTTAAAAATAAAATGATATTATACGAAACTATTTTTTAGAAAAATATTGTATGTACTAATAATAAAATTTGAATTTGAAATAAAGTTTAATTTTCATGCACTGACAGTATAAAATATTTTACTGACGGTGTAAATCCTATAAAATATCACATAGTCGTGCAATTACAACTATAGTAATTTTTGTTAATGTAACATTATGTGATTGGATATGTTAGAAACAAGAGACTAAATTGGAGAAAGAATTTGTGTATTATTGAGTGTGTTGATACAATATAGAAGGGTATTTATAGTGTTAAGAAAATCGAAATAATAAAGACGTAATATCCTATAATAAATATTTAGATATACTAAATAATGCTAATTGATCCTAATTATATTCTAACATCTCCCTTCAAACTCAAGTAACAACTTGAGTTTGAAACTTATTTAAAACAACGACATATAGAGAAAAAAACTGCATAAACTGATAAAACGGGTGTAGACGAAACTGCTGGAAGGAAGCGCAGACGGAACTGCCGCAAAGAAACACGGAACTGCCACAAGAAAACGCAGACAAAACTGCCACAAGGAAACGCAGACAAAACTACCACAAGAAAAGCAGACGAAACTGCTAAAAGATAGCAAAAATTATATGATTTCTTCGGAAAACAGCGGATGACATTGGTGTTTGATTATTCGACTCAGAAAGACACAAGACGAAGAGAATATGCTAGTCGGTAAGGTGAAAAAACATTAAAGAAGTGACAAAAAGGAAGGGAAAAAATGGCACGGAAAAAAAGTATGAAAAATACGATAATTTTAACAGAAGAAAAACAACATATCCTCCTCAAGGAGGATACCATGGCTCTGATACCATGTTAGAAACAAGTGACTAAACTGGAGAAAAAATTTGTGTATTATTGAGTGTGTTCAAGTTGTCTGGAATGATACAATATAGAAGGGCATTTATAGGTGCTAAGAGAATCGAAATAATAAAGACGTACGGAACTGGCACAAAGAAACGCAGACGGAACTGCTTCAAGGAAACACAAACGAAACGCAAACGGAACTGTCGCGAGAGAACGCAAACAGAACTACCACGAGAGAACGCAGACGGAACTGTCACGAGAGAACACAGATGGAATTGCCACGAGAGAACGCAGATGGAGACGGAACTGTCACGAGAGAACACAGATGAAATTGCCACGACAGGATGCAGACGAAACTGCCGAGGAACTGCCGAAAGAGAGCGAAAACTATATGATTTCTTCATGAAAATAGGTAAGCAGCGGATGACAATGGTATTTGATCATTCAACCCGAAAAAACACAAGATAGAGAGAACAAGCTAGTTAGTGAGGTGAGAAAGTATCAAAGGAGTGACAAGAGACAAGGGTATGACATTAAAAAAAAGTACAAATCTTCAAGGAGGATACCATGGCTATGATACCATGTTAGAAACAAGAGACTAAACTGGAGAAAGAATTTGTGTATTATTAAGTGTATTCAAGTTGTCTAGAATGATACAATATAAAAGGGTATTTATAGGTATTAAGAGAATCGTAATAATAAATATTGTTAGAAACAAGAGAGTAAACTGAAAAAAAAAGGTTTGTGTATATTCAAGTTGTGTAGAATGATACAATATAGAAGGGTATTTATAGGTGCTAAGAGAATTGAAATAATAAAAAACGTAATATCCTATAATAAATATTCAGATATACTAAATAATACTAATTATATTCTAACATAATACACGTGTAAAAGAGTTTTACACTAACAATACATCAAAATTAAATTCTTTGAAATATTGCATAAACTATAACTCGTCCTTCATGCTCCATATCAAATTCTATTAAAGAATATCAATGTAAATACATTATACATTGGTTATAATATTAGTTTTAAAACACAATTCATATAAGGAAAATTATTTACACTGTTCTAACCAATTATTATATCTAGTCACAAAAAGAAATTACATATCTTTATCCAGTTTTAGAATCCTAATTAAGTTGCTTAGTGTTACTTTAGACTCTAGAGATTATTTAAGGAAAATACTTTTAATCAGTTAGAAACACACATTAATTGCTAAGAAGCAATAACTCAAGTGACATAGTCTCCCTATACTCAATTAAGAGGTTGCGGGTTCGAGTCTCTATATCTTTGATAAAAAAAAAAAAAAGAAACACACATTAATTATTAAGACCATTTGTGTATAATACACGTATAAGTGTATAACTATCCGTCTCATTCTTCAGTTGCTTTTGCTAAATACGATCACCATACACCTCACAAACATTGATGTCGCTGTGAATGTCTGAATGACCATGAAAGGGATAGCACCCATCATTCACATCTTTAGAGGGAATGGAGACTTGTCTATTTCAAACCCGATGAGCAACACCATTTTACATTTGAAAGAAATCATTATAGTCAGGAAAGAACTAACCAATGCAAAAATCAACTAAGTTCCATCAAAATCATATACTTATACATAACGGTTTAGAGAGTAATGCTCCATAGCAGAGCAATATCCAAATGGGTTCATCATCAATTGTTTCTACAACCTTCAAATAGGAAACAAACTGAAGTTCACCAAGAAAGCTAACATAAAAATGGTGAACGAGCAATCAACAATTCCTTTGATTAACAACAGCTAGCAAACCAATTTCCGACTTGATGGCCAAGCCTACTCTGTGACTCTAACATAAAGGGATGAGAGCATTCGCGAAAATGATAATTTCTCACACCAAATCGATGTCTTGTCAAGGATCCTTGCCGCCAGGTCTGCCACTTCCTCAGTTGTCACAACCAAGAGGCTTGGTATGTTGAGAAAGTCCGCAACCTACACATCCACATCCACACAGCATTGCATTAACTATTAGCAAAGCACTAACTAGCAAAGAAAACTTTGCTCCCAAACCAACTTTGATCAACATAACACAAAACTTGGGAGGTCCCTTGGAATTTGCAAACGCAGAGTAAATTTTTTTAGCAATTTTGATACTCCTATGACTCCCACATTACAACATAAATGCACCAAGATGTGTTATTTGTATACATGTGATAACTATTAGTATCTAACTTACTTCAAGAGTGCAAAACAAGAAATATCACATAAATTCAAGTGAGATGAAGTGAGTTTTGCTATTAAGGACTTAGGTTCTAACTTCTAAGATTCACCTCACATGTATCGCATTTAGTGTGAATATTTTCCAAAAATTTATGTAGCAGTTAACATCAAGAACAATAATCAAATGCATCTGACCATGACTAGATAGATACATGACTCAAGTCAAGTGAACTCACTGTATCCAAATGTGGGAGAATGCATCGGTTACGCTTGAGGAATTCTGTCATCCAGCCTTGGAAATGGTCCACAATCAGAAGGCCCTCCCCGATAGGGTGGAAATCATGTATCTCAAGGAAATCATATGTCTTCTGACAGAAGTCGATGACCTGAGAGAGAACATGGCCAGTGCAGCTCACATTGATGTTCTCAGAATTCCCATTGTATCCAACAAGCTTTCTCAAGAACAGCGATTGATTAACGGCAACAGGCACAAACATCTCTAAGACCTTTCCATCAGAACTTGTAAGGGAAACATGGTTCAATTCTTGATGACGGTAGTCACCACAGTAAAGAGAAAGGCAGATATTCCTAAAGTCAGTGGACATCATGAGAGCCTGGAATTCCTCGAGACGACTCTTGCCAAAATCTCCTGTTTGAGTGAACCAGTCCCTAAAGCCTTTACAGGCAACAACACTGCCTCCTAATAACTTAGCGCGGTCCAATTCCTCTAGAATCTCTCTGCTACGGTTGTTGTCCACACCAGTGAAATAATGGAACATTTGGCTGAACGAATACTCGTTGGTGTGGCAGCCACCATGGCGCTCTAGCTCCTGAGTTGTCATAGCCAATAAGCTCGGGATCTGAAGATCTTCCGCAGCCTACCAAACACGATTGACTCAATTTAGTCCCTCAAACTGAAATCGTTACACATTATGATCGCTCAAACTTCAATTGACCATATTTAATCCCTTAAAATTGGGTTAATCGAATTTTGATGACTAGATTGAGTTTTATTCGACTATCCAATCCCTTAAAATTGTACAACTATTCTATAGCCAATAGAATATTTGTACAATGTGTATAATGAGCTATTTATTTGGCTCAATATGAGTTAAAAAATAAACATCATCCATACTATTCAGAATAACTATCGGATACAAAACATGCCATATCAAAGAGTCACATCCCCACATCCTACCACAACTAAATCATACCTCAATTTTAAACCAATCTCTAACATAAATTACTTACCGAAACCAACAAAATCATCAATAATTCATCACATATACATACTCATTCTCATCACCTTATCAACTATCATTAAGTCATCATTTAACATTCCATTTTTATCTCCAACATCAACCACTAAAACAATTACACAATTTATATCAACAATTATCATCTGAGGTACTAAGCATCCAACATACTCATGCATTCACACCTATCCTAACGTCATCTAGCCTAAATTTTCACAAGACATTATATATTAAATATGAGAAACCTAAACTATACATTGGCTGATTTCCTGGTATAACCCAAAGACACCACCAAAAGGTTCAAACTCAGCCCCAAGAATCCAAAGCAATGACATCCAAAGCTCCACCAAGATTCCAATGTTTACAATCAAGCTCCAATTTACATATATACACACCTAATACACATTTTCACAACCCGCACCGCCAAATTGGCGGATTTTGGCGGAGTGGGGCGGGGTGGGACGGGCCGGTCCGCAGGGTCAAAGATTTTTTTTTTATTATTAAATAAAAAATTGATTCCTATTATAAAATTAATAATTATAAAATTTTCAAACACTTTTTTTTGTTTTTGAATGTGTATAATAAGCTATTTATTTGACCCAATATGACTTAAACTCACCCATACTATCCCAAGAACGCTTGACCTTTCGGATCTAGAGTTCTATACCATGTCATGAAACACTCATCCAAAAAACTTAAGCTGATGGAAAAAAGTAATACTAATAATTATATCTCTAATACTACCCTAACACTCTCTATATTTCCTCTATTAATTGGAAACGGAACAAATTCGGTTAGTTCTATACTGTTTTTGTCTTGCCTTTAAATGAAACGTAATGAATGCGAAGGGAAGAGAAGTGACCTGATGCAATTCGCGGAGAATGGGACGGTTCCGGTTGATGAAGGCCGTGGACCAGCCCTTGTAGTTGGCGGCAATTTTGTCGACGATCTCTTGGAAATCACGTTTCTTCTGCAAGAAGAGGATGACCTCTGAGAGAACATCGCCGGAGACGTTAGTCAACGGGATCACACCACCGTTGCTGCCAACCGAATCAAGAAGGCCTTTCAAGACCACGGATTCAGCAGCGGCGACGCTCTTGTCGATTTCCATAACCCGTCCATCGGAGCTTTCTAGTGAAGTATGGCTACCTTTGCGTTTATGATCGAACCGACCAAAGTACACATTTTGGCAGAGTCGTCTAACGTCGCCATCCCTCACAAGCCTATGGAAATCATCGAGCTTATCGCTATCGCTATCCGAACTATTGAGCCAAGTTCTTAAGGAGACACAAGAAGAAATTCTGAAATTTCCAAGTTCCTCAGCCGTCGACACTGCCTGAACTATATCAGAGTGGCGCTGTCTGTTTTTTGTCATAGCAGTGAAATAGTGGCCCATTTCTCCGACGGTTGCTGACCGCCTGGTAGAACATGAAGAACGAAGGAACCGGGGTAATTGAACTTGGGCTAGTAGGCTCATTTTTTTGGTTATTGGAAGCATACATGTGATGTTCTGTGTTATGAGGGTATAGTGGTGCTAAACCAAGATGTGGGGCAGCCTTTTTTTACTTGTGCTTTAACAAAACGGATTATAAGAGTTGTTTTGAAAAGAAAATATCATAGTTAAATCGGATGGTCCGATTTGCAAGAAAAAACTTTTGAATTTTGGAAGAAGCAAATCGGACCGTCTATGTTGTACAAAAATTTTTCTTTTTAATAAAACGAAAATCGGACTGTCCGATTTCTCTTAGAATACTCGTACTATCCGATTTGTAGCTTCCTGACACTATACGCTTGTAAAATACGCTGCTTCTCCATGTTGCTGTCCTACACCATTACCTTCTCCATAATAAAATTAAAAAGTGGTTATTTGGACACGGTATTAGTTTCTCCCCTTTTAAACACCTTTTCACCATTACTGTTCAAATTTATTTTCCACTCTAATAGTCTAAACTCCAATCTAAATCTATTTTTTTCGGGGGTGAGTGGAAAATAAACATAAAAGGATCGGTAAAACTCGTTGACAAACTAAATTTATCACAATATTACATAAAAGTCCCGTATATAAATTAAATTCAATGAATTCGTATTATATATTATAGTACTAAATCGAATCAATTTTATTAGAATTAATAAAAAATAATGTAAATTGAAGTAACTAATTTCCAATTATATAGGAATAAAATTCGAAATGTTTATAATATTAACCCATCCATAATAATTTAATACAACTAGTTTCGAATTAGCACAATTTTATAGCACGTAGTAATTCAAATGGACTAAAGTCGAATTACATTTCCATAGTAATTCGAAAGAGTTAATTCGATTTATATATAGATATGCCATGGTAATAATTCGACACAAATTAATTCGATTTAGTTACGATATTATTATATATAAAATTCGAATTCAGTTATTTTGAATTACATTTCACCAAATCAAATTCTCTTAAAATGAAAAATTCTAAGAAATTAAAGAAAATCTAAACTATACTATTCAAACTGTGAAAATAGAAAATTATCTAAATCGAATCTATCAGTTGGACGGAGTCTTTCATATTGCTAGTAACGTTCATGAAAAAGTTAATGAATGAACTTTAATTTAATTTATTTTTTTAAGAAATAAATAATTTTTAGTGATGTTAAATCGCTTAGAAGTTTATTAGACGCGTTATTAAAATTTTTAAACTTTAAATAGTAATTAAAGTATTGATTTAGGGATAGTAATTTATTCGAACATTGAAATTACAAATGTATATTTGATGAAGGATAATTAAGTATTAGGACGAACAGTGATGACAAATTTTATTAGAATTTGTAAGTAAATGTTTTAAATGTTAGAAGTTTAACGTGGTTAGAAATTTTGTAAGAGTTTAATTGAATTTAATTTAATTTAGATTTCAAGTGCTGGAGTAACTAGACAATAGAAGATTAATAAGGATTTAATATAATTTAATTTATTTAAAAAAATTAATTCTTAAATGTTACATTATCGAAGCATTACAAATTTAGTTATAGTATAGAGTTCAGCTTTATTTTCTGAATATTAGATTAACTATATGTTGTTAATATTAATTTAAATAGGGTTAATTTAATTTAATTTATTTTCATTTAATTCGTAAATCTTAGATTAACTATGCTCAGGTTGTTTTTATTATAATTATTCATTTTACCTGATTTTTGTTTTTTAAATATTCATGGTTTTAAGAGAATTGTGTAATCGTCATGTAACCCCACCGATGTATCACTAACATGAGAAGACAGCACAATATGTCTCTAGATGATAAGATTATGCCGTACCTGCATACAGCCAGCTTAGCACATCTCGCGAGGCTCAACAATCACTAGTTTAGATTGGATGAACGGCTGGTCAGTGCATTTGTCGAGCAATAGTGTCCGAAGACGCATACCTTCCACATGCCATTCGGAGAACGCACGATTACGCTACAGGATGTAGCGTACCAGTTAGGTCTTTCCATCGATGGACACTACGTCAACGGATGTCTGACGGACTTCGAGCGATACATTTATGGCAGGCGACCTGCATGGGATTGGTTTGACGAGTTATACTGCATTGACAAGTTCACTGTGAAGTGCACTTGGATGTAAGAGATATTCAGTAACCTTCCACAAGATGCAGACGAAGAAACAGTCAGGAGGTACGCGACTACGCGATGACATACATCATGATGCTATTATCAATGCAACTCTTTGGTGACAAATTCGATACACACCTGTATATCTGGTGGCTACCATGAGTTGCGAAATTAGAGGACTTGGACGGATACAATTGGGGATCTGCCGCTCTTTCGTGGTTATACCGATGCTTGTGAGGTGTGGCCAATAGTAAATTTAATTTACTTTTCTCTCATTCGATGCCTTGATATGTTTGTTTGAGTGATTTAAAATTTTGAAGGCAACAATGACTTGAAAAAAATGGAAAAAAAGCATGCAAAGTGAAGAATTCATGAAGAAATGAAGATTTGCTAAATTCATAGCGACGCATATGCGTGACACACGCATACGCGTGAGAAGGAAGTCTACTAGGCGACGTGTACGCGTAACCCACGCGTACGCGTGACAAGTATTATGGGAGCCAAGCCAGATTTTTTTGCTGAGTCTGACGGAGGCATTTGAATGAAAGGACTGATCCATCTAACTTTTAAAGATGTCAAAAATTTAAAAGTATTTTGAAGGATTACCATGTGTTCATAACACGCAGTGGAAGAAAAGAAAGTAATCCTTAAAGATCTATTTTTGTGCTTAAACTTTATTCCAATAATAATATATAGATATAGATCAGATCTAAATACCTGTGTACGCTAGTAAAAATCACTTTCTCCTTCGATGGTACGAAGGCGCTATGCGTATCCACACCGAGACCAACCTTTGCTGTCAACTCCTTGACCAATGGACATCTGATCTAAATTGAGAAACCTCTTGCAACTCTTTGCATGCCATAAAATTCTTCTCCAAGAATTAGGCTCACATACATTTATGTGCGTAGAGGTAAAAGAATAAAACCCTTGTGTTTTATTCTCTCATTTTTATGTGATGCCTCTACTCTTGACATACATATATATAGTATGAGATTTGTTAATGATTTTAAATTTGATTCTCAATTCAAATTTAAATCATATCTTGAAATTCCAAATTTGAATCCTTCAAATTTTATGAATCATATCATAACAATTTAAAACATAATCGATTTGGATCTCATCCAAATTTATAATTCAAATTCAGAAATAGAATAACTAATTATTTTCAAATCTCATTTAATATTCTCAATTATCATATTATTATTATATTTTTGGTGCTAGCAAAGAATATAATAATATTCTATTTGACTTAATATAATTATTTATTTTATCAAATCAAAATAATAATTAAATAATTCTACAGCAAAGATTAGAACATTCGTTAGTGTGTGACCCCATAGGTTCAATACTAAGTGGGTAGTAAATTAGTCATACTAAATTTACTAATCAAGGTTGGCGTCTAGCAACACTCCTCAACGACCTGATAGTATGAAGTAATATATTTTTACTAAGAACCTTAGAAGAACAAAGTATAATTCCTTCCATCTTTCCAGCTCTTGGTTAACTCTTAGAGTATGGTTTAATTGTCAAACTTTAACTTGTTACCATTATTATAATGAACTGTGAATGACCTAAGAAACTTATTTCTTCATTCATTCAATCCCCTTGACCAAGGTTTTATTCATCTCATTCATTATAATCATAGAGCTCAAACTCTTTACCGAGAGTTGACGGATTCCTTATTGACTAATCATTAATTCTACAAGTATTTAAATCATACCTAATATCCATTCAACTAGCACCCTAGGGTATTAGGTGTCCAGAATCAAAGTATAATAAATACATTGTTAATTACTATGATAGTCGCAGGTCAAAGGAAACTCTATTACCATGTTCATCTTGAGAATATTCTATTGACAAATATGCAGTAATTATAACCATTAGGAATTCTCAAAGTGAGTCAGTTCAATGGTCATATCTCTATATGCACCATCTATATATATAATTTAATAAATAAGATCTATTAATCTTCATCCAATGAAGACCATTGTATATATATTGATCTTTCCGGATTATTAATGTCCTTTTTAATAATCCTATAACCAAGAACAATTTAGATTAAATTATAAAAGATTTATCTCTTAATATTATGATCACTATCACAATGATAAATCTCTAAATTTAATCAAGGACCTTATTATATTAACATTTTAATATAATAACAACAACAAATTATTTGACACATGATTGATTGGATTGTGGTCATACTTCTTATTCCCAACATATTTTTTAACGGTAAAAAATAAAAATATCTACAAAAAAAAGTTAAAAACTTAATTATCTTTTTACTCTTTTTGTAAGTATTTTTCTTTTTTTTTTTTTTTTTTGGCTATTCACAATTACACAAAGAACGAAACATAAAGTTTCCTATGCTATGCGGTGTGAAATCAGGTGCGAACTTTTTCGCTATTGATTCGCTGTTTACCAAGTTTGATTTTCTTACAACCTGGAAAGGGACCACCTGGAAAAATCACGCGGCGTAAGTCAAATTCCACATGTTATTTTTATAGTCAGAGTGCAACACACTTTACTTAACAACGTGTATAAACAACACTCTTCTAAAATAATAATTATAATTAAGAATTAATTATCTTTAAATTAATTACACATAATAAAAATTATATTTTTTACTTTATTAATCTTTTTATTTATTATTTTTTTACAAACATTCATAGTTTAAACGAATTAATCTGATTTTATAGATACTTAAAAGATAAAGTCATCCACCATGAAAAATTTTACTCTCTATATGATTAACACTTTGTTTAAATATAGAAAAAACAAATGGAAGAAAAGGAAATAAGAAGTAAAAAAATAAGAGGAGAAAAAATAAAATAAAAAATAAAATTATTTATATATTGTTTGAATAAAAAATAAATAAATTTTTTTTGTTTAAATAAAAAAATATAATAATATAAAATTATATTAATATCTTTATAATAAAATAAAATATAAATATTTTTATTTATTTACATTTTACTGTATTTTTATTAAAGTATAGTTAAATACGTGTGTGGAATAAATGTCAAATAAATACCTTATTCGTAATACATTCTAATATGCAAATGCAATAACTCAACAACATGTGCACGATTCATAGATTAATTTTACGGCCCTTAACTGTTTCGTTGTTATTAGTATTGGTTGTGTTGACTATTATACTAGTATATTGCTAATTTTTCTTCTTTTGATTTAACCACTTTTTTTCGGTTGACTTTGGTTAACATAATACACATATTTAGCACACAAAAAATAAAGAAGGTATATCTAAGTGCGCACTACAAATTATTAGAGGCATTTTTTTTGTTGTTTATTTTCTTCGCCGTCACTAAAAAAAAGGCAACTCCTGTTGTCAAAGATTTTTTTTTTTTTTTTGAGTTTTTCACAGTATCCCCAAACCCGATCGGTCAAGGATTAATCCGTCGCGAATCTGAGCTCCATTTAAGGGTCTGTCGCTGGCTAATGGATTGCTGCATGCACAAAACGGGATTCGAACCCCCGACATTTGATTAAACGAACAAATAAACTGACCACTCGATCAACCCAAATTAGTTTATTGTCAAAGAATTATGTACTTAACTAATCAATTTAAGATGAACTTTTTTTTTACTCGTATGCCTTATGAATATTTTTCAATCAACCTCAATAATAATTCTAAAAAAACAAAGTTAGCCCCCTACAAATATCTTATCTAGCTTCTCTCCCCCTCCTCCCGGCGGAACATAACAAGTCCATTGAAGTGGGGCAAGTGGTGGAAATGCACTGGATTCTGGAACCTACATAGTCAAATTCACCAAGTCACCAACTTCAACAATTGGAGGACCATGTTAAAGCAATCATAATAATCTAAAAGAATTTCTAGAAGCAGGACAAAAAAGGACAAAAGAGATGAGGACATGAAGTTGTTGTAGTTGACTTGGTTTTGTAGGGGATTGAGCGGGTTGGTAGGGTGGGTCAGGATATGGAGAAGGCAGGCATTTGTTAGGAAAAATCATTAAAATAAACATAAACAAATTATTCCAAATAAAATGTGTTTGTTATTCTTAACACATTTTTTTTTTTCAAAATGAAGGGATGATTTTGTAATAGCATTGAAACACCAATTCTTTTTTGCCCACGAATAATTGTAGAATAAACACCATTCACTAAGTATATTCTTAAAACTCTCATGTACATTTTTGAAGAGTAAAAATTATGCATGATTGACATCTTTTTCGATGTGAAGATGAGTTATTCAAGGACATGAATATTACCAACATTTTACATTTTAAAATAAAGAAGAGAATAACAACTTCATGGGAAGAAGCATGGAACCCCTGCAGAAAACTTTGTGATTAATGGTCAATCAAAATTGATAGAAAAAGAAAGCCAAGGAAGGTGATATGTTCCAATGGTGAAATTGATGGCTAATTTAATGAGTAATTTTATATCATTAAAAATATTATTAATGATTAATTGATTATTATAAATCACAAAATCTACTCACCCTAATACTTCTCAATACATAATTTCCCCAAAAAAAAAAAATCACAAATTCAATAACTCCCGAACCCTAGATATCACAAACAACTCCAACCAACCACGAACATCTCTGGATTCTCCCTCTTTGGACTCCAATGTGACGTTTAAAGCATGATAGCCCAACTTTTTAAAAGTAAAAACAACAAGGCCCATATCTCAATGATAGACTTAAGAATAAGGTTTTAATTTCTTCATGACCAAAAAAAAAAAGGTTTTAATTTCTTGACCAGAATCACTTGTTTTGCATGTTTACTTGTTTATGGAATACAGATAAAATTTAAGAACATTTGGAAGTATCTACGTCCAATATTTCTATTTTAGTTGTAAATTTCTCTGCATGTTTTCTTTAAGGAAACCACTATCAAAAATATATTTTTTTAAAGATATTTTTTAAAAAATAAAATTTAACACATATAATTAATTAAACTGTGTTATTTTTATTAAAATTATACAGGACAAATCAGTTTAGCCAAAAAATTAATAAATTAAATTTTGAATTAATATAAATTAATATTTTTTATAAAAAATAACTACAATATCTATATATAAAAAATAATTAAAATATTTTTATTATATATATATAAATTTTGAAAACTCTAAATCTTAACCCTCTAAAATTTAATATTTTTAAAATTAATATATATAATAAAAATATTTTAGTTATTTTTAATAATAAAAATATTATAGTAATTTTTTTATAAAAATAATATTAATTTAGACCAATTTAAAATTTAATTTATTATTTTTTTATCAAATTAATTTATTAAACCTAATTTTAATAAAAATAATATAATTTAATTAATTATATATATTAAATTTTAATTATTAAAAAATATCTTAAAAAAATTACGTTTTAAACGTCTCTTTATTAGCTCCCTTTCTGTCTCTTTTTTTTTTTTGGTTTACCCAAACAGTATCCCCCAACCCGACAGGTTAAGGATTAATCCGTCGCGGATCTGAGCTCCATTTAAGGGTCTACTACTGGCCAATAAATTGCTGCATGCACAAGGCGGGATTCGAACCCCCGACACTTGCTTAAGCGGACGAGTGAGCTGACCACTCGACCAACCCAAGTTGCCTTTCTGTCTCTTTATTAGCTCCCTTTCTGCAACGAAGTGTCACTCCTTTCTTATCAAAAGTTGCTCTGCCCTTGCCCATGGGCCATGGTATTAAAACAGGGAATAAGCCCATATAATGCATCTGCTCTACTCTGCTTCTTTGGACTCCAATGTGAAATTTTAAATCATCATAGCCCAACTGAAAAAACAACAAGGCCCACATCTCAATGACCAATGTAAAAATATAACTGGTTTTGCATTTTTTGCAATACAAATAAATTTAATAATATTGTCCCAAAAAAATAACTTAAGAACATTTTGAAATATTTATCTCCTAGTTTTTATACAAATTTAAGTATTTAACCATTATAAATAAAGTTTAATTTAATTTAATATATTATTATCTGATTAAATTCATTTCTAATGTTATTTATGAAAAATATATACTATGTCGATGTAATATACGTCATCAAATATTTATAAAAAGAAAACTTGTTTATACCTAAAATACGTTAAAAAAAACGTAATTCCCTAATTATTAATTAATTAATTTTTAGTTTAACCATTTATCATCACATCATTTGCAACTGCAAGTCCGCACAACAATATTACCTACCGGTCATACCCATCATTATTTTTATTTCTTTCAATTTTTAATTAAAATTTCGGCAATTTTATTTCAAAGGAAAAAAAAAAGGAGAAATTTCTCAGGAATATTACCAAAAAGCAAAAACCCTCTGTGTGTTTTGAGCTTTTGGAACACGAGCCTTGATCTACGCCGATGGCTACCACCAATGGTTCTTCTCCGGTAACTTCTATTCTTCTTCGCCTTCTTCCAATCCCTTTCCCTTTCCATATCCCTATTCTTCTATGTTTCAAAATTGGTTCTTGTTTGTGTTACTGAGCTGAATTGCAATGCCACAGCGAGCTGCTGAAAACACAGAAAACAGCTTAGAGAAGATCAAGCGTCAACTTGCTTCATGTTCTGGCAGAAACTTGTTGCAGGGTCCTCTTCTCAAGCGATCTGAAACCGTAAGCTGAAATTGAAGTAATTAGTTTCGATTTATATAGGAATGAAATTCGAAATGCTCATGGTATTAGCGGTCCATAATAATTCGATACAACTAGTTTCGAATTGGCACATGATTTTGTAGCCCGTAGTAATTCGATTTATTTACGATATAATTATATATAGAATTTAAATTCAGTTATTTTGAATTACATTTTACCAAACCAAATTCTCTCAAAACAAAAAATCATAAAAAAATAACGAAATATAAATTATAAGATTCAAACTGCGAAAATGAAAAATTATCCAAATCGAATTTATCGATTGAATAGAATCGCTCATATTACTGGTAGCGTTCATGAAAAGGTTAATGAATAAATTTTAATTTAATTTATTTTCTAAAAAAATAAATCGTTATTAAAAATTTTAAACTTTAAATAGTAGTTAGAGCATTGATTTAGGAATGGTATTTATTCGAACATTAAAACTACAAAATGTATGTTAGACGAGGAATAACTAAGTATTAGGACAAATAGTGATAACATATTTGGTTAGAATTTGCAAGTAAATGTTTTAAATGTTAGAAATTTAACGTGATTAGAAATTTTGTAGAAGTTTAATTGAATTTAATTTAATTTAGATTTCAAGTGTTGGAACAACTAGGCATTAGAAGATTAACAAGAATTTAATATGATTTAATTTATTTAAAAAAATTAATTCTAAAATGTTAGATTAACGAGGCACTACAAATTTAATTATAGTATAGGATTCATCTTTATGTCCTGAATATTAGACTAACTATGTGTTGTTAATATTTAATTTAAATAGAATTAATTTAGTTTAATTTATTTTAATTTAATTCGTAAATCTTAGATTAACTATGTTCAGGTTATATTTTTATTATAATTATCTATTTTATGTAATTTTTGTTTTCTAAATATCCATGGTTCTGAGAGAAATTTTTAATCGTCATGCAACTTTACTGATGTATCATCAGTATGAGAAGGTAGAATGATATGTTCCTAAACGAAAGGATCATACCATATCTGCAGACGACTGGCATAGCACATCTCGTAAGGCTCAATGAGAAGGTTGGTGCATTTGTCGAGCGATGACGTCTGGAGACATATACCTTCCACATGTCATTCAGAAAGTGCACGATTACGCTATAAGATGTGGCATACCAATTAGGCCTTTTCATTGATGGATAGTACGTCAGTGGATGCCTGACGGACTTCGAGCGATACATTGATGGTGGCTGACCTGCATGGGATTGACATTCAATGACCTTCCACAGAATGCAGACGAGGAGACAATAAGGAGGTACGCGAAGGTGTACATCATGATACTATTATTGATGCAGCTCTTTGGTGACAAATCCAGTATACGCATGCATATTCGGTGACTAGGTACTGTACGTTGTGAGATTAAAGGATATAGGCGGATACAACTGGGGATTCGCTGCTCTCTCGTAGTTATACCGATACTTGTGAGGTGTGGCCAACAGAAATGTAGTTAAGTTAGCCGGTCCATTGTAGTTCCTCCCGTCATAAATCTTCTGACAGTTCTCGAATTTTAGGCTCGATAAGTTTGACGCCTTTCATTAGCCGTCGACGACGAGGTTCTTACCATTTATGGTTGTCATCATGTCTAATAATATAAATTAAATATTATTGTCGTTGTTCGTAGTATATTTTGAATGTCAGGTGTTCGATTATCAATCAACATTAAGCGAAAAGGGGGTCGAAAATCGCACAGTAGAAGTTCCGGGCAGGAGATGTGAGTGTTTTAGTGATCAAACTTGCATTGTTAAGTTTTTTTTTTTTCAACTTTCTACTAGACCTTAAATGAATTACAATACTCGTTTTTCTTTGCCAGTTTACATGGATGCCATATAGCGCACGTGCCAGTCCCACGGTATGCTGTTATTCAAATGCGCATGCTAATTTAATATTTTTATAAATAATGAAGGTGCAATGAACACACTTTAGTAACTTTAGTCTTCCATAACATTTGTGTTAATGCTGTTTCTTTACTTCTTAATTTTTTTGGGGTGATTTTTATATATATATATATATTTTGCTCTTTTATTTTATGTTCATTTTGTTGATAGTCTTACAAATGAGATTTTTTTTTTTCATTTTGATGCTTGTAAAACATGTCCAATATTATGTTTTTATAATTTAAAAGGAAATTTCTATATTTTAAAAAATAAAATGCAGCACATATATAATTGGATTTGGTGTTCTAAAATCTTAATATCCAACATGGTGTTGTAAATGAGATTGAATTCCGAATTTGCACCTATCCAATTCAATTCATGTACACCGTTAAGTGGGACAACCTGATCTATGTAACTTAAGGGGAAAAAAATATAAATCTCTCTCTCCACTGCACTTGTATGTTTTTCTTTGTCCCTATTATTGACTCACTTTTTAAGATAAAACTTTTAGTGATCAAGTTTGACAGAAAAAGTTCGAGGAATTAACATTTTCATTAAAATTTATCTAATATTTAATCATAAAAAAATATGTAATTACACACCATTAAATATAATTTTACATCATTAAAAATATTAATAATAACTAATATACAAACACACATTAAAATTGCATGCATGAAGCAAATAAAACTGATATGAGGCTATTGAAAACGACCTTTTGGATGTGTGTGTGTGAATGGAGGCTACTAATTGAGGGAGAGAAGCGTCTGATACACAAAACATATATATGGAACAGCAAATAATTAAGGTTTAAAAAGGATCACATATTGAAAGAAAGCAAAAGCACAAGATATTGCTAGTGGCTAAGTAAATATTAGCAACCATGTTTTGATTTGTCATAGCCAGATATATGTTTGTGGGGAGAGAGAGAGTACAATAATTGATGATATTTAGTACCATTTACAAAATGTAGTTACTAGATTATGAAAGTGTTATTGTTTATATTAATATCATTTCTTTTATGGGTTTTGTGTTTAGCCTGTATTTCTAATAGATTTTAACAAGTACTACTTCATTAAGTTTCTTTAAGCAGTGCTTATTATGTTCTTAATAATATTTATAAAAGTATTGTATTAATTAGAGATATTATTGTTGTCAAATTAAAGAGATGTTTGGTGCAGTCACAAAAAAAAAAAAAGAGATGTTTGGTGCACTTAGTAAAAAACTAATTAAGATAGAAATAATTTGAGTGAGTAATAATTTATTTACAAGTACTTCTATAACGTTAGATACAAGATGATTAATGCCAAACCTTAAAAAATAAATCTTAAAATAGTATAAATAAGTGTAATAACCCGTGCTATATACACGTGATAAAATTAAAATTATAATTTTAAATTATTCTATTAAAATTAATTTGAATTGTAATAATTTAATTAATAAATAAATAATATAATGTGCATTGTTCGTGTTTTTTTTTTAAATATTATTAAATGTATTAACTCGAATGTAGCTATTAAGTGTATAAAAATTATGTTTGAATTATGAGTTCTCTAAATTAAATTATTCCATTTAAAATATTTAAATTATAATTTTAATCATAAATTACAATTACGATTTAAAAAAATTTCTTTGATATAATATTACATTTTTTTCCACTTTACTATTAATATATTGATATTGCAATTCTAAATGACAGTATTTTACTGAATCTTGACTGAAAAATAAAATAGTTAAATTACAATATTTTAAAAATATAATATAATTTTCTAGCATAAATTATAATTATTAATCTTTTTAGAAATGTAAAAATTACGAGTTAATACAAATGATATTGAAATTATAAATATTAAAAATGGTTATTAGTTGATTGTAAATAATTATTAATATACCCAACTATACGTTGATAAACAGTGTATATTAATTATTGAGGAATTATAATAAAATTTCATAAAATGCAACTTCATTATTGTTACACTTACTTAATATACACTTTAAATGTATATTAGAATAAAGTTGATAATAATTATTTTAAATAATTAGTTTACGGTAACAATATATTAATAACAATATATTTACTATCAACTTACTTATTTTTAAATCAACTTGCATATAAAAAGTACTTATTATATAAATTATAATATTCACTTGAAATTATGTTAAATTCTAATAACCCGTGTAATATGGCGTACCCAAATATTATTAGCATTTATGATACATGTATCTTTAAATTATAATTGTAATTAATCAATTTACCACTATGAACATTAGTATCATATTTATAGCAATTAGAATTATAAATTTATGTTTAATTTTTTATATAATTATAATTAATATATTTTTTAAAATTAGTATAACTATGCATTACTCATTAAATGTTAGTTGTATAATTCTAATAAAGATATTTTTTAAAATAAATTTAGAAAAGAGAATAGTACTTTTATTTTGAAAAGAAATAAATTCATGAGGAATTGACACCTTACTTTTATTAGTTAAGAGAAAATCCAATTTTAGTATATTAAGTAGATTATTTTATATAATTATAATAAAAATAATTTCTTAAATTAGTATAATTATGTATTATTCATTAAATGCTAATTGTAATATAATTATAATAAAGATATTTTTTTAAAAATAATTTTAAAAGAGAGAATAGTGCTTTCATTACATGAGAATAGTACTTTCTAAAAATAAAGATATTTTTCTAAATTAGTATAATCATGCATTATTCATTAAATGCTAATTGTAATATAATTACAATAAAGATATTTTTCTAAAAATAATTTTAGAAGAGAGAATAGTACTTTCATTACATGAAAATAGTACTTCCTAAAAATAAAGATATTTTCTTAAATTAGTATAATTATGCATTATTACTTAAATACTAATTATAGTATAATTATAATAAAGAGAGTAATTACCCAAATCAGTCCCCGAGAATTTTAGAATCGGACATTTTAGTCCCCAAGGAAAATTAATACACACATCAGTCCCCAAGGTTTTACTCCGGCAGACAAATCAATCCCAGTTCATTTTCTGGCAGAGTAATTACCCAGATCAGTCCCCAAATATTTTAAAAACGGACATTTTAGTCCCCAAGAAAAACTAATGTACAAATCAATCCCCAACTTTTCTCTCTATTAGACATAATAGTCCTCCGTCCAAAAATAAAATAAAATAAAATAATTATTATTATTAATTACACAATAATATTGTATTATATTTTTTGTATTTTTTAGACAAAAATAATGATAAATTTATTCATTAAATTCTTATATATATATATATATATATATATATATATATATAGTCACTCAATAATAATAATAATAATAATAATAATAATAATAATAATAATAATAATAATAATAATAATAATAATAAAATTATTAGATATTATTTTACAAGAAATTCAAAATTAAAATCATTTGATATTTTTGTATTTAATATAATCAAAAGATGTCCTATGTAAAAAAAATTATATATGTTTATATTAAAAAATATGTATTAAAACAAAATATTTTAATTTGAATTTATATTAAATACATATTTTTTTAATACAAACATATTTTTTAAAATAGTACATCTTTTGATTATATTAAATACAAAAATATCAAATAGTTTTAACTTTAAATTTTTTATAAAATAATCTCTAATAATTTTATTGATTATTATTATTATTATTATTATTATTATTATTATTATTATTATTATTATTATTATTGAGTGACTATATATATATATATATATATATAAGAATCTAATTAATAAATTTATCATTATTTTTATCTAAAAAATACAAAAAATTATGGTATAACATTATTATGTAATTAATAATAATAATAAATAAAATTATTAGAGATTATTTTACAAAAAAATTAAGGTTAAAATCATTTGATATTTTTGTATTTAATATAATCAAAAGATGTACTATTTTAAAAAATATGTTTGTATTAAAAAAATATGTATTTAATATAAATTCAAATTAAAATATTTTTTTTAATACATATTTTTAATATAAATATATATAATTTTTTTTACATAGGACATCTTTTGATTATATTAAATACAAAAATATTAAATGATTTTAACTTTGAATTTCTTGTAAAATAATCTCTAATAATTTTATTATTATTATTATTATTATTATTATTATTATTATTATTATTATTATTATTATTATTATTATTATTATTGTTGTTGTTGTTGTTATTGAGTGACTATATATATATATATATATATATATATATATATATATATATAAGAATCTAATGAATAAATTTATCATTATTTTTGTCTAAAAAATACAAAAAATATAATACAATATTATTGTGCAATTAATAATAATAATAATTTTATTTTATTTTATTTTTGGACGGAGGACTATTATGTCTAATAGAGAGAAAAGTTGGGGATTGATTTGTACATTAGTTTTTCTTGGGGACTAAAATGTCCGTTTTTAAAATCTTTGGGGACTGATCTGGGTAATTACTCTGCCGGAAAATGAATTGGGGACTGATTTGTCTGCCGGAGTAAAACCTTGGGGACTGATCCGTGTATTAATTTTCCTTGGGGACTAAAACATCCGATTCTAAAATCCTCAGGGACTGATTTGGGTAATTACTCTAATAAAGATATTTTTATAAAATAAACTTAGAAGAGAAAATATTGCATTCATTTTTGCGGGAAAATGGATTCATGAAGAATCGACACCTCACTTCCATTAGTTGGGAAAAAATCCAATTTTAGTATATTAAATAGATATTTGTTTTTGATATTGTCTAAAATTAAATTGAAATTATATTCCAAGTCTTAATATCGTAAGTGAGGTATAATTAATACCTAAAATTTTAATAAGTAAAGACCTAAAATAAGTTAATTAAATAACAACAATTAATAACTAAAATATTGAAAAGGAATTTTTAATAAATGTGAGAAATAAAAAAAAATAATAAATAATATTAGTGTTTAAATAAAAGAATTGATAAAGAATAATAATTATAAGTAAAAATAGTATTTTTATTTTAGAAAAAAATACATGAGAAATTGTTTAATAATATGTGCCATGTACATAATAATAAATTATTCAATAATTCGTACTATGTACGTGATAAGGTTGAAATTATAATTTTAAATTATTTTATTGAAATTAATTTAAATTGTAGTAATTTGATTAATAAAAAAGTAACATATTATGCATTTATTTTTTTTAATCTAGTGTTATGTGTATCAACTTTAATATAGTTATTAATCGTTTTTGTTAATCTACTTATTTTTCTTAATCTAGTGTTATCATGCATATTCCCGATCCCTTTTCATATGCATGATTAACAATTTTTTTAAATGGTGATATTTTAATTTTTTTCACGTATTTTTATATATTAGCAAGAGAGCAAAATCACATATTGTAACTCTTTTTTTTTCACGCTTTAATCTTAATTAATCAATCATGTGCCCACACAATATAATTAAACTTTTAATCATTCTAATTTATTGATGAATTATATTTCTCTTAATAATTGCATTACTAATCTGAAATACAAAAAAAAGTGATACATATATAAAAAAAAAACAAACTTAAAAATAAAAAAAATTCATATTAAAAAGTTTAAAAATAACATATCTAAAAAGAATAGTCATAATATATAAATTGAGACAATTTAAATTTTTCCAAAACTAATTTAATCAATTACTAATATTAGAACTAAATTATTTAAATAATATTTAATCTATTCTAAACCTTAGATATGTATAGATTAGAATCATTCTTGTAACAACCAACCGAAATTACATCATAAGATCGAACACTTAAAATCTGTACAAATTCAGACTATCTTTTTGTTAAAATTGTCAAATTAAATTGACTTTTATTCTCCTCAATGGCATTATATTAATGCACCAGAAGACCGGTAGTTTATGAAAAAAATCACAATATGTTATAAAATTATTTTTAATACAAAAAGTTTAAGAGAAGAAAATTTAAATATAATACCAATCCTTGAATTGCATCTTCAAGGTTGGCACAAATTTTTCAAAACTAAACCTAAATTGAGAAAATTCAATCTCATTATATGCTCCATTTCGAATATTTTCGGACAAACATAGAAAAGGTGGATGGGATGTGACTTGAACTTGATCTACAAAGTTCCTTAGAAACAATTACCCAAGCAAAGAAGAATACCAGATTAGAAAAAAAAGAATAATTTGATTCTTAGATTTAGACTCACTAACCACAAAGAAATACTATATATAACCTTTAGTAGTATAAAAATAATTATAGAAATTAATTATTACAATATCAATTTACCACTATGAAGGTTAGTATTATATCTATAGCAATTAGAATTATAAATTTATGTTTAATTTTTATATAATTATAATTAATATATTTTTTTAAATTAGTATAACGAAAGCATTATTCATTAAATGCTAATTGTAATATAATTCTAATAAAGATATTTTTTAAAATAAATTTAGAAGAGAGAATAGTGCTTTTATTTTGAAAAGAAAATAAATTCATGAGGAATTGACACCTTACTTTTATTAGTTGGAGGAAAATCTAATTTTAATATATTAAGTAGATTATTTTATATAATTATAATAAAGATAATTTTTTAAATTAGTATAATCATGCATTATTCATTAAATGCTAATTGTAATATAATTATAATAAAGATATTTTAAAAAAAATAATTTTAAAAGAGAGAATAGTGCTTTCATTACATGAAAATTGTACTTTCTAAAAATAAAGATATTTTCTTAAATTAGTATAATTATGCATTATTACTTAAATACTAATTATAATATAATTATAATAAAGATATTTTTATAAAATAAAATTAGAAGAGAAAATAGTGCATTCATTTTGGCAAAAAAATAGATTCATGAGGAATCGACACCTCATTTCCATTAGCTGGGGAAAAACCCAGTTTTAGTATATTAAGGGGTGATGCTAGGTAACTAAAAACACTACTAGAAATAGGATTTTTTCGGACGAAAATTTCAAACGAAATTTATTCCGTCTGAATGACTTTTTTATTTCGGATAAATTTGAGACAAATGTTGAACAATTTTTAGTGGAGGCATTGGAATAATATATTTTGTCCTAAATTTGTCTAAATTTTGTCCCAAATTTTGGCGCCAAATTTTTTTTGGATGGCGCCAAAATTTTCATACAGATTAGTAACACATTTCGGACAAAAGCTATAATTCGTCTGTATTTCATCTGAATAACTTTAGACAGATTTTGGACGCATTTTGAAAATTGTTAATTCTATCCCAAATTTGTCTATAATTAGTCTTAAATGTTTTTACTATAGCTAACCCCTTGAAATAGGCAAAATTTTTTCGCACAAATTTAGGACAAAAATAGCATCATTTGTAAATTTCGTATGAAAGTGCATCAGTTTTCAAACGGATTTCATATGTTTATTGAAAAATTATAACATTTAGTATAAAAATAATGTTTATATTTTAAATTGGTCTATGATTTATCCCAAATATTTTTACTATTTCAAATAAAGTTTCTTTTCCCTAAAATAACCTTAATTATATATAACTTATAAAAGAATACACTTTTTGTTTCTAAAACTTAATTCCAAAACTTCTTGATCAAAATATGAAATAATTAGGGGTGGCAACGGGGCGGGTAGGGGCGGGTTTTTGCTCTACCCGACCCCGCCCCGCCCTACAGAAAATCCGCATTAAACCCGCCCCGCCCTACCCGCGGGTTGTAAAATGTTAAACCCTAACCCGCCCCTGCGGGTACCCGCCCCGCCCCTACCCGCCCCTATAATTATTAAATCCAACAAATAAAATTAAATTTTAAAAATTATATAACCACCATTTACATACATAATATAAATTAAAGTAAAAATTTATATATAATATAATATTATTAATCATTTTACTAATTATTTTATATATGTTACGTATATTATATATTAAAAATATATATATTTACATATATATTATATATACCGGGGCGGGTAGGGGCGGGTTCAACCTAAACCCGACCCCGCCCCGCCCCGCCCAAGAACCCGCCCCGTTAAAACCCGCCCCGGTGCGGGGCGGGTAATTACCCGCCCCGAGCGGATAGGGGCGGGGTGGGTACCCGCGGGTTCGGGTAGTGTTGCCACCCCTAGAAATAATCATCGTATTGATTAATTTCTCATTTATTATTATACATGTTCATAGCCTAACCCAAAACACTAAGCCAGATCTATTAAGCTTAAAGGCCCACCAAAGACCTCGCTCTACCTGACCTACTAAGAGGTCGAATATATAAAAACGGAACTCAACTACTTTTTCATATAACAATTGAAAAAACGCTTAGTTTTAATATTATTGCAGTAAAATTAGATATCAGTTTAATTAAACCATAAAAATTGATTTTTAACAAACTGATTTTTATAAAAAAAAAAAAGAGCATTAATACACACAATGATAATTACTAAAAAAAGAACTTACTTATATAGAGTTTCTTTCAAAAGACCTCTTTAACAAATTAATCCACATACCATAGTTCAAAAGAAGAATTCACCACAATTCTTACAACAAGATTTTATATATATATATAGCTTCGTATATGAATTTATCTATTGATTAATGATTGTGTTACGCAAGTAGGAACTATATAAACACCTTCAAGAATTTGAAAAAAAAAATTACTTATTAATCTTAATTGAAACCTATCACTAAATAGAACATTTATATACAATTAAACACCTTTTATATATATATTCCATATTTTCATACTTTTTTAAATAATTATAAATATTTTTTTTAAATATATTATAAATACCTTTAGCTAGCATTAATATTAAATTTAATATTACTAAATATTTATTTTTTAAAATTATTAAATAATAAAATTAAAAAATATAACTTAAAATTCAAATAATTTAAAATCAAAATTAAAATTAATTTTATTAAATATTTATTTTTAGGTACCAATGTTCCAAAACTTATCTTTTGAATACTAATGATATAATTTTATTTTTTTTTAATTTGTTGGTAAAGTTTAGATATAATTTAATTTTAAAATTTTAACATATGTAGAATGTAGTTGTTTCAAAACCACCTTTCTACTCTGCGCCAAAAAGCCAAATTTTATTCAAACCCGCCCTTTTGTTTCAATTTTTATCTTCTTCTCAAAAACTGCCCTGCCTCCTTACGGTTTACAGAGAGCCTTCACTCATTCACAAAGTCACACTGCTCTCCTACCTGTGGCCACCATCGATCTTCCGGGTTGCACTCCAGCCAACTTCCGCCCTTGCAACTCAGGCGACCTCTACCCTCTCTGGTTCTTCGCCCTCACAGATTAGAGAGCCCTAACTCGCTCACCTGCTCTGCCTTGTGGCCACTGCCGCGGCGCTGATCTTCCGGGTCGCACTCCAGCCAACCTCCGACCTCGCAACTCAGGCAACCACCACCCTCGTGGTTCGCGTTCACAGGTAATAGCTCTCACCCGCTCACACTGCTCTGCCTCCTGCATGTGGCCGCCTCCTCCGGTCTCGGACCTCGCACCGCCACCAGCCTCCAACCCTTGCCACTTTGCGTCTTTGTGCGACCTCTGTGGCTCTGTCAAGTCCCAATTTTTTGTGAGTAGTGATGTGATTCTTGTTTGTTTCTTTGTCAATTTGCTTGTTAATATGGTTCTCGTTATCAGACTATGGCTTGGATTTTTATCAATGGTCCTTTGGTCTTTCTAAGGATAAAATTAGAGTACTATTAAAAAAGTTAGGGTTTGTTCTTAACTCTTTGGATATGAGTGATAATCTCTTCCGCTTCCAACACCATCTCCGGTGGAGGATCACCCAAATGCTTTGCAGGGGTTTTTTCTTCAAATATCCAAGTGGTGTTGTGTGCCTTGTGGTGGTGTATAGTGTTTTTTTCCCCACTCAGTAAAGTATTTTCTTTTATTCATTATATAGCAATGGACATATTTTTAGCTGTGCGTGCCTGTATAGCTTAAACTACATATGTACTCATTACCAAAATTTACAGGTGCTCATTGTTTTGTATGAGACATTCCGAATGCATTCGTCAAAGTTTAGCTCTAGTGGCTCTCGTGACCTCCTTATCTGTGATGAGGCTCACAGACTAAAGAATGATCAGACGATAACAAACAGGGTACTGTACAAAATTTCTCCAGTTTAAAGGCATGTTTCTGACTTTTGTTCAAGGCACCTTGATGGCTGTGATTCTGAGTTTCTCACCTATACTTCCTGAATCAGGCATTGGCAGCTCTTCCATGTAAACGTAGAATTCTATTTTCAGGAACTCCTTTGCAGGTGAGATTCTACGCATGTGTAGCTCTTTGTGTTTCGGGCTACAATCCTAAATAACCATTAATGTTTATACTTTTATGGACATATTTTGCAGAATGACTTGGAGGAATTCTGTGGAAGTTGAGGCTGAGAAACTACTAAGATGCATGGAATGAATATTATCAACAGTGTCAGACTTTTATGATACTGTAATGCATTATGTTTCTAGTTCCTTCTTACTGCTTGGAGTATTGAATTTCCTAAATATTGCTTGTATAATATTCAAATTTCAGTTAAGTACTTAAATCTCTGTCTCTCGCCAAGGTTGCAGCAGCAGAGGCTGAGCGAGAGAGAAACCAGTGATGGATTGTTTGTCACTTCCATCGTTCATTTGGATTCCATCAACATATAAGTATGAAAAACACAGCAACCATCAAAAGAAGTTCCAAATTGCGGTGTCTAGGAGAGACACTGACGCTGAATTTTCTTTGTCCTTTTCTTGTTTTCCTTCATTCAATGCTATTCACAAAACAGTTCCTTTGGCTGCTTCAATCGCAATTTTCTCTGGTCACCCCCTGGTACTTTTTTCATAGACCTTTGCTTGTTTGTTATTTCTATAGCAAAATTGTCAAAGACATTACTATAGCAATACCTAAAAAAAATTAATGTTTTTCCCCTCCTGATGAAAAGTGTTTTATTGAAATTCTAACTTTTCTATATTTATCGTTATGGGAAGTATTTGCTTGTTTCTGCATATTCTTCTAGTAAATATTTTGAATTATGTCTGCTCTTCAAAAATGTTGTATATTAATTTAGCCCTTTGATATTAAAATAAGTATTAGTAATTAATTTAGTCATTTGATGTATATATTTAAGTCTCAACTTGCTTGATGATAATTCGAGACCAATTCAATGACATAAATTTGACTTTAGGTTTTGTTGGAAAAAAAACACGTACATACAGAGTTGGTGTTGTGCATTATGTTATGGCTAAATTGAAAAGGATTAAACTAACAGCTTGAGAATTTGTTAATCTTCTAAGAATATTAATTAAATTCAGCATTTTGTTATAATGCAGCACACGCTGGGTTCATGTCAGGAATGACTAGAATAGAATCTGTGATTTTGTCTAATCTAGTGTGGTCACTTAAAATATTTCAGAAGATTATAGAGAGGAGTCCCAAGCAGTTGAACACGTGCGTCGACTATTGGATATCGTATTTTTGGAGTCAGTTAACCTTTTCTAATTTGGTTGCATTTATTTTGTTTTGTGTCATGTGACAGAGCCTTGAGCAAATTGGTAGCAGAGCAGAACGCCTTAGGATTAAATCAAATATATATTTATATTCAAGTACTGTATTGAGGTGGAAATCTGGATTTCTTCTGATTAGTTTTGCTGCTAACATTCTTCTTGCTATATTATTTTCTGTTTTATACATGAATTTTTATTGAAGTTATTGTCTGTGTCTTATTAAGCGATTATTTTATGTTATAGCCTTAATTTGCGAGAACTGTATGGTGAAGTTTAGATACTTGTATGCTTTTTTATCTTAATTTAGTTTTCAGGACATATTAAAGAAAGCTTCTTTCCCCTCGTGCTATAGTTGTTGATTCAATACAAACTCTTGATCCTATTAACATTGTTAGTAATTTTCTTTCAACTTTATTAACACTTTTCTTTTTCTACCATTTGTCAATATCTTTGAATTTAATATTTTGTTTTGATTTATGTATTCTCAAGTGGTCAGAGCAAAAGGTTAAGTTGAATGATGCTGAGGACAAGTTAAAAGATCAAGAACATCAACTAAAGGTTCAACAAAAAAGAATTGGTTCTACTAAAAAGACAGATGAGCTTGGGACAGGCTCTAGTGATGATGAAGATGATAACAAAAGTGATTGATGTTAGGAGGATATGTTTTTTTTTATTTAAATTAAGGAATTTTTAAGTGAATTAGTTAGTACATCTTATTTTATTCATGATATTTGACCTTTTTAAAGGCTTCCTTTGTTTTAGTTTAAGTATTTTTTTTTCTTATTTTAGTTTGATTACATTTATGGACAAGTATTTTAATAATAAATATTTTTTAACTATTTTATGGTAATTAACTTTTTCATGACTTTATTATGTGTTTATAATTTGGATGATGTAATATGAAAAAAATTATTATGATGGTCTTAATATAGAAAGCAGATTGAATACAATTTATTTTCTAAAATATTTATATATTAAATAGTAAATTATTTTGTATGAAAATTGTTTGAAATATTATATTAAATTTGTAGAAAATTTGTGCGAAAATAATTTTTTGTTTTGTCTGAAATTTAATTGAAAAGAAATATTTGATTTGTCTAAAATTTGTTCGAAAAAAATTTGTTATATTTGACTAAATTCGTTAGAAATTTGTTTGAAATAAAATATATTTTTGTTTGAAATTTGTCTAAAATGAAATATTTTTACGTTTGAAATTTGTCTGAAATACATTGTTTTCATGTTGGCTAATCTGTCTAAAATTCGTCTAAAATACATCATAATAGTTAGAAATCTAGCAAATAAATACCTATTCGAAATTTGTCACAAAATCGTCTGAAAAAAATTTCGGACGAAATTTCAGACAAAATATAAATTAGCAACAAGGCTTTTTCGGACAAAAAAAATTCGTCCCAATTTTGTTTGAAAAAAAAAATTTGTCTCTAATTTGTTCAAAATTTGTTTTAATTTCGTCTCAAAATTCGTCCGAAAAAGCCCTATTTCTAGTAGTGAAAATAATTACAATATAGGAATATTACATAAAAATTTCTATTCTCTTGATAAGCAAGTGACGTACACCTCATTATCACTTATCTTCTTTATCACCTACTATTTTGCTGCATGCTTGGAGTCATTAATGTTCTTTCCAAAATTAATTTCAAGTTTCTTCCAAATCAAATTCCTAAAATCTCTCAATCACATTATTATCCATTAGAATGCAATAATTCTCTGCAAAAAAATATGAAAATTAAATTAAAAAGTTTTAACAACTTCTATTATACAACTTATATTTTACATATAGACTATTAAAAAATAAAAAATAAAATATAAAATATAAAATATAAACAAAAATTTAAAAATATTTTTTTAAAAATAATTATTAACTCGTCATATTAAAATCAATAAATAAATATGCATATGAATATTAAATAAAAATATTAAAATAATTAAAATCATGGTCTATTAGTACACATATGAGATAATTTGAAAAATACAATAAGACGTTTAGTTTAAAATTTGATACTATTAATTATAAAAATTTATTAATTTTAAACATTATAGGTATGAAATTATAAATATTATGAATACAAATTATGGATGTTATTAACATGAAATTATGGAGGTTTATGTGTATGAATTTATAGATGTTATGTGTAAATTTATCAATTGAATAAATTAATTTAAAAATTTGATATTTTTTTAAATTCAATTATGATAAAATTTAAAAAACATCTGTGTTAACTTTATATTTACATATACAATAACTAAAATGATATGTGTATGGACGTAATATCTAATAAACATGAATTTAATTTTTAGATGTTAGTTGTATGTAATTATAGATGTTATGTATATGTACGTATGAATTTTATGTGTATGAACTTAGTTAGTATACAATATAATTATAAATGCACATAAAAGCACAAAAAAAAAATTAAATCAGTTTATTACCATACCTCTTCAAAGCTAGTGTGGTTTTTCATATTTTCGAGAATTGGTTGACTGAAAACAACCTCATCGGGTGAGTCCGTTTGTTGTTCAAATTCTTCATCAGCACCTTCTACCATAAGTACCGTATTAAGGTCGAATTCAAATGTCATACTATTTGCAACGATAAACGCGACTTCTTGTAAAATTTCTTGACTTATACACTATTCTGCTTACAATGGTATTATAGTCATGATTTTTGAATGATCATAATTAAATTAATAAAAAGTATATATTACAAAGAATCAAGTGCAAGTAAATGCTTTAACAGAAATAAAGAATTAATAATTTTCTCGTATTTCCATTGATTGATATTAAATGCCTTAAGAGAAACAAAGAATTAAGTGTAATTAACTCAATTAATGTATATTATCATTACCGTCCATTATTATTATTATTATTATTATTATTATTATTATTATTATTATTATTCTTAAATATAAAAATTAAATTATAAAAGGAATATTAAGTATTGATTACAAGAATGTCTACTAGTGAGGAATATGATATTATAATTAATATCATTAATAAGTAGAATTGATAAGAATATGATAAGTGAAATGATAAGAGAGTGAGATAAAAAACAAAACTGTTATTAAGTGATATAAATGAAGTAAATTATAGAAATTTTTGATTAATTATGGCTGAAAATTTTTTGTTACCAAACTTTTTTTTATTAATAATATTTGTCTTATTTTTTTAATTTCTATAATAATAAAAATTAGAAACTATTTAATTACATTTAAGCTGCAAACTCTTTGAATTTTGAATTTAAATTATAAATTATTTAAATTTAAGTGGGACTAGACACTAGCTCATTTATTTAAGGTTGAAGTGCCATTTTTGAAAATAAAATGTGTAGGTTCATGGGAAAATAAAAAGGGAGTAAAATTTGTAGTAGAGATAGATACTTTTGGACACCACTCGTTATATTACATGGCTTTATGATGTGGGTTGGATAAAGTTGGAAGAGAACGAGAGAGAAAGAAAGAAAGAGAAGAGCATTATAGTTGCATTGTCATCTTTCTTTTGACGTGGCTCCTAAAGAATTTTTTTTTCTTTTTTTTAGAAAGAAGGTATGGATTGGAACTTTGTGGTTTTCTTTTTTGAGAGGCTTTATTCAATGTGGAAGAGTTAATAATAGAGACAGAGAGTTCTCATAAAGAGATTTGGTTCTATGAATTGATTAGACATCTAACAATATACTAACATGGAGTCATTGAGTTGTTTTCCCAATCGAAAATTTTCACTTTATATTCTAAGAACCAATCACTAATAATGCATGGTCCTTTCTTGACAAACTAACTAGCTAATTGAAGATTTCAAATATTTTATTTATGAATATGTTTCCGTTGATATAGTATATGTTATTAATCACTATAAGAAATAGTAAAATATTATTTTTGTCCTTAATATTTGGGTTAAGTTTTAAAGTTGTCCTTAACATTTTAATCGTCCTATTTAAGTCCCTAACATTTTAAAATTAATTCAATGTTGTCCTACCGTTAGGGATCAATTAACAGAATTGACGGCGGGACAAAATTGAGACGATTTTGAAACGTTAGAGACTTAAATAGGACGAAAACATTGAGGACAAAAACGATACATAAAAAAAAATTTTATTTTATTTTTTAATAATATCAACTTTTTACTGTGCATAGTATACAATTATTTTTTAATCACATCTAAATATGTTACACTTAATCACATTACTTTCATTTTAAATAAATTTTTTTTTTTATAATTTTACACTTTCAATCTAAATAAATAATGTAATGTGATTAGAATGAAAGTATAAAATTATAAAAAAAATTATAAGTAATGTGATTAAGTAATGAAAGTAAAATTACATTATTTAGAATGAAAGTGTAAAATTTATTTATTTATAAAAAAAATACATTACTTTAAGAGTAAAATTATAAAAAAAATTAATTTATTTAGAATAAAAGTATAAAATTATAAAATAAAAATATAAGTAAAGTGATTAAGTAATGAAAATTATATTATTTAGAATGAAAGTGTAAAAGTTATTTATTTATAAAAAAATTACATTACTTTAAGTGTAAAATTATAAAAAAATTAATTTATTTAGAATGAAAGTGTAAAATTATAAAAGAAAAATTATAAGTAATGTGATTAAGTAATGTAAGTAAAATTACATTATTTAGAATGAAAGTGTAAAATTTATTTATTTATAAAAAAAATTACATTAGTTTAAGAGTAAAATTATAAAAAAATAATTTATTTAGAATGAAAGTAATACGATTAATCATAATTTACTTAGATGTGATTAAAAAATAATTGAATACTATGTATATTAAAAAATTGATATTATTGAAGGATAAATTAAAATTTATTTCTATGTATCGTTTTTATTTCCAACGTTTTTGTCTTATTTAAGTCCCTAACGTTTCAAAATCGTTTCAATTTTATCCCGCCGTCAATTCTGTTAATGGATCTCTAACGGTAGGACAACATTGAGTCAATTTTGAAAGTCAGGGACTTAAATAGAACGGTTAAAATGTTAGGGACAACTTTAGGACTTACTCCTAACGTTGGGGACAAAAACGATACTTTACTCCTATAAGAAATTTTAGTATATTGCTAGTATAAAAAAAATTAAACAGTCATTTGATTTAATTTATTTGTTTAAATAATCTATTATTAAACAACTAATTTAAAAATTAAATACTTTTTGGTAATGTATGATTGGTTATCTTATAGCTAGTAACAGTGTATGAAAAATAATTCTAAGAATAATAATTTTCATTAAATGACAACCAAAATTTTTAGTTATATTATTTTTAAAAAGTCTTTGACACCAGAATAATTGTCCAAAAGACAATCTCTTACGATCAAATATCAAGTGAATTATGTTTGTTCTAGATTTCTTTGCTGCCTACGATCTTTTTTCATTGATTAAAATAACAAGTAACTGAATTTTTCGCTAAGTATATAGTAAAAATTATGCATGATCAATTAGTGAGCATCATTTTTCGACATGCAGATGAATTATTAAGGACATGACCATTACCAACATTTTGAAAAGAAGAGAAAGTCAAATCGTGTATTCAAGAAACAAATTGATCAACTCCATCATTAAAGCAAAAGGTACACGTGAAAATAAACTACAATTTGGACTCTAGGGAAGAATATTTGGATTTTACGTAGATAATAATAACTAGTGAATAACGTAGGGAAATTAATCTTGGCTCTAGAACAGTAATATGTTTTGCTGAATGATCCAACCACAAGTGAGAGAATATTTAGACTCAAGGGTAGTTACATTTATTTTCAAGTTCAAAAGCAATTTAAACTAAGGCTATATATGGTTATGGTTAATTTAAAAACTAAGCCTGCTTTTTGTTAACAAAAAATTTAATTTAAATTAATTAACTAAATTGGTTTTGCATGATAAAATCGATAATAAATCGGTTTTTATACTAAAAAAAATCAGTTTTTATATTAAAAATTAGTTTATATATATATATATATATATATATATATAGTAAGATGTCATAAAATCTAATCACTAAATGTTGCATAAATATTTTTGTAATAATACTGTCTGGTAGATCGGTTATCGGGCAGTTCAGGAAGGGATCTCTTGTATGGAGTTCCACCGGGTTCCGGGTCGTGGAGAGGGAGGTTGGAGCGGCCGACTTCCCGAGTTCTTCGCGTAGAGGAGGATGTCACTTGCAAAGACACTCCGACGCTCAAGTCAGTCGGGTGTGCAGGCGAGAAAAGAGTATAATGTTGTTAGTGACGTACCTTGGGGGAGGGGTAGGACCCTCCCCATATATACCCTGTCAGTAGAGCGGGCCCCACAGGGGGAAACCTCCCTCCTAGAAGGTTCCTTCCCCCCAACTGTCCTATAGCTGGCGTAGAGGGCGTGTGTCCGGGTCACAGACCGGGCGGGTCGCGCGCGCGACGAGCTGACCGCTCGGGTCGGTAAGTCCTTGGGCCGGGTCGACATCCGGTCCAGCTGGGCTGGGCCGTAACAGTGCCCCCAATGCGCCAGTTGTGGTCGTGAGCGTCGTTGGTGGCGCGTTCTGTTTTTCTAGTGGGTCATCGTCTAGTGTTTCGGATACCCGTGGTGAGGACGCGCCTTCTGCGCGTGCAGGCTTGCTCGTCGTGGGGATAACCTTTGTCACCTCGTTCTTCGCGCTTCTCATTAAATGCTCTTAATGGGCATTTTGAAATCCCGTGAGAAAAGACAATTTTGTCCCTGTCTTTCGTGCTTCTTAGGGGTGGTTTCTTTGGTAGTTTTCATTTGACTCCATTTCCCTTTCATTGCACTGCTACTGCATTTTCTCCACTCTCTTCTCTTTCTTTCTCAAATCCTCACTGCGAGTTGCTACTTTCGCCCTTTTCAGATTACTTCCAACTTGTTCAATTTCCTTCGATCAATTCATCATCCTGGTAAGCTTCGTTTTCCCTGTGCTGTTACTGATGCGGCGTGGCTTAATTTTCTCGCTTTGGTATGCATGTGACGTTTTTCATATGGGTTGTGTCTTCATTGATTTTTTAGTGCTAGGTAGATTTTGTAGGGGGGGTTACCATTCTAGTACACTGGGTTTAGGATTGCCTAAGTTTTGCTTCGTCCGTGCTTGATTGTAGAGTAGGTGAAATGTAGTTTATGGGCTAGTTCCGATCTCCCGGTCTCGTAGACTAACTGAGTGGTGTCCCCACTGTAGGTATGGCCCCCAGTCATGTTGCACGGGCTTCCGCCTCGAGCGCGGCTTATGATCGGTATGCCTGGGTGACTTCCGACGTAAAGAATTCCCCTAACCAAATGGGTGTAGAGGAGCTAACCGAGTTTCGTCAAGCCGAGTACTTGTGCGGTGGGACTGACGAGGAATCTAACTATGATGTTTTCGTCCCCGCCCCTCATGAACGGATATACGAACTCAACCCGCACTCCCCCCGAATTGCTGACTGGATCTGGTTCTACAAGACAATGTTTACCCAATTGGGGGTTTGCCTTCCTTTCTCTTCTTTCCAAATGGCGCTTCTTAACCAGTGTTCCATGGCGCCGTCGCAGTTGCATCAAAACAGCTGGGCTTTCATCCGCTGCTTCGAGATGGTGTGTGAATATTTAGAGCTGCCAGTGTCCGTTGACGTTTTTCTTTACCTCTTTACCCTTACAAATCCTTCTAAAGAAGGGAAGGCAAGAAAGGGGTTTATGTCCTTCTGGTCTGCCCAGGGTCGGAGGATTTTTGGCTTGCTTGAGGACTCCTACCACGGGTTCAAAGACAAGTACTTCAAGGTGCGCCCAGCCAGAGGTCACCATCCCTTCTAGTTGTCATTGGAAGGACAGCGCTTCATCCCGACATATTAGAGTTTCGGGGCGGGGTCCAATGCCTTTACTAAGGTAACATACAAAGGGGTATCCCCTGTGGATAAACAAATTGTCGACGTGTTGTTGGCTGTTTTTGGAAAAAACCATGTGAACCTCCATCTCCTCATGGGCGACTGAGAAGTCGCTAGAAATTATATTTGTGAGTAGCTTTAACTTGCGTTTCTTGCGTTACTGTTGCTTTGATTTGCTATGCCGATTTCACGACTAACGGGTTTCACTATTTTGCTGTAGTGGGGATGTCTGCCGAAGTGACCGGCCTTGAAAATTTATTCAATACCTTTCTTGTTGGCGACAGCGATGAGGAGCCGGCCAATGAGAACCAGGAGGCTGCCCCTGAAAATAATGAGAATCAGGTGGTGCCTCCCCCTAATGCTTCCGAGGCGTCGGCTCAAAATGCTGACGAGACGCGTGTTTCTCCCACGCAAGACGAGATGGTTGGTACTGGCGAGGACTCGACCTCCAACCCACAGTTTGAGGAGGATGATGTAAGGGTTATAAGCAATCCAAAGAGGAAGAGGTCGTCCTCTAGCCCTGAAGGAGCCCTCACTGTGATGGAGAGGAACTTCGATGCTGCGAACTTTATTGATTCCCAACTGCTTCCTGGCACGGAGGAGTATTTCCATGGCTCCGACCTCCGTGGGCAGGCGAGGTGGATGTATCGTTCTCTCCTTCTCGGTGCTGCCATAGCAAGGAAGGCCGAGTTTGCCTTGTCGGAAATGTAGTCAGTGTAGAGGAAGCTCGAATCCTCCGTTCAGGCCAACAACAAATTCAAAGTTGAAGTTGAATCACTTCGGGAGCGGTTGGCTAAGGCAGATGAGAAGCTCAAAGCCGCCGAGGAGAAGGCCACAGTTGCTGAGGAAAAGTTGAAGACCTCTGATTCAGCCGTTTCCAGGCTAACCGAGCGAAAGCTGACTTTGGAGGGTCAGCTCAATGCCGCTCAGGGCCGGGTGGTCCCATTGGAGAAGGAGCGTGATGAAACTGTCTCGTTGGCTAAGACTGCCCAAGACGAGGCTGCTGAATTTAAGAAGAAGTTCAAAGAGATCGTGAAACAGGAAAAAAGTGCCATATTGATGACTGAAGAGGCCCTTAAGGCCCAAGTGAAGATCGTGGCTCCGGACTTCGACACATCAGCAATTGGGGTCTTCAAGACCATTCGGGACGACAAGATTATCGATATGCTGAAGAAGTGACTCTTGTGTTGTATGGACTGTAATTTTTGTACTTTGTAGCTTTGCGAATTTTGTCGTTTTATGTCTTTGATGTTGTGACTTTAAACTATTTCGCTGAAATGGTAGTTGCCTGGTCGGTTTGTAATCTTTCTTCGCTTCTCGTGTGGCCGGTGATACTTTTATATTATGATTTGTCGCCGTTTTATTGGTATTGGCTATTCGTTTGTTTACTTTACCGTTACGTTGGTAGTTGGCAAGGCCGGGTTGTGGCCGTAGCTGATGAGGCCGGGTTGTGGCCTTTATCATTGCTATAGCCGTTTGTCGCGGCATTAATTTGGGTGTTTCCCGGGGTGATCAGTCCTGGGTGACCGTGTCATCGCCGTGTTAATCATAAAACAAGTGAACGTTAATCATGGGATATAAAAAGGGAAAAATGAATTTAATCTCAAGTGAATATTAATCGGCAGCTGGTTAGATCTATAACAATAATAAGTATTTGACAAGAGTAATTTATTTAACCGTAAAGAAACTTGGGTCTTACTGAGACCGGCAGGTCGCCCACTCAGCGTATCTGGTTTACGAATAAAACCTCCTTAGGTTACTCGCGTTCCATGTTCTCGGGACTTCTTTTGCCGTCGAGTCTCTCTAGCTTGTAGGCACCCCTGCCGATTACTTCCTTCACCCTGTACAGACCTTCCCAGTTTGCTGCCAGCTTGCCTTCCCCGTGAGTCGGTAGTCCGATGTCGTTCCGCCGCAGGACCAGGTCATTTGGTTCGAACTCTCTCTTGAGCACTTTGGCATTATAGCGCAGGGCCATCCTTTGCTTCAGTGCTGCTTCCGACAAATGGGCCATCTCTTTAGCCTTGTCTACTAGGTCTTTTTCCACAGCTTCTTCAACTCCTCCCAAGAGTAACCGTGGGCTCGGCTCGCCGACCTCTACAGGTATCATAGCATCCACCCCGTATGTTAGGCGAAACGGGGTCTCCCCAGTAGACGACTGCTGGGTTGTGCAGTAGGACCAGAGGACTGAGGCAAGCTTGTCAGCCCATGATCCCTTCTTCTTATCAAGCCGCCTTTTTAGGCCTAGCAAGATGACCTTATTCGCGGCCTCGGCTTGACCGTTCATCTGGGGGTGTTCCATGGACGAGAACTTTTTCTTTATGCCCAAACCGGCGAGGAACTCTCCGAACTTCTTATCAGTGAACTGTGTCCCGTTATCGGAGATAACGACCTCAAGGATGCCGAATCGAGTCACTACTTGTCTCCACATGAACTTCTGACAATTTGATGAGGATATGCTGGCCAGTGGTTTGGCCTCTATCCACTTGGTATAATAGTCGATAGCAATTATTAGGTACTTGACTTGCCCCGGATCGACTGGGAAGGGTCCTAGGAGGTCGATTCCCCATTGTGAAAAAGGTCGGGAAGATGTCAATAGACTTAGCTCGGTTGCTGGTGCTTTGTGGAAATTGGCGTTCTCCTGGCACTTGATGCATCTTCTCACGAATTCTTTAGAATCCTTCATCATCGCTGGCCAGTAGTAGCCAGCTTTGATGAGCTTCCTTGCTAGGGCTTTGCCCCCGATATGGTGACCACAGCATCCCTCGTGGACTTTTCTGAGCAAATAGTCCGTTTGGTCGGGACGCAAGCATTTTAGTAGGGGTTGGCTGAGTCCCTTCTTGAACAACTGGCCTTGTATGATTGCATACTTGGCCACCTCCCTTCTCAACGCCTTGGCCGACTTCTCGTCTTCAGGGAGCTTACTGTTTTCCAAGAAGTCGGTGATCGGGTCCATCCAAGAGGGATCTACCTTTGTTAGATGGAGGGTGACTGTTGGTTCTTTTATCAAGCCTTGGATGAGAGACCGATTTCCTGCTCCTAGCTTTGTGCTCGCCAGTTTCGACAAGAGGTCTACTGCGTATTCTTCTCTCTCGGGACGTGTTGTATTGAGAACTCCTCAAATTTCCTGGTCAACTCTTTGATCTACTCCAGATACCTTTGCAGTAACGAGTCTCTGGCCTGATATGTTCCATTGATCTGGGAGGTTACGACCTGTGAATCACTGCATACTTCTAGTCTCGTGGCTCCGACCTCCCCGACTAGGACTAAACCGCCCAAAAGAGCCTCGTATTATGCTTGGTTGTTTGATACTAGGAATTCAAACTTAATCGACTGCTTATATAAGACTCCCGTCAGGCTTTCCAAGATTATCCCGGCACCCCCAAATGTCTGGTTGGAAGCTCCGTCCACGTGGAGCTTCCACCGTGTACTCAGTGTCCTGGTTGGGTCTCCTGTGACTTCTACCAAAAAGTCGACCATTGCCTAAGCTTTAATCGCCTGCCTGGGTTCTTATCGTAGGTCGTATTGGGATAGCTCAACAGCCCAAGTCATCATTCTTCCCGCTAGGTTGGGTTTCTGGAGTACCTGGAGGATTCCCTGGTCCGTCCTCATGATCACTTGGTGGCCCTGGAAGTACCGTCGCAGTCTACGGGAAGAGGTCAGGAGGGCAAGTGCTAGCTTCTCTAGTTTGATGTATCTTAACTCTGCTCCCTACAGTGCTCTGCTCACAAAATAAATTGGTTGTTGGATTTTTCCTTCCTCTCGCACCAAGACCGCCGCCATCGCTTCATTCGTTATGGCCAAGTACAGGTACAGCGGCTCGCCGTTCTTGGGTTTCCGAGAACAGGTGGTGTCGCAAGTATCTTCTTGAAATGCTTGAATGCTTCTTCGCACGCTGGGGTCCATTCAAACGCTATCCCCTTCTTCATCAAGTTGAAGAATGGTAATGCCTTAGCAGCCGACACCTCGAGGAATCGGGACAGCGCAGTGAGCCTTCTTGCCAACCTCTGAACGTCTTTGGTGCACCCTGGGCTCTTCATCTGGAGTATTGCTTCATACTTTTCCGGGTTGGCCTTAACCCCTCTTTGGGTAATCATAAACCCCAAGAATTTTCCCGCTTCCATGGCAAAGGCACACTTAAGCGGGTTGAGTCTCATGCCGTGTTGTCAGAGGGAGGCAAATACATTTTCCAGATCACTTATCAGGCCCTCAGGTCGGGTGGTCTTTACCAGGATATCGTCTATGTATACTTCCACTGTTTTGCCTATAAGGTCATTGAATATCTTGTTCATCAACCTTTGGTAGGTGGCCCCTACGTTCTTCAGTCCGAACGGCATTACCTTGTAGCAATATATTCCCCTTGGCGTTATGAACGCCATCTTTTCCTCGTCTGGCCGGTGCATCAGTATCTGATTGTAGCCGGAATAAGCGTCCATGAAGCTCAGATACCGATATCCCGCCGCCGCATCGACGAGCGCATCTATGTTGGGGAGGGGGTAGGAGTCTTTGGGGCATGCTTTGTTAAGATCGAAGTAATCTACGCACATTCTCCATTTTCCGTTGTGCTTTCTAACTAGGACTACATTCGACAGCCAAGTCGAGTAGTCGAGTTTCTGTATAAATCCTGCTTCAATAAGGCTGGCCGTCTGCTTGGCCACCTCCTCTGCCTTTTCTTGCGATATTTTTCTTCTCCTCTGGGCCACTGGCTTGACTTCCGCCTTAACGGCCAGGTGATGAGACATGAGCTGGGGGCTATCCCCGGCATGTCAGCTGGTGTCCAGGAAAAGAGGTCGTCGTTAGCCCTGATCATTTCCATTAGAGGTTCTTTCAAATTTTATGGGAGGTTTCTGTTCACGAAGGTGAACTTCTCCTCGGAATCGCCAACCCTGAACTTTTCTAAGTTCCCTTCCGGCTCGGGTCTAGGCTTGTCGTCAACCCTGGCGTCCAAGTCGGCGAGGAACACTCTCGATGCCTCTTTGGATTTCTTTCTTAAGAAGAGACTGGCATTGTCGCAGGCGACTGCCATTTCCAAGTCCCCCTTTATGGATCCCACGGATCCGTCATCAGCGATGAACTTCATTATCAACATCCTTGTACTGATTACTGCCCCGAGATCGTTGATGGTCTTTCTTCCTAGGATGACGTTGTAGGCCGTGGAGTCTCGCAGAACCACGAACTCCGCCATTACCAACCTCCTTCCTTTTCCTGGTCCTAAAGACATCGGTAGGGAGATTATCCCATTGGGTTTGATGAAATGGTCCCCCAAACCTACCACATCGTGCTGGTGCGGCTTTAAATCGGCATCTCGGAGACCTAGTGCATCGAACACGTTGCGAAACATTATGTTTGAGTCAGCACCGGTGTCTACGAGAATCCGCTTGATCAGGCCGGTTCCCACTCTGGTCGTGATGACCATCGGGGGGCTTTCCGCGATCTCATCAAACCATTAGTCCTCCGGGCCGAATGATATGGGCGGAGTCCTTTTGAGGTTTTGCGTGGGGCTGCGTGACGAGACCGTTAGGACCTTGGCATCTTTCTTGTGGGCCGACGTCGACCTTGGGGCCGTGTCTCTACCGATTACCACGTTTACTATGGTGAGGCCGGGCTCGTGGTCCTTGGGCTCTTGATGTCGTCTCACCGCGTAGCTCTTGTCCCCTCCTTCTCGGTCCCGATCTTGTATTCTCAGCTCCCTAATGAGGTGGGAGAATTCGGCTAACTTTCCCTCCCAGATTACTTGTTCCAGCGCATCTTTTAGGTCAAACAGTCCTGTATCTTGTGTCCATAGCCCTTGTGGTAGTCACAACAGAGGCTCTTTTTCCCTCCGGTTTTGTCCTTCAGAGGTCGGGGCTTCGACAGGATCCCCTTCTCAACTATCTGCTGGTAAACTTCTACAATCGGGACCTCGATGGGGGTATAATTAGTGAATTTTCCTACTCGGGGAAGCAGCTTGAATGTCTTGGCCGGCACTCCGTCTTTGGCATGCTCCTTCATCCTTTCCCTGTTATCGTGCTGCCGGGGTTCGTTGTAGGCAGGCTGCCGCTTGTTGACCGCCACCACTTGATTGACTTGTTCATCGTTGATATATTCTCTAGCCACGTTCTGGATTTCCTGCATCGTTCACACCGGCTTAGTGGTAAGATGCTTCCTAAAATCCTCATTTAGAAGTCCATTCGTCAAACATAAGCTGGCCACCGAGTCGGTTAGGTCGTCAATTTTCAAGCACTCATCGTTGAACCTATCCAAGTATTTTCTGATCGGTTCGCCGTGTCTTTGTGTCACCCCGAGTAAGTTGATCGGGTGCTTCGCCTTTGCGATGCGGGTGGTGAACTGAGCCAAGAAGGCGCATCTGATGTCTGAAAACTTGACTACGGAGCCTTGTGGGAGGTTGTTGAACCACCGAATTGCAGGTCCTGCCAGAGTGACTGGGAAGGCGTGGCATCTCACCTCGTCGCCTACTCCTTCCAAGTTCATCCTGGCCTCAAAGGCCGTCAGGTGTTCTTGTGGGTTGGGTCCCATCATACCTCATGTTCGTGGGCTTATCAAAGTGCTTTGGTAGCCGGACCTCAAGGATTGAATGATGGAAGGGGGTCGCACCCATGATTACAGGGCGTCGTGTCCTCCTCGATCCTTCTCCATCGTCCTCCTGACTTCTCTCGTCGGCTGGCTTCCTTACAGGTCGAGTGTAGATTACGGGGTCGCGCCGTCTTCTTGGCGCTTCCCGGTTCTCCTCCTGGAGACTATCCGATCCGGATCGCGGGCTCGGTGTACGCCTATAACGACTTCTTTGGGGACTTCTCCCTCGTCTGTTGGTAGATCTCGAATAGCTTGGTTCGGGAGTTTGTTGACGATGTCCCTACTCTGCCAGCTGACGTTCTAGGTTCTGCACCCTATGTCGCAATTCCTGCATTACTCTAGCACTATTGTTGCCTGTTCCCCCGAAGGGGCGTCTCTCTTCGAGTCATGAGGGTGGCTCGGGTTGTCGTAGAGGGGACCTCGTGCGTTCGCGGGAGGAAGCCGCCGAGGTCGCCCCCTGGGTTCGGCTCCATCGCTAGGCTCTACGGGACCCAGTAGGAAGTCCATTTGGTCTGAGTCCCCACAGACGGTGCCAATGTCCGATAGATCGGTTATCGGGCAGTTCAGGAAGGGATCTCTTGTATGGAGTTCCACCGGATTCCGGGTCGTGGAGAGGGAGGTTGGAGCGGCCGACTTCCCGAGTTCTTCGCGTAGAGGGGGGTGTCACCTGCAAAGACACTCCGACACTCAAGTCAGTCGGGTGTGCAGGCGTGAAAAGAGTATAGGGTTGTTAGTGACGTACCTTGGGGGAGGGGTAGGACCCTCTCTTTATATACCCTGTCAGTAGGGCGGGTCCCACAGGGGAAAACCTCCCTCCTAGAAGGTTCTTCCCCCAGCTGTCCTATAGCTGGCGTAGAGGGCGCGTGTCTGGGTCACAGACCGGGCAGGTCGCGCGCGCGACGGGCCGACCGCTCGGGTCGGCACCCGGTCCAGTTGGGCTAGGCCGTCACAAATACTAATAATAACCATTGAAAATATCATTAGAAATTAAAACATGTTATGACCCAAAATATTTTTATGATAACCAAATAGTGTTTGAAATCTGTAGACAATTTTTTTTTTCTTTTTTACTATTCACACAAAGAACGAAACAAAAAGTTTCCTACGCTATGTATGCAGTGTGAAATCAGGTACAAACTCTTTTGCTATTGATTCGCTGGTTTAGCAGGTTTAATTTTCTTACAACATGGAAAGGGACCACCTGGAAAAATCACGCTAGGACGGCGTAAGTCAAATTCTACATGTTACTTTTATAGGTGCAACACACTTTACTTAACAAGGTGTATAAACACTCTTCTAATTATCTTTAAAGTAATTACACATAATAAAAATTATATTTTCTACTTTATTAATCTTCTTATTATTATTTTTTTACAAACATTCATAGTTTAAACGAATTAATCTGTATTTTATAGATACTTTAAAGATAAAGTCATCCACCATGAAAAGTTTTACTCTCTATATGGTTAACACTTTGTTTAAATATAGAAAAAAAAATAAGAAGTAAAAAAAAAAGAGAAAAAAATAGAAAAAAAAAGAATTATTTATATGTTGTTTAGATAAAAAAAATGAATAAAAAAAATTGTTTGAACAAAAAAAATTATAATAATATAAAATTATATTAATACCCTTATAATAAAATATAAATGCGTATTTTTATTAAAGTATGGTTGGATATGTATGTCAAACGAGTGTCAAATAAATACCATATTCGTAATACCTTATGATATGCAAATCCGGTAACTCAACAATATGTGCATGATTCATAGATTAACTCAACAAAATGTGCAATCATAATAATAGAATTTTAGAAGCAGCAAAAAAAAAAAAAAGAAAAAAAAAGAAAGAAGAAGAAGAGATGAATAAGGATATGAAGTTGTTGTAGGTTGTAGCACCTATGACGATAATAAAAAAGTCTCACAGCCCATAAATTCAACCTAATAAAATTTATAAATTCAATTTTAATTTTAGTCTCTATCATCTTATCTTATCTTCATATTACCATCTTATCTTATCTTTACTTTTCTCTTTCGTAAATAATATTTTATATATATTTAATTTTATTCTTATAATTCAATCAATCAAAAAATACATACCAAAATATTCTCTATCTTTGCGTACTTTTTTTTGTACTTTTTTAATTTTGTTAAAAAATGTTCTGATTTCTGAAGGCATTTGTTAGCAAAAATCATTAGAATAAACATAAACAAATTATTTCAAATAAAATGTGTTTGTTATTCTTAATACATTTATTTTCAAAATGAAGGGATTATTTTGTAATAGCATTGAAACACCAATTCTTTTTTGTCCAGGAATAGTATTCAATTTGTAATGTCTCTTTTAAAATATGAAAGAATACTTAATCATCAAACTGATTCATTGAGACTTCTCATATTCTTGAATCCAATTCTTTATATTGAGCTTATAGAAAACTATTCCAAATCATAACCATTAACTATTTAGTTACTAGTCTTTGATGTGTTTCACGTTATACTAAAAGATGTTAATACTTCAGAACAATTTAACTTTGTGGATCTTGAAGAAATGTAAATAGGAAAAACTACTTGATGTAGAAAGAGAATGTTTAATGTAGTAAGAAAATCTCATTACCGTTAAATCAAACTTTCTGCTCTCTTCAAAGAACCTCTCAAGAGAAGTCCAGCTAAGGCTGGATGTTGTTTAAGAACCTATAGTGTGTACCCATGTAGTGTGTTGTACTAATAATAAAATTTGAATTAGAGATATTGTGTAAACTCGTCTTTCATGCTTTATTTAAAATTCTATTAATAAATATCAATGAAAATACATTATACGTTGATTATAATATTAGTTTTAAAACACAATTCATATAATTATTTCCACTGTTCTAACCAATTAATATCTAGTCATAACGAACAATATCCAAATGGGTTCATAATCAGTTATTACTACAACTTTAAAATAGAAAAACAAACTGAAATTCACCAAGAAAGCAAACATAAAAATGGTGAACAAGCAAATCAAGTAGTCCTTTGATTAACAACAGCAAACCAATTTCCTACTTTATGGCCAAACCTACTCTGTGAATTTAAAGAAAAGGGATGACAGCATTCGTGAAAATGATAGTTTCCCAGACAACACCGATGCCTTGTCAAGGGGCTCCGTCACCAGATCTGTCATCTCTCCAGTTGTAAGCAGCAACAGGCTCGGGATTTCAAGAAAGTCAGCAGCCTAAACAACCACAGTCACAGCATTGAGTTAATTTGCAAATTAACATGGAGGAGATCAAAAGATTAGAAAACTTTTGGAGCATGTATACTAACTAGCAAAGGGAATTTGCTCCAGTCAAAGACAAGAATGAATTAGATGCTCAATCTAACAATGAGAACCACATTCATCATGATACACACATCTATTAGCATCCACTATAAAATTAGATTGAAAAGTAGGCATTAGAGTATTAGAATGACACCACATCCATCTATTCTCTCCTGATCTCAACCAAATAATATCTAAAATCCGTGCTTGTAGTATATAATATCAAGAAACAAGAACAAAGAAACTAACCTCGTACAATTCCGAGAGAATGTCTATGTTACTCTTGAGGAATTCTGTGACCCAGCACCGGAAATAATCCACAGCCACAAGGCCCTCCTTGATCCGGCGGGAACCATATATCTTATGGAAATCCCATACCTTAGAACAGAAGTCAATGATTGATGAGAGTACAGAGCTATCAATGTTCACAGGGATCTCAGTCCACCAACCACTACACCTAACACAGCGTCTTAAAAACACAGATTCATCAACGGCAACACTCTTATCGATCTGCAAGACCTTTCCGTCTTGGCTTCTTAAGGAGACCTGGGCAAACTGCAGACGTTCGTCGCCCCAATAAAGAGAAAGGCAGACTTGACCGAAGGCAGGGGACTTCATGAAAGTCTTGAATTTATTGTGATTATGATGGTCCCTACCCGGATTCCCAATCTGAGTGAACCATATTCTGAAGTTTCCACAGGCAACCTTATCCAAGCCTCTAAATAACTTGAGGTTATTCAATTCCTCCAGAATGGCTCCACCGCGTTTGTTGTTGCCGGCCATACCACAGAAATAGTGGAACATTTCGCTCGACAAATTGTCATTGAGGTGGCCACCATCCTTGCGCTTTTGCACCTTACTTATCGCTTCCAGCAAGCTTGGGATCTGAAGATCTTGCGCAGCCTAGAGGATCCAAAGTAATAATGACAAAGGGAAATCAAATGTATTAAGATTAAAGGGGAAACGATTTCTTATTGAAGGAATAAGCTAACAGCTGCAGCCTACACTACATGCTTCCACAGAGTCTAATTCAAAATCAAATTCTAACCGGCTAACTAACTAACGGCATCTAACAGAATGCGAAAGCTGACCTGATGCAACTCGGGGAGAATGAGACTGTTCCGGTTGAAAAAGGCGGTGGACCAGGCCTCGTAGTGGGCGGCAGCTTTGTCGTGGGTCTCCTGGAAATGTTTTTTCTTCTCCAAGAAGAGGATGACCTGAGAGAGGACATAGCTGGAGACATTAGGCACGGGGATCACTCCATCGCCGTCAACCACCAAACCTTCTTCAATAGCATCAGCGTGGCCCTTCAAAACCCCAGATTCAGCAACAAGGCTCTTATCGATCCCCAGAAGTTTTAGATCCGCCGTGCATCTTTTTTTACCCCTTTTGTACCAATCGTGGAGAGAGCAGCAGAGACCATTGAATCCGTCATCCTTCGCAAGAGTGTAAAAACGAGCTTTCGCAAGCTCATATTCATGGCAGAGCCGACGAGACTCGTCCGGCTTAAAACAGCGCGCCAAAAAACTTGGTTTACTGTGTAGACGAGAGAAAAAGAACCAATCGCTAAAGGCTTGACAAGCATCCACGCTGTAGAATCCCGATTGCTTCAGTAGCAAAAATTCGCTAATTAGTTCTTCCCGTAATGCAGTTTCGCTGTCGCTTACATAACAGAAAAAGTCGAACAACCCGGACAAAAAATCCTCCATCAATAAGATAAAGTGCAGAAGGAAGAGGAAAAGCCGGAACTGGATCCCTCCCTGCCTCTTCACATAGAAAGAAACTGTCTCTTTGGTTTCTCATTGGCTCAGTGGCTGGTTTACGGGCTTTCTTAATCTACATGGAAAAGGGACCACCGGTCTGCTGTATTCAAGGCTGCGTTTGTTTACAGAGATAGGACATTGATACAGGGACATAAAAGACACAAAATTATGTTTGGCAGAAGAAATATGGACAGAGACAATGTGTTCAGAGACATTAAATTAGTGTATTTTGTGTCCATCCTGACAAGAAAGACACGAAGACACTAACAATTTCTTTCATTATTTTTGTTAATTTTTCATAATTATAATTTTTATTATTATATTTTTCATCTCAAATTTTTTGAATGAAAAAAAAAAGAATAAATTAGATTTTCATAATTTGTTCTAGTTTATTACCAAACAGAATACAAGAACACAAAATTTTGTGTCTCTGTCCATCAGTGTCTTGTCCTGTCATATTCTCAGTGTCTTGTCCTGTCCTGTTCTCGAAAACAAACGCAGCCCAAATGTCATAGATATACAATAAAAATACTAAATAATGTGAATAATAGATATGTTTAATGTTTAATTTAATAGGTATATATATATGATTATATTCATTATTTTTAGTTAGATGGTTATTTCTTTTTATTCGATTTATTCATGTATAATTAATAATGGTTGAATGTTTAATTCACTAAATATAAAGATGATTATCTTAACAATTTAAGAAATAATTTAGGATGAAGTGTTTTTTTTAATTTATCGAGTTAATTCTAGAGCTTATAATTCACATTATTTAAAAGTGATCGTCTACTTTAAAAAAATCAAATAAATAATGTGTCTGAGTGTTTGTTTGGATATAAAAAAAATTAATTTTTTAGTATATTTTATAAATTTTTAATAATGAAAATAAAAATATATATTTTTTAAAATTATAATTTAATTTTTTAAGATTTTTTTAAAGATAAACATTTTTACATAATAAATAAATAAAAAAATATTGTTATACTATTATATTTAAACATAATTAATAAATAAAAATATTTTTATATAAAATATTTAAATATAAAATAATTTTTATTTTTCTATACTTTTTTTAAAAAAATATAACTCAATTTTTTTTTAAACTCACTCAAATAAATTATAAACACTCTTCTAAAAAAATTAATAAAATAAAAAATAACATTTAATTGTCTGCAAATTAAAATAATCACATATAATAAAAATTATAAACCTCACATTTTCTATTTTTATTTTCTTTTTATTTTATTTTATTTTATTTTACAAACATCCATTAGTCTAATGCAGGGACGGATCCAGGAATGTTATCATGGGGGGGCCAATAATATATATATAATATAAAAAAATATATGCAAATAAATTATAATGTAAGATGCATTACAAAAATATACTGATAGAGAACATATATTTAAAGTGCAAAAAAAGTGTACTTTTTACTAACGAAGTGGTACACGTCGATTCTTCATATCATAAAATTCATCGATAATAGAATCTGTGTCAAATCTTTCAGCAATCTTCTTCTCAATGTAAATCAAAAGACAATTAGCAAGCAATTCATCTTCCATTTTGTTTCTGAGTCTATTCTTCACAATATTCATAGCAGAGAAAGATCTCTCAGTTGTAGCAGTTGAAACAGGGAGAGTTAATACCAAGCGAATCAAACGATCAATCAAAGGGTATGTTAAAGACTTTCCTGTCTTCGTTAATCCTTGACATAACTCCGAAATTGTGCACAAGTTAGTTAATTCAACATGATTAGGAACATCAAGTTCATAATGTTGAGCTTGCATTCTAATGTGAAATTTCTCTTGGTCACTGAAGTCACCTGGATAAAACCGTTCTACTAATTCACATACTTTGTTGACACTGAAGAACTTATAATTATCTCTGGGATCTAAAGTTGAGCTTAAAGTAAGCAATTCCACCATATTATCATTGAATCTTCCATTAAGCTCTTGCAATTGTGTATCAATTACAGCCAGAAATAAATTAACACGGTAATGATGCTCTACTGAAATTTGATCAACAATTTTGCGAGTTCGGCCTCTTCTAGGAATATGCAATGCATTCATATCAGGAACTTCAACTTCATGTTTCTCACAAAATAATATTACTTCTTTTATGAAAGCCTCCCAACTTGATTCTCTCATTCTTTGGATTAAAGTCTTCGTAGTAGAAACCAGAGTTAAAGCATTCAATATGTCTTGATTTTTTCGTTGCAAAGCTTGACAAAGATCATGACTAACTTCCAAAATATTTCTCATCAAATGCAAAACAAAGACAAATTCAAAGGATGTGATAGCATCATAAGCAGCACTAGCATCACCACGAGTGGAGAAATTACCTTCTTCGGTGCTTTTTTCAAGAACTTCACAAGTAGCATCAAACATGCATAACAAGCTACGTACAGAATTCAAATGAGACCCCCATCTAGTATCTCCAGCTCTTTGCAAAGTACCAATTTGATTAAGTCCACTTCCTGTCACAATTTGATCATTGGCAATTAAGTTTGCAACATTATTTGCTTGAGCAACCCTTAACTGATCATGACGTTTAGGAGAAACAGTCACAACATTCACAATTAGTGTAAGTTTTGAAAAGAATTGATGAACATAACAAACTTCTTTGGCTGCAGAAACAAGTGCTAATTGTAATCGATGAGCAAGACAATGAATGTAATAAGCAAAAGGGCAATCTTTCAAAAATAGAGCTTGCAATCCATTCCATTCACCACGCATATTACTAGCTCCATCGTACCCTTGTCCCCTAATATTTTGGACATCAAGATTATGACGAGAAAGAACTGATGAAATTTCTGTTTTCAATGTCAAAGAACATGTATCAGAAACATGTATAAGATCAAAAAATCTTTCTTGAACACAACCGTGCTTGTCTACAAATCTCAAAACCACAGACATTTGTTCTCGCTTTGACTCATCTCTTGCTTCATCAATAATTATACAAAATTTAGAATCACCAATTTCTTCTCGAATTGTTGCACGCACTTTTCTAGCAAAGATATGCAATATATCTTTTTGAACACTGGGAGATATATATTGAGCATTTCCAGGAGCATTTTCAAGGACAACATTATGAACATTCTGATTACAGGAGGCTAAAAGCTTAATTAACTCAATAAAATTCCCCCTATTCAAAGATCCAGGACTTTCATCATCGCCTCTAAATGCACATGCTTGAAATGCAAGCCATCGAATAGCATTAATAGATGTCTTCAACCTTAAACGGTTATTTGCAATAGTTTCATCACTATGCCTATCAAGAACTTTGTCTATATGCTTAGATTGAGCCATTAAATCATCACAAGATTTCACACATAAATTATGGGGAGAATTAGGAATAGAACCCTCGTGACATACAAATGCACAATTTACCCCATTATTTACTTTCTTCCAGTTACTAAATCCTAACTCTGAAAATGCATTTTTTCCATCATTGCGAGCACCATAATGTTTACCAAACAAGTAGCAAGGCAAACAATAAGCAGCATCTTTTTCTGGTGAATATTCTAACCAACTTGGAAATTTCTTAAACCAAGAAGATTGAAAATATCGACGGTGATTGTTATTACCAGAAGCTGGATAGCTAATATTTGTTGGTTGGTATGGCCCAGCTATTATGTATGCTCTACGAATTTTATCACGTTCATTGACATTATACTGCCAAATTGGACGTCGCTTTCCTGGATCCCTTTCTAGTAAAGAGATATCAACATCTCTTTCTAATCTTGGTACTTTGGTTTCATGTTGATATGTATTTTGAGTAAGATTAGAGAGCTCACTTACTTGACCTTCTTGTGAAATAGGATTAGAGGGTTGACTTGTTTGAACTCCAACATTATCAATAACCTTTCTCTTAAAAATTGCATCAATTTTACTTTGCTTTTTCATCATAAAATGTTCTAATTTCTTTTTACCTGAAAAAAAAAACTCAAATAATTATATACTTACATGAATAAACAAAGTCTAAGTATATTTTATTAATTAAATATCAATAATAATAATTTTTCATTAAATCACTATCAATTTCATTAAAAAATAAAATAAAAAAATAAGAGAGAATAAATCTTAAAAATAAGTCAATAATTTGCCTATGTAATGTAAATACAAAAGAATAAAATTAAATTATTTCATAATAAAACAATGTACTTTATTAATTAATAATTTTATGTAATTATATAAAAGAATTGAAAAATAAAATAAATACCTTGAGTCCTTGACTTCACTAAAGACTGGCAATGGACAATGGCAGTGTCGCAGTGATATGACCTACTAAGAACTGAGGACGGCGCGTGTTACGGTGTTAGGAAATAAAAGGATTAGAAAAGAATAGAAAAAGTGAAGAAACAGAATTAGTTTTAGGGATTTTTTTAAATTTTAATGTTTTATTTATGTTAGGTTGGGCTTCTAACTAGTGACTACTATTTTTTTTTTTTAAAAGCTGGGGGGGCCCAGGCCTCTACTTGCCCCCCCATGTATCCGTCCCTGGTCTAATGGTTTAAAAGATTTAGTGTATATTCTACAGATACCTTAAAAATTAAGCCATCCACCATTAAAAACTTCACCTATCTTTTAACATGTTTAATTATGGCCTCAGGCCTTCCGAAAATTTTAGTTTTAACCCTCTTTTCAATATCTAAAATACTGCATTTTAATTGGGTGATTGACGCCGTATTTTGATGTGGTCATAATTTACAATGCTATATAAATTTAGAATGCGTTAAGAATTTTTAATTTGACTACTCTTGAGTATAACATTTATATTTTGTTAAAAAAAAATTCTTTTAAGACGTTCAAGTTTTGTAGATGCATTAGAAACGTTATTAAATTGACCAATAGTTAAGTGGTTAGATAAATAAAAAGTAATTTTATATAAAAAAATAAATAAGGTAATTTGGCTTAAATTTAATGTTCATTTATACTAATTTTTTTTCTAATCCCACTTTAAAATTACACTATATAATTTACTATATCTTTTCATTTTATGTATATTTAAAGAATTCAATTTGATACATTTATAATGTAAAATATTTTACACAATTATATAATCATATTTATTTTTTATGACTTAATTAATATTGTGAAAATATTTTTTGAAACATAATTATAATTTATTCAAGTAATATTTTATATTAAAAATTATGTAAAAAATATTCTTCTATTTAAATAAAATATTTTCTTTCACTTTACATGTATTCATTTTATCTTATCATTCTCTGCACTATTATTTTTATGTCTTTATTAGTAAATATTCTCTTAGCAATGAATATTAATAATTTAAAATGGGATTTCAAACTTTACTGAAAATTGTGTCGGACACCGTTTTAACTATTTTTTTTTTTTAAGTTAAGAGTAAGATTTTAATTCACATTTTTTAAATAAATATAAAAAAATTATGTTATTTAAGTTATAACTTTAATAATTTAAATTTTTCAAAATCTAAAATTCAGTGGCAAATAAGATCTAAAGAATTTCCTAGACATTTATTATCTGCTGGAATAAGCGTGTTGTATCATAGTTAGGCTTTTTTACCTAAATGCGCATCTAAAAAACATTAATTTCCAAAATGCGCATGGCTGAAAATTTTTCTGTAAATACGCATTGCCATTTTGTGGCCGCTGCCCGTGAAATGGAAATGAACTCCATTTCAACTATGGTGCCCACGAAATGGGCCACTAATGTCATGCCAACCACACACGAAATGGATATTCCATTTCCATGAGGGCAGCAACGAAATGGAAGGTGATAACTTCAGTTGTATAAAATTTATAGTACTTGGTTTGATTGATTAGGTGTTTAATAATTTTATACTTAAACATAAATAATTAAGATTAATGTTATAATATTGAGTTAGGATGATGCAATGATTGGTCAAAAACAAGAGTAACATATATATATATATATATGCAAAAATAGAATAATTTGAGAATAGATATAATTTCAGATGAAAAAATTAGTAAAAATATTTGATATGTGCTGAATGCTATTTAATGAATTAGAAATTTGATATTAATATAAAGGTATATGAATTAATGAATATGTTTTTAACAATATAGAATTTGATATCAATATTTAATTTTTTTTAGTGTAATTCATAATAACGTATTAATCGCTAGCAACAATTTTTCTTTTCAAATTTTACTTGCACCTTAAATTCTACATCTAATTCTATCATATCCAATTTTATTCGCATAAAAAAATTATTATTTAAAAAAGTACAATATTTAATAAATATAATAATATAAAAACTACTTTAAAAAAATACAAATTTCTAATTCATTAAATAGCATTCAGCACATATCAAATATTTTTACTAATTTTTTCATCTGAAATTATATCTATTCTCAAATTATTCTATTTTTGCATATATATATATATATATATATATATATATATATATATTACTCCTGTTTTTGGCCAATCATTGCATCATCCTAACTCAATATTATAACATTAATCTTAATTATTTATGTTTAAGTATAAAATTATTAAACACCTAATCAATCAAACCAAGCACTATAAATTTTATACAACTGAAGTTATCACCTTCTATTTCGTTGCTGCCCTCATGGAAATGGAATATCCATTTCGTGTGTGGTTGGCATGACATTGGTGGCCCATTTCGTGGGCACCATAGTTGAAATGGAGTTCATTTTCATTTCACGGGCAGCGGCCACAAAATGACTATGCGTATTTACAGAAAAATTTTCAGCCATGCGCATTTTGGGAATTAATGTTTTTTAGATGCGCATTTAGGTAAAAAAGCCTCATAGTTGAAGAGCTGTTATTCACTTATTGAGTTATTTGACAATTTATGTTTGTAAGATCAAGTAATACTGTTATTAACATAAAGCTATGGCCCAGCATTCTAGGCAGCAAAGATGTCACTAGACACTAGGGTTAGAACTTAAAAATGAGTCAAACTAACTCATGAGTCAGATCGAGCTTGACTCGTTAATAGTTCAATAAGCTAAACTCGTAAGCCAGTGAGCCAAACTTAAATCTAAAATTGATCTCATAAATTAAATGAGCCAAATTTGAGATTGAATAAGTTCAGCTCATTAATTTGTGAGCTGACTCGATTATATATATATATATATATATATATTGAAATACATATTCTATATGCAGTGACGGACCCAAAAAATTTATGTTGTGGGGGCAAAAATAATATACATTACTATCATAAGATATATTAATCTAAATTAAAAAAAAAATAAAAATACACATTAATTATTCGAATAAAAAAAGTAAAAAATTACATATAATAAAATAGAACGAAAGATATTTTTTAAAATATTTTTTTATTATTATTTTTATAAATAAAAAATATATTTTTTAAATTAGTAAATTGATCAATTAACTTTAGAAATTTATATGCAACATAATTACATATAATAAAATAGAACGAAAGATAAACAAATAAATAATAAGGATCACTAAATTGAGAATAAAATAAAATATATAAATTTATAAAGAGAATAAAAAATTAGATTAATACCTAAATTATAATTGCTTGAATTATAATTTGTAATTGAAAATGTCAAAAAGAGAAACAATGAAATTGAAAGATACATAGAATCATAAAGAGTTATATTAAAAAAATAAAAAACTTAAAATTTACCTTTTGATGAAGAAAAGATGACTATTAGAAAATGAATAGAAAAGAAGGTTAAAATTAAGAAGAGGATTTAAGAGAATAAAAGAGTGATGACGGCTAAGATTTGAGAATGAGAGAAGACTAAATTTAATTAGGTTAACTAATAATCAAAATGATAGAAAGATAAAACGGATTTGAGACTTTAAATAATTAGACTAAATTTATTTGTAATGGGGTCATTTAAAATTTAAAATGGAGACATATTATATATGTATATATTTTTTTAAAAAAAAAAAATAAGAGTGGGGGCAAATGCCCCCTATCTCACTACTTGGGTCCGTCCCTGTCTATATGTATTTAATCTATACTTTTAATATGATATATAAACATATGAAATAGTAATATATAATTATATATAGGGTTAAATACTGAAATCGTCCCTAAGGTTTGGGGTAAAAATCAAAATCGTCCCGGCCTTTTTTTGTTATTAAAATCATCCTCAACGTTACAAAACATTATAAAATCGTCCTTTTCCACTTCAATTTTATTATTTTTTACCATATTACCCTTCATTGTTAAAAAAAATAATTAAAAATAATATTAAAAAATTAAAACAAACTCCCCCCCTCCCCTTCCCTCCCGTAACTCCCTCACCCCACTCCCTCACTCACCCTTCCGTAACCTCCTCAGCCCATTCCCTCACCCCCACCCCTCACCCCTCACTCACCTAATCACCTTCCACTTCATTCCTCTCCCTTTTCTCACCATTCATTACTCATAACAAAACAAATTAACAACAACATTTACAAAATAAAATAAATCAACAAAAAAATCAGAAGCAGAAGAAGCATAACAATTTCAATAATTACATCAATTTTAATAAATAATAATTCAATAATCATCAACTACAATTTCAATTTTTAGATCAAAAAGTTTAATAATCATCAAGTTACAATTTCAGAAGCAGAAGTTCAAGCAGAGTAGAAGAAGAAGTAGAGACAGTCACGGAACCCCTCACCGTAACCCCCCACTCCTCACTCTCTCACCCCCTTCTTCATCACCACTGACCCAGTTACTCCCAATTTTCTTCTTCATCAGCAAAATAAATAAAAAATTCAGCAACAACATCAATCACAAAATAATCACAAAATTAGCACAATCCATCATCAATCATGTATATGTTATTCAAAAATTAAAAAAAAAAAAAGAAAAATGGGAAGAACGAAGGGGCGGCGGCAGGTTGAACGCAGGGGCGGCGCGCTGGTTGGACGCAGGGGTGAGAGAGTGGGAACTGATGAAGATGGACTTAGGGTGGGTTTGGGGTGGAGGGAGAGACGAAGAGATGCTGGATGTGGGTGGGGTGGAGTTTTATTTTTTTTAATATTATTTTTATTAATAGTTAAGGGTAATTTGGTCCAAAAAATAGAAAAAGACGATTTTATAATATTTTGTAACGTTGAGGATGATTTTGATAACAAAAAAAGGCTGGAGACGATTTCAGTACTTAACCCTTATATATATTAATGATCTTAATTATTTAAAATTTTATATTTATTTTTTACATATACTTTTAATGTAATACATAAATAAAAATTTATAATTTATTAATAGATAAACAATATATAAAATTAATCTTTTTAAATTTTTTTAAAATATATAAGTTATAATTTATTGATATAGTATTATAGATTATATATTTATGTTTCTATTATTTGAGCTAGCTTGTGAGTTCGAGCCAGCTCGTGAACTTTCGATGAGCCAAGTTTGAGCTTAAGAATTAGGCTCGATTGTTAATGAGTCGAGTCATGAAGCAAACTCAATTTTTGTGAGCCAAACTTAAACTTAAACTTGGTCTAGCTCAGCTCATTTCCAACCCTACATGTCACTAGCAATAGCCTAATAAAAAAAGCCAATTCTATGGTGCCTATGAATTTTTACCTAAATTTTGCCTAACTTACTTTTTATAGTAAGTTTTGATTTTTTAAAAATTATTTATTCTTATATCTTTTAAATTAAATAATAATTTTTAACATCTTTTAATATATAGACACCACCTTTTAGACACCATAACATTCACCAATAAAAAATCTATACTCTACACAACTTTTTCCTGGATCATATTGGGTCCCTATTTGTTATTTCATTTTATTTATTTATAGAGAACGAAACGGTAAGTTTCCTACGTTGTGTCCGGTGTGAAATCAAGTGCAAAACTCGTTCGTTTTCATTGGCTGGTTTACTAGGTTTTCTTACTCTTCTGGAATCAGGTTTCCCATGTTTTCATACTCTTTCGTTTTCGACATGTTATTTTTATGAGCTAATTTTCAAAATGATTTTTAAAATTGGTAAAAACTTATGATGTGAAGTTAACAATCATTTAACAACTATTAATTATCAACTTCACACAAAAACTAAGAATTTACTTCAAAATTTTTATTCTATTTCCATTCGATCTTTAGTTTTTAAAATGATCAAATAAAATATTACTCACACTTGGTATCTTTTCTTCATTATTAGTTTTTAAAAAATTAATTTTAATACACTATCTAATAAATTGAGGCTATTCTTTTATATAAAAAAAGATTGTGTAATTTATCATTATAAATAATTGATATATTTTTTTTAATATAGATTATTTTTTTTAATTTTAAGTAACAAATCATATCTTTAAATTTAGAGAAATAAAAAATTTAAGGATCAAATTTCTTAGTGTTACAAACCCGAAGATCAAATTTATATAATAAAAAAAACTAAAATAAAAAAGCTCAAATTTGACCTTTAAATTTATATTTTAAAAAAAAATTTAAAAACCATAAATCTAACCCCTCAAATTTGTAATATCAACAAAAAAAAAAAAATTAAAACACCACAAATTTAACTCTAAAATTTATAATATCCATATAAATAAAAAATACATAAACTTTTCACTTTATTAAAACTCATCACTATCACCTCCCATATTAAAAATACAAACCGACGAATTGAAAAGTTTAAAACTTTAAATACCTATAGAAAACTTTAGACATTATTTTTTGTTTTTAAGGTTTTTTTTTTTTTTTTTTGCTATTCACACAAAGAACGAAACAGCAAGTTTCCTATGCTGTGTGACTGTGTCCCGTGTGAAATCAATCTATTGATTGCCTTGTTTCCCAGGTTTTCTTACTCGGGTGGAAGACCAACACGGAAGGGACCACCTGCGAAAATTACGCCATGGCAAGGCGTAAGTCAAATTCCATATGTTATTTTAAGTTTTTAACAGTGAAGGTGCCACACACTTTACTTAACTACGTGTATAACATCTTTCTAAAATAATAAAAATAAAATTAAAACTAAAATTTAAAATTTGTTTGGATGCTATAAAATTGATAATTTTTTTTTATTTTTTAGTATATTTATCAAATTTTTAATAATAAAAAAATATATTAAAAAAATTAAAAAATATTTTTTTAAAAATTATAATTTATATTTTTTTAAAGATTTTTATTCTTAAAAAAATATTTTTTATATAATAAATAACCAAAAAAATATTTTTATATTATTTTTTTCAAACATAATTAATAAATAAAAAAATTTTATATGAGATATTTAAATATAAAATTATTTTATTTTTATAAAAAATTTTTAAAAAAAAATAATTTCAAAAATAACACCCAAATAAATCGTTAATTACCTTTAAATTAATCACTTTTTCTACTTTATTAATTTTCTTATTTATTACTTATTTTACAAACATTCATAACTTAAATGAATTAGTCTGTATTCTATAGATACCTTAAAGATGAAATCATCCACCATAAACAATTTCACTCTTTATATGATGAAATGTTATGCCAATATACTATTATATATTACTTCTTTGTTAACTCCTATCAAGCAGGAACACAGAGCACAGTATGATACAAAATACGTAAATATATAAATTTTAATTTTTGATTAATATTAAAATATAAATTAATTTAAATTTTATATTAAAAAATTTAAAATATTTTTATTTTAATAAAATAATAAATATACTATTTTTTAATTTATTTTAATAATACAAATTAAAAATAAGTTGTTGGGGGTGGAAATGCACTAGATTCTGGAACCTACATAGTCAAATTGACCAAGTCACTAACTTCAACAACTGGAGGAACATGTTAAAGGGCGAAAGCTAGTGCACTCCAGATAAAGTAGAGAGTCCAGCACTCCTTGAAAAGTAACCTGTTATTAAAAGTTATCAGGTAAATTAAGTTTATTTATTATTATTAATTTTTTTTATTCTTATGGGCTGAACAAACAACTTAATACAGACAGTCACAAAAAAAAAACAACTTAATACAGACAAAAAAACCAAACCCCTCTCTCAACTCTCAACCCTGTAATGTTAAAAAAAAAAGAACTCAACCCTGTTATAGCATCCTCCACCGCCGTAAGGAGAGACAGCGCTGCCGCCGTTCATTGTGCTCAGGGGCCACCGCCGCAGGGAGTGAGAAATTGCCATCGTTCGCTGTGTTGCGGTCGTGCTCCAAGTCTCTCCCTGTTCACTCACGATCCCAAAAAATCCCCAAACAAAAACTAAACCCTAGCTTCTTCAAAGGTTCTGCCGCCGCCGTCCGGGGTTGTCGGCGCCTCCGCGTCTCCGTCCTTCCCCTTGTCCCGAACCCAGGCCCTGTCTCCTAGCTCGGCACGTCGTCCTCATCCTCGCTGGCTTCTCTGTTCGAGGCTTGGAGCAGCTCGCCGTCGTGTAGCCCCTCGCCCCTCGACGCTCGCCGTAGTCTCTCCACTCGCCGTCCTGCTGTCCATCGAAGGTTAGTGGCACTGCTTTCACTTTTTCGGTTATTCCTTTTATGCTCTGTTTAGTGATTTGAGTATTTGACTGGTTTCTGAATGTGAATTACTGAATGTAAATCAAATAATTGATTTTGTGTTGTTGAAATTATTGCTAGTTATGGATTTTTTGAAATTATTCTGCTGTTTTCACTGATTTCTGCTTATTCTGTTTTTTTTTTTTTTCTCTTTAAATTTTGAAATTTGAATGAAATTTGATCTGATCTGCTACATTTTTGAATTTTAATTACCTAAGGTCCCAAATTGGGTTTTCTTTTCAGTATGCTCATATATTTAGAATTTTGCTGGTTAGACTCATTAAACAGAAAGAAAAATGAACTTCAAGAATGTTTAGTGCATTTAAATTAATTTAATGTTGAATCTGTTGTGCTGTTGGTAATAGTTTTTTTTTATTGAATTTATCCTTTGAGTGCTGCTGTTAGTGTGGTTTGGTGTTGCCTTATTGATTTCAGTTGTTGATTTTTGGATATGTGGTATAAAGAATGAGGTTGAATCGTGCTATAAGAATTTTTTTTTTGAAGCAAGTGAACTATAAATATTTATCAAGTCTTTTAAACTTTTATTATCAGAATATGTTAGCCTAACCATTGTCACCAAATTTAGAAAGAAGGCCAAGATGAATGAAATAGTAGACATTAGTTACCTGGTACTTGTTCCTATACAATGTTGCAGCTGATGCATGAGCTAACAACATATTATGTGTTACCAAATATGGCTCCGTTGAAGAATTTCCCTTAGAGCAATTAAATATAGAGGAAGGTGAACAATGTTGAGGTGGTAAGAATCCTATATCATAGCCACCTTGTGCAAAAACATTTCCTTCATTAATTGTCGTCCATTGTTTGACCCTGTCTCCAAACTCTCTAAAGCACACATTTGCAAATGCTGTGAAGTCTCTTCTACAAGAGTATGCAAGTGTACAGAATAATGTGTTAGTAATGTACAAATTAATCATGTATAATTTAAAGTTTAAATTTTGCTTCTTTTGTAAATAAATTTCTTAGCTACTTTCGATTCTTCACTTTCCAAGATGATCATGAAATTAATTAGGTATTTGAAGTTAGGGAACCATACACAATTTTTTTATTAACCCATCCTCCATATTCATCCTCAAGAGCTTGTGGTAAGTCCCAATGATATAATGTAACATGTGCTTGAATTCCTATAAGAACAACAGAAAAGACAAGAATAAGACCAGTATGGGTAAACAATTTAATTAAGCTAATTTCTTCCAAAGGCCCTTTAAAACAATTTCTATGGTTAAAGAATAAAATATTGTTATCTGAAGAGGAGTTATTTTAAATATTAATCTTAAATACTTTTAAAAAAGTCATTTGATATACTTCAGATTATTAGATACCTTCTGAGGTCTTTGATGAGTTTAGATTAGGTTAGAAGAGTATTTGGGATATTTATAGAACTTGAGACAATCATAAAAAAGAATCTCTTAACTAAAATAAGTGAGGAGTATAAAATATAAAGAGTTAAGAGTTCAAAAGATGCTGCCTTATTGATTTCAGTTATGGTTTTATGGATGATTATTTGATTTCTGGCTGTGTTACTGCTGTTTTTAACATTGTAAATGACTTATTGATTTCGGTTATAGGTAATAGTATTAATCAATAAGCAATTTGCTGGTAATAAGCAAATGATGCTGCTAATCCTAATCTTCCTAGTTCTAAGATACTCAGTCACAAGGTTCTAATTTTTAGCTTGGAAATATGTTGCTCTGGAAGTAGTGAATGGAAAACCACAATATCAATGTGTATTTTGTCTACAACCATTTAATATTTAGATATTTCTTTTTACTATGTAATTTTTGAGTTTGTAATTTGATAATATCATATAGATTTGGTTGATGATATTTCTAGTAATGTGATGTTAAGAGCTATTCTTTCTTTAGCTTTTATTGATTATGGAATTTTAAGTGTTGAATTTCTTTTGGTATGAGAGTGTGAATGTCTTGTTTAAACTATTTTTTGGTTGTTTAAATTTTTTTTATGAAGTACTGTCAAGTTCAAACAAGTGGTTTATAATTTCTGTAAAACATACAGGAGCTCTTCTTTCTTTATCAACTAATGATTATAATACTTTGAATGGTTTGTTTTCTTGTGATATGGGAGTGTTAAAACAGGTATTTTGTTTGTTCAAAAATTGTATAAGGTTAATGTTAGAAGATTGTCAGGTCTAATTCAGTTTTTATAATTTGGCTTAACATTTTATACAACTTCTCTATAAACATAAAGAAACAACTAAACATTGAGGGCTTCTCCGATTTACTATTTGTTAAATTGTAACAAATTTATGGCAAAACGTGTCCCTGCTTTCTTGGTATTGTGCATTCGCAAATTTTAATCCATTGAAAGAGAACCCATATAGTGATACAATAAAGTAATACCCCTTATGATGCAAGGAGATCTTCTATAATATATAATCAGCAATTTTGTAAAATTGTGATACTAGGAGCTCTTTTTTCGTTATCATTTTTTAGTCATGAAATTTTAAATTGTGATTTTCTTTTGGTATGAGAATATGAACATGTCTTGTTCAAACTGATTTCATGGTTGCTCAGATTTTTTTTATAAAGTTAACATTAGATTGTCAAGTTCAATTTAGTTGTATAATTTCTGTAAAATTTATATGTTGTTTTTACATGCACAAAGGAATAACCGGACAATTGAAGATTGAGGGATTTTCAGATTTGTTGTTTGAGTCGTGGCAACTTTGCAGCAGAGCATCGCACAAATTTTTTGGTACGTACTATTGCAAATATATAGTGTATTTAAAATAGAATTCTGGACAGACCATAAACCCATATCTCTAGCAATTCTATGATTGTAATGCTAGGGATTCTTCTATAATATATAGTTTTTAATGAGAAATTTTGTAGCATTGTGTTGATAGGAGCTCTTATTTCTCTATCAGTTAATGATTCTGAAATTTTGAATGGTTCATTTTCTTCTGATATGGGAGTGTTCAAACTGGTATTTTGCTTGCTCAAAAATAGTATAAGGCTAATGTTAGATTATCAACTCTATTTTTTTTTATAATTTCTATAACATTTTTATAAAATTTTTCTATAGACATAAAGGAACAATTAAGATTGAGGGCTTGTCCAATTTACCGTTTGATGAGTTGTTACGAATTTGTGGAAATGTGTCCCGGCTTTCTTGCCATGTGATTCTCAAATTTCTAATCTATTAAAAGAGAACCCATATAGTGATACAATAAACTAATACCCCTTGTGATGGTAGGAGCTCTGCTATAATGTATAGTCAACAAATTTGTAGAATTGTGATGCTAGGAGCTATTCTTCTTTATCTATTTAATAAACTAATACCTCTTGTGTTAAACTTGAATCTTTCTAGCATTTTTGTTACAATTTATTCATTTTCATGACCTTTTTTATTCTTTTTACTCTTTATGTTTGATTCTTGTGGCATTTAAAATTTTTCTCATTAAGAAAGACTTTTGTTTCGCCACGTCTTTAGTTCCGCGACATTGCTAAATTTATTGTCGGTTATCTATTTTACATGCAAAATTTGAAGAATAAAAACTAATTAGTTTTTTTATGTAGTCATATTGTATTGTTTCGAGTCATATTTTGCCCTAGAGTTCAAGAACTTGTGCTATGTTACTTTTTTTTTTCTTTATCTTTTTTCAAGTCATTTCATTATAATAGTATTTTAAACTTGAGATATACAATATTAATAATATTGAATAACACAAAGCCTCTATTTTCAAAATATTTACCAGAATAATAATTTTATTATGATTTTCATTCATTGCAAGAAGCTAGTAACAATATGAAAGCGAAGTAGCATTCATTTCTCTAGTAGAGTGCTAGGAGTAACGGAAAGCAATACGGAAATATATTTTATAGTAATGTTAATTCATGAGTGCTATTTTTATGTTTTGTTATTGTGCTATTTGCGTGATTTAGTTGTACTTTGGAAGTGCGAATGTTGTGTTGGTAAAAATTTGTTATTTGTGATATATCCTTGTGATTTATTTGTAATTGTTTTATATTTTATTATTATTGGATTTTGAAGAAGAGAATTTTGGACTTCATTTCGTGGTGTCTTGTGCCTATTGTTGTCATGTGGTACTTACTTTCATAGTTGTGAATATGTCAAATATTTTGTACTTGTGTCATTTCATAAATATAAATATTTTTCGTTTTCTTTTATTGTAATAGTATGCAGTAAATATAGCATTCAACAAAAATGGTTGATTTGATCGGAGAGTCATCGCATAACCAAATAGAGAATGTTTCAGCTGAGGTACATCTTTTTATCTGGATTATTCCAACGCTTAAGATGTTAAGCTTTATTATTGTTTGAAAGTATATTTAGAACGTTGAGGTCTACTGTTGTTTACTGTCTTTCAGGAAATAGACGAATTGTTAGTTGATAGTGATGGCAATGATGTTGCAGACCTGTTACTGAATAGTATAGGAAGTATCGGTCGGGTTAATTTCGTAGGTTTGAGCGTTGATGCTGCTAAGAAGTATGTATTTTCGGACCTTGATGTTGCGTATGCCTTTTACAATGCATTTGGGAGGGTCAATGGATTTTCAATTAGGAAGTTCAAGGTTGGGCGAAGTGAGATTGATAAGCGCATACTCTGGCAAACATTTGTGTGTTCGAGACAAGGATATCGTATTTTCAGAGGGGTTGATGAAACAAATAGGAAGAGAGCTCCAAAGCCAGAGACTAGGTGTGGGTGTGTAGCACAAATGCGAGTTCACATAGATGTTGGCAGAGACTGGTGGTATACAACATTATTTCAAAATGAACATAATCATGAGTTAGTACCCCCAACTTTGAGCCGGATGTTGAGATCGCAACGGAGAATGACTGATCAAGAAATTCAAAGAATGAACGACATGAGAGATGCTGGAATTCCCACAACCCAAATCTATATGCATTTTGCCGAGCAATCTGGTGGTTTTGAGAATGTTAGATTTCAAAGAAAAGACATGTACAACCAAATAGAAAAGCAAAGGCAATTGATGGAAAGTGATGTGACCGAAACGTTGAAGTACCTAAAGAAGCGGAAGAAATTAGATCCAAAGTTTTACTGGAGTTACGAGGTGGATAACAATGGTGTGTTTCGGCACCTAATCTGGATGGACGGGAAGAGCCGTGTTGACTTTGAAGTATTTGGTGATGTTATGGCCTTTGATGCAACTTACAAGAAAAATAAGTACAAGTTTCCATTGGTAGTTTTCTCAGGAGTGAACCATCACCTTCAAACAATAGTTTTTGGCAGTGCAATTGTGGCTGATGAAGGAGAAGGAACTTACATATAATTGTTACAGAGATTCGTGGAAGCAATGAATGGTAAACGACCAAATGCTGTAATAACTGATGGTGCCAAGGCTATGAAGCTTGCAATTGAAAAGGTATTTCCAGATGCACACCATAGGTTGTGCGGATGGCATTTGTTAAGAAATGCCACAGCCAATGTCTCCAACCCCAAGTTTACCCAACAATTCAGGAAATGCATGCTTGGCGATTATGAGATTGATGAGTTTGAGGAGAGGTGGGTGTCAATGGTTAATAGTTTTGGGGTTAAGGATATGGAGTGGGTTGAGACCACTTATGGGATTAAAGATATGTGGGCTACAGCACATATGAGAGGCAAGTTCTTTGCCGGGTTGAGAACTACATCGAGGTGTGAGGCACTACATTCGCAAGTTGCTAGGTTTGTAAAATCTGGCTATAGTATTAAGGAATTCCTCCATCACTTCCGCCGGTGGATGGGTTTGTTGCGGAATAATGAGGCTGAGGCTGACTATTACACCTCATACGGGTATCCGATAATGCAAACACAGGTGCAAGCATTGGAGCGATCAGGAGCAAGTGTTTATACAAGGGAGGTGTTCTACTTGTTTCGATCATTATTGTTGAAAGCGTCAAGTGTGATAATAGTTGATTGGCGAGAGACTTCATGTAGTGTGAACTATGATGTACGAAAATATTGTGAGTTAACACGAAAATGGGTTGTATCTTATTGGCCTGGTAGCAGTGAGTTTAGGTGTTCATGTCAACGAATGGAGTCATTTGGAATTCCATGTGTTCATATCATTCGTCTGTTGATATATCTTCAAATTACAGAATTACCTGAGTCACTGATATTGAAGCGGTGGACCATGAAAGCAAAAGAGGCTCATATAAGGTTGGAGCAGCACGGATCGCTAGTTGGAGATAGAAGTTATGAGAGTAGGATTGCTGCTATGAATGATGAGCTGGAGGGCTTGCCATTTGCTGCTTGCGGAGATTTAGGTGATTTCAAGGATGTTATGGAGTGGGTCAGAAACAAAAAGGCTGAATTATTTGCCAAACATGAAAAGAATAGAGAGGGAAGTTCTAAAAGTGCGGGTGAGAAATTCAAAACACGGACGGATGCTACTTCAAAAGAAGCTGGGGACAAAAAGAAAAAGCGAAGGATTCGGTGCAGCAGATGTAACGGTGTAGGACACAATCGGCGAAATTGTCGTCGTGGAGATGACCATAATCAAATGGAAAGTGGAGACGGAGGAGGTCCCGAAGATGATGACGATTGGTCTAGTCAAACCAGCGAGGAGGGGATCGAAGAAATGGTGAGTATTTAAGATATTGCTTCTTATTAATTACATGGTTGTCTAATTTTATTTTATTTTTGTTCTTGTAGGATTTTGATGTGACCATTGGTAATCAGAAAGGCAAGTATCGTTAGCTATTACTGTCTAGCCTTGGATGAAAGATGAATATGGATTTTAAGGGGTGAAGTATACGGTACAGATGCAAATATACAGATATTCCATTCGAGTCACAAAATTATTGATGGGTGTTGTGTCTGCTAGGGAAATGACATAAGAAAGAGAAAATGGTAATTAGCTTTTCTGCAATGTATATAACGGGTTTGTTATTTTATTAAGGTAGAAATGAGAGACAATTATACTAGACAAATAACAGAATTGTACTGCCACCGGTTGTTCATCTTTCTTTAGTTTATACGTTATATTTATTTTTTAAGTTGAATTTGAATTTTAATATCATACCCATAGGCAATAGCTATTGTTTTTAGTAAGAAACTTTATAACTAATCTGAACTACGATGTAAAATACACTAAGGCACTCAATTTTTATAATATTTATTTTCAATATTCAACGTTACAGATAAAAAAATGTAAAGAACAAAAATAGTCAACTATTAAAATGCTACAATTAAGATTTAGTTTAAAAGCCCGTGTATAAATTGAGTGCATTGTATCTAAAATATAATTATAATAAACTTTCTAGCACTATATCCAGAATATATATAATTTATAAAAAATATTTTCTTAAATAATATTTATCTATTTTTTATTTTTTTAATTTTTTAAAAAATTTAGTAAGATTACTTCATAAAACAAGAATATATTATAAGTGAGATATAAATTTAATTATAAAAAGAAAAAAATAATTTATTCGAATTAGGTTAAATAAATTTTGAAAGTTAAACCTAAAATTTAATTTAAGTCCAATACAAATTATTTTTAATTTTGATATATTTTATAATTAAATTTAATAATAGTTTTATAGATACGTATAAAATTTAAATTGTAACGGCAATCACTTATAAAATACACGCACTGGGACGAGAATATCTTTTCTAAATTCTATGTTATTAAATTAAATCTGAAATCACATATACCTACATAGCATAGAAAAAATTTAATTATTTTCAGTAAATATAATAATTTTTTATTTTGTTGCTTTTATCCGTTCTTCCTAAAAAATATTGTAGTTGTCATATTAATTCTTTAATATAATGCAAAATATATCTTATACAATGTCTTATATCATATGTACAACTTGAATATGTACAACTTGAATTAAAAATTTATGATTATAATTTTTGTGTTACTTAAATTATATTTTTGTATTATTTAACTAAATTTTTTATTTTTTTAATTAATTATTTTGCATTTTTATTAAAATGTATGGATTTTTTTTGGTATTATTCAACTAAACAATCTGCATAATTAAAAATAATTTATGTATTATGGAATGAACCAAATTTTTTTTGTGCCTTTTAACAAAGTTTTTGTTTTTTTTTTCTTTTGTTATTCATCTAAAACATTACACAATTTAAAATTACTTTACTTTAAAAAATATTTTTCACATAATTATAAATAAAAAATATTTTTATATTAATGTATTTACATATAATTGATGAATAAAAATCTTTTTTATTTGAAATATTTAAACATAAAACTTATTTTTATTTGTTAAAATAATTTTTTGAATAAACATAATTAATTTTTTATATAAACTCACCCAAATAAATTTTAAATCTACGAATATTCTAAGTTTACAATAATAGATAAATCTTGTAATAATCACAAGTTTATTCACAAATGACATAATCAACATTCCAAAATTAATATTTAAATTATCTTTTCATTTTCTAAACAACATACTAGCTAAATGAAAAAATAACTGGTTTACTAAAACACAACATTTTGTAATAAGGAAAAAATATATATATATATATATATATATATATATATATATATTATTTTACCGCCATATAGCTACAGATTATTTTATCTACTAGTATATTACATTTGGAAAAGAAAAAAGAAAATAAATTTGAGTAAGATAGAATTGGAGAGTACATAATTGAATTTCAACGAAAAAATAATATGCATATAAAAGCTGTGAAACTAAAAAATCCTAAATATCAAGGAGTACATATAAAAGATAAATAAAAAAAGTAATTGATGTAACAAATAGGTCCCATAACAAATAACATAAATACCAAACAATCAAATCAAATGTATTTTATATTTTCCTAATAATAAATAGGGTGACCATCTAATTGCCAACCAATGCTTTCCACCTAGCTGCAGAACGATGTCTGACCATGTCATTATATTCATTGTGAGTCCCATTTAAAGTTGCACATGTCGCAAGCATTCGAATTTTAGAATCAAGAGACTACAAAAAGTAGAAGTTAAATTAATTAGTGTGTCAAAAGAAACAAAAAGTACACATGGTAAAAATTTGTTAACTTACCCTAGCAGTGAGATTGGGTTGAAACATGTCCTCCATTGCCATCCACTCAAGTAGGATCATTATAAAATACAAGTAGGAGTTATCACTATAAAATACAAGTCATTAATATAATTAGGATCATTATTATTCATGATCTAGTTAACAAGCATATCACAATAAAATAGACTGTACACCTTGTGTTGCAATCAGGGATGCCACGAGCATTACAGAGAGGCCAATTGTCCATTGGAATGATTTTTTTGTCTAATATATTAGTGCTGGAGTACGGACCAGAGAAAATGAAATCTAATAGACCGAGCTATGGCTCAAAACAAAATGAATTACAAAAACATATTAATGACGAATGAACTTTAAATAACATTTATATAAAGAATTTAAAATTAAATAAAAAATTGTGTTTAAAAAATTATTTTCTATTACACAATAATAAGTGATATTAGAAAATATATAGTTTACTCCACTATCAACAACTAAAAATACACCAAGAAGATTAAATATATCACCGTCCATCTCATGACGAATTTTTTTGGAGATATCTCGCTTTGGGTTTGGATATGAATCAAGTTTATATACCTTTCCCTCGTCAATAGATATTACCATCAAGAACCAGTGAAAAATGTCGTCAATGAGTGGAACATATATCTGTGTGGACATATTCATGGACAATTAGAGTAAAAAAAAAAATCCAAATAGAGGGTGAGTGAGAATAAAATACATATTTTAACGCAGAAGACTTCGGCATCCAGATGTTTTTGTACTTTTCATACACTTCTTGACGTAGCATATCTGGGTTAAGGGCATCAACCTAATTTTTGAGATTATAAATTGTTAGTTTTAGTGGGACTGTATATTTTATGAGGGTCAGTTACCGAAATTTCTTACCCCAAATTGTGGTGGTAGAGACCAAGTTGTTATTTTGTTGGACATATCTTCAAAGGCATCATCAATACGTTGTGTCATTGTTGTTTTAAGGGCAGCCAGCATTAAAATCTACATGAAAATAAACATGTAATTAACTAAAGCATATTTTTCAAGAATCTAATAAAAATTACCGTATTTACTTACATTAGAGTGTACTTCATTACCAGGAATGAGACACTGAAAATCTGCCCGACTCATCTCAATATTTTTATTTTTGAACAAAGTTTCCCTGTGTAGATACAACAAAGTTGTAGTTGTATAAAAACTTACAAAAGACAAAGAAATAAATATTCGACATCAATAATTAACTTATTTATATCTGTGTTTTATTTTTGTTAAGTAACTAACTAAATGTTTTTACCCTTCGTATAGGTCGTGGCCAAATACATAAAGTGATATTTGAGTAGTGTCAACTGCATTTCCTTAGTTGGACGGAATTTAGACTTCAGTTCAACTGGGAGTACACAACCAATTTCAGCTGATAGTATTCTAGGTCCATTAGATCCTTTTGGTCTGTCCCTCTTTCGCCCAGAACAAACATTTTCACTTGAGTTGTGACATTTAGGTGACTAGTTCAAAGCATATTTGGATGCTTTTTTTGCCTACACGAATTATATAAAAAAAAACTAAAAAATTAATAACTAAAATATATGAATACTGCAAATGAAAACAAGTACCTAAAAAATCTATATACCTTTTCACGAAGATAGGTGCGAGTATAATTGATATTTCTTGATTGTGCTATTATTTCTTCGTCCAGGTTGATAATAGTTATCTTTTGAGATTTTTCATTCAGCGGAGTACTAGTATTCTCAGGCTCGCTTCCACCAAGAATGACATCAGTATCTTCTTCTATATTTGCATAATCTTTCTCAAATACTTCCTTCCCTTTGACCCCGTCAGCTGGAACATGCCGTTGTGGCATTTGATCAGGAGCTGCTGGGCGGTCTCCAAGGTCCAAAACTGCAACTTGAAGAATGGCCATCTCTCCCTTCATATTGTTGTACAATCTCTCCAGATCGGTTATTTTAATATGCAAATCCTGCAAAATAGAATATTAATATTAAAAAAAAATTAGTTGCAATCGTGCATAACAGATACACTTGGATTGGAATACATCGCACCTTCAAAGAGGCAACTATGCCGTCAACAACACTGTTGGAGTGGAGGGTTCCAATCTGACCAGATTGGTTTTCATTGATACTTTTATCAACACACTTGGAGGTATTATTGTCAATTTCCATTCTTAAGCGGGAATGAAAATATTTTTCACGGTTCGGAGGTTCTTATGTAGTGCAAAGTTATGATGCTGCCCACTAAGAGCACGTAACATTTACACGAAGCGCATGACGTAGTCAAAGGATAGAGTTCATGGCAGTTACAACAAGTTCATTATCTTTTATTTCAAAAGATCCACAACGTTCACATTAGTGGGTAACAGAATCAAAAATTAAAATGAAATTATACGTAGATAGTTATTCACTGAATTACGTTGTTAGTAATTTATTCAAAAAGAAATTAAAATTTGAAGCTATTCAATATAAAATAAAATTCTACAGAAATATAATTAAATAATTATTCTATTTAATATCAGAAAACTTTTAAATATAACAATACAACGATATTTCAATAATTTTTAACCATTAATTTTAATTATATTATATTATATATATATATATATATATATATATATATATATATATAATGATTAGGATCCACCGTTAAAAGTTAAAAAAATACCGAAATAGCCATGTACTCATTCACTTGCAAATTTTCCCTTCATATATAATTAAGAGTACTTTATTTTTCTATAAAAAAAAATGTTCACATTTCATTTTATTCATTTATTATAAAAATTTTGTTGTCATATTATTCGATTAACCAAAGAAAATAACATGTTATCTTAAGAGAAACTAATAAACTATATTTATTAATTCTTTTAATACAACATAATAAATTTTAAATGTCCTTTTGAATAATATATATTAATTAAAGTAATATAATTATTCCAAATACAATATTTTAAATATAGTAAATAACACGTTTAAATAAAAAAATTGTTAAAAGTTATATCAATATTTTTTATATGCATTTTTTCATTAAATTTATTTTTCATTGTAAGACCAATTATAAAAAGTAAATTTAAATATTTGATTTTATTTTCTATTTGGTTCGAATTTCATCTACTGGGAAAGCGTCCAACTCAACATGTCCCAATTTTGGATTCCTAAAAAAAAGACATTATCCATTTTTTTAAAATAAAACAACAACAAAAAGAGAAAAGCCGGCTATCGGAATCGAACCGATGACCATCCCAACCAGAATAGAATGCAAGATCGGATATAGCTGGTTTTCCGCGAAATCTAACGCGTTAAGTATCCCGCCTGGGGAGTACGTTCGCAAGAATTTAGGGGGATCTGGTCGAAAGACCGGCCGGCGCCCACCCGCAAGTCTGCCTGTTCAAAAGAGTCTTTCAACTCGGGATGAATGTTATCGTAGAGTAGGTAGCGTAAGAACTCGACCTCTCTTGAGGCATCATATTAATCTGAAATAGAGGCCTTGTAAGTAGTTAACTCCTTAAGCCGAGAAAGCTAACAAATTTCTTGCCAATCACTGCCCTTGCGGCTCCTAGCTTTCTTGCTCTATCTATTAGACAACCACCACTGATTCTTCTACATTCATAGAGTGATTTGCATAAAAATAAGTGGTAAGAAGTCGAGAAGTCAACTAATTTCTAGTGCTTTCCACAGGGAATCCTGAAGCTTGACCGGCTTGACAGGTGCCTCTTTAAGAAATCTCTAGCCAACCTTCCTGTAAAAGATCTTTTCTTAACATCGCTAAAACACTTCCCATTTTCCATATCCCACTGCTCATGAGTGAAAGTTCGCGCTCCATAGCCCCGCTGTTGTCGGACGTTCATCAGTAACCGGTGTGATGTTAGCAATGGAATGCTTTTTTCGCTCCTCTCACATTCGTTCGAGCTGTTGAAAATAAGGATCTTGATAGAAAAAAAAACCTAATGAATTTCCATTTTTTTCTTTGGCCAAATTTTTGATTTGAGAAGCAGATGAATAATCATCTGCTTCCGGAAGAAATCGAAGAATTTCTTGGGAATCCTACAAGAGCCAATCGTTCTTTTTTCCTTGTGAAGCTTGACATTTTGGAAGAATCGCAAAAAAAAGAAGTAATCCAACCCACGGAATCGACTTGAATGGGCTATTTGAATCTATATGTGTGCAGCCAAGGATATCTCATCAACCGGAACATGCCACTAATCAAAGGCTGTCATTTCTCTACCTCGGCTGCCTTGTCTTCTTCAGTTGGAACATAACCCAACCTATAAGTTGCCTTGTGATTCACAAAGTTTGGTGACCCCTTGCTCTTTCTTCCCCAAGCCAAGTCCAGGGAAATGTCCCAGAAGGCAGCCAGGGTTTGCTCCTGCTCGAACTTTGCGTTCTCTACATGGTGAATTGCTTGCTCAATTTGAGAGTCAAGCAGTGGTTCCTGCTCTTGCCTCTCATGAATCTACTCGGCCATTCCGGGAACGGGCTTCCCAAAAAGCCAGCCCCGGGCCGGGGTCGGCATAGAATGAAGGGGACGGCTCTAATGTTGTGTTCGACCTCCTATCTTCTCTCGCTTCAAGCGCTAAGCTGACTACGCTAGCTACTCTAGCACATTCGCTGTCCTCTGGCAGCATTAGGGATGTCTGACTCCGAGCTCGGTCTATCCACATCATAGACCTTCTGGCGCTTTTCGCCAGCGACACCTCCAGAATCTCCGTCGCCATCTACGCCGTCGGCACCTTCCGTTCCAAGAAAAATTCTTAGGGAGTAAGAAATAGAAAAAAACTGGAAATTCTTGCTCCCATTGGACCGTCTGTATCTACGTGCATTAAGATTCCGATTCATGGATCTCTCGGTTCGAGAAATCAAAATAAGAGGATCGAACTTACTAGCTTTGCGATAGGAGCTTGCGCGTTCGAGCAAGCGTAGCCTTCAGTGGTCGCGGTTGCGAATTAGCAGCAATGATTCCGCGCAAATGCAGGAGCCTTTTTCCTTTTTCCGCCTTTCGTCTTTCCAGTCAAGCAGTGGTTCCTGCTCTTGCCTCTCATTTTCGTTTGAAGTAAATTCTGGAACGGGCAGAGTCTGAGGGAAACTTTTTCGGTATCAACAGCAAACCAACCAGAAGGACTGGAGCTGTTGGATGTTGCAGCCCTTTTTTTGTAGACTAGGCTTGATAAGCTAAGCTATTTAACGACGCTTTTGGAGGAGTCAACGAGCTCGTCCGCGTCCTCTGTCCATGGGCCTGCTGGTAGTTTATCCCCGGATGCGAGCGATACCGATCCTTCGTCACCACTTTGCGGAAAATGGTTAGATATCAATATGTTAGATACCTGTGACTCGATTAGTGGAATAACATCACAGGGACGGATTGAACAGCAGCAGTTAGGGAAGCTAAGGAGACGTCAATTTCATTAATTCCCCTTCCTGCATATCCATACAAGACCCGAGTAGGCGGGTCGAGGTCCTACGAGGTAACCACTACTCGGAGTACCCTCCCAAAAGGAAAAAGATCTTTTAAAAAAGGAAGAAAGAATCAAATCCGAGGAATAGCGTAGTATAGATGTGTCCTTGGTTGAGCGTAAGCGAGAGGGAGAGGAGTGATAACGAATCGGATCCTGACGTACCAGTAGGTACCAGAGGAGATTTGCAACCAAACATCTTGAACAACTTATTCGATTTTCAGCATCTCTCGCTTAGCTCTGTGTCCTCGCCGGGTAGTAGTCAATCCGATGTAGCTAATTCGACCGGCATTAGTAGACGAGTACAAATGAATAGATTGTCTTTTCGCACTTAGGCGCACAGCGTGCCATTGGTAATGATTCTACTACCTAACTATTTACAGCGAGACAGAGTCAAAGAAGGATCGCTGTAAAACCACTTGTCTCAGTCTCGTTCGAACATCTTAGGGTTCACTTCAAGCACCAACTGATGCCAGACTTCTTTAGTCTCATGCTCCTAGAAGGCTTTTAGAGACTAGTACGAGAGGACCGGGAAGGACGCACCTCTGGTGTGCCAGTTATCGTGCCCACGGTAAACGCTGGGTAGCCAAGTGCGGAGCGGATAACTGTTCCATCCTTCAGGGATGTTCGGTAGGTGTCCGAGCTTCCTAAAAAATCCTTCCGGCAAGAATGCTGCTTGAACTTTCGGCTACTGGACTTTCGCCATCTAGGGTGCAGCACGTCATAGATGAGATGAGACTGATATTGAAATATGCTCCATGGATATAGTGCTCATATACTATATATATATATAGTTCGGGATCATCCACTATAGACATAACCTACCTTACCATACATATGATTATATACATAAGATTACTTAAAATATTTAAAATATATATCATGTAAAAAATAGTTTTGACACAAATGTATTGTGTGGGAAATAATCAATACTAATTCTTCTAATTTTTTGTTAGTTTTCTTTTAAACTAATTAATTAGATATGTAACATACATTTAATTATATTTTAATTCTTAAAATTACAAATTTAATATTAAAATTGAAAACAAATTTTAAATAATAAAATCTTCTAAGTTATTTAACATGTAAAATGTATATAATAAATAAATTTAAATTAACAAAATAAGATTAATAAAATAGGTTGTTATTATATGAACAAAATCAATTTTAAATTTGACTAATATTATTTAAAGGTTACTTATTTATAAAGTTATTAAATTTATTTATTTTCTCAAACTTATTTCGTTAGAAGAAAATTTATAAATTTATATACAAAATAAATTATTATTATTATTATTGTCAACAATATTAAACATTATGATGATATACATATATTCTTATTTAGTTATTACTGTAATGCAAGGTTCTGAGAGTTCAAACTGGCTGATCGAATCATAAATAGGTGGAAACAACGAATCAGTTAGATACTATAACAGGAAGATTTAGAAACCATAGTCGGTCGGTCAAACTAAACTGGGATCCGGTCGATTTTCTCCCAACAGTCCAAAATCTCGCTGTTTGGTTTAGAGGAAAGGAACCCTAACCAAACAACCAAAGTCCAAAATGTTCAGTATCACCCTCGTGTATTAGAAATTAAAAATTCAATTTTGATTTAAAGAAATGTTAATTATACTTTTAGTTCATTTAAAAAACCAAAATACCTTCTTTATAACTCAAATAAACTTAAACTTTAAAGAAATTTTAAAGTTTTTTTACTTTTTTCATAGATTCTATTTTAAGAGAGTAAAAGATTCTTATAGCGTTTAAAAAACAAAATCAAAATCGACACTAATAATCTGCCGCTATCTTAGAACACTCGTTAGTATATAAAGTCATAAAAACAAAAGTACTTTTGTTCAATCAATAGATACTGAGAAACAAATATTAATACTCTATGGTAATTGCAAAAACTTTACATTCTAATAAGTTAAGCTTTAAGAAACCATTTTAAAAATAAAGTAGAATTTTTTCTCATTAAAATTCACTTAAACGAAATCATAACACATTAACATATAAAAACAAAATAATTATTTTATAAAAGATCATACTATTTGTCTGATTTTCTCAATAAAATTCATACTTGCACTTTTATTTCATATTTTTAATTGAAAAGATAGCAAAAAATCAATTAAAAATAAATTTATCAACAAAGATAGTAACCATTACTACAAAACTAAAGTTTGAATGAATGAAAGCTTTACGGCCGCAGTAGTTTGTGTTGAATTAAAAAATTAACTAAATTAATTAGTGATGACAAATGTTATTTTTGGACAAAATAAATAATTAGTCTTGATTATTGATAATTGTATGTTGCTAATTTATTTATTAAAATATTGCAGGCCAAAACTTTGTCTAGCAGTCCAAATTGGAATGAAAATAAAAACATCAAGGCTAGTAGGTTGGTTAATCAAGTGAAGCCCAAAAGAAACAAAGCCAAAGAAATCAAAAGGGTTGCCTAATGGATATCCGATCCAAGCCCGAGTTGATTTCAAATCCCCCCATCTTGCTTCCAAAGCAACGTTCTTTTTTCCTGTTTCAGTCAAATCATAGAACTCAGAAAAAGTAAGAAAGAGAGCTTAGTTCCTAAGCTAGTCATGAAAGAAGAAGGAAAGAGAAGGTTAAGCAAAGAAGGGTAAGGTCTAATCAACCATTTCCTTAAACATGCAACACACTTTCTTCTCTTCATCTTCAACTCTCTGCCACTCCGTTTTGAGCTATATGGAAAAGAGGATTTCTATTCTTTACTGCTGTGTATCTACGGTCATAAGTGATTCTTGGGGACCAAGTTAGTTTTCAAGGGTTCAAATTCGATTTACCATTGGAAGACTTTTGTGGTTGCTGCTTTATGGCTTTCGGTCAAGATAGAGAAGTCAGAAACAAATTTTTCATTGTGAGGATTAATGGGAAAAAGTGAGATAGTGGGTTGGTGAAGCTCAAGGCTCAAGAAGTTGACCTAGGAAGAGCAACCAAGCAACATGCAAGGAGATAAAAGAAGATTTTCTGTTCATTCAGAAGTAAGGAGAGATAACCAGTGTATTGAGGTTTTGTTCTGTGAAGTGTTCTTTGAAGAAGTTCAAACATGTTGGTGTTAGTTTCTCTCTTTTCTGTTGTGTTCTGTTTTCTGATATTCATGAGACAAAAATAAATTGTCTCATAAAATTCCGCTGCTAAGTTCAAACAGAATCAGAATTGAAAGATTGTTTGAAATAGTCATTTCAGTAACTTAAAAAGAAGGCATAGATTCAACCCCTCATTCTCTAAGTCTACCACAACCTTCAATTTGTTCATTTCATATCTGAATATTGGGTTCACTTCTTTCTACAGTCTAATGACGTACACCACAGCAAAAACTAGTTAATTCTACTTAATTGGTTATTTTTGGATTTTATTCTGTATACACATTTAGAAAGAAAAAGTAAAAAGAAAAATATTTGACAAATAAAATTTTCAAAAATAGCTCATGCAAGAATTATTTAATATGGGTAATTACTAATGAACATGAGCAAAAATATAGTAACACATCATCATGTTTTGTGTCAAAAAACAAAAGAAGGAAGAAATTAGCGTCACTCAGATTCGAACCTTAGACCTTCACTGTGTTAATTTGACGTGATAACCAATTATACTACGAAATCATTTAATGTATTTTATATTCTATTCAATACAAATCAATATTAAAATGCATCCATGAATTGAATATATCAATGTGATGTGGCTCTGGCTTTTGGAACCCTGAAAAGTGAAAACGGAAAACCCCTAAAATATTAAAACAATAAAACATCTCATTGTGCCGTCGCTCATTGCAGTTGCGCCAACACCCCATGCCACTGCCTCACACAATTAAGGTCTCTCTCTCTCTCTCTCGTTCGGCTTCATTGTATATGTAATTTTTGAAGCCATGATTTCTAAACATATTTTATAGAGTATTCAGTGGGATTGACTGTTTGGTAATCATGCTTTTGTAATTTTCTCATTACGAACATAATTATATTGTCATCATAATAAACATGTTAACCTTCTTTAATAATTTTAATATATGAAAGAAAAACAAATTATACTTTTAAGTGAGTATATATATTTTTTAAATTAAAATTATATAATAAAAAAATCCTTTATCATTATTTTCATATTTAATGTTATAATTTTATTTTTCATAAAATAAAATTATTATATATTTGTTTATTTTTTACGTGATATATATATATATATTAAATAAATTTATATAACACAAAATATTTTATCATTGTGTTTATATTTAATATTACAATTTTTTACATAAAATAAAATTTATTTAAATTTTAATATTATATACATATTATATATTTAATATTAATTTTTCTAAGATTCTAATATATCTTTTTTTTTTTTTTAATTTGGTGTATGAATTCTTAACTTATTTCTTATGTATTATTTATTTTAATTTTAAAGCCCAAAAACTTGTTTTTTGTACAGACATATTATAATTAATATTCATATGTTTTTTTTTTTTGGACTTGAGCCCAATATGTAAAACTTACAAAAAAAATTTAAATTTTTAAAAACAAAAAGTGATTAACCTGATTAACAGGTTGCCTTTATAAATCCAGGCCATTCAAATAAAATATAATAAATGAAGAGTTTAGATTTAACCAACTAACAAGGTGTGCAGCACTCCTTACTTAGCAAGGAGCGTTTAAGGATGACCCATGTTAAAGCAATCATAATAATAGAATTTCTAGAAGCAGAACAAAAAAATGACAAAAGAGATGAGGACATGAAGGGTGTGTTTGGATTTGCGTTGAAGAAGAGAGAAGTTCGTTCGTTTGAGCTTTTTAAATGCTTCATTTTTATGTTTGACAATATTTTTATCCTGTAAACGTAGAAGCGATTTTTGTCTTCAATCCTAGTTTACCAAAAGCTAAAAATTCTAGCTTTTCCGTTGATCTTTTCACATTGGATTGAATTTTATGTTCTATGTACTAATTATGTCCTTCATATTTATATGTTTATTATTTTTTTATAATATTTTTTTCTAATACTCTCTTATGTATATTATTATTTTTTATAAAATTTTTGATTTTTTATATGAGTTTTTTTTACCGTTATTGTTATTTTTTTTGTATGGAATATTTTTTTACTTTGTATTATGATTCTATTAATTCTATTAGAGTACTAAAAAATATTGAAAGTACTAAAAAAATATTAAAATTTATTTAAATATTTAAAATAAAATTATAAGATAACATAAAATAATTATTTAAATTTATATAATTTTTTGTAATTTTTCATCTAAAAGTGATTTTGAATAATATAATCTAAACAATATTTAGTTTACTATAATCTATTTTGAATAAAAATTACCAAACATAAATCATATTAATACCAACTCACTTTTGATTTAAATCAATTTTACAAAATCAATTTTATACAAACTTTTGTTTGCAAACTGTAATCCAAACATATGAAGTTGTTGTAGTTGACTTGGTTTTGTAGGGGATTGAGCGGGTTGGCAGGGTAGGTCAGGATATCGAGAAGGCATTTGCTAGCAAAAATCATTAAAATAAACATAAACAAATTATTCCAAATAAAATGTGTTTGTTATTCTTAATACATTTTTTTTTTCAAAATGAAGGGATTATTTTATAATAGCATTGAAACACCAATTCTTTTTTGCCCACGAATAATTGTAGAATAAACACCATTCACTAAGTATATTCCTAAAACTCCCATGTGCAATTTTAAAGAGTAAAAATTATGCATCATCAATTATTGACATCATTTTTCGATGAGTTATTCAAGGACATGAACATTACCAACATTTTACATTTTGAAAAAAAGAAGAGAATAACAACTTCATGGGAAGAAGCATGGAACCCCTGCAGAAAACTTTGTGATTAATGGTCAATCAAAATTGATAGAAAGAGAAAGCCAAGGAAGGTGATATGTTCCAATGGTGACAATGTTTAAAATTGAATAACAAGGGCAGCGACATTAATAAAAATAAAGAATAATTAAAAAATCACATAAAAGAGGAGTGACATATTATGACTTTTAAGACTGAACAAATAATTTTCCAGTACGAATATTTTAAAAACTTACTTTAACAAGATACACAATAGCTCAAAATTTAAATAGGGATAATTCGGTGCACAAATATTTTATATTAATGCAGAGTTTGAAAAAGAACCGTAGTTAGCACTTCGTTAAGGGAAGAGTTTTTTCTGCTTAACCACACCACCGAATTATACTCAATTCAATAAAATATTATTGAATTGGATTTCGGAACCATCAATTCCTGAGCAAAATATAGGGAAATAGGGAACATTTCTAACGGTGGACCCATTTTTTTAGGGCAAAGGTGATATACAAGGCCCATAGCCCACTTTGGACGCCAATGTGACGTTTAAAGCATCATAGCCCAACTGTAAAAAGTAAAAACAACAAGGCCCATATCTCAATGACAGACTTAAGAATAAGGTTTTAATTTCGGACTTTGTTAGGTAGATAATGACTTTTGTGAACAACATAAATAATAGATTGTAAACTTGACCCAATAAAGTAAAAACACACTACACTATTAAATTACCCACCTAAATCTAAATATTAGCATAACTATCCGCACACCTAGTAAATTGAACATCCAATATATCTATTGTTCACATTATTTAGTATTTTCATTATTTACTTATACTTTTCCATTTCATTACCAGAATCACTTGTTTTGCATGCTTATGGAATACAGATAAAATTTAAGAACATTTTGAAGTATCCACGTCCAATATTTCTGTTTTAGTTGTAAATTTCTCTGCATTTTTTCTGCAAAGGAGTCACTCCTTTCTTATCAAAAGTTTCCTGAGGCTCCGCCCTTGCCCATGGGCCATGGTATTAAAACAGGGAATAAGCCCATATAATGCATCTGCTCTACTCTGCTTCTTTGGACTCCAATGTGAAATTTTAAATCATCATAGCCCAACTGAAAAAACAACAAGGCCCACATCTCAATGACCAATGTAAAAATAAAACTGGTTTTGCATTTTTTTGCAATACAAATAATAATTTAATAATATTTTGAAATATTTATCTCCTAGTTTTTATACAAATTTAAGTATTTAACCATTACAAATAAAGTTTAATTTAATTTAATATATTATTATCTGATTAAATTCATTTCTAATGTTATTTATGAAAAATATATACTATGTCGATGTAATATACGTCATCAAATATTTATAAAAAGAAAACTTGTTTATACCTAAAATACGTTTAAAAAAAACGTAATTCCCTAATTATTAATTAATTAATTCTTAGTTTAACCATTTATCATCACATCATTTGCAACGGCAAGTCCGCACAACAATATTACCTACCGGTCGTACCCATCATTATTTTTATTTCTTACAATTTTTTAATTAAAATTTTCGGCAATTTTATTTCAAAGGAAAAAAAAAAGAGAAATTTTAAGGAATATCACCAAAAAGCAAAAACCCTCTTTGTGTTTTGAGCTTTTTCGAACACGAGCCTTGATCTACGCCCATGGCTACCACCAATGGTTCTTCTCCGGTAACTTCTATTCTTCTTCTCCTTCTTCCAATCCCTTTCCCTTTCTATATTCCTATTCTTCAATGTTTCAAAATTGGTTCTTGTTTGTGTTACTGAGCTGAATTGCAATGCCACAGCGAGCTGCTGAAAACACAGAGAACAGCTTAGAGAAGATCAAGCGTCAACTTGCTTCAGGTTCTGGCAGAAACTTGTTGCAGGGTCCTCTTCTCAAGCGATCTGAAACCGTAAGCTGAAATTGCTTTCTCCTTTTTCATATTTTCCGTACTTTGTTTGCTGTCTCTCAATTTTGATCACCAATTGTTTGTTAAAATTTCTGTTTTGTAATTTCATCTTATGATCCTTTTCATTGGTACCCATTTATTTAATACTAGTTATTTTTCTCAATTCTAGTTTAAAGTTCCAATTTTTCCTGGGATACATAGGTGATTCACTTTTCATGTGTCTTTTAGAGTTTCATTATGTGATTCATTGAGTTCCATGATTGATATTTTCAGAAAATATACATGCTGTGTGTTTACTTAGGATGCTTAAGTACTGCATATTGAATTGATATTTGCTGTGTTTGCAGCTGAGAAAATGGAACGAGCGTTGGGTAATCTTGGATCCAACAACTGGGAGAATGGAATACAAGTATGTGTATTATGATATATGTACTTTTCTTTGTCAGGCTTAAAAAAACTATGGATAGTAATGTTCTACAATGTTTTGCTTGGATTTTAGGTTAAGAAGAAATGAGCCAACTGTTAAGGGAACAATTATATTTGATGCCAATAGCACAATTACTGTATCTCCTGTGAATTTCCAGTAAGATTATTGTCTTTAAGATTGGCCTGTGTTTAATAATTTCTTTTTTATGAAATTCTTTTGGACTAAGTTTGTTTGTGATGCTCATTGGCAATGTATTCATTTGTTTGTGTTTCAGTGGGCTACCAAAGTATGATGGGTGCTGCTTTTGTATCCTTTTTGTCCCAATTTTTTTCATCACTTTTATTAGCACTTAAGAATCATATATGCTAACAAATGAACCAAAAATTGCCCTACTTGTTACCTCTTTAACTGTCTCCAAAAGATATTGGGACACCACAGAAAAAGGATTACTTCCTCTGTGCAGAGACTCCTGGTGCAGCTAGAGCATGGGTGTCGACTTTACAGTAAGTTTAATCATCACACCCCCCCCCCCTCCTTTTTCCTCATCTCTTTGGGCGGCCAAGTTGAGAGAATACGATCTTATTAATACTATATTGGTGTGCAATATGTTTCTGTCTATGGTAAAGTTCTTTGTTGTTGATGCAATATCTTCTGATCTATTTCATTATCTGACATCAGGGCAACACAGTTAGTTCTAAAAGCGCATAAAGAAGCTGTGAATTCCTTAAGTGGGAGTGGTTCTACAAAATTAGGAACTGTTGCAACAGTTGTTGCTGCAGCAAATTCAACGGCCTTGGAATGTTCTAAAGAAATTGAAGCAGCAATGCAGATTTCTCTCAGAAATGCTCTAGGAATGATGACAACAAAGCCTACCGATGGTCCTATGGATGATTTAACAATCATGAAGGTACAATTTAATCCTGGTTCATTTCATCTTTCTAGGCTCCACTCCATAATTAAACTTTGTAAAGTTACATGTACAAGTGACTATATACTATGTATTTTATCTTGTTTATATCTCATAAACGTACAAAAGAATTCCATAAACCCTGCTAGCTATGCTTTTAGGTTTCTCTCCGATTTTTTCATTGTTTTCTTTTGGTTTGGAGGACACTTTTCATAGCTTTTGATTCATTAAATTTTATAAAGATTTGAATCCATTTAAATTCATATATTTGTTTCTATTAGATGCTTAATCTCTATTACCCCCTTTCTTAATTTATCCAATTTCTCCCTTCATCCTGGAATAAACTTAGCTTCACTATTGATAGGGTGATTAAGAGATGGGTGAAGGATACAGTTACATTTCACAATAAAGAAAACCTTAATAAAAGGAAGAAGTTAGAACATGTCTATGGTTGTGGCAAGATAGATACTGTAGTTGATCAGGAGAAAGTATTAGACTGGGGTGGAAAGAAGAGAGCGAAAAAAGGGTTTTTTTTTTTCCTTTTTTTTTTGGGGGGGGGGGGGTTTGATATGGAAGATTGATTGATTTCACGACAAACATTTGAAAGGAGTATGCATGGTGAATATAATAGAGAAGGGAAAATTTTAATTTGAAAAAGATTTTGTCCCCGTGTATTATTGTCTTTTTTTTATATATATGAGATGCTTTATTGCTTTTGATTTGGTTCTGAAGATGGTACACTACTCTGTAGGAAACACTAAGAGTCAAGGATGAAGAGCTGCAGAATCTGGCCCGTGACCTTCGTGCACGTGATTCAACTATAAGAGATATAGCTGATAAACTATCTGAAACTGCTGAAGCGGCAGAGGCAGCAGCATCTGCTGCTTATACTATGGATGAGCATCGGAGAATTGCTTGTGTGGAAATTGAGCGATTGAAAAAAGATTTAGAGAAGCAACAGGAGTTGTCTGCGCAGAAGGTATACCATTATGCTAGTCCATTTGAAAATTGTTCTTATCTTTTTACCCACTTCTTTTATTTGCAGCTTGAAATTTGAGTTACCGTTAGTAAATGCTTTGGAAAAGTAGCCCATAGCTTTTACTTGCAATGAAATTGTCTGAGTGATCAATTTGTCTTTAATTTTTATTATAGCTAAAGGAGTATGAGGAAAAGATTACGGGATTAAGCAAAGAAAGAGAGCAGTTAATCAAGCAGACAGAGGCAGCTATTCAGGAGGCAAATATGTGGCGTTCTGAGCTGGCCAAAGCTAGAGAGCATGACGTAATCTTAGAAGCAGCCGTAGTAAGGGCAGAAGAAAAGGTTAGAGTTGCAGAGGCAAATGCCGAAGCTAGGATAAAGGAGGCTGCACAGAGAGAAGCAGCGGCAACAAAAGAGAAGCAGGAGCTCCTAGCATATGTGAACATATTAAAAGAACAACTTCAAAGGTTCATTTTTCTTTTCTTATTTCTTCCGTTGCATGAAATGCTTTTAATTAGGTTTTACAAGTATGCTTTCGTTTTCTGACCTAACCTAAAACATACATGGAGTTATTACACATCAATACTCGATAGAAACAGGGAATTGAAATGAAATTTTGGATATTTTGTTTATTTGTTTTGTCGAGTTCAATTACTTGGATATGTATATCCAGCTATGAAATGTGCAGCTGTCATGAAAATGAAGTTGACAATGGCCAATGTAACAGGCAACACATTGATACAACTGAAGTTGAGAAGACAGAAGCATGCTCAGATACAAAGCACGTTGACCCGACAGATGAGAATGTGGATAAAGCATGCCTAAGTGTTTCCAGAGCGACTCCCATCCCCACAGAGAATGTAGTTCACATGGCAACCGATCAAGTAAATATTCGACCAGTTGAGGACAGCGAATGGAGCGATATTCAGGCAACAGAGGCAAGGGTAGCCGATGTAAGGGAAGTAGCACCAGAAACTGATGGAAGCAGCTTAGATATTCCTGTGGTTAGCCAACCAGGTGCGAATCATCATCATGAACAAGGATTAGGCTCTTTCCATCAGCCATGATGTTGTTCGCACATGCATACACAGAAATTTTCACCTGTAGGGAATGTAATTATATCATTTGTTGGATGAGCGTGTAAACATAATTATTGATTTTCAGTTGACTAATCTGTTATATGACCTTCCCTTAAAGTGGATACCTTTTCTGATGTAATCGGATTTGGATGTATACAAAATCTGACTTGTAAACTCTCCTAGTCCTAGATATGTACCATTTGTTCATCAACAAATAGAGCAATTTCCAAAACAGTTCATTTCAACTGTGCTTCAACAAATATTGAAGAATTGAATAATTATAAAAAGGGCCAGAAGGTGGTTTTATCCTTATGATTCCAATCTTCCCAAAATTCACACCTCTTATGACTCATATTATCAATGGTCTTGCATGGTTATGAGGTAGCTTTCTGCTACAGTAAGTTAATGAACAATTGATTAGTTGTTTTTAAGGTGGCAATAGCTGCACTGCACATCATAGGAATAATTCTAGTTTTTGCAAATTCCTAAAATGAAAGACAACTTGGTTTCTTTGTCATGTCTCTAAATAGCAGACACTAATGACTATGGCTTTCCACAAACTATGATCAACTATACAAATCAAGGAACATCATTTGGACTAATGGGTTCAGTCAAATCCCATATTTCTTGTGTTGAAATTTCATTCTGTATATTGCATTCTTTTCAAAACTAAAGATATTTTGACCACAACATTGTAAAAGGGCAGTGATTTACAACTAAGATTTGGATTTTGAAATTTAAAAAGTGGTTATTAGTAAACTAAACCAGGAGTGTATTAGGTATAAATAAAACTATATATGTTTATATTAAATTAGCAAAAGAACCAAGTGTATGTGAACAATGTCAAAACAAAACTGAAGGCCTATTTTTCATACAAACATACTCTATCAAACTTTCTCACTTCAACCCCAAGAAAAGAATTTGGGGTTAGAGTAAGATAGATATACATTATAGTAATACATGTCACTATTATTGGTAGTAGTAGTACTAGTAGTAGTGTAGTTTTAAGAAGCTAAATACCCTAATAATAATACCCTCTCAAAATATATATTAAACTCTTTAATTACAATCATAGATAAACCTTGGAATTATTAGGGTCAGTGGCAAACTCAACCACAGATCTAAGATCATCCCAATTCTCATTTGCAAACAAGTAATCCTCCACAAGATGGTGCTGGTTCCATGATGAGTATGATGATGATGACAAAGCAGTAGTAGTAATTGTTGTTGGAGCTTGTTGATGATGTATTGATGAATGGTCTAAGAAAAAGTTGTTGTTCCTTTCATCAACATGTCCAATAACAAGAGGCTTCCTTTCACATTGTTGAATGCCCATAGTCATAGTGTTAGTGAAAGTCAAGAATGGCTTGCTATTGTTGTTGTCAGATTCTAAGCTGCATGATATGGAAGTTACTGAGGAATCAGTTTGGTGGTTAATGTTATTGATGGGTTTGTTCATCAGTGGTGATGTTGATGAATCTTTCAAATTTGGTGTGTACTTTTTGTATGTTGGAATCCTTTTGAATATTCTGCATAGTGTCCACACTTCCTGTAATAACCATCCAAATAAAAAGCCTATAAAATTTTTGTAAATATAATCTATGATCTACATGAATTCTTAATCAGATAACTAGTTTTGTAAAATTTTTATTAAGAAAAAATAAATATCTATAACTTTAATGGACTATTTTATAAATTATAGGAAGAGTTTTAAGTATGTCGAAAACACCGGTGTTCCAGTTGTTTTAACCGTTGATCTGAATTATAAAAAATATATATAATATATATTAATTGAAATCAACGACCAAAACAACTGGAACACCAGTGTTCTCCGATACATTTGAAATTTTTTTTAAATTATATATGTATAGATAGAAAAATAGATAGATAGATAGATGGATTGATCATTTTGTTATTTTTCTTTCAAAAAGTTGACTTGGTCAGAGATGAAGGGACCAAAGATGTAACAATATGAAGAATGGAACATCAAGACCTGTAAAAGTATACCAAGTTCCATTAAGTGCCAATTGACCAGACTCCATTAATAATACAAGTTTGGTGGGGTAATGCAAGAAACTCAATCCATAATTTAATGCAACCTCTTAAGATGTCATCTTGACTTTGACTTTTTGCACAAGAAAAATATTTTTAAATAGTAAATAAAAATAAAAGTAGATTTAGTACTTTATTTACATCTTATCTCTAAAATATACTGATTAAGAACTAGTATAACAAAGAGAGAAATTGACTTATTAAAGAGAGACAAATAAAGCAATTAATGCGGCTTAATTATTTTTTCTCAGTCAAAATAATAAAATATATTCAGAAAAAAAAAGAATTAACTTGATTATTTTTTCTCAGTCAAAATCCAGACGACTCTTCTGATTGACCAATGACCTAATTAATGTGTCATCAACCGCAAGTTTCACTTGGAAATATTAAAATACAATTTATTAAAATAATACAATTATAAGCATATGTGAATATTAAAATACAATTTATTAAAATAATACAGAACTAATTAAGTATATGCTATGAATCACGTTAGTTCAAATAAATATAATAAAATACACTTTAATTGGTTAATTATTACAAATATAACTTAGCTGACACTATGTATATTTGTATACTTATATATGCATGTGTGAATATGTAACATATTATCTCGTTAATTTGTTGATAAATTGGTTGCTTAATTTATTCACTATCATGCATTCTCCTCAATACATGGGTCTAAATAACGTGGTTCTGACTTTTGAATAGAGACAACATTGATATTTATGGTCATGGTGATGAGTATGAACAAGATTTCTAGCAAAGAACCTCAGCATCTGTTGTAATAATCATTTATTTTGAATATATTCCCTCTAGAATTTGTCTTTATTCTTCTACTTCTAGATGGTCTAGTTTGCATTCTTATTTAAATAATATAATCCTCACCACATTTTTCAAACAAGACAAAAGAATTTAAATCCCTAAAGAGACATACACCATCTCTAATTAAAATAATATATATAGTATATGCAAATAAAAAATAATGAAGAAATATATAGTAATTAAATTCTTGGAAAAAAAAACTAAATAAACTTGTGATACTAAAAAATGTATTTCATTTGACAAAAATTAGGAAAATATTGAGAGAACTTGTCAAATGAAGGTTTAATTACTCTATTGGTTTCTATAGTTTCGTAAAATTTTTAATTAGATCCCTATACTTTTTTTCTTTTTAATTGGTCCTTGTACCAAATTTTTTTTGTCAATTAAGTCCCTCTTAGTAGTAATTGGCTTAATTTTATAAGGAGCAAACTAAAAAAAAAATTTGGTACAGGAACCTAAATAAAAGAAAAAAAGATATAGAGACTCAATTAAAAAAAAAATTTGGTATAAGGACTGAATTAAAAGAAAAAAAAGTATAAGGACCTAATTAAAAATTTTACGAAACTATAGGACTAGCAGAGTAATTAAATCTCAAATGAAATATATATATTTCAAGTATCACATAGACTTATTTAATTTTTTTTTTATCTAGAAGCTAGTTACTTAAATTGTCAAAGTATAAAGTTTGAAAGGCAAAATTAGTGATGTAGCCAAAAGAAAAAAAGGGTATAATAATTGACTTACAGCTTCATGAAGATCCTTGGTAGCATTATTAGCTTCTTGATTATTGCTTAATAATTTTGCTCCATTATTATTATTGGGTGGGAGACGAAACTCATGCATCATCCAATCAGTTTTGGTGCCTTTTCCAGCACTTCCCCGGTAATAAACCAATGATTTCTTCAGTCCAATGCATTCATGATGATCACCATGCTCCTTACTATTATTATTATTATTATTATTATTACTATTATTATTATTATAATTATAATTAGCACTGTATATAGGTTTATCAATCCCTGTGGCTTTCCAAAACCCTGATCCTGTAACCCTATTAGGCCTTATGCTGTTCCTGTACTTTCTCCCTCTTATGCAAAAGAAATACCATTCCTTCTCCCCCATTGATGAACCAACTTCTTCACATATTAACAATAAATTCGTTAATTAATTATTATATAAACAAAATTGTATAATAACATAGAAAAAAAAAAAATCAAAATTGCACCTATATAACATACATGAGGTTCATATATACTTGTACAAATAATTTTTTATGCATGTAATAAGATAAGGTAATTAACTATGTAATCTTTAATAAGTATTCAACTTTAAATTTTTCGATCATAAAAGTATTACGAAATTATCTCTCTAAAAAAAAATATATGAATAGTTATAATCAAACCCAAGAAATTTAAACCCTAAAACATGCATGTTACAATTAATTAGAAGAAGAATTGAATATCTTACTTGGAAGATCCCATGGATCATATTTGTAGATATCAACATGTTTGATAAGTTCAATCTTAAGAGGCTTCTTCTCAACCTTCCTCCGAAGATAAAACCCAACAAGCTCTTCATCTGTTGGGTGGAATCTAAACCCAGGAAGCACAACTTCTTTCTCCTCTTTCATCATCTCATGATCTTCATCTTCATGTTCATGTTCATGTTCTTCGGAGTAGTCGTTGTTCATGTACAACTTAGCCACATCCATGACTCTAAAAACACTTAAAGTCTCAAGTAAAACAACACATACATGTGAAAACTATTCTCTATGCTTTCTCTATATTTATATTAACATATTTTCATATCTTCTTATAGTGTGTAAATGTATTGAATATTTAGGTGATGAAGTCAAGTCAAACATTTCCATTTCTTGGGGGTCCCCATCATGGCCTTGATTAAAAGAGAGTTCTATAGCTTACAATAGATTTTGACCTAATGTTACATATATCGATTTTTCTTTAAGGGGGGTCTCATCAAGCCACCAAAGGTTAATTAAATTAATTAATAATAATTGAATTTGAAAAGACTACTATAGTTATTTCGAGTGGCGTTTTTTTCTTTACTATATATATATATATATATATATATATATATATATATATATATATATATATATATATATATATATATATATATATATATATATAAGTCTACCATACCCTCTTTAAAATAAAGGGTAAATTACTTCTCGTGACATATATAGTGATTATCATAAATTATCCATCCACCAGAGTTTCAAGATTCAAGTTATCTTCTCTTTTTTTTTTTTAAATTGACGCTATGTATTATATTTTTAAAAATCTTTACACATAGTACCAAAAATATTGCCTGACAAGACATATTTCTCTATTGCAATAGAATTGAGGGATGAAATAGCGTTTACAAAATTATTACTATTTGGACCATTATATATATGAATTTAATTTTGATGTAATATAAAATATTTTACACAGTTGTACAATCACATTCGTTCTTTTGAATAACTATTTAAGCGGTTAATGTGATAATATAGTTATTTTTGCTGATATAATATTATATAATCAAATATAAGTATAAAACTATTTTACACTTATATTACATTAAATTAAATATATATAATTTTAATATATTGTAAGTATAAAATAATTTTATATAATTTAATTATATAATATTATATCAACAAAAATAATTATTTTTTATTTAAAAAAATAGTTGTAATTGAATAATTATATAAAATTTTTTATACCGTTAGTATGTACAACAAATACACATATATGGTTTAAGTTCTAACAAATATTATTATTATTATTATTATTATTATTATTATTATTATTAAATAATAAGAAGGAAGAAAGAATGAATGAAAGGTGAAAATCCAATTGACTAGAATTTGTAAAACATGGCTAGCTTTTAGTGCAACAACAAATAAAACAAAGTCTAGAGAGTGGGCACAACTTTGACTATTAAAAATCTGGATGGTGTGGGACATAGAGTACATTCATAAATAACTATGTAAGGAAAAAGTCAAAGAAAATATCCAAAATAAATAAATTTTGAAGAAAATGTATATTAAAATGTATTTCATCCGTTTAACCAAAAAAGTAAAAATTGTATTCATCCAAAATATAATATCTATGTATAGCGTTGGTTTTATTATTGACTAGGTTCACCACTGTATTTTGTTGAGCAGCCTTAATTGACATTTATATCTCTTCATTGCAAGTCGAACTTTTTTAAACTTTAATGTATTAAAAGTGTAAAAACTTATTACTACTTTAATTTTTTCAATCAATATCCTCGGGACACTCTTTAACTAATTCCAAAAATAAATACTTCAATTAACAATGATAGTTTTTGAACTAATACTAAATATTTTGAGTCATATTATATGAACATATACAACAGTACATTTTGATAGTTGATATACATGTGGTCCGGGTAGAGAAAATCGAGATTTTATGTGAAATGGAAAAAATAAATTAAGAAGTAAAACGTAAAATTTTAACAAGATTTAAATTATAAAATTGTCAGATTTAGTATAAATTTAATAAAATCAATAGAATTATTTAAAATTATAATATTAAAAATTTTTAAGAATTAAATTGAGATTTTAACTATTATGCATGTAGTTAATATGAAAAAAAAAAGAAATTAAATAAGTAAGATTCGGTTTGGTAAAAATTTTATTTTTTACGAGGTAGCACAATTTTTTTTTTTAAAGAAAAATTGTTTTTGTGGTCAATTGATGATTAGAGAAACTTATATATATATATATATATATATATATAATCATTGATAATATAATATGGATTCAATTAGAGAACCAATTTCTTTTTTATGAAATAAGTTAAATTTTCAACTAATAAGGGAAGATAAAGATTGGGGTCTGCGCCATATGAAAAACACTATCTATATATTAAATTGGCATGCATGTCATGACATATCAAAATCAATCCACAACTAGCAAGAGTGACGACATTCTTTTCATATTTTCCTGTACCTATTAATTCTACTTTGAAATCTCTCTTCCACCAAAGTTTTAATTTGTTTAGATGATAAGCAACCTATCTTTTTCTTTTATGGTGGTCACTATTGATAATCTATTATATATATATTATTAATATAACTTCTAAGAATAGGATGTGAGGAGATCACAATCTCATCAAGAAAAAAAAATTAAAAAAATGTTAGAAATTAAGTAATTTGGTTAAAAAATTTTAATATGTTTGCGGAGGGATGAAATCCCAAAAAATAAAGATTATTTGTAATTTTCTAAAATACAAGAGACAAACCAAAATTGTCGAAAACATTTTCAAAATTAACAATTCCGTAAGGGCGAATTCTATTTTTTATTTTTTGAAAAATAGAATTTGTTAGGAAAGATTCACTTTTCTTTTAAATAGAAAACAACAAAGATGAATTTTAAAAACGTTACGTTAGAAAAATATTGTCATAAAAAAATTCATCCGTGATGAATTTTCATATAGATGCACTAGATATGAAAAAGTAATGAAATTATACCATTTTTTCGTAATACACCTAAAAATTATCATATGTAAAATATATTTCTTGTACAAACGGAACAATTTCTATACTATCTACAAGACATTCATCAAATAATGAAGAAATGTCCAATTTAATCCCTTAATTTCAATCGTGATTCAATTATATCCCTAATTTTAAAAAATTATCAAATAAATTTCTAACGTTATAAAACGTGATTTTCCGTTAGTTCTTCATTGAATTGATGTTAGTGAGATACTGATATAATAGGCTGTTAATAAACTATCATATTAACTGTCCATTGAGCAAGAATGAAACGACGTCGTTCACAAGGGTTAGGAAATTATGATGCAAAACGACGTCGTTTGACTTTTTCCTCCTCAAATTAAACAATCGAAATGGTCCCCCTCCTCATTCAAAGTTTCCCACCAAAAAACTCAAAAAAGTTCTTCTCTTCCATGTCGTTCCTTCGTCTCCCACAAGAAAGCAGGTGTTAGGTGTCACTGGTGCTTGTCCGTTGCATGCCGTTTATCTGTTCAGTGAGTTGTTTCATCAACAAAGCATCGACGATGCACATTATGATGTGACAGGTAAAGGTTTTATATTTTTTGAAAAATCATAGTATAATCACTTAATCAGTGAGTATTGATGGCTCTATTTTGGACTTTTGTATTCTTTCAGATAAGTAATGATTGTCTGAAACTCATTTTTCACCATAAGAAAAGGTTTGAGGCACTTGTTGGTGATAGGATTATCTACACAAGCAACTTGACTGATGAATGGATTCGGGTAGATGAAGATTACATGGATGTGTTTGTTGTTACTGGTTACTATAAAGAGTTGGGATATGATAAAGCTAATGCGACATGGTATTTAAACCCAAAGGAAGGATTGGAGTTTGGTTTGGGAAGATTGGCATTTGACCAAGATTTAAGGGACATGATCAGGCACTGTCATGCCAACAATAATGTCATTCACATTTACTTTGAGGATGGTCAGTCTCACCCTGAGTATATAAACGTTATGAAATTGTCTAAAGATGATGAACATGGTGGAAAAGGTAACAATGAACCAGATGATGTAGGAGTTAAAGATGCAAGTACTATTTTAAGTCAATTGTGTGACCTAAACCTGTAAAAGACACCATCGGAGCCTAATCTCACTACAACGTTGCATTTCTATTTCATGATTCAATAACACAGTATCCTGTATCAGCTGTTACATAACAAAGTTTAGGGACCTAACCTATTATTACCTATTAGTTGTTTACTTAAAAAATTCACCAAACAAGCAACTAGACCAACACTAATAGCCACTGCTAAAAACATCATAACCATCATCATCTTCTTTAGTGACCTAACATCACTCTCCAAATTTTCTAGTCTCCACTTGAACTCATTCACCACTTGTTGAAATTGAACAATACATTGTTTATCATCGTATCCATCAACCCAACGAAAAAGTTACAATGGCTTTCAAACTGCAACGAGAAGAAACAAACACTACAAGACAGGCGGCAGATGGCGGCGCCATTTTAGACGTGGTTTTTAAATCAGCCGCTATCTACCAATTTAGTAGCGATTAATGCAGCCGTTTTGGAGAAAGCTGCAATACATTTTATTTTTCTCATAGCTTCGCCCCTTCTTTTCCTAAATCTCAATCTCATCTGAGTTTACCCTAATAATTACCAGAGTTCTCTCTCTCTCTCTCTCTCTCTCTCTCTCTTCCATCATTGTCTTTGCTGCGGTTTTGAGATCTCTCAACGGCGTTCTCTGTATGCCTTGCTCCTCTGCTTCCTCTGCTATGCCAGGTCCGCTCGCTGTCTCCTCTAAGCTGTGTACGAGCGTCCTACCAGCGTTGCCTCCAACCTCCATAAGCTCTACCAGCGCCCATCGCAAGGTCTTCTCCTTCTTCCTTCCTTTATTTATTTTGGTATTTCGTTTATTTTTTCTTTTTTTGTCTAGGTTTTCATGTTTTTACAGGAGGAGAAGCACCCCCTTACGCATTCCAAACGATGCTTGTGTCCCAGATCTGCTTGCTACTTATGTACCACTTGGTTGAGATTATGCCTTTATTTAAATTAGATCAAATTTTTTTCTCTATTATTTGGTTCCAAATCCATCCCTTTTTTTTTATTTGGTTTCAATTTACACTTTTTTTTTGTTCTTGCCAAGAACACAGAACAAAAGACGGTGAAGCAAAATCCAATCCGCCAACGATGCATCGGTGCCGCTGCATCGCCTTGCACTTCCAGTTTGTGGGTCTTTCTTGCTCACCATCACTGCTCTGTTCCATCCTCTCCTCTTATCTGGTTTGTTCTTCACTCTTTGGGTCTCTATTTTTTTTTTTTAATTTGGATGTCAATTTCAGTCTTTTGATAATTTGTGATGATTATCACTTAATAGTTTAGTTATTGATTTTTACCTAATAATACATTTAATTTAATCCCTAATTAAAAATTAGTTGGATCGTTGGTGAAGGATAGAGAGCTCCTACGGTCACAGGATACGTGATTTATTATTTGTTGTTTATGCTTTATTTTGGTGTTTTTTATGTTTAGTTCTACCAATTGTTTGTGAAGTTGTTTGTTTAGTCTTTATAGCATTTGATATCTTCAGTGTTGATAGAAACAAAGCACAATCATGCCCCTTTTAGTTTGTTCACACCAGTCATGGCACTAATTTGATTTTGATTTATGAGTTCTGCAATTGCTGCTTTAACATTGCTACCTCCTTTTGCCAAAACTAGATAATAATAACCAATAAAAAAGGTATTAGATGTTAAAGGACTATGATGATAACACAAAGTATTGAAGTCTGGAAGGTTGCTCTTGACAAACAAAGTATTGAAGATGAGCCAAAATGTGGGAAGCTTGCTAACTTTGTACCCTTAACTAATTACAGGTACATTTGGTTGATAGTATTTTTATTCATTTTAAATTTTTGTCATGTTAATTTGTTGATTGCAAAAATATCTCATGCAATTGGCTTATGCTCATTTGTTTACAATGATTTTCTACTTAAAAAATTATGTGCTATTTCACTTCTCAAATTAATTAACCTTACACTTTATTAATCATGAAATCCCATTGAGTTATTTCATTTATGAATTTTATTTCTTGTGTTAGTCATACTTCAAAAGAATGCCCCATCCCTCTCATTTTCTCTTATGCTTTCTATCACAAGTTATGCAGAAAAAAATATAATTGAAGGAAACTATTATTTTATACAAAAATAGCAGCCTACTAATTAACCAAGAAAATCAGGGGTTCCCCATCCCTCTTTGCTTGCTCTGCTTCTCCAGCGGCACAAGAAAAGGGAGGAAGTTCAGCTTCGAAAGGAAATAAAAAACAAGAAACAATTAATCTTTGTTTTGTTCTTATAATGATATGAGTTGTCTATTGAAAGTTATTAGTCTCCATCATCAACACCTCCTATTTTTTGAGTTCTAACTCTCTATATAAGCCATAAATTTTGCCCCAAACACACACCACGTTCCTTGGCTTCTCCATTCACACAATACCATTGGGCACATCCCATATATACTCTTTTTCTTTTCCAAGTAAACATCACATTAATTAGATAACATATGAATTATCATTTGTATAATTAAGTTTTGGAGTTGTTGACTCTAAAATAAGGTGTTGCACTACTACTATGTATTTTTTCCCTTTTTCTGCATACTAATAATTGCAATGTATGTGGATCTTTGAATTATTTTTTGCAGGCTATTGTTATTAGTATTAATAAGCGTGTTGTCTGGGGATTAATATTCAATGAATAAACGTGTGAGTAATGAGGCGATGGGGATTAATATTTTTTAACATGTAGACACCACTTTGTTGATGATTGTGTTTATTATAACAGGACCTTGCATATGTGAAGCTTGCATATTTGGATCCTTGGTATGGATTATGCGAGTATCATGATGATAATTGATAAGTTCTTATTTTTAAGTAATTAATTTCTTCTGCTAATTAATATTACCTTTTTTGCACACTCAAATTTTGTGGCACCTCTTGTGTATGCTTTCATGGGAACCTCAAGAGATATTGTGATAGGACTTGTAACTGTGGTGTCCCTCTTGCTTGGGAGTTTGCTTTCTAGTGAGATCAGTGACACCAAAAGTCATGACTATGTGCGTCTTGCATTGACTGCTATCTTCTTTGCAGGAGTCACTAAATTGGTACTTGGAGTTTTGAGATACATACAGTACTAAATAGGACTTAACTATGCAAAAGGTTCATTTTCATTCATATATGCATTGTCCTTTTTGGTGGTGCTTTGCCTAAAGTATTGTGCTTTCATGAATGGTTATTGTAGGCTAGGTTTCTTCATAAATTTCCTATCTCATGCTGCCATTGTGGGCTTCATGGCTAGAACTGCCATTACTATTACATTGCAACAACTTAAAGGTTTGCTTGGCATAAAGGACTTCACCACAAAAACTGATATTCTTTCTGTAATGCATTCGATTTGGAGTAATGTGCACCATAGGATAAATCTTTTCATCTTGCTTTATATATATATGTTTCATTATATTTAGATGATGAACAAGCTCATAAATAATAATTGTTTATATATTAGTACTTGTCCCTATAATTTTGTTATTCTTAGTAAAGAAAAAAGAAGGTGAATGAAGATTCAACATAGATTATAGTGTATTAAAATAAGTTAGTAGTGGCTAAAAATTTCTGTAACTATAGATTTTGTATTGCTACTTGCTAGATGAATCAAGCTGCTAGTGTATTATCTAATTTGGATCTTTAATAGGGTCATTACTAAATTTGTTATTACTTTACTTGTGATATTTTAGGCATTTTTAGCTTGCTCTTATTTTTGTGTTTGTCTAGATATAGAAGAAATATAATTGAATAGTTTTATGAAGCTAATTTTTTTAATATAAATGTGAAAATTGTGGGGTTATAAACCTCTGTAATATACAATTTTTTTAAAAAACCTGTAAGCCAAATCGCAGCGGTTCTAAACCGCCGCAAATAATCTAATCCTATTTTGCTGCGGTTGTGCCAGCGGTTCATTAGAACTGCCACAAAATCAAATCTCCACGCCCTAATTGAAAGAAATTTTCCAGCAGTAGTTCTTATCGCAGAAGAATAGAAAGAAAGAAAGGGAAATTGAAAAGGGCAGAAAAGCTAAAGAATAGAAGTATTGAATTTAGTTTTTCAGTAAAACAAAATGAGTCATTCCTTCAATAGAGTTTACCATCTCTACTTATATAGCACTTTTAAAATCAAAATTAGTTCTCTAATTATCATAATTAATCATCCTTAATCTCAACACCCCCCCCCCAAACTCGAGCTTGGCCTTGGGACAACTCGCAGTTTGAACCTCAGTCTTTCAAATGTGGAGGCTGTCAAAGGTTTAGTAAGAAGATCAGCAACCTGGTCTGTTCCTGGAATATGCATAACATGTAACTATTTTTGATTTATCTTGTCCCTGATTAATTGTACTTCAAGCTGGAAATGTTTAGTCTTGTCATGTAACACAGGATTTGCCATTAACAAAACAGTGCTTAAGTTTTCACAATATATCGTTGGAGCAGTTTGAAGCTTGACATCCAGTTCTTCTAGCAAATGCTTGAGCCATTGTACTTCAGCTTCACAAGCTGCTACACTCCTAAATTCTGCTTCTGCAGAGGAACGACTTATAGTCGGTTGTTTCCTGCACATCCAAGAAATTAAGTTAGCCCCAAAATACACACAATACCCTGACACCGACTTTCTATCTTCTAGATCTGCAGCCCAATCTGAGTCTACAAATCCATATAATCTCATATCATCGCTTCTGTGTAGGACTAAACCATGATGCTGTGTGCCTCTCAAATATCTTAACACCCGCTTTGCTGCCTTCCAATGAGCCAAGAGGGGAGAATGCATAAATTGACTAATTTTTGACACAATAAAAGAGATATCTGGTCTTGTGATGTATAAATATTGTAGAGATCCTACAATAGTTCGATAAAGCTTTAGATCTTCAAAACTCTCTGAACCTGCCGACAACAATTGTAACGAAGAAACCATAGGGGTTGGCATAGAGCTAGCTCGCGCCATCCCCAATTTTGACAATAAATCTGCAATATATTTGGTTTGTGAGAGATGCAAAGTTCCATTTTTCAGTTTTGTGAATCTCAACCCCCAAAAAATAGCTTAAGTCACCTAAATCTTTTAATGAGAAAACAGTGTCCAATTTCTTAATCATGTCAGCCACACAATGTGAATTATTGCCAGTAATTATAATGTCATCCACAAAACAAAGAATATAAATAATTGAATTGGTATGTTTCTTTATAAACAAAGAATTATCAGACTTGGCATTATTGAAACCAAAAGAGTGCAAAGTGGTGCTTAACTTAATGAACCACTCTCTAGGAGCTTGTTTCAAGCCGTAGAGAGATTTATTCAACCTACAAACATGTGTGTCAGACTTTTCTTCAAAGCCAATCGGCTGTGACATGTAGATTATTTGATGTAAATCCCCATTCAAAAAGGCATTGTTGAAATCAAATTGCCTTATCACCCAATTTCGAGAAAGAGCTAAGCTTAAGATCAGTCTAATTGTTGTAGGTCTAATTACTGGACTAAAAACTTGTTCAAAGTCAAAACCTTCTTCTTGGTGAAAGCCTTGAGCCACTAACCTAGCTTTATACTTGTGAATGGATCCATTAGGGTGTCTTTTAATGGTAAAAACCCATTTGCAACCTATAATTTTTGCATTTTCTGGCTTAGGCACTAAAGACCAAGTATTGGTTCTTTGTAGAGCTTGAAACTCTTCTATCATCGCCTCTTTCCAACAAGGAATACTGAGGGCAACATGAGCTATTTTAGGAGGTTGTTCATCACTAGTTTCTGACCGAATAGAAGAAAAAAACACTTTTGGTTTAGATGAACCTGTTTTAGACCTTGTCATCATAGCATGAGTATTGTGAGGAGTAATTGGTTGTGAATGGTATGATGTTGTAGAGGGTTGAGTGTTAGAGGATTCTATAGGTGGAAGAACAATGTCTGTGCCAGAAGTGGGTTGTATTTGGCCTTGTGGCTGTGTTGGAGTAGGATTGTGGCTAGGACCAAAAGCATCCTCTAATTGATGGCTTGGATAGTCATTAGTTGTGATAGAAGGAACACCTTTAATTGTATGTGAACTAAGGAGAGCGTCTTGTTCATTTAAGGTGCATGGATTTTGATGAGTGGCGGAAGTTACATGTGGAACAACAGTAGGAACAGGGTACTTTGAAAAATAAAAGGAACTATCTGCATCCTTCTTAGTTAAGTCAAGCTCATTAGTAACAGATTTAGAGAGAAATAAGTCAGAATAAGGAAACTGAGATTCATCAAATTTAACATTTCTAGTGATATATATTCGTCCATTGGGTGATAGACATTTATAGCCTTTGTAATTAGGGGCATATTCAAGAAACACACACTTATGTGATCTATAGTCTAATTTATTCTGATTAAAAGGTGTAAGAAGAGGAAAACATGCGCTACCAAAGATTTTGAGAGATTGATAATCAGGTTTCTGTTTAAATAAGACCTCAAAAGGTGATTTTTGTGACAAAATAGAAGTTGGTAACCTATTTATCAAATAAGTAGCTGTAATAACAGCTTCATCCCAAAAATTCTTTGGCATTTGAGCAGTGGATAACATGGCTAAACTCATTTCTATTAAGTGCCGATGTTTCCTCTCAGCTCTTCCATTTTGTTGGGGAATATATGGACATGAAAAACGATGTTGAATACCCTCTTGTGCAAGATATGTAGAAAAAGCTTTGGAAGTGTACTCACCGCCATTATCTGACTGTAAAGCCTTTAATTTTCAATCAGTTTGGTTTTCTATAAAATTTTTATATTGAATGAAAGCTATAAAAACTTGAGATTTGTGAAATAGTAAAAAAGTACATGTATATCTGGAAAATGCATCAATAAATGTAACATAATACTTGTAACCAAGATGAGAAATAATGGGAGGGTCCCCAAACATCCGTATGAACCAATTGCAATGGTGAAGTGTAAACAGTTAAAGAATCACTATATGGAATAGAATGCATTTTAGCTTGAACACAATTTTCACAAAGACTAGGCTTCTTATTATCAACACTATTATCAAAAGGAATGTTACATTGTGATAGAACAAGATGTACAGTTTTGGTGGCAGTGTGTCCTAATCTCTTATGCCACAAATCAAAAGAAGGAAGAGAGATAGAGAAAGCTTTAGGACATGAATCTGTTTGTGAATGATAAGGGACAATAATATTAGAAAACTGATATAAACCTCCTTGCCTAAAACCTTGTAGTAGAACCTTCTTAGTGAACTGACATTTAACAAGACAATAAAAAGCATGAAATTCAAAATAAATAAAATTATCCTCAGCAAATTTAGAAATAGAGATCAGATTCTTAGTTATATGAGGACAGTGAATTAGCTTTTGTAGAGAGAACCATCTTTTAGAAGATAAAGAATACAAAAAGGAGTGTCCAACATTAGATATAGAAATACCTGTTCCATTACCTATCTGCACTTGTTCTAGCCCTGTGTATTCAGATGATGCAATCAAGTTAGATTGAGAAGAGGTTACATGATGAGATGCACCTGTATCAGGATACCAAGCTGGGTCAGAGACAGTAGATGGCGCAGCAAGGAATGCAGCATGGTTGTGAAAAATATTTGTAGGTGGAGGAGGAGTAGTTGCAATAGAATTCACTTGGGATGGAGTGGAAGCAGTCGATGAAAGAGAGTTGTAATTGTTCATTTGAGTGCCTTGATTTTGTGACGGCAGGGGAATCTGTTGATCAAATCTATGAAAACAGTGCCAAGCAATGTGTCCAAATCGGCCACATACTTGGCATTGAGGTCGTGGTTAAAGGACCTGCCACCTCTAAAAGGTCGACCTCCACCTCTCCCCCTTCCTTGCATCGGATTGCCTCTCACAGTATTTGACATAGAAGGAAAAGAACTTTGAGCAAAATTAGCTTGTATAAGAACATTATTTAGCTTTCTGAACTTATTCATCATGTCATCATGAGTCAATACCAGAGTTTGCACTTCACAAAGACTATACATTTCAGGTTTCGCATTGATTGTGATTAAAAGACTTTGATAGTCTTCATTTAAACCCTCAAGAATAGCTTTTACATGTTTCTTTGTCGAAAGAGGGTAACCTAAGGCTGCCAAAGAATCAGCAAGGCTTTTAATTTTTGAGATATAATCTTGAGCAGACATACCATGTTTCTTGACCAATTTGAGTTGTGCTTTGAGTTGTTTAACCCTATACTTGATGGATTTCTCGAAATATTCTTCAATTTTTCCCCAAATTTCATAAGCAAAGATGCACCCAACCATTTTACCTTTGAAATCAGAATCCATAGATGCGAGCATCCATGAGCTGAGATTATAGTCTTCCTGCCTCCATTGTTTGAATTGTTGAGATTCAATCCCAGCTTGCTGATTTGCCGTCGAATCAAATTGAGGAGAAATTCGTGTTGGATGGAGATGATCTTCAAGATCTTGTCCTCGAATGGCAAAGAGAGCTTGCTGTTGCCAAGTCTTGTGATTATTCTCACCAAGTTTGTCACTAATCGGGTGAAAGGGTTTTTGATTGAAGAAATTTGGGGGAAAATTGTTGATAACAGAAGAGGGGAGAGGAGTGTTGTTGGAATTGGAATTGGCTGAGTCTTCGTTGGGGAAAGCCATGGATCAAACACCTGTTGCTCTTGATACCATGAAAGGAATTTTCCAGCAGTAGTTCTTATCGCAGAAGAATAAAAAGAAAGAAAGGGAAATTGAAAAGGCAGAAAAGCTAAAGAATAGAAGTATTGAATTTAGTTTTTCAGTAAAACAAAATGAGTCATTCCTTCAATAGAGTTTCCCATCTCTACTTATATAACACTTTTAAAATCAAAATTAGTTCTCTAATTATCATAATTAATCATCCTTAATCTCAACACTAATAAGCAACGGTTAACGAACCGCTAATATGCCATGTTGCGGCAGTTTTTAACTGCCGCCAATCCCCAAAAAAACCGCCGCAATTTCCCATATGTCTTGTAGTGAAATGTCGAAATCGGATTTCCTCAAGGCATAAAACATGAAATTTCTTGGACAAACCACTAACCTTATAACTAGAACACCCATAAAATGGTCTTCTTGGATTCTCCGATGTCCTCGACTACTTGACTATTACTAGCAAACCATAGTTACAAAATATAGTATTCCTGGATACTCTAGGTCGGATGTCTTTCCTCTCACTTGAATGAAGATGATTCTCATAACTCGAAAATTCTCAGACAATGAGAAGAAGAAAATGAAGATTATTCTCAATTTTAGGGGTTTAGGGTTTTAAAATCTATGATGGGATTGATTTGAACACAAACAATCAATTTAGAACACTATTTTAAACATGTTGATGTAGTGTCCACATTACACTACATATCATATATCCAACAAGGTAATTAACAGCTCACATTAGCATTTTACTAACATCAGTTCAGTGAAGAATCAACGAAAAACTACGTTCTATAACGTTGGAATTTATTTGATAATTTTTTAAAATAAAAAATATATAATTCAATCACGATTGGAAATTCATCAGATACCAAACTGAACATGTTTTCTTCAAATAATAGAGCAAACCAAACATTTCCAAAATATATCAAATAAAAAGAAGGGGGGAATGAATAATTGTAATTTGTAAGCGAAGATGAATTTAACTTCTTCTGGAATGCATACGTACGTGCATATATATGATGTCACTAGTAACCCCAAATATCTTGAGTACTCGTGGATGATGTCAATTCCTTTTAATTATATGTACCATTGATCAAACACATTGAACAACATTGTGTTTCTTGGTCGTATAATATATGCTTTAATTGATATTGTTAGACATTTTCAAAGTTTTGAACTTTGCATACGATCTCTAACAAGTTTCTCACCAAAGATAGATTTATATCAATGGTCGGCCATAATACACTGATCCAAGTAGTTATATTAGTCGCCACAATTTGGTTAAGTTACTTCATTAATTACCATAATCATAACACCAAGAAAATTGCCCAAGTTTAGGTCTGAACAAACCACTTTAATGGAGTGAACAGTGATACAATGATTAAGAATTTCATTTCTGTATTATCCTAATGGCTGCTAAATCTGTCTTTATATAATTATGATTTTATTCAATTTTTAAATAGATGTGAAAAAGGTATTTGAAAGAAAGGTTGTTAACTAATAATTTTTAGAAAAAAAAAAATCTTATCATGATGTAATTTTTTTTCTGAGGTATTTTTTAATCTAGCATGTCAAAAACTAATTTGTTACATATATAAATTTTATTTAAAGATTTATTTTTGATTAATAGATTATTGTATATAAAAAATAAAATTTAAATTTTTAACACTTACTTAAGGAGATAAGCTTAAATCACAAGCCATACTAATAAAAAAGGATAAATGTGAATCTAGAGGATATAATAAGTTAATAACAGCATCATAGGAATTAAGTTAACTTGTAAAATGTAATTTTGAGGATTTATAATTGACAATTTTAAAGAATAAATTGAATCTCTGTTCTAAAATTTAATTTGGTAAAATTTTTTAAACAAATATTTGTGTTTTTAAAAGAAAAAATACATTATTTTATATTTGATAAATAAAAAAATTATGTACTTGTATTTGCATAGAGATGTTTTTAAAACATCCAATATACAACTTTTTAAAATTAATTTATGATTATTAAAATTAAAAAAAAGTAAAGTATTGTTTTTGTCTCCAACGTTTGGGATAAGTCCTAAAGTTGTCCCTAACGTTTCAATCGTCCTATTTAAGTCTTTAACGTTTTCAAAACTGACTCAATGTTGTCCTGCCGTTAGGGATTCGTTAACAGAATTGATGGCGGGACAAAATTGAGACGATTTTGAAACGTTAGGGACTTAAATAGGACGAAAATGTTGGGGACAAAAATGATACATAAAGATAAATTTTAATTTTATCATTCAATAATATCAATTTTTTACTATACATAGTATTCAATTATTTTTTAATTACATCTAAGTAAATTACACTTAATCATATTACTTTCATTTTAAAAAAAAATTAATTTTTTTTTATAATTTTACTCTTAAAGATTTTTAGTTATCATGAAACGTTTGTAGAATGACTAATATATAAACTTGCAGAAAAGAAAAAAAATAATATATATACAATAAAATATAAATTATACCTTTTGTCTCTAATGTATCAAAATTCTTTAAAATTATAAAAAATAAATAAATTTAAAATGAAAGTAATGTGATTAAGTGTAATTTATTTAGATGTAATTAAAAAATAATTGAATACTATGTACAGTAAAAAAATAATATTATTGAAAGATAAAATTAAATTAAAATTTATTTTTATGTATCGTTTTTGTCCCTAACGTTTTCGTTCTATTTAAGTCTCTAACGTTTCAAAATCGTCTCAATTTTGTCCCACCGTCAATTCTGTTAACGGATCCCTAACGGCAGGACAACATTTAGTCAATTTTGAAACGTTAGGGACTTAAATAGGACGATTGAAACGTTAGGGACAACTTTGAAACTTACTCCAAACGTTGAGAACAAAAACAATACTTTACTCTTAAAAAAATTTAATATTATCTCATATATTTAATAAATATTTAACTTTGCTTATATTTATGTCTACTTATATTTTTTTATTTTAAAAATTATTTTATATAACTATTGTTGTTTGTATTTATTAAAATTTATTTTTAATTTGATTTAATACTAAAATTTTTAAAAAAATTATTTTTTAAAAGCTAATTTTCATAAATTATTTTTGAAAAGTGAAAATTTGAGCAGGTAAGCTTAAATTAAAAAAAGTCATACAATAATTACTTAATTAGCTGACTAACGGGATGTTTGTTTCTATATTAAAAGTATTAATCTCCAATTAATTTGGTGACCCATATATATCTTCAAAAGAAACGTGTGCCGTTTATGTGGTCCACTGGTCCCTTCTTAACTAATTGTCTGCTTTGTGAACTTTAATTTCTTATTATTGCATCTTTTAATTTAAACTGAAAAGAGTTAATGATCATATTGACAAATTTACTCTTTCAAATGTACGGTTCACAGCTTCACACCTTGAGGGCAAATACATGTTTAATTTATCTTATACACGCATTAATTGCCTCACGATTTAACTTATTAATAATAATCAAATTTATTTGTAAAACTTAAACTCGCTCCTATAAAGTTTATAAGGTGATTTAAATAGTATATATGAACATATATAAATTAAATTGTATAAAATATAATAATATATATTATCAATTATTTTATATTTTCTTTAGTCGATAACCTCTATTATAATTAAAATATATAAACATGTTGCACTATTTTTGTCGTAAACAATAATAAATTAGATTTGTCATATTTTAATTCATCAATCATTTAAAATACAATAAATAAAATAGATAAAAGAATTATGAATTAGATATGATATACATGAAAGACGTTTTACTTTTATATATCTAATATAAAATGCATATCATATAAAATAAACATGTAAAATAAGTAAATATATAAAAGATGAAGCTAAGATTGACAAAACTTTAATTATGTTATAATTTTAAGGTTTGATTAGATTATTTTTTTAAAGAGATATTTATTTTTATATTTAATTGCTAGCATAATTGATGACAATAATTTTTTAAGATAGAATGAAACTTATAAATTTTTTAATTAGTAATAATAAAAAAATTTTAACTCTCTTCGACCTGAAAAAAGAAGAAAATGAGACTTGACAAATATAAAATTAACTTAGGAGCAAATCCGAGACTAGTAAAAATATAAAAATCAGTAATAGATAAGGTGGATGAGAGATTGAATTTATAGAAAACAAAGGTTCTTAGTAAAGTTAGAAAGGTAGTGCTCACTAAATCAATTATAAACAGTTTATCTATTTACTATTTATGTTTGTATAAGATGTCGAAAACAGTTGTACAAAAAATAATTGCATTGCAGAGGAGGTTTTTTTAGAAAAAGAAAGATGGACGACCTGACTTAGCTCTTGTAAGGTGGGAGCTGATACAAGCACCAAAGAAGTTTGGAGGTTTGGGAGTTAGAGATGCAATGATTCGTAATACAGCATTACTGTTTAAATGGCGGTGGAAATTCTCTAAGGAGGATTATCCATTATGAAAAAAGATTACATTGTGTGCTCATGTGACTTAGAACCTACAACTCAAACATTGCTAGTAAAAGGAGGTCCATGCAAAGATATATGTCAAATACAAATAAAAGAACAACATGTGAGATAGAAGATGATTGATGAACTAGCTATGGAAGTAGGAGATAGTAGATCAACCTGATTCTGTGAGGATACATGGTTACAAGTTGGAAATTAAAGTTAAAAGACTCATGTACAATGCTCTTCTTGATTTCAAACCAAAATAAAGGATCCCTAATTGGGGATGGTGGGTTAGAATGGGTCTGAAACTTTCAATGGAAGAGAGAACTTCACCCATGGGAGACAGAGGTCCTGAACCAACTGCTTGGTGTATTACAATATGTTAGATTGATAGCAGATGTACAGAATAGAGTGATGTGAAATTTTGACAAAGAAAGCGTTTGTTTTATTAATTCATTTGTGCAGGTATTGTAGAAAGCGACTTTGGCGGATGATATAAGTAATTATAGATTCACAAATGAAATTTGGAAAGGACTAGTTAGTTCCGTCTCGAGTTGAGCTATTTACTTAGTTTGTTCTAGTAGGTCAGGTCAATATAAGGACCAATTGAATCGTAGATTGGGTATCATTGAATTGAGCGATAATTTGTGCATTTTGTGTAGGAAGGATGTTAAAATTATACAACACTTGTAAATTTTCTTGACAGGTGTGATGCACATAAATTTCTGATATTAGATGTGATTGGATCATCCTAAATACCATAAAAGACACTTTGAGAGTTGGAGAATCATATCTATGAAAAAGAACATGCATAAAAACTAATTATTTAGATTCTTCTCTGTTATTTAGAATATTTAGCTACACAGGATTAATGATGTGTATTTCAACAAACTAACAGAAGTAAAAGATTATTGTATTGCTATATTATTTTGTTACTCTAAAGAGTAGTATAGTTGGTAATTCAATATTGTTGATGATTATATCAGAAATGATATTAAAATACGTTACTATTGGTTTTATGTTTGTCTTTATTTGTCCTTGTCATTTGTATATATATTAGCACTCCGTTTGATATGTTGAGCTCTACTTAACAAACAATTTTCTTACACCTAACTTGTTTAGAGTATATATATATTGTATTGATAATCCAAAGTCACTAATCACATTGAATGGTTGTAAACTTTTGCTATTGTGTGAATAGGTATAATATATCATTACATACACTAACCATCACATATATAAATATACAATCGTCAACAATTAACTAACTCAAAATCGATTAAAATTTAATCGCTCTCTTAAATATATTAATATTAATATATAAATTTGTAAATATCTTTTATATGTATGTATCACGTACGTAATTAGTATAATTCTTTTATTGTTAAGTAAATATAAACGTGAATAACATTTCTTTTTATTTTATTTTCTTTCCTTTTGGGCACACGTTTATGAACTTTCAAAGCCATCACTCTCCATTTATGAATGTCCTTGAAAGTACAAGTGCAAGTTAAGGAGGTACTTAACATTACAAATTAAATCAATGCAAAAGAAAAAAAAAATGAAGCGTAATAAGTAGTGAAAGTGACATCACTACATTTTGCGTCGTGTTGCAACTTGCAACCATCCACTTTCTCAGTTTCTTGTGGTGGCCTTCTAATAATTTATTAACAAGACTCATCTACAGATGTCTTTACCTAAAATATAGTTGATAGTTGAAAATTGTTAGATAGTAATTTAGTTAAATTTGTTAAATTATCTAATAATTTTTAAATATCAATTTCATATGAAAATAACTGCACATAAATTTTCATTAATTTTTATTAATTTCTTCTGGAAGAAATTACTAAAATCTGAAAAATAAATTAAGCATTGATTTTTGCACACAAATACTGAATTACAGATAGGTAGCTCACGTAACTTTTAAATCAATGAGAATTACGTACATTATTTGACCAATAATAACCTCCTCTATCTTTAATATACTAGTCATGAGGTTTAGGTAATTCGAATTGATTCATATTCATAAATTTTTTTACATGCTACAATTTGATTGTTCATTTTTTTCTTCTCATTTTGGATTAGAACTAAGTCTTATTATACATTCAGAAATATAAATAACAAAAAATTAATTTGAATTGATTAAATAATTAATTAATTTATCTATTTAAATAAATTTTAAATATTTAAATTTTATCTTATATATATAAGAGATCATTTACTAAGTGTAAATTCTTAAAGAGAAAATTATACGTGTGATTTCCTTGCCTATGATTCTTTTTTTAGCTATATGAGTTGGCACCATATTTAATTTTGTTCCTTAGTTTATGTTGACCTAGGTAATTATGTATGAACAATTAATCATCCTTATCTTCTAAGTTCTAGTAGTAGCTAGGAAAGTTCCTTTTTTTTTTTGGAAGAAACGGATTTAATTTTGATATAATAATTGTGAAAATTGCCGAAAATTAAATTAAGGATAGATTCAATTTATTCATCCTAAGTCATTACTAAATTAAACTTGCTAATTAATGAATCGTAGATGACTCGTATTCATCATGCATACATATACTTGCGTACCTTTGTGACTTCTCCAAGCTAAGCTGAGACTAAGTTGTATTTTTTTTTTTTGGGAATGTTCTTATAAAGACGTGTAGAATATCTTTTGTTAAAGATGTTTATGTGTCGTATTATTATTGGACGTATTAATGAACTGGTTATTTTTTAATTTCTTAACAGATTAGAATAAAATCGATTTTTTTATAACAATAACAATAAATCTAATTTTTTTTAGAAATTTAATTCTATTTTTAAATTTTTAGGAATTTAAATGTTCGTAAAATAAAAAGTTAAGGATATATTTGTCTTTTTATAAAAATTTTTTAGATATTCGATTTAAATTGTGTAATTCGATCGGATCAAATCGGGTCTAATAATTATAATACAGACAATTGGGTTTATTATTATTGTTATAATAAACCGATTTTATTCTGGTTTATTAAAAAATAAATTATTAACCGATTTAATAAAAATATCCAATAATAACATGATACATGTAAATGTCTTTAAAAAAAAGACATTTTAAGTATTTTTATTAAAGTGGTCTCTTTCTTTTTTATTTTACTTTCCTTTTTCTTCTTAATCAAATGATAATAGCTCAAATGACATAGTATCCTCATACTCAATTAAGAGGTTGCGGATTCGAGTCTCCTATCTTTGATAAAAAAAAAGGTTCATTGATTTCCTATACTCGAATAATACATGCATGGAAAATGTTAATTAAATTAAAGCCAACGCAAATTGACTTTAAAATATTTCATATAAGTCAACCAAAATCCACGGAGTTATATAGCTTCACGATGAATTAGATCGAATTTGACCACCTATTTTCTCTGCTTTAATTCAGAGATTATTTTGATAAAATCTATCTTTATATCCAGCTTGTGATTGTGTAGTTTATCTAAAGATTAGAAATCAAATTACTATTTTAAAAAATTCAAACAAAAGTTATTCTGTGATTTATTTATTTATTAATGAAATCAAATATTAAAATGGCAAAAGTAGCATCAACAAAGATGATAAAACATGAAATCACTACAAGACTTTCAAATGAGAAGGTAGTTCCAAATTAAAGGGATAATCAACTTCTATCCCCCCTCAAAATGAGTGATCCTAAAATGGAACACTATAGTTGTGTTTGTTTCTGAAAATAATACAAGATAAGACACTGAGAACAAGACACAAAAAGATATAACATTTTGTATTTTTGTATTTTGTTTGGTGATAAACTAAAATAAATTATGAAAATTTAATTTATTGTCATTTTTTTTCATTCAAAAAATTTGAGAAGAAAAATATAATAATAAAAAATATAATTATAAAAAATCAAGAAGAATAATGAAGAGAAAAACCCAAAAGAGCCCATGACAATTACCTCAAAAGATAACGAGGTCCTTGAAAAAAAAATACCCAACTCGGCCCCTAAGCTTTACTTTTATGGGACTGATTAGCTCCTGGGCAAAAAAAAATCAATGTTGACTAATCAGTCAAAAAAAAAGATCAAGGGCCGAATTTAGTGTTTTTTTTCTTGGGGACCTTGTTGTCGTTTTGAGATAATTGTCAGGGGTTGGGTAGGATATTCACTCAATAATGAAAGAAAAAATAAAAAATAAGTTGTGTCTCTGTGTTCTTTCTTTGAGGATAGACACAAAATACATTAATTCAATATTTTTTGACACAATATCTCTATTTATATTTCATCTATCAAATAGATTTTATGTTTTCGTATCCTTATCTTAGTGTTCTGTTCCTGAAAATAAACGCAGCCTATGTTACATATTTCTAAAGATAGTTCACTAATCTTATTCTATCACAACACATACATAGATATTGATCAATCATGATATGTCTATACCAAAAATCACTCACCAAATTAACTATTCTAATAAAACACATATTAGATTGTAAAATGCATATGGTGACTGATATTTTGTATGCACATAGCATTTTTTTGCAATGATAACACTCCTTAAGCGATACGATCCACTAGATCGAAGCTCTATAGAGCTCAAGAACCTTCTTCCATGAAGGTCTATTACTTATAGCATCCCACCATGCACTAACATTCTTCCTATCCTTGATCAAGTACTCTCTCCCCATATTGTTGACAATATAATCAATGAATGGAAGGTGGCTAATATCAGCAAGGCTAAAGAAATCACCACCCAAATACTTACTCTTTGAAAGCCTCTCTTCATAAATGTCCAAAACTTTGCTTAAGTTTGCTTCACTCTCTTCAATGATCTTTGGATCAGGAGTGATTCCAATTATTGAAGAAAACAGAACATGAATGGCCAATTTATAAGCCCATGGGTCAAAATTATTTGCTTCAACTTCAACCCATTGTTCCACAATACCCCTCTCTTCTATTGTCTTACCTAGCAATTCAGTGCCTTGACATTTGTATTTTTCAGCATAATATCTCATTATAGCCCTAGATTCTGCCAACAAAGAGGCATATTAGTAGCTGAAATATTAATTGAAGTACTATAGGACTAACACTAATTAATTATAATCTATCAAGCACGGACACTTCGTTAAGTTGTCGTGTCCACGTGTCGGACACATTTCGGACACGATACTCACCAACACTCGTCCGACACGTGTGTCAGCTGTGTTCAACAGTGTCTTAAAAAAAAGTAAAAAATTATTCTCCGGACACGCTTGGACACACCTAAATACCATCACATGTCAGCGTATCCAGTCTTATTCTTAACATATATTCTTGAAATAAATTTAGATATAGTATATATTATTATTTATTAAAACAAAAAATATTTTAAATACTTGATATAATTAAAATAAGATATTAAAAATAATTACAAAAATTAATTTATATTTTAATATCAATAAAATATCAAAATATCATTACGATTCATCTAAAAAATAATTTATATTTTATATGTATGCGTGTCCCCGTATCTTATAAGATTTTAAAATTCGCGTGTCGGCGTGTCCCCTGTCGTAGTGTCCGTGCATCATAGATTATAATTAATCTTAATCCCAAAAAAATAAACATGCAATTTTTTGTAAATAAAAAAATTTATATAAATTTAAGGGGTCAAATTATAATTTATGAATTTTATAAATTTTTATTCTTAGTGAAGAGGCTAGGAAAATTATTTAATCGATGAAAGTAAATATTCCTTTTAGACCGTTGAAAACAAAACCTAGTATTATAATGTATTCTTTATTTATCTCTCTTAAAAAGGTTGATAAAAATTTAAGATTCATCAAATAAAAAGTTTGAGGGTGTTTTTGTTCATTATCAATCAAAGATCTGTTTCCTTGCCACATAAGATATATATTTAGTATCCAAAAAAAAATTTTTTTTTTTGAAAGAACATGGAGTGAATATTGAGTTCTAACCATATAAGGTGTAATCTCCATCTTGAATGACAGGAACAACTCCAAAGGGCTGCACAGGTTATGTGAACAAAGAAAACTAAATTAGAAGGAAAGGAAATCAAATAACATTGAATGAAACAGACATATTCAATATTATATTAAATAAAATAAAAGAGAGAAAGGAAAGGATTGAAAAAGAGAGGAACTGAACTTGTAGTTTGAGGAATTCAGGATCTTTGTGTTCACCCTTGCTGACATCAACAGGGACAACCTCAAATTCAACTTCCTTCTCAATCAAGCAAACCAGAGCCCTCTTTGATGAAGCACAAGTGGGACCGTACAACTTCACCACCATGGTTTGATTTCTCTTGAAGAAAGAAAACAGCCCTTCAAGTTTATTTGATGAACACACTCTTGGTTGGTTCTCTTGTTTTAAGTTCTTATAACATGTGAAATAGTCAACCAAAGTCATGAAGAAACAAACAAAACAGAGGTTGTTGTCTATATGGGACTCCACCACCATGTTGATCTGTAGAAATCAAGAAAATAATATATCTAAACGATTTATCTTTTTAATTAATACTCATAAGCATATTTTTAATTAATAAACGAATAACAAAAATATTATATTTTACTATTTTAAAATGATTATTTATAAATAATATAAGGTGCGGATTCTTGTCCCCACCTCACCAACCTTACATTTGTCTTTTTTTTATTATTGGGTAATCTGAGAACATACACCATGGGGTCATGCTTCTTTTTATTTTAGCAATTTTTGGTTTTTGGTGGATCTCAGTTTGGTGAATGGTGATGCTGATCTCAGAGATAATATTAAAGTAATTATTTTCTTAGTTAAATATGCATATCAAAATTCCAGAGAAGATGAATCGTTCATTTGGCCTCAGTTTAATTTTCATAAGAAACATTGCCAAAAATTTCATCAAACATTAGCTTTCTACCATACTTATTCAAATCTCAGTTCAACTTTTTTACTAGTAAATGGAGTTTTCTCCATACACATAATACACTTGCGCAGTTGCGCTCTAAAATTGTTGTAATCCAATCAGTAGATTGAATGTGTACTGAGATTTAGTCTCCATAAATTTGAAATATTTCCGATGTATGTAACACCCCATACAATGAGTGGACAAATCAAAATGACTCCACTGACTCTGGATTAGTCGAAGATCGCAGCTGGGATAATGCGGTATCACTCTCTTCAATATCATCAAAATCCATTGGCTTTCCAGGAACAAACTTCCTGTGAATCATGTAACAATTCAGTTCAGTAAATGCACATGCCTAGCAGATGGTTCTTATACTTCTATTAATAAAAAAGAAGCATATTAACGTTCAGCACTGAATACGATTATTAACTAGGGATACCTTTGAGGGATAAAAGTCTCCTCCGTCAATGCCTTCTCCAATCTCTTTTCAAATGGTGTTGCATGCCACTTCACTTTCTGATCCTGGACACAGTTAGCACAATCAGAAACAGTTTCCAAATTCAAAAATTTCATATGCCAGATAAAGATTACAGTTCAAAAACCATACCTCTTTGTATTTAGTGGTTGAATTTGGTATGCCATTTCCATCCCACCACTTCGGAGGACAAATATTCGAATCCTCGTTTTCAAAGTGAGCTGCAGCCACACCAAGGATAGGCCTGTCAGCAGAAGTTTTCCGAAAATGCGGGATCTGGCTAGAAGCAGACTCCACTCTCTTGTTTCCCTTCTCCTGATCAATTGGGGCAGGCCTTAACCAATTAGACAAGCTTACTTCTGCTTTAGATTCATTTTCCTTCAAAACTTGGTTTGAACCTTTTTGCGTGGTAGGAGTAGCAATTTGAGCTTGCTCGGCAGAATCTCTCAACTCACTTGAATCTTGTTCAGAGTTTAAATCTTTCTCCTCAAGTATTTTACGCTGGAAGACATTCTCATCTGGTTTGTGAGTGGGGTAGACAAACTGGGACCGAACACGAGCCCTGCCATTAGGTAACTCTTCCAGTGTTGCAGGACAAACCGTTCCTGGGGTTTGCATCTCATCAAATAACTTCAATGGGGTAGGATAAGGTGATCGCTTATTCGCATTTTGGTTATTTGGTGACCAGCTTTTCTTCAAACGACTATCATCAGATGAACTTCCACAGGATGATAAGCCCGTATCACACTTAAACCGGACTGATTTGCACTTCCTCTGTGTGTCTGTGGGTGAATCTGGAGCTGGATTATTTTCAGCCCTATCTGCAGTATGAAGGCTCCATGTCTTATTTCCTTCCATATGTTCAAGAGATTCATGGTGACTATCTCGTGCATCAGATAAACATCTGCGAAAAACAAAAAGAAATCAGGTTCTTGCCCAATTTGACGGGGCATGCTTCAAAAATGAGAAATCAGGAACAACCAAGTGTATTAAATCTACCCATAACCTTTCAAAAATGTCATCAAAATGTCTAGAAATGACACTGAAAACTGTATATAAAGTAAGAATGTAACATGCTACAACGAAAACAAACTATATATATATATAAAATTCAACATCTGAAAGATATGAATAACCTGTTTGGTGTGTGCTCAAAAGAGTCTCTGCTGTCTCCCAATTCTTGGCAAATTTTTATGGGTGTTAGGGGCTTAATAGAATGAAAATCCAGTTGAAGTTTCTCAACAGACTCGTTGGGAAGCCAAGAATCAAACCTTGAAGGCTCAGATAAACATCTGTGAAAAACAAAAAGAAATCAGGTTCTTGCCCAATTTGAAGGAGCATGCTTCAAAAATGAGAAATCAGGAACAACCAAGTGTATTGCTTCTACCCATAACCTTTCAAAAATGGCATCAAATGTCTAGAACTGACAATGAAAGTTGTAAACAGAATAAGAATGTAACATGCTAACAATGAAACAAACTATATATATATATATATATATATAATTCAACATCTGAAAGATATGAATAACCTGTCTGGTGTGTGCTCAAAAGAGTCTGAACTATCTCCCAATTCTTGGCAAATTTTTAAGGGTGTTGGGGGGTTAACTGAACGAAAATCCAGTTGAAGTTTCTCAACAGACTCATTCGGAAGCCAAGAATGAAACCTTGATGGCTCAGAATGTTTATCGGGAGAGGGTGACACTTTCAGTTTCTCAGATGTTTTCCGAATTTCAACAGGTGTCCCTGGTAAAGTACCGCAGGCTTTAAGAAACTTGGCCTGCAATTGAGAATAGGTAATTAAATAGAACCCATCTAAACTAAGACAATTTTTAATTTGGATGTATTCGGACAGCGCACCAGTATATCATGATGATACACTATTCTTTAAAATGTTAGTACAAAATTGAAGGAGTGATCAATGAGTTATAAAAAGTGAAGTTTGAATAAAGTTGATCAAACAAAAGTGGTCCCAAATTAAGGTTATTACACGCTGCTTGTAGTTGACTAGTTCCTGGTATGTTCTAATACTAAGGTTTAAGAAATTCTCAGACTAATCCATTTTACACTTCAAGCCATTCTCTTCTCTCCATTAATCTCAAAAATCAAACTAGCAACACACCTTAGACTCCATTCCCACCACTTCACTCCCTTATACCATAAATTCAAACATATCCCAGGGTTTATAAATTCACAACATACACTTGTCCAATAGAACTCAGACACGCAACCGGATTCATTTTTATTCTAGAAAATTAATTATGCTTCCCTCAATTCCCCACTCAGGGGAAACTAAGTTTTGAAACTGAAACAGGTATAGACTTGAGTATCTAAGAAAATTGAATTAATATATAAATAAATATACAATAGCAGCTACAGTGATGCTAAACTATGAAGTAATGATCATACCTCATCCTTAAGCCCCAGGTCATCTCCCTGAAATCCCACAACATCACCGCAATTGATTGCACAATCTTCTCTCTCTTTTCAAATGTGAATCACAATATCAGTAAAAGAAATTAGAAAAAAAAAATATACATAAGAAACTAAGAAAATGTAACAACAAAGAGAAAAAAGCAACAGTGGAATACCTTGAGCTTGAAACACAGAGGAATAGCTGTTTCGAGAAACCAGAACATCCTGAAAATCAATACCAATTTTCAAATTAGAACAAATAAAAAAATACGCAAATTCAGCTCAATTCCACCATTTCAAATCCGTCAATTTGAGAAAGCCGAGATTCAATCATCAATCAGAAGATTAAATCTGAGTTTCCACAATAACAATGAATTTCTTGAGAGATTCTTGAGAGCTAAGAGCCGAAAGGGAAAAAATTAAACTAAAAGTAAGATATAAAAAAAGAAAAAGAAGATTTACGGTGGAACTAGAAGAGTTGGCGGTAAGGTGAGTGCGGCGACGATGGTTATCGTTGTTCCTGAAACACGCGAAGAAGCAACCCATTGCTCTGTTGAAGGATCGGAAGAAGAAACGCAGCATGAACCTTAACAAGAACCCTAACCCTCGCTTCACCAAACCAAACACCAGCATATCATGGATCTTCTTCTTCTTCTTCTTCTTCTTTCGAATTTCAGAGTTAAAGCTGTGAAATGAGAGAGCAGTGTAAGAAACGTGATGAGTTCAGATGTTTTTTTGAATTTTAAAGAGCGAGGGAAATTAATTAATTAATGACAGAATATGCCAAATTAGAAAATAATATCGTGTTGTAACGTTACGGATATTTATTTTTAAATATTTTGGGGCTATTATATTGGCCCAAAATAAAGGCCCAAATTTACGATTAGGCCCAAGGCTGTAACTGTTATTGTTCTTTTGTTTCAACCATTGAACTTCCGCCCGTAACTCGAAACTCTACAAGGACTCAGGCTTTTGTCACAGCTCTGTTCAGGAAGCTCTTCTTCTCTCAACAGGAGAGTTTTCTGAGAATTTTGGGTTCTTTTCCAAAAAAGGGAGTTTATTTTTAGCACCAAATCTACTTTCTCACATAATACTTACCTCTCTTGAACCGTCAAAACCAAACACACAACTTTTAATCTTCAATATCTTTCATCATGAACAACATCGAAGGAAAAGTCATAAAGTTTAATAAGCTTGGAGAGCTGGGATATAAAAAAAACTGCTTAAATATGGTGGACAAGGTAATAAGTGACAAGGAGATAAAGTTCAAAACATACAAGAATGTTTTGTTGGGAATGTGGGGAAACCTTCAAGGAGTGGCAGTTACAGACATTGGATGGACGAAGATGTTATTCAGCTTCAAAGACAGGAAGAAAGGGTTGCAAATCATGCAGAATGGACCATGAAGTGTCAAAGAAAATATGGTTAATCTCCGATTATGGAGGGAGGGCCGAGGGCGAGTCAGTTTTTGAAGTTGACCATGACTACATGGAATTCTGGATTCAAGTGCATGGCATTCCACATGACTTCATGGAGAAAGAAACAGGTATTCTCATCGGAGAAATGTTAGGAGTTTTGGTCGAAGCGGAAGAACCAAAAACAGATGGAGTCCTGAGGAGAACTTATCTGAGAATCAGGGTGAGCATTAATATCACTAAGGCTTTACCTATAGGATTCTGGTTAGATAGAGAGAATCTGCCACCTTTGTGGATTTTTTTCAAGTATGAGAGGCTGCCAGACAGCTATTGCTTCAACTGTGGTATACTAGGGCATGAGAAGAAAACATGCAAGAATCCGACAGCCATGGCATGTTGGGATCCAACCAAGAAGAAATATGCACCGGGACTGGGAGTAAGCCAGGGTCGACCAGGTCCAACCATGGGAGGAGGCACCTCAGAACAAGGAGGATGGAGGCAGGATGGGGAAGAGCAGGCGCGTGAAGAAAGGAACCCTGAGAGATAGAGTAGCGAAGACCGGAGCTCTGAGGAGAGTAGGTTTATGGCAGAGAGAGTCTCGCAGCAGAAAATCCGGGAGGAAAGTGTATGGAAAGACCAAATGAGGAGAGAAGAAGAAATGGCAGATGCAGAAGAGCAAGTAGAAGAAGTACCTAGAATCCCTGATTTTCAGGAAGAGGGGGATACGCAACAAGACCTAGGTGCAGCCTATAAAATCAGCAATCTAATTAAAGAGATAAGAGAGAGGAAGAATGAATGGGCCAACATCCAAAAGGCCCAGAAAGAAGAAAGGAGGAATGAGGCTAAGAAATCATATGAAAATTGACAAACAAGGGAGATTGGGCCCAAAACAGGGGCTTTATACTAGCAAGCAAGGAAAGGTGAAGGAAGTGGGCTGAATAAATATACAACTGAAGGGGAAGAAGTGAACAGCTATAAAATAGGAGAGTGGCAAATGGGCCCGAAAAATAAAGAAAAAGAAACCATTGGCCAAGAATTAAAAAGGCTTATGTTAGCAAGGAAGTGGAACAAACAAGCGTGTGAAACCAGAATAGAGGAAAAAGAAAACCAAGAACTAATGAAGGGGGAAAAGAGAAGAATGCTTTAAGAAGTCCATCCGAGGAAGCACAGAATGCAAAACATAAAGGTGTGGATCAACAAGTCAAGCCAGGGGGGAATATCTACTATGTTGAGTTAGCTAGTGATGAGGATGAAGAGAAAGGAACGGAAGCACAGACAGATTGGGAAACGCGACTAGCAAAAAAGTTGAAATTCAAGCTGAACTTGAAGAGAAAACGAGAAACTAAACAAATTCCAATGCTAACTTATAGGGAGGAGCAGGAGGATCAAGAGGATAGAGAACCCAAGAAGACAAAGAACAGCTTCAACACTAAGGGTACAGGGGAGTATAAATTAGTTAAACATGGTTCTGGTCAGATTATAGGAATACAAATGGCTGAGGAGGCGGTCTAAACAAGCCCCAACCTCAGCCATGAGTATCATTAGCTGGAATTGTCGGGGAATAGCGGCTGCCCCGACAGTTTCTGAGTTGCATAATCTTTGTAAAAAAGTAAAGCCGCTTATAGTGTTTTTAATGGAAACCAGGGCCAATCAAGAAAGAATGAATAGGATAAGAAGAAGGCTTAATTTTGATAAGTTATTTTGTGTAGAACCCCGGGACCTGTCCGGTGGGCTATGTTTGTTATGAAAATCTAATACTAATATCAATGTTTATAAGTGGTGTGATAATTATATTAAAGCTAGTATTAACATCAATAATGGTATGAAATGGCAGGGTGTTTTTGTGTATGGTAATCCAGTTTTCCAAAAGCGAAGGAGACTTTGGCAGGAGCTAACGGTAAGTAATAGGAGCAGGGAAGAACCTCAAGCGTTTTTGGGGGACTTCAATGATATCCTAAATCAAGACGAAAAAGTAGGCTTTCATCCACAGCCAAGAACTTATTTGAATAATTTTAGAAGGTTTGTAGATGAGAATCGTTTAATGGATATTGATCTTAAAGGCAGTAGGTACACTTGGTATAGCAACCCAAGAAATAACTTTGTCACTAGGGAAAGGCTAGATAGGGTGTTAGTGAATTGGAAATGGCTGAATATACATCAGAATGTTATTCTTAGAGTTGCTCTGGCCATAAGTTCGGACCATTGCGCCCTAATTTTGGAAACACAACCGAGAGATCGGATAAAAAAAGAATTCAAGTTTGAGGCCTTTTGGACTGAGTATGAGGAGTGCGAAGAGGTAGTTAGGAGGAGTTGGGAGCAGGATGTAGGAAACAGAAACTGTTGGAGTCAATTTACTAGAAACAGGAGCAGATGCATAAGGGAATTGACGGAGTGGAGCAGGAGAAAGTTCAAAAGAGCAGATAAAGAAATAGAAAAAAAAAGGAAAAAGAGCTACATCAAATTCAGGAGGGTGATATGACAGACAGAGATCAGATAAGAGAAAGAGAATTGAAGAACCAGATAACTGATCTTTGGAAACAAGAAGAAAAATACTTGGGGCAAAGATCAAGGTTGAAATGGCTAAAATGGGGCGACAAAAACACAGCCTTCTTTCATGCAATAACCATACAGAGAAGAATGAGGAATAGGATTGACAAATTAAAAGATGAGGGTGGACATTGGATACAGGGAGAAGGAGACATAATGAGGCTAGTAGAAACACATTTCACCAAACTGTTTACTTCGGAAGGGGATAGGAACATGGAAGACTGCATAAGAGATATACCTACGAGGGTCACGAGAGAGATGAATGATGATCTAATGGGAAAGATAAAAGATGAGGAAATTAAGGACGCAGTCTTTAGCATGGGAAGCTTAAAGGCCCCGGGACCAGACGGGTTAAACAGACTTTTTTTCCAAAAGCATTGGGATATTCTGGGTAAAGAAGTGTGTGGTGTGGTGACGCAGATCTTTAAAGAAGGCAGATTACCAGAGGACTTAGGAGAAACAATTGTGGTTTTGATTCCCAAAGTGAGGCAACCGGAAAGCCTGAATCATCTCAGACCCATAAGCTGTTGTAATTTCATATATAAGATTGTGACGAAGGTCTTGGTTGGAAGGTTAAGGAAAGTTCTTGATGTCATCATATCTCCGGTTCAGAGCGCTTTTATAAAAGGCAGACTAATACAAGATAATATAGTAGTAGTGCAGGAAGTTTTTCACAAATTAAACGGAAAGGGAAATAATGGAAGCAATGACATAGCCATCAAATTGGACATGAACAAGGCTTATGACAGATTGGAATGGAATTTCTTGCAAAGGGTTATGGAAAAGTTCGGCTTCAGCAAAGAATGGGTGAAACTGATGATGAGTTGCGTTAAGAGTGCCACTTATAGATTTAAGATCAATGAAAAATTGCCAGCCAAGATCCACCCTCAAAGGGGACTCGGACAGGGAGATCCTCTATCACCCTATCTCTTTATCTTAGCAGCGGAAAGTTTTACTGTACTCATGGAAAGGGCGTTGATGGATAACCTCATTTCAGGAATAAGATTAGCTCCAACTGCACCGGTCATAATTCATCTATTATTCGCTGATGATTGTATCATTTTTGCAGGAGCGTAAGAAGAGGAGATTTACCAACTAATTCAGATCATAAACAAGTACACAGAGGCATCATGACAGAGAATAAATACTGAAAAATCCGGTCTGATCTTCGAAAGCCAGGTATCGATTCAGAGGAGAGTAAATATTGAAGAGATCACCGGAATGGCATCGTGGGAAGAGCCAGGAAGATACCTAGGATTACCAGCTACATGGGGCAGATCCAAGAACAAGGCGCTAGAGTGGATACAAGAAAAGATTCTAGATAAAATGCAATGATGGAAAGAGAAACTTTTAAATCAAGCCGGAAAGAAGGTTTTGATAAAAGCTGTTATACAGGCGATTCCGGTCTATGCCATGAACATCATCAAATTTCCTAAGTCTTTTCACAGAAAAATTGAATCAGCAATTGCGAGATTCTGGTGGACTAACTACGGCAAGGAAAGAAGCATTCATTGGAAGAGCTGGACAAAAATGACTAGAAGCAAATTGAACAGAGGCTTGGGGTTTAAGGATTTTGAATGCCAAAACACAGCTCTCTTGGCTAAGCAAGCTTGGAGACTCCTAAAGGAGGAAGATGCAATATGGGCTCGGATTCTAAAGACCATTTACTATCCTAATTGCAGCCTATGGGAAGCGGGGAGAGGAAGGAACGCATCATGGATATGGAAGAGTATCTTGGAAGGTAGAGATTTTCTCATAAGGAAGGGAAGGTGGAGTGTAGGAAGTAGAGCAGGAATAGATATTTGGGAAGATAATTGGGTGGTAGGAACAGAAAAGTTGAGCAGAGTCGGAGAAACTCAACATAGAAGAGTGAGCGAGCTAATAAGAGAGGGCGAGGGCTGGAACTTAGAAAAAATTAGGGATATTTTTCATGGTAATGTGCTTGAGCTGATAACCAGAATACCTATCAATTTGATTAACAAGAAGGATCCTTTTTTTTGGCCATATAGGAACGACGGACAGTACTCAGTCAGATCCGGATACCAAGCAGCGAAGGAGGAGAAAGATACAAGGGAAGAGACAATGCTCGGCAAAGCTTCGACAAGCCAGAACTTGAAGGAGATATGGGAGAGGATTTGGAGGTTACCGGTTCCGAAAAAGGTTAGAATGTTTTTATGGAAAGTGGTGCATGAAATTTTGCCAGTGAACGCGAAATTACATCAGCGTAAAAGTGCTCCTACACCAATGTGCAGCATATGCCAAGAACAAGAGGAAACTATTGAATATATGCTACTATTATGCCCGTGGACTAGAGCGGTGTGGTTTGGATCTAGTCTTCAAATCGTGCCTACGGCTTTTAATGTGGGATCTTTTGAAAAATGGTTAATGAGTACAATTGACAAAATCAAGAGTGTGGCAGGAAATGAACAGGACAAAGTTTTGTGCAATCTAAGATGTGTTTGTTGGTGCATTTGGAAAGCAAGGAATCAGCACATATTCCAGCAGAAAAGACTCAATCCACAACAGACAATAATTCATTCAGAACAGATTGCAGCAGAACACATTATTGCAACAAAAGGACTTAAACAGAGATAACAAAGCTATAGCAGGCAGGAATGGAGATAGTAAAAGAATTATCTGGAGGCCTCCTCTTCGCAACAAAGTGAAAGTGAACATAGACGCGGCCTTTCACAGGGAAATAGGAATCGCAGCATCAGCAGCAGTAATCAGGGACTGGCAAGGAAAAATCATTACAGGAATAACATCAAAATTCAAGGCAATATCAGTTTTAGCAGTTGAAGCACAAGCATATAGAGAAGCTATTATTCTCACAAAAAATCTCCAGATAAGGAACTGTATAATCGAATTAGATTGTTTACCCCTGGTTCAAGCGATCAAGGCAAGAATGCCCTTAGCTGAACCAGACGCAATCATCAGGGACATTCTGCTAATGCTGGAAGAGGCACCGGATGTGGGAGCTACTTGGACTCCACGCGAAGGTAACATCTTAGCTCACCAACTGGCAGTGATGGCAGCAAGAAATCAGCTACAAAGGCAGTGGCTAGTATCTCTGCCTGTACAGGTCAGGAACATAATCAAAAAAGAAGCACGATTTGCTAATCTTCAGAACAATCATCGCAATCAAACTCAAGACAACCAAGTTTCAGTTTCAACTAACCTTCAAGAAGGTCAAAGTGATGAAGGATTACCGGGGCGGGTGGAAGCGGAAACCTGGAACAACCACATGCATCTCAGGGCAAACGGCGGCTTCAACCCACGACTTCGCATAGGCCGATGAAGGACTCCAGCAGGGACACTAGCAACATAAGGAAGATGCTTAGTGGAGGGGACGAGGCCAGATTTCTATCAGGGTAGAACCTCGCTCGGCATAGGGGCTGCAGCGGAGACACCACGAATGTGAGATCAACATCTGTAGGAAGAATCCAACGACACCACTGGGAGATACAACGAGGGAAGGACTCCGCGCCGGCTAACCACAGAACGCCAACAGCGAATGAGATGCGAACTGGAGCTGGTGACTCCGCCCAGGAGGAACCATTACAGGATCAGCGCCATGCATGAAGGTTCCGAGCTCCACACAGAGATCCGATGACAATGGCGGAGCGAAGACGACTCAATCTCGAGGAAGAAGATTGTCTCTGTAGGTTAGAGTCTGGCAGTGAGGGTGGAGAGCTGGGCGAATTCAGTTTCTGGGTTTAGGGTTCTGGGCCTGGGCGGGTTCGGGTTCTGGGTTGTGGGCTGGGTCAGTCTTCTGGCCCATGGCCAAGTCCAAAAAAAAAAAAAGAACTTCCGCCTAAATGTCCAAAAACAAGAACTTTGCCAATATGTAATGGAAGCCACTCACATAAAGATGTTTAAAACGTCTTTTTTTAAAGACGTTTTTTAAAAATTAAATTTTAACTTATATAATCAATCAAACTGTGTTATTTTTGTCAAAATTAGACTAAATAAATTGGTTTGACCAAAAATCTGGTGGTAAACTAAATCTTGAATCGATCTAAATTAATATTTTTTTTATAAAAAATAACTATAATATTTTTATTATAAAAAATGACTAAAATATTCTTATTATATATTAATTTTGATAATTTTAAATTCTAATCCTATGATGACATAGAGAGAGGAGAAGGGTTATGATTTAAAATTTTTTTAAATATATATATTAAGTCATTATCTATAACAGGGGTATTGTAGTTATTTTTATAAAAAATATTAATTTAGATTGATTGAAGATTTAGTTTATTGATTTTTCGATTAAACTGATTTGTTTGGTCTAATTTTAACAAAAATAACACAATTTGATCGATTATATAGATTGAATTTTAATTATTAAAAGACATCTTTAAAAAAAAGACGTTTTAAGTAATTTTATGTGAGTGACTCTCATATATAATATAACTTTCAACAGGCAACTGAGACCTGGGTCTGATGGCAATTTTGTTTGTTTCATATAGGGTTGCACTGGGTTCAAATTCTCTTTGAAAGAATATAGAATCATGTTAATAGTGTGTACCTATATAGCGTGTGTAAGTGTTTAAAGAAATATAAAACTACGCTAATAGTGTGTACCTATGTAATGTGTGTGAGTGTATAGTACATGTATAAAATCAAACGTTCTAGCAATTGTGATTTATTCTATACAAGTTGTTTTTCTATTAAATGCTCTTGTTATTATTTATATTTTTACCGCATCCTATAGCATAAATTAAATCAGCAATACAATTAAATTGTATCAATCTAAATAATAGTTGAAAAAGCAAATTGAATACTTGATAATTTTTCGTAAGAACAATACTCTGCCATTATTTTTATTACTTGAAATGGTTAGTGCACTTGATATTTAGTGTCACATTCAGAGTAGGGTTTACAAATTATTATGCAAACTCTATCTACGTAGCTTATTGGATTTTACTTCAAGATAAAAAATAAATTAGGATTTTATCATAGTAAAACTCATTGTGTAGCATGTATGTTGCTATTTGAGTTTGTGTCATATCATAATTTGTGTGAATTGAACTCATTGATATGAGGACTTGTCAAACATGTAATAATACTATTATCTTTGGGTTTTGGTTAAACATTTCGTAAACTAGTGTTTTGATTGCTTAATGAAATTGTCAAAAGTTTTTTATTTATTATTATGTGCAAAATTTGTCTCCAAGAGAAAAATAAAGTTGATAACAAGAATAAATTAATCAAAAACTTTATAAAAAGAATGTAGAAGATTTTTATGGACGAGTAAATATTTTAATTTTTAAAACATTTCTTGAACAAAAACTTTATAAAAAGCGTCAAAACATTTTAAATAAGTAAAAGCATTAACGAGTATTATAAATACACTTGTTATTATCAAAACGTTTATATAATTTATTTCCAAAATATCAAAAGTAGATCTAAAAATATTATAACTAAAGATACAAGGCATCAATGCATGTTATTCTGAGTAAAAATGTAAGATAGTGACAAATGCGCTGGAAAGAAACCATTGTTGATTTTTTGTGTGCGTGAAATATAGTTTTGGTCGTCAACGTTTAAGGTTAATTCTATTTTAATTTATAACGATTATATTAATGTTATCTCATCGTCAAATTCTTCACTAATAATTAACGGAATTGATATACTATTAATAATATTTTTATTAAAATTATGTTTGCTCAAATTAAAAGAAGTGAATAAGAAAATGGAGTTTGAGTTTGTTAAGAAGGTGAAGGTGGGAGAGAAAAATTGAGCAAACACTTTAACAAAAATATTAGTACATCAATTTCGTTAAGTGTTAGTGAAGGATTTGACGATTAGATAATATTGATGCCATTTTAAAAATTTTGCGATAAAATTATGACGATTATATTTAATTTATCTAATTTATTTGTGTTAAAGATTATTCTTGTAAATTATTGCTGAATTGATCTTAAATTTTTTAAAAGATTAGTCATCAAAAATATATTTAATGTAAATCGAAAACTTTTAAAATAATATTGAATTAAAATAAAATTTAAAAAATATTTTTTTAAATTTTAACAAATTTTAAGAATAAAAAATTTATTTTACTCTGTGAAATAAAGTGTGTTGTGTAATCTGATTTTAAAAAAATTATGGAGTTTAAAGCATTGAAACTTAAAAGTGAAATGATCCAAGTGTTGTGTTGTTGTATGCATATGGTGTGGCATGGGATGCATGGATTCCAAGGGTTGTTTGCATAAGTGTTTATAAAAAATATTAGGAAAAGTCTAAGCCCAGCAATTTTTTTAAATTCTCATGTAACCAGCAAGAAAAAGTGAATCATTGGATGAAATCTCACAACAATTTCACACCATTAAAATTATTATTGATGGCTATTTGATGGCTACAAATCACAAAAGTTACTGTCCCCTAACACTCCTCAAAATATTATGTCTTGCGCGTAAGTGTGCACTGTATACAAGAAATTAAAAGAATAAATTTTCTCTTCTTTTCAAATCATAACCGTGGTATTGTGGGAGTGATATGCATGTGTCATTGTTTTATTTATTTATTTATCTTTTTTTGCAGTGTTAGCTTAGTTTTTTTGGTTATCTTTTCTTTGGGGCCTTGATGTTTTGGATTTTTAATATTTGATTCCAGCTTAGCTTTCATTTTTTGGGGTGTCCTTTATGTTTTTTCTTTTTTTATTTAATTTTGCTTTGTTTTGAAAAAACACAATTAAAAGTATAGAAGTATAGAAACTTTTGTATTCTGTGTGAGTATGGTGAGTATGTATAGTATAAGACCAAAAAAAGTAAGTATTCTTTTCTTTATAAAATTGTCTTTGTTTATTATTCATATAAATAATATTATCTTTATTGTTTAAATTAAAAAATACAAGTATTATTTAAATAATTATAATAATTTACAGAATATATTTGTAACCATTTTAAATGAACATATTAGGGGTGCAGTTGAATTAAATTTTTATATTTTTGTATAATTAGACTCTTGAATTTAAGACGTCTTTAATTCAAAATATTAATTTTCACCGACTAATGATTTTATCCGAGTTTTTCATAATGAAATTGATGACGATGACAATTTTATTGTCTTTAATTTTATCTTACATTTTCGTTAGTCCACTTCAAGCACCTTGTGAATTGTGACAGTAGCGACTATATAATTTTGGTGAGCAAGACAATTCTGTTAATTTAGAAGCCCTAGCAGAGAAAGAGTACATATGAGAGAAGGAGAGAACGGAAACGAGTGTTTGAGGGCGAAACACAGTGAGAATGGCGACCATGGCGTCGGAAGAGATAAAGGGGAGAGTATGGGTGGGGGTGCATCCGGTGTCAAGGAGGATTTTTCACGAGAGGGTTTTTCAAATCCTACAAAGATCTCCTTTAGAGATAAAGTTATTGGTCCAGAGAAATCGAAGGCGTTTGTACTTGCAGGATCTCTATCTGGGGATAGTATAGCCACGGTGGTGGGCAAGCAGGGTGACTCCCAACCTCCATGTGTAAACTTCACTGAAGAAGCCAAGCTTTGTTTGGCAGAGCCTTATCGAGAAGTTTTAGTGATCAAGGTTCTCGATAAAAATTATAGTTACACAGCTCTTTCACACAAGTTTCGGATGGTTTGGCAAAGATGGCTTTGATCTGCTTGATGTGGGGTTTGGGTACTTCATGGTAAAATTCGATGCATGTGAAGATCGTGAGAAGGTCATGCTTGGTGGCCCGTGGTTGATTGAGGGGCACTGCGTTGCTGTAAAACCGTGGGATATAGAATTTCGGCCATGTGAGCAATCCTTCGGGTCTACGCTTGTATGGGTTCGGATTTCGGGGTTCCCAATATGGTGCTATCAGGAACAGAGACCATGATGCGTATTGCTTCTGCAATAGGAGTTCCCATCAAAGTGGACTTAGCCACTAAGTTGGCAGAGAGAGGACGATATGCCCGAGTATGTGTTCAAATAAATTTAGGACTGCCAGTGATCAAGCATATCATTGTGGAAGGCGTAACTCATGTAGTAGAGTATGAAAGTTTAAATTTAATTTGTAACTCCTGTGCACGTTATGGTCACGATATGGCACAGTGCTTGGGTAGAGACTCTAAGGAAGAAAAGAGTGCTGATTCCGATGCCACCAAGCCACGGGACGGTACAAAGGCAATGCCACATCCTGAGACCAAAATTCACAATTCAAATGAAGTAGAACCTAATGTGGTAGGTGGCGTTACTGGCGAGAATCCTGCATCGAATTTGCAAGAGGATTTGGAGGCTAATAATTTGGAAGGAAATAATGTTGAAGAGGCTTGCATGCATGATGAACCAGGCTGGGAGAAAGTTGTGAGGAAAGGTAAAACCAAGCTGGGTCAGAAGCAATCTAACAAGGTCCAAAGAGGCATTCAATCCAGAACCGATTCGGGTAGAGTAATCAGGCCCACCATTCACTTCTCTCACACGAATGGATCCAGCTCCTATCGCGCTAGGGTCGGGTCACGAGTCAAGGTCGGACACAGCGCTTCCCGTGCTGGTAAGACGTCATCTTCTCAACCCGACACACCCCAGTGCCTTGCAGGTCCTCTCTCCGGAAACGACCAAGGCTGGGGTCCCTACAGAGCTCGCCAGTTGAGAAGAATGGAGACACGGTGGTGGAAGCATCGTCATGTCTTCCTGCAACCGTGAAGGAGGGTGTTACCGTGGCGGTTCATTGGAGAAGAAAGGCGCATTGCCGGCTGTTACTGCGTCGGTAGGCGGGATTAAGGAGATATTCCATGGAGATCCGGCAAACCTGAAGGTCACGGGAGTCGCTTCCGCTGGGCAAGCCTCGGTTTGAGGTTGGTGAAGCACTTTGATTTCTTTGTTTTATATTTTTATATTTTATATTATGGATAGTTTAAATATAATAGCTTGGAATTTTAGGGGGTGCTTCTAATAAGTTAGCCCGGGTGAATTGTAAAGAGCTGGTTAGGAAATTTAAACCTGTAATTTTTATTGTGGTTGAAACTCACTCTCCGTTTCAACACTTGAAACTATTTTGGGAATGACTTGGTTATCACCCTATTGGTATAGTGGAGGCGTCAGGACATAAGGGGGGTATCTGGTTCCTTTCTGCAATACAGGGTGTTCACTGCAAATGGGTTGATGCTTTCGATCAGTGTGTTACAGTTGAAGTTCAGGTAAATAATGTGATTTGGAGGTGCAGTGGTATCTATGGTAGTCCTCAATTTAATACCAGAGTTCTGCTATGGGATTATCTTGTTACTCAGTCTTCGTCTTTCTGCGGGCCATGGATTGTTCTTGGTGATTTTAATGAAGTACTATTCTCTCATGAATCTAAGGGTTGCCTCTTCTCGAGTCGTCATGCAGATCGGCTTGCTGCCTCTCTAGGGGATAGTAATCTGTTTGACTTGAAGACTATTGGAAGACAGTTTTCTTGGTACAGAAGGGTTAAAAATGGTGTTGAGGTGGCGAAAAAACTTGACCGGGTTTGTATCAATAGTGGCTGGCTATCTCTATTTCCAGAGGCTTACGCAGAAATTTTAAATAGGCTTCAGTCTGATCATTGTCCTATCCTAGTACGCTATACAGGTCGTCCCCAACCGAAAAAGAATAGACCTTTTCGGTTTATTGCAGCTTGGGCAACTCATCCGGGGTATAGAGATATTGTGAACCAATCATGGTAGGCTGGCTACAGAGAGATGCATGGCAAGCTTTCAGAAGTGCAAAAGAACTCTTTGGAGTTTAATTCTAAAGTGTTCGGCAATATTTTTGTTAGGAAATACAAATTGGAGAGACAGATTAATTTTCTTCAGAAACGACTTGAAGTAATGGAAGATTTGTCTATGCAGCAAAAAGAAAAACAGCTGATTGAGGAATTTAATAACACGCTTGTGCAGAAGGAACTTCTATGGTTTCAAAAATCCAGAGAGCAGTGGGTAAAATTTGGGGATAGAAATACCAAGTTCTTTCATGTCCAGACTCTTGTGCGGAGAAAGCATAATAAGATTCATGGTCTCTTTCTTCAAGATGGGGTGTGGGAAACGGACCCGGATGTCCTTAGAAGGGAAGCTGAATCCTTCTATAAACGCCTATTCTGCCAGTCGGAGGATGTAGACTTAGGTTGTCTTGGTGATGTGCCACTGCCTTCCCTGAATGATGAAGCCTGTTGTAGCCTAACAGCGCCAGTTACTCTGGAAGAAGTTAAGTCGGCTGTTTTCAGTATGCATTCTTTTAAGGCGCCGGGCCCTGATGGGTTTCAGGCTTTCTTCTTTAAAGAATACTGGAAGATTGTTGGTTTTGATGTTTGGACTATGGTTCGTCATGCGTTCTCTGGTTTGGATATGGATCCAAGGATGATGGAAACTCTTGTGGTTCTTATTCCGAAGGTAGAAAACCCGGTTTTCATGAAGGATTTCTGACCAATTAGTCTCTGTAATGTGGTTTACAAAGTTATAACAAAGGTCCTGGTCAATAGACTTCGTCCCCATCTCAAAGAGATTATTGGACCCCTTCAAGGAGGGTTTATCCCAGGGAGAGGAACCCCAGACAACATCATTGTAGCACAAGAGGTTCTCCATTTCATGAAGAAGACAAATTCAAAGAAAGGCACCCTGGCCTTTAAGATTGATTTGGAGAAAGCGTACGATAGAGTGGATTGGGAATTTCTGAAACAAACCCTGGTGAGTTTTGGCTTTCCTCCTCCGACAGTCAATCTGATTATGCGTTGTGTCACTGCTTCCTCACTGTCTATCCTCTGGAATGTGGATAGATTAAATAGCTTTACTCTGAGCAAGGGTCTTAGGCAAGGAGATCCTATATCACCGTATCTGTTTGTGTTGTGTATGGAGAGATTGTCATGTTCTATTAATTAGCAAGTTGATAAGGGCTTGTGGAAGCCGGTTGCAGTTTCTAGAGGGGGTCCAAGAATTTCTCATTTGATGTTTGCCGATGATTTGCTTCTTTTCTGTAAAGCTGGAAAACAGCAAGTTCAAACTGTAATGGTAGCTTTGGAAAATTTCTGCAGAGCCTATGGGATGAAGGTTAATGTGGAAAAATCTAAAGCGCTATGCTCCAGGAATGTTTCAGCGACAAGAAAAGAGATTTTCACTGGAGTCTCCTCCATCAAATTCGTCCAGAACTTGGGCAAGTATTTAGGGGTGAACCTTAATCACTCTCGGGTGACACGCGCAATTTTCAACGATGTTTTGGACAAGATTCGGGGAAGGCTAGCCAGCTGGAAAATGGAGATTGCTTAATAAGGCAGGCAGACTCTGTTTGCTCAACTCGGTAGTGACTGCGATTCCTACTTATCGCATGCAAGTATCTCTCTTCCCTAAAGGGGTAATTAATAAGATAGAATCCATGATGCGAAACTTTCTATGGAAGGGTCAAGCTGATGGTAGAGGCCTGAATCTAGTTAACTGAAAAGTGTTGGTCACTCCTAAGAAGTTTGGAGGTCTGGGAATTAGAAATCCTTTTTGTGCCAATATTGCTCTTCTTGGAAAACTAGTTTGGCAACTTTTTCACCATCCCGACAAGCTATGGGTTCAACTGTTGACGGAGAAATACCATTCTTCTAAGGATGATTGTTTTAGTCGGTCTTGAGGAAGGGGATCTTATGTTTGGAAGAGTATATGTCGAGCTTGGGATATCCTGAAGGAAAGTTTTAGTTGGTGCATTGGGGATTTGGAACAGAACTTTTGGTTTTCTAAATGGAGAAGAGAGGGGCGACTGTGTCAGGAGATGGATTATGTTTACATTTCTGATTCGGATCTCAGGATCTTGGACCTTTGTTCATCTGGACACTAGAACCTTGAGAATATCTATTCTCCTCTGAATCAGTCTCTGCAGAGCAATATTAACTCTTACAACCCAGATGTTCAAGCTGGTTCAGAGGTCGGTTGGTGTTGGACTGGTGCGGCCTCAAAGGTTTATGATGCTCATAGTGGTTATTTGTGGCTCAGTAAGAAGATGTTTAGTTGGGAGGATAGGGGTAATTGGCTTTGGCTTTGGCATCAATATATTCCGAAAAAACACAAATTTTTGGCCTGGCTATGTCTTCGCGAGGCTCTTCCTACTGCTGCATTTCGTTTTAGGAGGGGCATTTCGCACACGGATAGCTGTCCACGATGTTTCTCAGGTCAGGAATCGGTTTTACATTGTATTCGGGATTGTCCAAAAGCCCAACTTGTTTGGCAAGCTTTAGGGATCTCCGATCAACCAGTGGATTTGATGAGTTGGTTCTTACATAATAGCAAACAGCGCCCCTTTAGATTCTTTTCTGGTCTCTGGTGGATTTGGTGTTCGAGAAATAACGAGATCTTTCATCCTCACGAGCATTGGACCACAGACAAGGTGATTGGTATGGCTTTGTCCTTAGAAAAGGAGCTCCGAAATATTTTTGAGTTGCACCGACTATCTATCCCCTCAACCATTAGTGGCTCTTGGATTCCCCCCTCAGTGGGTACCTTTAAGATTAATTGTGATGCTAGCTATCTTGGCAATGGTGCTCGAGTTGGTTTTGCTTGTGTTAGCAGAGATTGGAAGGGAAGGTGGCAACGAGGCTGTCTGGGAACAATTGAGAGTCGTAGTATTTTACAAGGAGAATTGTTTGCTATTTGGAGAGGCTTTCTTTTAGCATGGGACTCGGGACAAAGAGACATTATATGTGAGATAGACTGTGTGGAGGCTTTTACTATTGTCAATAATTTATAAGATTGCTCTGGGTTTATTGATCCTTTGGTGTTAAAAATCCGAGATATCATGTCTTGGAAATGGCGTGCTGATCTTCGGTTGATCTTGAGAGATGCAAATACAGTAGCAGACATCATGGCAAAGACTGCAATGAGGACTATTTCTCTCCAAGTGGAGCTTCCATTGCATTGAAAGGAGTTTGAGAGTAGTATTCAGCGGGACTGTCTTTCTTAAGCAGTTTCTTGTTTTTTTTTTCTTTCTTAGTTTTTGTTTATTTTCTTTTAAGTCACCAAAAAAAATTTTGGCAACACTTAGAAAGATGTTAGTAAAATTAAATGTTAAACTTTTTAAATTTTTTATATTCAAATTTATTTTTAAATATTAAAAATTATTACTTTTATTTTAGATAAAATTATATACTTACTACTGTAGTCTATGTATAAATTTATAAACAACTATGTTATGTGTGTATACCAAAATTAACTATCAAAATTAGCTACAAGTATAAAATACATATTAGAATATAAATATATTTTAAAAATAAATTAAACTACATATGTATTTATATACAAATATATTGATAACTGATTTTAGTGTACAAATAACATTTTTAATTTGTAAGAGAGGCCACAAAATTACTGCCAATTAAACTGTGGTTATGTTTTTACCGTAATAAAAACTAATAATTATTTTTATGTAAAATTAATAATTAATAAATACTAAATAATAATTTAATCAAATTTATTAATAATCCTTAAATAATAATTTAATCAAATATACTAAATTATTTAATAATTCTTAGGCATGAGTTATAGCCTTTTTTGAAACCACCGCCATCTATAGGTTTTGCTGCAGTTCAGTGATAGTTACAATTAATCCTTGCAAGTCGCAACAACCACGTTTATGGAATTATATATATTCACATGTCTTTGTGACTTTGTCCATACACTAGTGTAAGGTATAACACCCGCCTATAAATACATGCTAACAAAACTTCTTAGCTCAAATTCATCGAATAATACTTCTATTAGTAATCCTAATATTGATACTTTTATTATTATATTATTATATTTTTCTAGACTATAACAAAATAATAATGGGTGGTAATAATGGAAGAGAAGAACTAGCGTTGAGGGTGAGTGTGACCAAGGAAGAGGTTGTTGCGGCGGTTTTGCCAATTCAAGACCATCGGTTACCGTTCTCAAACCTTGACCTCCTTCTTCCACCCGTTGACGTTGGTGTCTTCTTTTGCTACAACACAACACCACTCAGCTTTGGATCAATGGTGGAGTCCCTTAAGAATGCATTGGCTCAGGTTTTGGTTTCCTATTATGTATTTGCTGGTGAGGTGGTGCAAAACTCCATGGGTGAACCTGAGATTCTTTGCAATAACCGTGGGGTTGATTTTGTTGAGGCTGAGGCTGATGTTCACCTTCATCATCTTAACTTGTACAACCCTGATGAATCCATTGAAGGAAAGCTTGTTCCAAAGAAGAAGCATGGCGTCCTTGCTGTTCAGGTATATATAGTACCAATAAGAACAATTTCAAATATACTAAATATATCAGCATTCTAGATACATCAATGTTCTAATAATTTTAATTATAATATATATATATATATATATATAATATATTGATTAAAATCAACCATTAAAATTATTAGAATACCGATATTTTAAGTATATTTGAAAACTTTTTTATAATATATTATAGTGTATCATACTTTTCTTTTAAGTGTTCATATGCTCTTTTAAAAATCTTAAATCATGAATGCTAGTCTTTTTTTTTATCAGATATACATAACAAGTCATGTTACATAAATATTATAAATTAATTATCAACTATGAAGTAAGAATTTTTTTTTTTTATTTATAGTATTCGTATGTCGGACACATTTTGGATACGATATTTGTCTGATATGTGTGTTTTCTATGTCCAAATTGTGTGTTGATAAAAAATAAAAAATTATTTTTCAAACACGTTTAGACACACCTAAATATCATTATGTGTCAATGTGTCCAACCTTATTTTTAACATATATTAAGTTTAGAAATAGCATATATTATTAATTATTAAAACAAAAAATATTTTAAATATTTTATATAATAAAAAATATATTAAAAATAATTAAAATTTTAATTTATATTTTTAATATCAATATACTAAAATATCATTATAATTTATCTAAAAAAATACTTTATATATTATATATATCGTGTTTCCATGTCTTATAACAATTTTAAATTCACGTGTCTGCATGCATCATAAGTTACCAACAGATCATCTGTATAAAATATATTGAATAGTTTTATATTTATAGTTATAAACTACTTATAATCAATTTTCATAAAAAAATATAATTAAATTAAAATATTTATAACTAAAATGGAAATAAGAGTACAAACTACAAAATGTGTGGTGTAGATAATTTTTTTTATTTATAGAAAATCGATTATTTTAAGATGAAAATTTGTACCATATAAAATTAATAATTGATAATTTTTAATTAATGAAAATAAATTAAATCAGCTAACAATTCTCAGTTATAAATTTATAATCACCTTCATAATAAAAATATATATTAAGGGAGAAGAGAGTTGCTTAGTTAGTTCAGTTAGTTCTAATGCTGACAGCAACTATACATTATAAAGATTGATTATACACAGCTTGAGTTTCATCAAAGTGTAATGTATTCATCTTGGCTGAGGGACAAATTTTACTATTTCTCTTTTATAACTCTTTTATGCCCTCTCATTTTCCTGCAAGTGAAATATTAGGGATTAAAGTCATCTTTTTAGATTCTCTGTCTTTTTATTATTTTTCTTTATTTTTATCTTCAATAAACCCTTTATATTCCTTTTGATTATGAAATAAATACCTTTTGACTTTAAAAAAAATAATGGACAAATTTCACACATATACTATAAAGAAAAAGTAGAATTGGTGATCACCATTGAACATGTGAGTTTTTGCTTTATTTAACCATAAAAAATATATAAAGAATTTTGTAATAATGGTTGAATTGTTCCATTTGATCTCAAGATTATATATTTAAATGATAAAAATAGTTATTGATATAATTATCGGGTTAGATTTTGTATATTATATTCTTTAAATGCGACTCTTTTTTAAATTTGACATGAAGGTAAAACACCAGACTATCTTTTATATCTTATAAAAATATTTGACAATAAAAATATTAAAAACATTTTCATACCTTTGCAACCATCAATTGGCATATAATTATATAGGAGTCATTTAGATAAACACATTAAAAAGAACTTTTTTTAAAGATGTTTTTTAGTAATTAAAATTCAATACATATAACTGATTAAATCGTATTAATTTTATCAAAATTAGGACAAAAAATCAATAAACTAAATCTTAAACCAGTCTAAATTAATATTTTTTTTATAGAAAATGATTACAATACCCTTATTATAAAAAATGACAAAATACTCATATATATATATATATATATATATATTAATTTTGAGAACAATAAATTTTAACCCTTCTCTTCTCTCTAAGTTGTCGTGAAGTTAAGATTTAGGGTTATATATATATATATATATATATATATATATATATATATGAGTATTTTAGTCATTTTCTATAATAAGGTATTGTAATATTTTTTTATTAAAAAAATATTAATTTATATCAGTTTAAAATTTAGTTCATCAATTTTTTGGTCAAATCAATTTATCTGATCTAATTATGACAAAAATAATACGTTTTAATCGATTATATATATTAAATTTTAATTATTAAAACATATCTTTAAAAAAAACGGCTTAGTGGCTCCCAATTATATAATCAATAGAATTTAGTATCTAATCAACTGTGCAGGTGACATCTTTAAAATGTGGCGGGATAATAGTGGCATGCACCTTCGATCATCGCATAGCAGACGCACACTCAGCAAACATGTTCCTAGTCTCATGGGCCGAGATAGCCCGCCCCATGAAGCCCACCACCGCAGCACAGCCGTGTTTTCGTCACTCCCTCCTCATCCCTCGACGCCCTCTTTGCATCCACCCTTCCCTGGACGCCATGTATGTTTCCCTTCCACCTCCATCTCAACTCGAACCCAATCATTTCAACTCACTCATAAGCCGGATATATTACACCACGGCTGATCAACTCAGCCACATGCAATCACTTGCAAGCTCATCGGATCCTATCAAGAACCGCACAAAGCTTGAATCTTTCACCGCGTTCTTGTGGAAGATGGTTGCCATGGCTACATCCTCCTCCTCTAGCGAGAAAAGGCTTGTTGCCAAGATGGGTGTGGTGGTTGATGGAAGGAAGAGGCTCAAAGAAGCTACGATGGATGATTATTTTGGTAATGTGCTTTCTATCCCTTTTGGCGGGAAAGCGGTGGAGGAGTTGGTGGAGAAGCCGTTGAGTTGGGTGGCAGAAGAGGTTCACAAGTTTCTGGAAACGGCATTGACGGAAGAACACTTCCTAGGGCTGATTGACTGGGTGGAAGAGCACCGTCCTTCACCAGCGTTGGCGAGAATTTATTGTGGGAACACAATTGATGTGGGACCCGCTGTTGTGGTGTCTTGTGGTCAAAGATTTCCAGAGTCAAAAGTTGACTTTGGTTGGGGAAAACCCGTGTTTGGATCATACCATTTTCATTGGGGTGGTGATGCTGGATATGTGATGCCAATGCCAAGTCCTAAGAAAAATGGTGATTGGGTGGTGTACATGCACCTTCTCAAACCCCACATACATTTCATTGAGTCTATGGCAAATCATGTCTTTAAGCCCTTCACTTGGGACTACCTCAACAATTAACATTACTTCAGGACAAAGTGTTAAGAGTCAGTAAATTTGTATGATTTATAGTTATTAATTAATTATTATTAATATTTTTAATGATATAAGATTATATTTTATGATGTAAGATTAATTATTTTTTTTTACTCGTTCCTAAACAGCTAAACTTTTTTTGTATTACTTAATGTTGGAAATAAATAGTATGACACAATCCAATCAATCACGTGTCAAATAATTTGTTATTATTATTATATTAAAATGTTAATATAATAAGGTCCTTGATTAAATTTAGAGATTTGTCATTGTGATAGTGATCATAATATTGAGAGATAAATCTTTTATAATTTAATCTAAATTGTTCTTGGTTATAGGATTATTAAAAAAGACATTAATAATCCGGAAAGATCAATATATATATAATGGTCTTCATTGGATGAAGATTAATAGATCTCATTTATTAAATTATATATATAGATGGTGCATATAGAGATATGACCATTGAACTGACTCATTCTGAGAATTCCTAATGGTTATAATTACCGTATATTTGTCAATAGGATATTCTCAAGATGAACATAGTAATAGAGTTTTCTTTGACCTGCGACTGTCATAGTAATTAACAATGTATTTATTATACTTTGATTCCGGACACCTAATACCCTAGGGTGCTAGTTGAATGGATATTGGGTATGATTTAAATACTTGTAGAATTAATGATTAGTCAATAAGGAATCCGTCAACTCTCCGTAAAGAGTTTGAGCTCTATGATTATAATGACTGAGATGAATAAAACCTTGGGCAAGGGGATTGAATGAATGAAGAAATGAGTTTCTTAAGTCATTTACAGTTCATTATAATAATGGTAACAAGTTAAAGTTTGACAATTAAAACCATACTCTAAGGGTTAACCAAGAGCTGGAAAGATGGAAGGAATTATACTTTGTTCTTCTGAGGTTCTTAGTAAAAATATATTACTTCATACTATCGGGTCGTTGAGGAGTGTTGCTAGACGCCAACCTTGATTAGTAAATTTAGTATGACTAATTTACTACCCGCTTAGTATTGAACCTATGGGGTCACACACTAACGAGTGTTCTAATCTTTGCTATAGAATTATTTAATTATTATTTTGATTTGATCAAATAAATAATTATATTAATTCAAATGGAATATTATTATATTCTTTGCTAGCACCAAGAATATAATAATAATATGATAATTGAGAATATTAAATGAGATTTAAAAATAATTAGTTATTCTATTTCTGAATTTGAATTATAAATTTGGATGAGATCCAAATCGATTATGTTTTAAATTGTTATGATATGATTCATAAAATTTAAAGGATTCAAATTTGGAATTTAAAGATATGATTTAAATTTGAATTGAGATTCAAATTTAAAATCAGTAACAAATCTCATACTATATATATGTATGCCAAGGGTAGAGGAAAACATGAGAAACAGAAGAGAATAACAAGAGTTTTATTCCTTTACCTCTACACACATAAACGTATGTGAGCCTAATTCTTGGAGAAGAATTTTATGGCGTGCAAAGAGTTGCAAGAGGTTTCTCAATTTAGATCAGATGTCCATTGGTCAAAGAGTTGACAGCAAAGGTTGGTTTCGGTGTGGATACGCATAGCGCCTTCGTACCATCGAAGGAGAAAAAAAAAAGGATTTTTACTAGCGTACTTAGGTATTTAGATCTGATCTACTATATATTTATTATTGGAATAAAGTTTAAGCACAAAATAGATCTTTAAGAATTACTTTCTTTTCTTCCGCTGCGTGTTATGAACACATATGGTAATCTTTCGCTTAATTAAATTTGCTTTTGATTCTTATAGTTGGTGATGTATAATAAAAATGTTTTTTATTTATATAAAATTTCGGCATTATTTTTATAGTGAATGTCATAGTGAAATAAAAGGATCAAAGTCACGATTTTATATTTTTTCCCCAAAATAAATTTATAGAAAATCCACGTATCAAAAATTTCTTCAATTAAAGTTGTCAATTTCTTATATATATATATATATATATATATATATATATTAATCTTATATATATTGAAAAGTATTTTTTATTAAACCACTCCTCCTAAAATTAAGTTTAATAAACTAATAAGAAGGAGATATACAAATGATTATAATTAACATGTTTTTTCAAATAAAAAAGAGATATATGAATGATTATATATATTTAACACATTTTTTTACATAACGTTTTTTTTAGAATTGTATGAATTTTGCATAATTTTTTATTTATTTATTAGTCTTATGTTAAAATAATATTTTCTTTTAAGTTTAACAAAGAACGAATCTAGATTTTTAAATCATAAAAATTTTAATATTTTATCATAAAATTATTTTTTCTAAAAATTTAAACCGATAAAAAAGAGATATGTTATATATCTACGTGCAACTTGTAAATTTGTTAAGAAAACATAAAAGAGAAAAGCTAGATGTAAAGATACTTTTAACCAACTCAGCTACATAAAAGAAGAAGAACGTGTTGCTGGGGAACAAATTAATTAAGAGACGAAAGAAGAAAAAAACGAAAAAAATAAAGGAAGAGAATAAGGAGGAAGAAAAAATAAAATGATAGATATGTAATAGTGTGTTTCATGCTTTTGTTGTGTTTCATTATTTGTATTTGGCACAACCAACTTCATTCCAAACTCTCATCCATGGACCATGGTGTTAAGAATGCTATGAACCACTTAGAAGAAGCTGCATCCATAACCACACAACAGCATGTATATAGAATCTGATAATTAACATATATATATATAGATATAATTTTTCCTGGTCATTATTCTCTTTGGGTCCTCCAACATCCTTAATTAGTTTGGGATGCAAATTAAACAGAATGATGATGTTGACGACACTTAGTAAAGTGGTGGGTGCTCGATTAATACTCATCAGCAACTACAACCTTATACTCACTAAATGTTTGGAGCCACATGATTCCATGAACTGTTTCACTCTATTTCTCTATGCATATGTTAATTATTGACGAAACAATACATTAAATAATTAAATTGTGAAATTTATAATACTTAATATAACACAGCATTGAATCTGACGATGTCATATTAATATATTATAAAATTGTAATGATTTAATTATATTCAATTTAAAATTTTAGAACTACAAAGAAAATTTATTTTATTTATTTAAGGTGAATGCTACCCAATCCTCTCTAAAATAACATGTAAGTTACCCTTCATTATGTGTCACATTATAATTGGTCCTTATCTTAACCATAGTTGGGTTATTTTATAATTTATTATTCTTAAAATATCAAAGCTCCACTCCCTTTAATTGAAGCACATTCCACTCCTCCATTTTTTGTTCATCACTTCATCACTTCATCACCTAGATTCGGTCCTTCCAAGCACCATCACGTTCGTGACAAGAAGCGCCAACTTCATCGCCATATACTGCCCTCCCACACAACCTCTCTTTCTTTAGTGCATAATCCCTTAGTCACGTCGTTGAATTCCATCGTCTGTAACTTATCCTTCCGAGTATAGCCAGCGCCTCTTTTTGCCATGGATCACTGCTTATCCACATAATTAATGGTTAATTTTGGTTATTAAATTTTTTTATTAAAAAAACATATCTTTATTTAATTACGTGATGGAACATATATTTATATGTAAAATATAATATAATAAAATAAATCTATTCAAAGTATTTACAAGTATAATTAAAATTATAAACATACAAATATAATAATAAAATTTGTACTCCAAACAAATAAACATATTTTTTTATCATACATATATTATTTAAAAAATAAATATATTATTAAAATTAATAACAGAAATTTAAAATGATAAAATTTAACTTTCTTACCATATTTTTTATAGTATTTTTATTTTTTATTTTTTAATTTATTAGTATTTTATTATTTAATTAATAATTAAACAAATTATTTTTATGAAAAATTATTTTTTGTATTATATTAGAGAAGAGACCAATATAGCAGTTTAAAAAATAAATTGTATAAATATTTAAGAGATAAATATGAAATACATATCTAAAATAAATAAAATAGACAAAATAGGAGTACTCTTGAGAAATGGAAAATTATTTTTGTCTGTTTTATTTATTTTAGGCATGTATTTCATATTTATCTCTTAAATATCTATCTATATAATTTACTTTTGTATTTAAAAATTTTAATATTATCTATTTTTTATTTAAAAATTTTTTTTACATTATTTTTTAAACTGTTATATTGGTCTCTTCTTTAAGATAATACAAAAAATAATTTATCATGAAGATAATTTATTTAATCATTAATTAAATAATAAAGTACGAATAAATTAAAAATTAAAAGAATAAAAATACTATAAAAAAATTTGTAAGAAAGTTAGATTTTATCATTTTAAACTTGTGTTATTAATTTTAACAATTTATTATTTTTTAAAATAATTTATGTACGATAAAAATTATGTTTTTTTTATTTTAATTATACTTTTAAGTACTCTAAATAGAGTTATGATATTATATTTTATATATGAATATATGTTCTATCGTGTAATTAAATAAAGATTTATTTTAATAAAAAAATTTAATAGCCAAACTAAATATTACTTAAGTATGTATTTTATATTTATCTCTTAAATATTTATACAATTTATTTTTTAAACTGTTATATTGGTCTCTTCTCTAATATAATATAAAAAATAAATTTTCATACAAATAATTTGTTTAATTATTAATTAAATAATAAAGTACTAATAAATTAAAAAATAAAAAATAAAAATACTATAAAAAATACGGTAAAAAAATTAAATTTTATCATTTTAAATTTCTGTTTTTAATTTTAATAATATATTTATTTTTAAATAATATATGTATGATAAAAAAATATGTTTATTTGTTTGGAGTACAAATTTTATTATTATATTTGTATGTTCATGATTTTAATTATATTTTTAAATACTTTGAATAGATTTATTTTATTATATTATATTTTACATATAAATATATGTTCCATTACGTAATTAAATAAAGATATATTTTTTTAATAAAAAAATTTAATAACCAAATTAACCATTAATTAACCAAATTAAGTAGTGATCCACGGCAAAAAGAGGCGCTGGCTATACTGGGAAGAGAGGTTGTGTGGAAGGGCATGGCGATGACGTTGGCTTGGAAGGACCAAATCTAGGTGATGAAGTGATAAACAAAAAATAGAGAAGTGGAATGTACTTCAATTAACGGAAGTAGAGCTTTGATATTTTAAGAATAATAAATTATAAAATAACCCAACTATGGTTAAGATAAGGACCAATTACAATGTGACACATAATGAAGGATAACTTACATGTTATTTTAGAGAGGGTTGGGTAGCATTCACCTTTATTTAAAGGTATATATATGCTTTGGAATATAATTGACTAAGTTATAGGCGGCATTGGAATATAATTGACTTATAGTATACCTGCCTATACAAGTATTGAACGTTTCTTTTGGTGATATAATAATAATAATAATAATAATAATAATAATAATAATAATATATTAAGCTGTAATGAATAGTCAGTACAACGAATCACTTTTACTAAAAACAGTAATTAGAGAAACTTCTCCTCACTATATATACGTAGTCCACATGCATGCATATATACTAATTTTATATTATAAGTTATTCTTATGATGCTTAAAAAGTAGTGTCTAATATTTTAAAAAAAATTAAAAATATAAAATAAATAATCTTTAAATATTTAAAATTTATTATAAAAAATATATTAGACAAAAATTAGATACCAATAATAAGTATCTTTTTTAAATATTTTAAATTTATTACAAAAAATAAATTAAACAAAAATTAAATACTAAATAATAAGCATCATTACATTTTTAATATTATATTAATTAATGTATCATTAAAAATATAAAAATAAATTACCTTTAAATATTTAAAATTTATTATAAAAAATATGTTAGACAAAAATCAGATACCAAATAATAAGCATCATAAAATTTATTATATTATATTAATTAATTTATCTTGTTATTTATATGTACCTATCTTCGCTACTACTATCTATATATAACACAAGCAACCTTGCTAATTTGTTCATGATTAATCAACAATACACAAACCAATACAGAAGTTGGCTTGTTAGTGTTGAGTTTTTGACCATTGAGTTCAAATAATGGGTATTGGAAACAAGGAAGAAGTATTGAAAGTGAAAATAAGAAAAGAGGAAGTGGTGGTAGCAGCCATGCTTCCCATGCAAGACCATTGGCTACCACTCTCAAACCTTGACCTTCTTCTTCCACCGCTTGATGTTGGTGTTTTCTTTTGCTATGATAATACAACAATGAGCTTTGGATCAATGGTGGGGTCCCTTAAGAATGCATTGTCTGAGGCTTTGGTTTCCTATTATGTCTTTGCTGGTGAGGTGGTGCAAAACTCCATGGGTGAACCTGAGATTCTTTGCAATAACCGTGGGGTTGATTTTATTGAGGCTGAGGCTGATGTTGATCTCCATAATCTTAACCTCTATAACCCTGATGAATCCATTGAAGGCAAGTTTGTTCCAAACAAGAAGCATGGCGTCCTTGCTGTTCAGGTATATCTCTATTTTAATTTAGAGAGATTTGAGATATATTTTTTTGAGGAATGTTAGGGCAAGCAACTTTTGTGATTTGTAGCCATTAAATGGCCATCAATGATGATTTTAATAGTGTGAGATTGGTATGAGATTTCATCTAATGACTCACCTTAACAAAGTTGCTGGCCCCTAGACTTTTCCATATTTTTTTATTGGTGAAAAGTGAAAACTCAGGTGCAATCGACTTCACGTGAAGCGGCTCTTAGTTATCAACTTCACGTGAAGTAAGTCCACTTGAGTTTTCACTTTTTTTTATTCTAAAATATTCTTCATTATTATTGTATATGTTTACGACAAAAATTTGTTATTTTGAAGAGTTTCATTTAATGTCTTAACAGTGCAAAAAAATCTATACAATCAACAAATTAGATTTATATATTTAAATAACTATTTTAAATAATGAGTTTGAAAAATAAATTAATTATTTTTACAGATTTGATAATAGGCCCACTACTAAAAAAATTACTTTTTAGTTGAGCTGCTAATATTTATCGGGAATTGGACATTAGTTATTTTATAGTTTATAATTTTAATAGTAATTATACAATTGTTAATAAAAAACATTTATGGCGGCAAAAATTATATAATTTTCATTATAACAAATAATAATAACGGTAAATATATAATTGTCATAAAAATATAAGTTAAATAAGATAGAAGCTACTCAGATAAAGACGTCTAAAATGTTTTTTTTTAAAGATATTTTTTAATAATTAAAATTTAACACATATAATCGATTAAATCGTGTTATTTTTATTAAAATTAGGCCAAACAAATTAATTTGACTGAAAAATGATGAATCAAATTTTGAACTGATCTAAATTAATATTAATTTTGAGAATCTCTTATATTTTATTATGATTACGTACGTCTATATATTTGTATCTGTTAACTAATACACTAATATTTATTATCAATCTAACTAATTATTGATTAACAATAACCTATAATAAGTATTATTTATGCTAAAGAAAAAAATATAAATTTTCAATTTAACAGTGGGTTTAATTTTACAGAAGAAAAGAATTTCCATTTGATCCTATATATCTAATAGAATATTTTAGGTTGTTAGATTATATTTATATGAAAAATGATAATACTTATATTTTGGTTTGATTATTGTAATTAAAGATGATCTTAGATAAATTTATGCAGGCAACTTCACTAAAGTGTGGTGGGTTAATAGTAGCATGTAGTTTTGACCATCGCATCGCAGATGCTTACAGTGCAAACATGTTTCTCGTATCATGGGCCCAACTATCGCAGCCCACAAAGCCCACCATCTTAACTCATCAACCTTGTTTTCGTCGCTCCCTCCTCAGCCCACAACGCCCCCCTTCAATCCACCCTTCAATTGACCGCATGTATGTTCCCTACACGGATCTCCCACCTCCATCCAAGCCCGAGCCCAATACGAAGCCCGATCTCGGCCCAGTCATCAGCCGGTTATACTACATCACCGTTGAACAACTCAATCACATACAGACACTTGCAACCTCAAATAGTGCTAAGCCCACAAAACTTGAGTCCATGTCAGCGTTCTTGTGGAAGTTGGTAGCTTCAGCCGCTATTTCCTCCGAAACTGGTAAATTATGCACAATTTACTTTCAATACCTTATATTATAGGAAGAATTTTAAGTGTATCGGAAACATTGGTATTTCAGTTTTTTAACCGTTGATCTGAATTATAAAAAATATATATAATATATATTAATTAAAATCAACGGTTAAAATAACTAGAACATCGGTGTTCTCGATACACTTAAAATTTTTTCTATATTATATACATAATATATCTACGAACTTGCTTGGCTTTATTAAGAAATTACATGATAATTAACTGTTTATCTTTTTTATTTTATTTTATTTTTTTTATCAAAGATAGGACAACCTCTTAATTGAATATGAAGAGACTATGTCATTTGAACTATAATTTATATTTGTCAAACTAATAACGAATTAACTATCCTCAATAGAAAGAAAAAGAATATATATATATATATATATATATATATATATATATATATATATATATATATATATATATATATATATATATATATATATATATATATATAAGTGCGTACATTTTACAATATTAGTGACTTGGTGTATATCAAAATTTATAACCGTTATTTTAAATATTTTACACCTAATCAAATTCATCTAGCGTTTAAATGAATATTTAAATAATAATTATTTTTATTAACGTGATAATATATCATTAAATTTTTAAATAATTTACAAAATATAAAAAACATTTATATAAAGACTCATATCTTGTTAACTAAAGTTATCATATTTTTATTAACGGAAAATATATTTCATATATATTTTTTTTTGTATGGATAATATTAAGTATACATTAAAATCAGTTATTAGTATAAAATATATATTAAAATATAAACATTTCAAAAATATGTTTAGCTCACATTTTTAAAATTACTAATTAAGTGACCGATAAAAAATAATAAATTCTGTTGTGATGCAATATTTCTATATAATGTATTCACAACTTGAAATCCAATAATACAATATATAGGTTGCAACAAAAGGGTGAGTGTTGCTAAGATGGGTGTGATCGTTGATGGAAGAAGGAGACTTAGCAATGGCAAGAAGATGAAGGAAGCAATGATGAGTTCTTACTTTGGAAACGTGCTTTCCATTCCATTTGATGGCAAACCAATAAACGAGCTGGTGGAGAAGCCGCTGAGTGTGGTGGCGGAGGAGGTTCGCGAAATCGTAAAGGCAGCGGCTACGGAAGAACACTTCTTAGGACTAGTTGACTGGGTGGAAGCACTCCGGCCAATTCCAGCATTGACCCGAATTTATTGTGAAACCGGTGAAGGTCCATGTTTTGTGGTGTCTTCGGGACAAAGATTTTTCGAGTCAAAGGTTGACTTTGGTTGGGGAGAGCCTGTGTTTGCATCGTATCATTTTGCATGGGGTGGTGATTGTGGATATGTTATGCCAATGCCTAGTCCTAAAGGAAATGGTGATTGGGTGCTCTACATGCACCTCCACAATAAGCTTTTGCAATTCATAGAGTCTCATTTTTCTCATGTCTTTCAACCTTTATCTTGGGACTACCTTAATTAGCTTGCTAAATAATGTTGAATCATCTTGTTTAAAGTTTGGTTTAAGTAAATATATGTATGTTGTTACCAACTTTTACATAATTATTCTTTATCATTTGGATATATAATATGGGATCTTAGAAAGAAATAATGTATCTAAAATCAAATACTCATTGGTAATTAGCTATAAACGAGTGAACTGATAATCTTAAGTACCTTCAATGGATTGGATAACTTCTAATTCTAGGTACATAACACACCCACACATTCTTCATACATTTACTAGATTTTTTTTTTTGATTACAATCCCTAAGATTTGAACCCGAGACTTTTGAGATGGGAAAGAGGAAATATGCTATGTGAGTTAAGGCTCATTGGCCACTGGTTCTATATTCTAGTCTGTTATCTTAGGTAGCGTTTGTTTTGAGGTACTGGGACAGAGACTAGGAGACTGAGACTCACTATTATGTTTGTTGGCTCAGAGATTGGTATTAAAATTGCTGTCTCTGTCTCCAAAATTTTAGTATTTCAGTACCTCCAAAAAGTGAGGACAAAGGGGACTGAAATTTTTAGACACAGAGATTGAAACTTTAATAATATTTTATACCTAAAATACTCTCGTTTCAATTAATTAATTTCAATTTTATCATTTGTTCAAATTAAATTAGAGTTTTATTTTTGTTTCAATTTCTGTCTTTCAATTTACACCAAATAAAATACTGAAATTTATTTCAATCTCTGTCTCTTAGTCTCTGTCTCTCAATATCAATCTTTCAGTTTCTGTCTCTCCACCAAACACTACCTAATTTTTTAAGAATCTAATGAATAATGATATTGGTAACATGATATGTTTTTTGGTCATGCGTGAGTCAACTTATTGTACATTTTTTTGGTCATGTTCTCTTTCCCATCAATTGCGGGCCTTGCTTTATTGTATATGTTTTAGCCCACTATGGTTAGGGTCATTACTCATTACCAATTAATCAATAATTTCAAACAAAAAAGACAAAACAAAAAAAATTTATATCGTATGAATTAGTATTATAAACCCCTGACCAAAAAGAAAGATTTAGTATTACAAACCAAAATCAAGCAATGAACTACAGTATTTGAATTTATTTTTTGTACTTCCAAAGTCAACCATTTTATTGGTAATTCCAAAATCAAAAGAAATCCCACCAAAGTTATATATTAACACTTATTTAACGTACAATTGTAAGACTTGGACTCTATTGGACTCTGATTAAGTAATAGGTATTATTTTCCTGATGGAACTAACAATATAAATGAAACTAATTACATAACTTGATTGCACTTTGCTGTAGGTTGAGAAAGTTTTTTTCTTTTTTGGACATAGAGTTTGAGAAAGTTAAAAAAAAAAAAAAGAGTAATCACTGAATCGAGACAAAAGAATAAAAAATTACTCAAACGATTTAGGCCCACTAGTAGAGTTACATACCTATAATAAATTGGGCTCATTAAAAGAAGTTCAAAGTACAAAAACCAAACGCTCATTGTAAGGCCCAACAAAAAGGGTCTAACAAATAGATTTGAACTAGAATTGGATAGGGGCCGCGCGAACGCAGGCCCCACTGCCACAAATTATGATGTAGGCTCCACCACTTGGGTAGACCTTAAGCTGGCACCCTTTCCAAGTGCAATGAAAGTCACCAGCCTAGGCCATGGGCCTTCTTGATCGCCCATTGACCCCATCCAGGTAAGTATGTTGCTCAATTCCACACACTTCATTTTTATAACTCCACCTTCTATACTCCCTCGTTCTCCTCTTCGATGTGAGAGCCTTGCGTAACCCAATAGCAATTAAGTACCCTGTTCTACCATGGATTACAAAACACATTAAGTTTCTCACAATTAACTTGAACTAATTCTTCTGTGATGAAAACTTAATATCGTCATATATAAGTTTAAAGTTTTAAATTTATATATTGTATAAATATATTTAAATTTTGAGAAATAATATATTTAAAGTTTCAAATTATATATTGTATAAATATAGTTAGTCTTTTTATACTGTATAACTGTCTATTATTGATTCTGAAAAAAATTCAAGTTTTAATCCCTACACTATCTTGGAGGGCTATACTTTATATTAACTTTTTTAACATAAAAAATTTCAATACTGATTCTTTAGATGCTAATGAGTCAAAGAATGATTTTTAGTGAATTTTTAGAAATCGTTTATTGTTCCATTTTAAATTTATAAGTTTATAAAAATATAGATTTTCTGGGATTTGAACTAAAACACAAAAATTAGATTTCTATTCTTATTCGTTTTGATTTTTTTGATATTTTATTTGAACTCAGATAGGGTATTTTCGGGCAATTTACATAAATAAATTGTTTGCCTCTCAAATTTACGCAATTATATTGTTTCAAATATGAAGACATTTTCATATATTTATAGAAATCGTCACTGCCAGTAGCGGTTTACCAAAACACATAATTCACTATAGCCAGCAGCGGATTATATGTGAATGGGGAAACACAGAAACCGCTAGAGGCTGTCGCGGTTTCTGTTTATTGATGTTTGGCCATAAACAGCTACTGGCAGTAACGGTTTATGTGTATTGGGACATGTGCGTAAACCGCTGGAGACAGCAGCGGTTTACGTTGAGTATGGAAACAAATAGTAAAACTAATATTTATCTAAAAAAATAATTACAAAATAAATAATTAATGGTATATATTATTTAAATAATATCATAAATAAAAAAATTTAATTTATCATTTCACAGTATAATTTAAAAAATATAACTATGCATGTAATAAATTTTTTATTTGTATTTATTATTAAAAGTGAGACCAAATTACAAATAAAAAAATACAATACTCAAAATATTAAATTATAAATTGCGTAAATAATATATATTTTCTGTAATTGTAGAAACTTTTTGTTAAAATTATATTTTATTTAAATATTTAAAAAATTAAAATAAAATTAATTTTTAATTTTTAATTTTAAATTTTAAAATATAAATTTTTATATATTTATTAAATCTATATTGATAGAGAGGTATAATTATTCTGATAGATATTAGTAATTTTATTTTTTTAAATTTATAAAAATAATTCATAAGAATATAAAATTTTATCAATTAATATGTATTTAAAAATCATCTTTAAACTTTAGCCATATAACTCAAAAGGTCATTGCATTTATATTTTCTAAGATTTTAAAAAATAAAAACTATTTGTATTTTATAGTTGATTGATTGGATAAATAATAGTGATAGCATCATAATTTTGATGAATAAAATAGAAAATATAAATATGTATGTAATAATTTTTTTTTGTATTTATTATTAAGATGAGGCTAAATAGCAAATCAAAGGGTGAGTACTCACAAAGTACTAAAATATATAAACTAAGACTATTTTTTTTTATCTTTATCCCATCTAAAACTCATGAATGATAGAATAATTTATTTTTAGTAAAAAATTCACTAAAGTATACATTTTTTTTTAAAAAGTTACTTTATTTTTTATCCATATAAATCATATGATTGCAAACAAATATATACTCAACGTAAACCGCTGCTGCCTCCAACAATTTACGCACGTGTCTCAATACACATAAACGTTACTGCCAATAGCGGTTTATGGTCAAGCATCAATAAACAGAAACCGCAACAGCCTCTAGCGGTTTCTGTGTTTCCCCATTCACATGTAATCCACTGCTGGCTATAGCGGATTATGTGTTTTGATAAACCGCGATTTCTATAAATATATTAAACAATGTATTTACATCTTCATATTTGAAACAATTTATTTACGTAAATTGGCCTTTATGTTTTAAAGTTAATAATTAACTTAAAACTAATAAATGTCAATAATTTGTATCAATACTAAATCGAATTAGGCTGATTCGATTTATTATATATGTGTTGTTCAATAATAAATCGAATCTAGTTGATTCGATTTATTACTCATTGACTATATTTTGAATATTAATCTTTAGTAATTCGAATCAAATAACTTCGATTTAATATCATAATGTAATTCGAATTAAATCAATTTGATTTATATAAATATATAAATTGAGATATTTATATAACGTTTTTCATTTTAGAACTATTAAATAATATTGATGACTCCTTAATTTATTTAGATTACCCTTCATATGGTCATCTATATAAGATTGTACTAAAAAAGGAGGTTGATTATTATCCTGAGAAATTGAAGGAAGAAAATAAGATTATTATTACTGTTACTCTTTAATGTTTTGTACTTATGTACTTATGTTGTTGGAAATAATCATCATCTATGCTTATGGTTCAGTTTCCAAAGTCACATGGAATGAAATAATGGATGTGAATAAACCGCGACTCCCTTCCATGTTTTTTGGTTTTTTCATTTAAAACCTCTACACCTTATAAAACCAATAAGTTTAGGACTGAAGAAATGTCACCATTATCCAAATGTTATAATTGGATCGGATAATTAATTAAATATCAAAGATAATTGTAAAATTTTTAATAATATTAAAAACAAAAAATAAATTTTACCTAATTATATAACTATTATAACCACTATAATTATAGTCACCATATACCATGCAACCTTTTATCACATTTGTCATTTTTTTTATTATAAGTCTCCATATGTATTGTTAGTTGTTGATTTTCCCTCTAGTGTCTAAAAAATCTCTCATATCATGGCACCATAGCTTGTGCATGTTGGAAGAGTCAAAATTTGAAAATGTACTTATTGAATCTTTGTTTGATAGTAATAGCAACCCTTTTTCCATTCCCTTTGGCTCAGAATGCCAACTGTGGCCTTATCTCAATCACGTACTTGTCCAAATACATTCACCACAAAAATCATACCAAAAAAAAAAGGGACTAAACTAAAGGACCTTTTCAGATTCCAAAAGTACATGAAAGCATATCCTTGAGGCTTAAATTTCATAAAAAAAAATTCAAGTGGTCGGTTCACTCGTCTGCTTAAACTAGCAAATATCGAGGGTTTAAAACTTCGAATTTCGTATTGTGTATACAGCAGTTTATTAGTTAACAACAAACTCTTAAATTAAGTTTAGATCCGTGATGAACTAGTCGTTAAATTACCAATTGAGAGATACCGTGAGAAACCGAAAAATTTTATAAGGAAGAATAATACATGCATATATAGAGCACCAAGCACCCAACTTTGTGAGACGACACTTCAAATCAAAATCTTAAACTATGCTAAATTCCATGCCTCATAAATGAAAATATATATGTTTCTTTCAAACAATTACTAGCCGTCTACTAGCACAAAAAATAATACTGAAGAAAGCAAATGTTTTGATTTGACTGATTTCTAAGTAGTAATTGAGATTTATAACTTTTTTATAAGATGCAATGTAAATCATATTATATATTGCAATAATGATGAAATAATAAGTCTTAGAAAAAATGGTCATTTTATCAGCATGCTTAAATTTTGGATCTTACTCTATTTTAATTATATTATGCATATCTAGGAAGTCAATTTTTTCAACAAATATCAAATAATTTTTTTAAATTTTAAATTATACCTTTTAAATTCTAAATTTTTAAATAAAAAAAATAATTTTATAATAAAATAAAATAAAATAAAATAAAATAAAATAATATTAACTAATTAAAAATTAATTTTTTATACCTATTCTCAATTTAAATTAAAAGTTAATTTTTCTTCTGATCCTGACTATTTACTTGAAAGACAAAACGTCTTTTTGTAATTTAAATTTTTTTAATTAATTTTTAACTATCTAAATAATTGATCTAAATGATTCTTGTTATTAGACTAAGTGGTTCTAATACAACAGCAATTAATCATTTACAAGAATCGCTTATATTAGTTACTTAAATTATTTGAGACCAATTAAAATTTTAGAATTATAAAAAAGTGTTTTGTCTTTCAAATAAATAGTGAACGACAAAAAAAAGGTCATTTACTCTAACATTTATGCATGCATGTAAATAATTTATTGATTTGCATGGCTAAAAAGGGTGTGGCCTAAAAGCTTGAAGAATGAGAGGCACACACGCAATTGCTTGAATCTTAGGTTTGCTTCAATTTCTGCCACCACTGAGTTATTATCAACTTCCTCAAATGGTGAGGACACAAAAATGCACGTGATACTGTGTTTCAATTTTTGACTTATTTCCCCTCTTATTTAATTTGTTACTCCTAATAAGCTAATTTTAAAATAATACATAACTAAAAAAAAAAAATTTGAAGAGCAAAATAGTTTGTGTGTTTAATTAGTTTAATGATCCAGATATATTATTAATCTTTTAAAATAATTGATTATTTCTTATGTCTCTTTCAAATTAATTATTTCTGAAAATCAAATAATAAAATAGTCAAAATCCTTATATGATGTTAAATTTAATGTATTTATTATGTGCGAATAATTAAAAATAAAGAAAAACTCTATTATATATTGAATATATAGATTTATTATTATTGTTGAGATGGTGGTAATAATGGGGTGGTTGTAGACTTGTAGTTGTTGAGGTCCTTAATTTATAAAGGGAAAGGAAACTATTTTAATAAATACATTAAATAAATTGAAAGTAATATAAAAAAAATAATTGTTTCAAAAAATTAATAATCTATTAGTAATGTTGTTTTGTTTAGTTAATAATCTGTGGGTAAATTGTAGAGAGAGATTCTATTTTACTTGTACTTATTTTATAACCATTCTTCTTTTATTATATTTTTATTTACTCCTCTTAAATAATTTTGTAATAATGAATCAATGTGAAAGAAAACAATATTCTCGTTCCATACCATACATATTGCTACGTAAATATCCGTTCCAAAATTTAAGTTGATAAGAATAGTAAAATATACATAAATAATTATATTTTTAATATTTATCTTTTTTAAGTAAGAATAATTTTTTGTAGGTCTTCAGTTCCATCCCTGGGCTTATTAAATATGAAGCAAGTTGCAAATGAGAACCACATGGTCTTGTACTTATTATATCAAAGCGGTTCTGGATGAAGATGAAGATTACACAAAAAAATTAGAAGAAAACAAAGTGCGTGGTTGACACTTTGGCAATGGAAGTTCTTTTGTGGATTGAAGGCAAGCCATGTGTTAGATTAATTTGGAAAAGTTAACGTAAGAATTTTACAATCCCCATGTCTAAATAGTTTGGTTGTCATATGATAATATACTACCTCATCACTTGTCGTTTTATTTGGTGTTTAATTCATGTCCATGCATCATGTGCTACGTCTATACTTGTTAATTGCTCTATGTGCTTAATTAATTTTAGAAATAAGAAATTATTGATTTTAGAAAAAATATTTAAAAGGGTTAATAATATTTCAAAAGATATCTTAGTTGATTTTAGGGTTAATACGATTTTGGTTTTTAAGATATAAGCTGAAAATGTTTTTTGCCCTCAACCCTCTTTTTTTCTTTTTTATATATAAGATCGTCTCTAAGATTTAAAACCAAATTTTAAAATTATTTTTTTTCTTAAATATTAAATTTTTGGACTAAATTATTCATAACAAAAAAATTATAAAATAAAAAATAAAAGATAAAAAAAGTGTTAGTTTATGCTCCTATGAAGTAGAAAAGAAATAAGAAAAAGGGAGAAGAGAAGAAAAAGAAGAAGTTGTCCACAATAATCCATCTTTGCATTGGCTTTCGCTGTCACCTCTGTACAATTTTGGTCTTTAAGGCAAGGACAATTTTAAAACTAAGTTAAAATTTAGGGACGATTTTGTATGCAAAAAAAGGTTAGAGACAAAATTTTTTTTCGAAGGGATCAAAATTGTACTTAACCCTTGATTTTATTTGTTTGAACATATGTATGTATGTGTATATATGTATGTATGTATGTATGCATAACCATATTAATATAATCATATGCATGTGTTCCTGAGCTTGCTACTGTCTCATTAACTTGATATATTATATATGTAATAAGATCCCAGTATATATGCCATCTCATCAGTTGGGATCAAATCTTCTTAGTGTTGGATGCATGGATTCCTTTTTCTTTTTTTTTTTCCCTATACTCTCACTATTATAAAACCCAATTTTTTTTATTTTTCTTTAAAAATTTATTTGAAAATAATATATTGTACCAATCAAGTAGTCTGAATATCATTTGAACCCAGTTTAAATAAATAACTTAATTAAACTTAAACAATAAATACTTATATTAAAAGTAACTTATAAATAAGTTATTTTATATTTAATTTTTTAGTCTTAAAAGTATTTATTTTAAAAGAAGAGTGATAAAATAATTTTTATTATGAGAGAAGTAATTTTTTTTTTACTTCTTCGTAATATAAGCACTTAAATAACTTTTTAAAAAGTTACAATTTGATTTTAAAAATTGTACTAATGCAAACATTAATACTATAACTTTTCATAAATAAAAAAAAATTACTTTTGAACCTATCCAAACAGACTCTTAAAATTTTTAATATATATATATATAAGAGCAGTGTAAATAGTAAATATATTAATGCATGTGTGATGCTGGTAGTGAATAATGAATATTTATTATTATTATTATTATTATTATTATTATTATTATTATTGAAGAGATATAAACCATACAAGTAATACTTCCAAGTATGAAAGCAAAAATCAAAATATTGGACCACATACACATACAGGGTACCCCCTTTTAATTTCTAGCGTCAATTTAAATAAAAAGGCCAAAAAAAAAAGTAGAGAAAAAAGAAGTTTATGAAATTCAGGATTATTAATTACTATGCCACTGTCCATACGTTTACATGTGTTGGCTAAGGTTTGCAATCACAAATGAAATCATAAATCACAATTTTTATTTATTTTTTATTTTCAGTCCTCTCTCTTTCTCTCTCTATATGTATATATATTGAGAAACATAAACATAGTGAAAATTTAACCTCAGAAAAACAAGTACTAGTACATTATATTCTCAAAAAGTAACTAATTTTTGTGAAAATTGAGGAATTGAGATATGTCAACTACTACTTGTGTTGTTGTTTGGGTGAGTTGTGGATCCAAATTAGAGAAAATTACAACAACAACTCATCAAAAAAGTGTTGTTAAGTGTTCTAATAACAATAATGATAATAACAAGATGAGATTCACAAGTATTGGTTCTTGTTCTTCTTCTTGTGCTCTTTCAAGTGCGGCAGTGGCAGCATCAGTGCCTTCAAGATCATCGGAGGAGAAGGTGTACGAGGTTGTTCTCAAACAAGCAGCACTTGTGAGAGAACAGAGAAGAAGAAGAATCATTGAAATTGATGGTGATGATGATGATGATTTCATGAGCAACTTGGATCTCTTGAATGCAGCTTATGATCGTTGTGGTCAAGTTTGTGCTGAGTATGCTAAGACTTTCTTCCTTGGTATGTATCAACTTGCTTAATTAATTAATTAATTACCTTCATTTTTCATATTATTTTCTTTTTTTTTTTAAATTATTATTTTTCTGAAAGAAGAAGAAGAAGAGAATTTGTATTGAAACAACTAAATTTATATACAAATATATAGTGATTGATTTTGGTGTATTCAGTAATATTTTTTAAATTAAAATGATTGTTGTGACTGTGATTCTGAACTGTAGTTTAATTAAAATAATGTATTAATTTGTCCCCTACACACAGTTTAATTTCTTACAAAAGTTTATACAGCAGAATGAAGATTTTGATTGATCATTGAATTAAGATTTAAGAATAATGAGAAAATAGTCTTGTAGTTTTCAAAACTCATTAATCATTATTTCTTACGTATATTTACAATTTTTTGAAAGCAATACATAATTGAGTTGCTGATAACTGTGAAATGAAAAAATCTTGATATAAAAATTTAGGTAAAGTTAATAACTGAAAATCGTTAAATTATTTAATAAGTTTGATTAAATTATTATTTAATGACTCTTAATTATTAACTTTACGTAAAGTTTTTTATTTTAATATTAAATTATTAACGTATATCCTTAAACTTGTTTAAAATTAATCACTTAGTGATCCATAATTATTAATTCAATTCCATAAATAGCACTAAGAACTACCGCTTTTTAAGCACGTTGTTTGTTTCCTTTTATACATCTTTAATCAATGCATTTGGATACGCATACACTTCTTGCTACCCATGTTAGTTGATTTTGATTCCATTTAGATTATTATACATAAGAGTTTACCACTATGTCCTCGTAAAATATTATAATAATTGACATAATTTCTTATTCCAAAGGAATAGTAATTAGTGTAATTAGTTAATTGGTAACATATGAAGTTGAGTTATTGACCTTTTCTTTTCCCTGCAAATTATAGGCACACAATTGATGACCGAAGAACGCAGAAAAGCCATATGGGCAATTTATGGTATGTATATATTTATTTTGAAAAGAAACAAATCAAATAAAATTTGTCTAATGAAATTTTTATGTTGAAGCATTTTACCAAATTCAATCATACTAAGTGTATACAAAAAAATTAGCCACTAAATTAATTATCTGTATAAAATATATATTGGAATACAAAATATACATAAAACAAAAGTTAAATGACATCTATTTTATATATAAATTTATTGTAAGGTGAAAACTCATGTGCAGTCGACTTCACGTGAAGTTATATCTGAGAGCGTTAGATGATTTGACTAATTTGACTAAATTTTAATCTAATGCTTTCACCTATCAACTTCACGTGAAGTCGACTGCACCTGAGTTTCCACCTTATTGTAATTGAAGATGATTGGATTTTTATTATTGAAAATAATAACTGTTCACATAAAAAATTAAATTAATTTTTATGTAAAAATAAGAATTTAATTTTTATACATCACATAATGTCACAACAGTAAAAATAATTACCTTTACATTAACAGCATGAATGATCGTCTAAAAGAACGAATATGATTGCATGTGTAAAACGCGTTATTGCATCAAAATTAAACTCGTATTGTTGCAGTGTGGTGCAGAAGAACAGATGAACTAGTGGATGGTCCAAATGCATCACATATAACTCCAACAGCATTGGACAGATGGGAGCAAAGATTGAATGATGTCTTCCAAGGTAGACCTTATGATATGTTTGATGCTGCTCTCTCTCACACTGTTTCTAACTACCCTGTTGATATTCAGGTAATTATATAACTACTACTTCACTTAACTTATTAATTACTTCTTGAATTGAAGAAGTAGGAATAATACTGAATGAATTTGTGTGTTATTGTGTTTGAATGAATATGTAGCCATTTAAGGACATGATAGAAGGGATGAGAATGGACCTAAGAAAATCAAGATACAACAACTTTGATGAGTTGTACCTTTATTGCTACTATGTTGCTGGGACAGTGGGACTCATGAGTGTCCCTGTTATGGGGATTGCACCTGATTCTAAGTCTTCCACTGAGACCATTTACAATGCTGCTTTGGCACTTGGCATTGCAAATCAACTTACCAACATTCTCAGAGATGTTGGAGAAGAGTAAGCTTCTCTTCTTTTAACACTATCTACCATGTACTACCTGGTTGTTTACCTTAAATGTTCGATTTTCGGTTAATTCAATTGAACTGACTGATTTAGTTATATTTTTATAAATATATATTTTTTTGTTTAATTTTGATGCATCTGTTTTTTTAGGTGATCATTCAGGTAGTTAACGTAAAAAGTAGTTATTTTTGCTTATGTAATATTATTTGTGTAAAACTATTTTATACTGGCAGTGCATCAGAATTAAATTCTATATTTTTAATTTCGCAGTTAATTTGTTTTGTTAAGTGCTGACATGAGAATGACAAGATGAAATGTTGACCTAAAAAAGTGGCAAGTTAATTAATTAAGACTAAATGATTGAAAAGTGGAAGAAATTGAAAGTGAGTTGGATAATGATTGTAGTGCAAGAAGAGGAAGAATATATCTGCCACAAGATGAACTAGCACAAGCAGGGCTATCAGAAGAAGACATATTCAATGGAAAAGTAACAGATAAATGGAGGAACTTCATGAAGGGACAAATAAAAAGGGCAAGAATATTCTTTGATGAGGCAGAGAAAGGTGTGTCAGAGTTGAACTCAGCAAGTAGATGGCCTGTTTGGGCATCATTGTTGTTGTATAGGCAAATCTTGGATTCAATTGAAGCCAATGATTATAACAATTTCACAAAAAGAGCTTATGTTGGACAAGCTAAGAAGCTTTTGTCACTACCTGCTGCTTATGCTAAGGCTTTTTTAGGTCCTCAAAAGTTGACTAAGATGATCATGAGATGATCATCATCAACATAATAATTGTGTCATACCATCATATCAGTTAAGTGTTTTTTTTAATTATGTTTGAAGATCTCATCATGTTCACTAGACTTTTTAGATAGCTACAATACAAAATGTGGATACTTTTGAAGTTAGGTTTGTATACATATCAAGCAGAAAAGAAGAAGATTATATTAAAGTGAAATAATCCATTCATTTAATCATTTTATTTGCAAGCATCAATTGACACTGTTCTTCAACTCCTCTCCTTCTTCCTATATTAAGAAATTGATCCTGACAAAAACAAAGAGACATGAAAGTTTATAAAATGAAAAATCTATTAACTTAAATATATATTGAAAGTGAGTTAAACAATATATGTATTTATATATAAATACATAATAACTGATTTGATAGTTAATTTTTTGCGAACACATAATATTTTTATATATATAATCTCAATAAAGTGAAAAATAAAATGGTATATAGGGAAACCAAAAAGAAGTACTAAGAATATGATTACTCATAACAAGGTTTTATGCTACTCTTTTTCCTCTGCATCTGGTTGTTATTTAATTATTTTTTTCTTCTTTTTACATGCCAAATGGATTCTGCTTATGTTCCTCTTTCTCATGGCACTCCCCAAACAGCATTTGCATGTTGTCAATTTAAAAATCTTCTAATGGAGAAAGTTTTATATGGACAATTTCCCTATAGATAGGGTGCATCCAACTTAGTTTATTGATTTCTGTGTAATGAATCTTACTTAATCTTTTAAAAATGAGTTTTATATTCTAAATAATTTAATTAATTCATATACTTTAAAGTATGTTCACATTAGCATCTTCTTAATGATGTATATACTCTGTTCAAGTTCATAATGTGATCCTTTATTATATCTAATAAAATATAAAAAAAAACAGATAGAGAAAATGCACTATTTCAATATATAATTTATCTGAATCTTGAGAGTATTGTAATGATAAAAGTAAAATCAAATAAACTTTTGTTTGAATCCTTCTTGTGTTCCAACTTCAATATAAGTAACTTGAATAAGCTAGGAAAGATATCTGCTGATCTTGAATAGATTTGACTGTAATAAGAGAATATGTGATGTTTCACCAAAAAGATTCTCATGTTCATTTCTAAGACAAAGATCTCTAACAACATAGCATCTTATTCACAAAATATAATACAAGATGCTACTATCCTTGCAAACACTACCACAAAAGAGACCAAAACTTTCTTAGTCTTAACAACAGCAACCATTTTAGGAGGTCATAGACAATGGACTTTCACTTTTTCCTCAATCTATGGCCAACACCTTCCTTGCGAGACGACGAAGAAGAGGAAGACATCGACGATGACAAGCCAGAATGGCGTTTGTTTTCGGCCATATCCATGTGAAACGCCTTCTGGACATCGTCTTTGAGCTCCATGAATCGCGCCTTCTTGATTCGCTGCTCTTCTTCTGAGCCCTTCTCTAGGAAGAAAACATCTGGTATGAGGTCCTCCAAGAAATTGTCAAGCACCTCGGAGCAATGGGGAAAGAAGCGCCTACCATTCTCAACTGGATACAAGTCCAAAGACAAAAACATACTCAAGCAACTTTAGCATAACATTAAATTCTGCTAAAGTGAAGTAACACCATTGTTTCTTATCATCTCAAATTGAAAATTGCATCAAATTCTCTTCCTATAGTTCAGTTACAAAGTACTACAAGTGATTACAAATGTTTCTTTCATACATAACATTATATCAATCAAACTATAAAGGACAAAAGACACTCAAAAAGTAGTCTGTTTTTCTTAATTATGAAATTCATCTAACTCCAAAATTTTAGAAAAAGTTTCAACGTTGTGATGTAAATATCTTAGTTGCATTATCCAAGACAATGATTCAGGCTAGTTGGTCAAAATGGAGGAGTGTTTAGGGATTTATAAGGGAGAAGAAAAACCATCATAAGGAAGCTACTTGAAACACTCTCTAGGACATACCTGTTTTCTGAAGGGATTGCAATCTTAGTTGCATCTTTTTGGTTCGAACAGCCGGAGTTTCATTCAGGTCTACTTCGCGATTAGCGCCTGCGCGCTTCAAAGCCGATGATGTTGTATCCAACGAGGCTGAATCCACCTCAGCATTCTCAATGGCAACTCTAGCCTCAGCAGGAAACAACAACCTAGCAAATGCAACTACAACATAGAAAGAAAAATGAATATTATTCCTAAGGTAAAATGATAAGAAAACATGTCCAAACTGCTTAAGTCTGTTGAAAGAATTTGCTACCTCGATTTTCAAAGTAATCCAGCTTCATATGCAAATCATCAGCAGTTGTCTCAGATGAATCAGACATAGTCACACACTTGAAATTTCTTCTCATTTCTCGCTCAAGAACATCAACACAGAGCCTGTCTTTGTTAGATTCCTTGCACTGCACGGTTTCCTCATGATAATCCTTGCGCCGCGTCAACCTCTGACAAATCACAAGAGCTGTTTGTCCATCAGGAGTAGTATCTGATGCATTGGCCCCTTTCTTCAGCAGTGCTACCAAAATGGATGGATCCTTTCGCCTTGCAGCGACATGAAGAACTGTATATCCTCGGGGATTTCTAAGGTTAATATCAGCCAAGCCTAGATTAAGAACCTCTTGAATAACCTTAGAATCACTATAGGCACATGCATAGTGAAGTGCATAAGCATCATTTAGAGTGACCTTAGACTCATTCAAAAGAAGCTTAAGTAGCTCGACATCATCCGAGTCCATTGCCTTATGGATTCTCCTGATACTCTTTTCATTCAAAGTCTCCACTTCCATTTCTTCAGGTGTGGATTCCAGCACAGATTGTGCTCGCAGCGACTTGATTTCGTCCACAACTTCCTGAGGGAACTCCTTTTCCAAAGATGTGGTGTCAAGATCAGACCTTGCTACTCTTTGAGTGCATTGCAAGCGAAGCTGGCTTAGTTGACAGTGGAAGGCTGCCATAAGAACAGGAATCACATCTTCCACTACAGCTTTCTCCACAAAGTTTAGAAGGCGCCGCTGCATCAATGTTGCAATAAGAGATTCTTACATTAGAAAACAGAAAAACTAGTATGCTCTTGAGAAAGACATGTTTGCTAGGTGTATTTCTATTTCACATTCCAAATGTTGATACTGTTACAGATATAACCATTCATGTGCCTCCTCCTATCATCTTAAGCCTTTGAGAGAAATGGTTTCATGACAATACCAATCATGATCACATAGATTTGACATGGCCATGTCAAATTTCTTTCTCTTGAACCACACATAAACAAACACATTCCACAAAAACACTGTCTAATCTACTAGAAAGTTCTAGTCTCTAGTTCAATTTATCAAGAGTTTTCATCATATCATACACCCAAAATTGAAGCAGAACATACCTGAAAAAGCAAAACAAGCTCTTTCATCTGAAAAGTGGCAGAGGCATACATGAGCTCCAAAGCATAATCGATTGCAGGGCGACAAGCGTCGTGGACACATGTTTCATCAACACATGTTGTTACTTCTGGTGGTGAAGCCTTAAGGGTCCCTGTATATAAATAATGCAAGAAAACAAGGAAGGATTCATGCCCAACTTTCCCATAAGGCACCAATTCAGACATAAGATACCTTGGTTTTCCTCCTTCCTTAACCGAACCCTCGCCATTACTAACATTCCCTTTCTTGAAAAGTTCATGAAAGAAAGGACTTCTTGAAGCCAATACACACCTATGAACACTCACAGGGATACCTTCAACAAGAATCTCAGCATCACTATAATCATAATCAGCATCAATCATCAACTTCTCAAGGCTAGTGCTTAGCTTCTTCAAGCTCAAAATCTCAATACCCCCACCACTATTCTCATTGTTATTGCTTGAACCACCATTTGATAAATGAGATGATACAAAGCTTAAAGATGATGATGCTTCATTTGCACTGTCCATAACCCCAACTACACCAGGTTCCACTTGAATCATAGCAATATTTTTCTTTCACCTTATTTAATAATCAAAACAAGTAAAAGAAAAGAAAAAAATTGACCCTTTATAGATTCATCATCCTAATAGCTGAAGCACAAATAAGGAATACTCAGAGTGAAAAAGAAAAAAACACTGTTTCCCCCCAAAAACAGCACCAGAATCACTTGCAAGTCAAGCAACAAAACTCAGATTCTATCCAGAAACAAAATTTGGATTATATACATCAAGTATATTGAGAAGTAAGAACAGAAAAAGGTTGAATTTTTAGCACTAAACTGATGTGCAACAAAGAAGAATCAAATGTTTACATACATAAAGGACTAAAGGGTAACCCTTTTGAGCTGAGAATCATGGAAGATGATGAACATGAACCTCACCAGAACTCAGCAGCATAAGCTTGAAAAGAAGAAGATGAACTTATGAAAAGTGAAAGTGAACAAAGATTAGTACTTTGGCTTATCCGTTCATTCTTGCTTTCTGAAACATTAGCTTGAAATGAATGGTTTAAGGAGTTCCAAAGTCTTTTGAAGCAAAAAAGCGAAGACTTGAAAGGAAAATAAAATAGAACAAGAACCAACGCTGACCAACAAATAAGAAAGAGAAGATATTGACAGAGAAACACGCATTCTGACAAAGAAATACTTGGTTTTATGATGCCACTTAGAAAAGGAAATAAAACTGAAAATACATCAACTGAGGTTGGTTTATTTCTCTATTTTTAGTAAAAAAAAAATAACAAGTAATGTTAGGACATCAATATTTTAGCAGTTAATTTTAGTTAATATTATAATAAATTGTTAAAAAAAAATCTAGTATAACATTCATTAAAAATAAATTTTTATTAAATTTTAATTTGATCTTTTTATTAGTACAATCGACTTGAATCAATTAAGCGGTAAATGTCAGGAGATTTAAATCTTATTTTGTGCATAACCGCATATTGATTATGTAATATTGATGTCCAAGATTTTTTCAAAATAATAATTAAGTAATTATCTTCATTTTCTATTGTCACCTTGGTGTTTATTTATAAATTGTGTCCATTTCAGGTAGTTTTCATGTTAATACATATGTTAATGTGATTGGAGGAGGAAGAAAAGGGTCACATACAGCCCACAAGATACAAAGTTTAAGCTTAGAATAAAATAAGTTATGTTAATGTGTGAAAGTAATGCATGGATCACATGCTTCTCTGTTATAGGAATTATTATTCGTTCTTATCTTGTTTTTTTGTCATTTAAGTCAATATGCTCTCCAAAATAATTTTTCTCTTTTGGCATTTTAATCTTTGTTGTGCCAATTCATACTTTGATGTAATGCACATATCAACGTTTAGATTCTCTCTTTTCACCGCAGAAATTTCAATAGTCACAAAATCATATATTATATTATATTATTAGGGATGGAGGATCACTCTTACTCTATTATTAAAATTATAACTATACTTTTATAAAAGAGATTCAAAGATAAACAACCATTTTTTTAGTGTTGAAATAAGTAAAATTTTTTCTCCAATTAGCAAATAGTTTTTCTCTATTATTGTTTTTAGGTAGCTCAAAAACCTTGGGAGAGTTCAAGTTCTTTTTCAAGTTTTTGCATAGACAGATTTTTTGGTTAAAAAAATGACTCAGGCAACTTTTTTTGTCCGATGCCTTATTTGGGCCAGGATGGCCCATCAGTCTGGACATTCTTTATATTAGGATAGAGGTTAAAAAAAAGTGAACAAAAAAGAAATTATTGGAAAAGGAGTAAGAGTAAGGCATGCAAAGTTGGAGCAACGAAATTGGTATCCTTTTTATATATTATTTCATTTTAGATTAATTATTTTAAATATAAAAAATATTAAAAAAAAAGTATATATACACAAATATAAATAACATAGGCGCCACTTAAATAAAGATCCCAAAAATAATTTTATGGTAAAGACGCCTACGTGGCAAAACCTAAATCATACATTCTAAAGCCACACTTTTCACTTAAAACCATAATTTTTCACAAAGAAAAGCGTCACCTAATAGAAAAAAGTAAATTAGAAGATTTAAGAGAAGAAATAATTAAATTATCAAAATTAATAGATCAAAAATTAATGATTTTAACTAATGTTAACTGTAATGACACCGAATTCTTAAAATCAATACAAAATGATTTTTCTCAAAATCTTTATTTTACTATAAGCTTTATTGAAGGACTTCAAAAACCTGAAAAAACTTATTTTTTACACGGAATTTCTAAAAAATGTTACCATGGAAATGATTCCCCACATCTTTATCATACTTTTAACCCACAATTAAATTCTATAGTAGATATGCTTGAAGAAATATTAGTATCCATAAAATTTCAAAGAAATAAGGAAAAAGAGAATCCCAAAGAAGAAAAATTTCAAAATATAATCAACATAACAGATTTAAAAGTAAAACCACCATTGAAATTATGAATATTGAAGAAAAATTAGAAGAAGTTACAATGCTTTTTAAACAATTAAAAATGGCTCAAGAAAATAATATTATGGAACAGAGATTTCAAATAGAAGAAGAATTAGTAAATTTTGAAAATATAGAAAATGAAGAACACATCCTATATTATTCAAGTGACGAAGAACCAGCAATTCCAATACAAGTAAAAAATGAAGCTGAAACATCTAATGATAATCAATCTCAATTTAAATGGGAAACATGTTTTGATAATTATGCTTTTAAAAAAGGATTTATAAATAAAGATTAAAAATATACAAAAATACCATCAAAATACGTTCCTAAAATCTAGAAAATGGAAGGAGAAAGAATGCTCGATTTAGACTGTAAAAAGAATGAAAAAGAAATTTTCGAAAACTGGTTGAATTCCTTCTTATTAGAAGCCTTTACTAATCCAAAACTTAGTGAATTATCTGGAAGAGATATTTGGAATTATATAGGGTTTCATACTAAAGGAACTATAAGAGATTATATGACATCAATAAAAAATCAAATAATAGAAGAATTAGCAACAAAAATAACAACTTATGATAAGATATTACATATAATGATGATTCTATATAAAGAATTTTTTGGAAAAAATATTATAGATCATAGACAAGAAGTCTATAATAAAGAATATCAAGAAGCAAAAAATCATTTAGCTAATATTCAGATATATGATTTATGTAATGTGGAGTCTTATATATGTGAATATAGAATACATTATTATAAATTAAAAGAAGAAGATAAAAACCATTATCTTAGTATGTATATAACAAAAATTCCATATCTTGCTAATGAATTTATAATGGGAAGATTTATAAGAGAAATAAATAGAGGGATAATTGAAAATAATTTTGGTGGAGCAACCTCTACAATAAGAGAGGAAATAAAAGAACGTTGTATGCAAGAAGTGACTCAAACAAGATTTGCAAATATAATTAGAATTTGCTGTCAGGATAATGAAGAGATACCCCAAAAATATGGTCTTAATAAAAATTTTCAAAGAAAAAGAAAATATCAATTTAGAAAAAGAAAATACTATCCAAACTGGAAAAAAAAGAGGTATTTTAGAAAAAGAAATAACAATAAAAATAAAAGACAAAAAAATGACTATTGCCCAAATAAAAAAGAAAATTGTAAGTGTTGGTATTGCCAAGAAGAAGGACACTATGCAAATGAATGTCCAAAAAAGAAGGATAAAAAGGATCTTAGCAAACAAACAGAAATTGCTAAGTCTTGTTTCATGGAACCATTAGAAGAATCTAATGATAACTTAGACTATATTTTTGAATATGTCTCAGAAACAGACTCAGAGACTGAGTAATAATGCCACATTTATTACTATAAAAATAACAGAAAAATTTATAAATGCTTTCATAGATACTGGAGCAACACAATGCTTTGCTAGTACAAATATAAAACTTGATTGGAAAAAATTAAAGAAACCATTAAGAGTTAGAATAGCTGACAAATCAATACATAAAATTGGCCAAAAAGCAGAGATGGCTGAAATTTTTATTCAAAATTATAGGTTCATTGTTCCATCTATATATATGTTAGATTCTGAAATGGATTTTATTATAGGAAATAACTTTTTAAAGCTATATCATCCATTCATTCAAGAATTAACATATATAGTTTTAAAAGTTCCACACGATTCTTCAATAAATCAAAAATCAAAACGTATAAAAATACCAATTACTACTATAGATAAGATCTTAAAATTTAAAATATTTTCTATATTAGAAACATGTTATTTAAATTTATACTTTCAGATAAATATTCCAAAAAATAATCTTGAAATAAAGATAGAAGAATTTTTGGATGAAATTTGTGCTGAAAATCCTTTAGATATTAAAAATACAAATAAAGAATTAGTAAGCATTAAATTAAAAGATCCTACAAAAGAGATAAATGTTCCAAATAAAATTCCTTATTCCGCAAGAGATAGAGAAGAGTTCTCATTAGAATGTAAAGATCTTTTGGAAAAAGGAATTATAAGATTAAGTAAAAGTTCTCATGCGGCCCCAGCCTTTTATGTCGAAAACAATAATGAAATTAAAAGGGGAAAACGAAGAATGGTTATTAACTATAAGAAGATGAATGAAGCAACTATTGGTGATGCTCATAAACTTCCAAGAAAAGATTCTATTTTAGAAAAAATCAAAGGAGCAACTTGGTTTTCATCTCTTGATGCAAAATCAGGATATTGGCAACTTCGTTTAGACGAAGAAACAAAGAAATTAACTGCTTTTAGTTGCCCAACAAAAGAATCAACAAGTGTGTTGCTCTATGAATGGAATGTATTACCATTTGGATTAAAACAAGCCCCGGGTATTTATCAAAGATTTATAGAAGAAAATCTAAAAGAGTTAAATGAATTTGTTTTAGTGTACATTGATGATATACTAATTTTTACAAAACAGGATAAAGAAGATCATCTTCAAAAATTATTAATAGTTTTAGAAAGATGTAAAGAAAAAGGATTAGTTCTTAGCAAAAAGAAAGTAAGAATAGCAAAACAAGAAATAGAGTTTCTTGGATTAATTCTATCCACTCAAGGAAAGCTAAAACTTCAATCAAATGTTTTAGAAAAGGTAAATTTATTTCCTAATAAAATAGAAGATAGAAAACAATTACAAAGATTTTTAGGGTGTATAAATTATATTTCTGATCAAGGATTTTTAAAGAATATAACAGAATACACTAAAAGCTTATTTCCAAAAATAAGTACTAAAAAAGAATGAAAATGGGAAGAAAAAGATAGTATGCAAATTCAAAGAGTTAAAGAATTATGTGAAAACTTCCAGAACTTTATATTCCAGAAGAAAACGACTACTTAATAGTGGAAACAGATGCTTCAGACATAACCTGGTCAGGATGTCTAAAAGCTAAGAAAGCTATAAAAAGTTTGGAACAAGAAAAAGAATCACTAGATTCTAAATATTCCCCAAAGGAATTACTTTGCAGGTATATTTCAGGGACTTTTACTCCAACAGAACAGAGATATACCACTCATGAAAAGGAAACTCTAGCAGCAATTAAATCTCTTAAGAAATGGAAAATTGATTTACTACCCAGAGAATTTACATTAAGGACAGATTCAAGTTACCTAACAGGTTTCATACGATATAATTTAAAAGTTGATTATAATCATGGACGATTGGTAAATGGCAATTATTTTTGTTACAATATCCAATAAAAATTGAATATATTAAGGGTGACAAAAATGTTATTGCAGATACATTAACAAGAGAATGGAGTTCGTCTACAACACATTAGATCAAGAAATTCAAAAATATGAGCAAGAACTCGAAAAATGCATGCATTGTCAGCAAATAAGGACACAGATCCAATCCCTCAAGAAAGCCATTGAAGCAATGAAATCAACATAACAAGCAAAACCATCAGAGTTCAGCCAGCTAAGCATGGTGGACAAATCAGGTGAAGAAAAAATTTCAGAAAACAAAACAATTGCTGAAATTATTAAAAAATTTACCCAAGATAAAAAATATTATGTAATTTATAATGGCCCCATGAAAGGAGTATATGATGCCTGGGAAAAAGCAGCACCATTCACACATCAATCAAGGATAATCCATAAAGGAGGGTTTTTAACACTGGAAGAGGCAAAGGAATCTTTCAGGGAATATGAAGCTCTTCATCCAGAGCAAATCTTAAAAAGAGCAGATAAAGCTCCAATTCAAACCCAGAGAACAGGGATAATAAGAAACATTCCTACAAGGGCTGAAATCAAGGAAAAGAAAAGGGTCTGTAGATCAAATCTCAGAGAAATCCTTAATATAGCCTTGAATTGGACTGAAGAAAAAAAGGGCAATTTTGGGATATTATCCTATTGCCAAAGAACAGCTAACAAAGCTGGTTATATTTCCAGATGCTTCCCCATCTGACACTTATCAGTTTTTTCAGTATGGATTAATTGATACAATTTTAATTTTTAATGATCTAAAAATTATTAGTGAGTTTCCTGCAGGATTCGTTGATGTAGTAAAGAGATTTAAAAATATGATTGACAATGTAAATCCAAGGGATATATCCCTAAAATTTACAAACAGTCAACCTATTTTTAATGAAGAAGAAGAATGCTTGGTTCCAGTACACCAAGTAATATTCATGTCCGTCTTCCCGGGAAATTTTCAACCAATTGATCAGATTCAAGATTTAACAATTTACAGTCATGAAGGAAGACTAGCCAGCACATTAGCAAGGGTCTTTGAAAGAACTCAAAAAATAACGAAGGAATCTCACACAAGGATTAATTATAAAAGTAGAAATACTCTGCTTGTATCCAGTAAAAGAAATGAAATTGAAGAAAGAGAGATGAGACTCTTGGTGAAATTTGAATCAGCATTCTACAACTTATCTGGACTTTTAGAAAAACTCCTTGAAGGGATAAAGATGAGTCTCTGCTATTTGATAAAAGACAGAGAAGACCACAAATGCCAGCTATGTACCTCAGAAATATCTGAAGAAAGCAATAATGAAACGGAATCAACCCACATGATAAAAGAAGAGGACAATGCATCTGAAGCCCACATGATAAAAGAAGAGGACAGTACATCTGAAGCATCCCTCAATATTATTGTATAATGACGTAAGCGCTTAGGTCATACGGCACCAACAATGTAGATGGTGCAAGATAATAAACAATGACGTAAGCAATGACATCATAAGAAGGGTAAGGATGGGAATTGTCCATCAGACCCAACCATTATAAATAGATTGCTTAGACAATTGTAAGAGGTATCAGAAAACAGAAAGCAGGAGGCTAAGAGTACTCATATGCTAGGAGAGCAAGGAGGAAGCTGCCGAGGCGATTCTGTAGTCTGACAAAGAATTCCCTTAGGGAAAAATAGTTCTAAACTCCCCTCTGGAGTTAGTATCTACAATCTCCCCTCTGGAGATAAAAACACCTTATGTAAAATCTACTAAATAAAGGAAGTTTTTCTCCAGAAAGGTACATATTCATCATAGTCTTTTAGTTATGAATTATTTAAAAAGTTTAGAATTAACAGAAGAATCTGATTATTATAGATTAACTGCTTTATTAGATAATGAAAAACAGGCTGTTCTAAAAACAGAATTAAATCTCAAATCAAATGAAAATTTTAATAAACAAAATCTTTTAAAAGAAGTTTTTAATAGAAAAAATATAATATACTATGGAAAAATTCAACTTGAAGCCCCTATAAAGATAAAATCTGCCAATGGAGAAATTGAAATAGCTTTGATAAATGATGAAGAATTAAGTAAACAAATTGAGAAAATTAAGGATCAACAAAAAAGATCTAAAATTGGATGGATTCATATTAGTACTATACAAGTCTTAATCAAATCTACATATATGAAAGGAATTAATTCACCAATAAGTTTAGCAATCTGTAACAAAAGAATTACTGATGACCCAATAGATCAAATAATTGGAATTGTTCATGAAAATTTGGCAAACGTAAATGTTAAATTTAATGCCCATCTTGGATATGCTATACCTTTATCAACTGAAAATCTTGGAAGATCTATAAGTTTGGCTTATAAATTTCACAGAAAGAATCTAATGGAACAAGATGATGAACCATTTTCAATTACATATGCAATAAATTATGCTTTAACAAATAGCCATCATAGCATAATATTTAAAAATAGAGAAAGAATTTATGTCGATAAATTATTTCAGAAAATTGTAAAAACAGAAATACCAAAATATAAAGCTATTGAAAATCCAGTTTTATTATTAAAAGAACCATCAGGAAAATTGGTTTCATCGAATTTTCAAATAAGAGAATCTAAAATTAATAGCCCTTTAAGTTTATCTAAGTTAAAGATTAAAGAAGAAAATTCTGAAATAAAAGAATTAACAAAAAAGGTCGAAAAATTAAATAAAACCCTAAATACTAAATCATGACAATAAATAAAGAAGAAATATATGTAACTTATCAAGATAAGAAACAAGAGCTCTTTGAAAGAGAAAAATCGTTTGAATTATTTGCAGTTTTCTGAAATAAATCAAAGAGCATTTGAAGCTCTAAAAATAATCTATGACAAGTTGAAAAGAGAAGTTGAAGAGTTAGAAAAATTAATAGAATCTCTAGAAAATAGTGATGAAGCAATGATAGAGTTTGCAAAAATTCTAAAATAAATAATGTTAAAACAAAACTATTAAGATTACCTAATTTATGAAGTATAAAAAGATTGAAAAACCAGAAAATAAAATAAAAAGGAAAAGAGCGAGAAAATTAAAAAGTAAAATAGAGGAGTATAAAAGAGAATTAAATAATATTCAAATCGAAATTGATAATCTTATAATAAAAAAGATAGAAATAAGAATAAATATAAACAAGTTGGAATTAAATTTAAAAAATTTATAAATGCCTGGAAAACCATATTATGATTAAAGCTGTTGAAAGAAAAAATGGAGAATGAAATTGAAAAATTAGAAAGATATTTAGAAACAAGAGAAAGTGTAGAAATAAAAGAAGTTTTTGAGGATTTGAGAAATTATATTAAAGAAAAAGACAAACAAATAAAAGATTTTATATACAATAATCCATGCAAAAAAGAATATTATAATTATGATAGAAATTAGATCAGAATTAAAAAACTATAAATATGAAATCAGAATTATAAATATACATCAAGGACTAGTAATAAATAATCATATAACAAATACAAGAGAAATAGTAGAAATGGTCAATACTTTAAATTATGAAGTTGCAAATTATTTTTATCAAAATCCTTTAAATAAAGCGCCACCAATTGAATCTATACGTATTATAAACTTATTCGAAGCAAAACATGAAGAGTTAATGGAAATTTCGAAAAAGAAACTAAAAGAAAAGTCGAAATTGAAAAATTGGTATTGGAGCCAAGTTAACGATTAAGGGTAACACTTTCTCTTTAAGCTAACACTTTTAGTGATACGCTTTTAAATCAATAACAACCACAAAATAACGAAAAGATGAAAATGACATATTTACCATAGCATCTCCAAATAACATTTGTCTTCAAAATTGTAAGTAGCAAAAACCCCAAAACCCCATCAGCTAAGAAGCTAATATGCTATACAATCATAATTCTTCTTATTATTCTGAATTCAAAGAAACAGAAAACTAAAAACCTATGCATAATTTATATCTAACTAACTGGAATGAGATGTTGAGAACTGAGAACTGCAAAATTAACCAAAAATGGCTGTTGAAAACTCATGAAAAAATTAAAAAGGAAGGAAAAAAAAAAAAAAAACAGAAACTGCTTCAGAAGAAAAAGGGATCGGCGTAGTTAAAGTTAAATGGCGCCTTATTATTATTATTGGAGCTGCAGTTAGAGTTGGACGAGAGAAGAAACTCCGGCGAATCGGGCCCAAACAGCGGCGGCGGCGGCAATGTATTGAAGTAATTAGGCATCATCGTCATTGGCTCCATCAACGGCGGCGGCGGCGGCGGAGGAGGCGCGACACATGAGTTTATATACTCCTCCGTCAAAAGCGGCGGCGACGATGACGACGTGGTTTCATCCTCCAGCTCCTCCTCCACCACGACCGGTTGCTCCTCCTCCTGCTTCCGTTTGTCGCGAGGGAGGCCGGTGAGTTTTTGAACCAATTGCATGAAATCGCGAGGGTTCGTCTCAATAACCCTAGGAGAATGCGTGTATATTATCACCGGTTGCCGTTGCTGTTGCTGCTTGTGATTCTGATTCTGATTCTTGCTGATGCAATGAGATTCCTTGTTGATCTTGAGATGCGTGGTGGTGTTGGTGGTTTTGTTCTTCATCGCCGGCATGGCGGTGCCACCGCTTTCTCTCTTCGAGTGCAAATGCAATGGCGGAGGGGCCATTCTTGATTATAGAGAGAGAGTGGTTTATGCAGTGTTGGTTGTTTTATATCTTAATTAATTTGTTAATTGCGTATAGTGTGGGAGATTATCTTGTTAAAGAAGGAAGATTAAAAATGCTAATAGAGGAAGAAGGTTAATTAATTAATTAAATAGTTAGTTAGTTAGTTGGAGTTTGTTTGCGAAGCAAACTCTCTCCGTTCCTATGCCGATGCAAATTATACCTAACTTTTCGCCATTACGTGGGATTCGATCCAAATCTTTTGTCACTTCTTTCTGTTATGCCTTTCTTTTTTTATTTCGTGAATAATCTTTTTGTTATTATCTGCACTACTTATAATAACAAATTAAGAAAGATCAGTAGTTGGTGAAAAAAAGAAATAGAAATAGCAATAAGAGCTACTAAAGTAATCAAGTATTTTCTAAACAGAGAATATTTAATATCATCGTCATAAATACTAAATAAAGTATTTATTACAATTTAAAATGTCATAAAATAAAAAATAACTAAGTACTTTATTTAGTTTCTATAAGAGTATATCCCGGAGATATATTTATACAAAATGTTATGTCATTGTTTACTTTCTAGATGTAAGTAGATACTCAATTATCATTGCTAAATGTTGAAATATCTTTGTATTGTTGTCACTTTTTTTATATTTAGTAAATGTAAAAAATGTTACACACGAAATTTTGACAGTACAATTATCTGAAAAAAATTACCGATATCTTCGCAATAAATTATTGTTAAAATAGCCTACAAATATTTTGCAACGTTATTTTTTTATGTCAATTTTCTCAAGATTATTTATTGATAAGTTACTGACAATTGTTTTTACTGGTAAATTATTTAATTGAAAAATATAAAATGATATCAACGATATTTATGAGTTTTAGTTTTTAATGAAATGTAAACTCATCTTAGTTTCAACCAAATTGCTTATCTTTTTCTTTTCCGCCCCATAATATTCTCATTATTACCCGTATGTATACCTGAAAATGTAAATTCCTAATATGGACTATGACTATGGAATTGAGAAAGCTTATAGAATTAAATTTCTTAGCATGATTATACGATTGAATTCACTCCTATTTAATTATCAACCTCTACAAAACTTCATTGAATCCAATAAATTTGATCATAGAATAATGCCTGCCAAATACATCATTGACGCAACATCTGTTGAAGCTGCAGCACTTGATTTCTTTGTTCTGGAGGAAGTAGATTTATCTGCTCTGGTGTGAGACTCATGACTTGTTGAAGTAGTGCCTTCTCCATCTCCGGGGTCAACTACACATACACAAATGAATATCAAAACACTGAAGAACAATCCATACAAAATTAATATTAATTCGCAAAAATTACCGCGGGAGGCCGAAGTGGTTGATTAGCAGCTCCCATCAAACCAGGCACTACAGATGGTGGTCCTGGAGGCACAGAAAGCGGTGTTGGGTTTTCCGAAGGACCAGGCATCCAAGAAGACCCTCTATCAACGTGCATTGCACTTCCAGCTTGACTGCCAAAATCAGGCCCTAAAGGCATATTCCCAACCTGATATGCAAATATCACTTAGAATACGAAAAACCAACTACTATGTTTAGTTTCAATATACATGGTCATTATCATCATAAGACTAAATACTGGCCCTCAAGTACTTTATTTCAGTGTTTCTTCTGTTCAAATCTCGACAATCAACTTAGGTTTAAGGATAGTTATGTGCACAAACAAGAGTCACATAAGTGGCAGAAAGAGAAAATAAAAGAAAAACGAGAACAGGACGCTAACTAGAGTAATCAAACCGCTACTTCTGTTAACAATTGCTTTGATGATATCTTAAATTATCTAGTTAAGTAAACTAGAAAATATAACTTTTTTTCTCCACATCAAGTATTCTGTAATTAATAGGTATCAACTTTCCAATTCAATAATTCATTTATCTCCATGGCAAATTTTACCTTCAAAACAAAAAGAGCCATGTTTTCTTGTAAAAGCCTACTGTATATATAACCCCAAACTCATCATAACAGTTCTATACTAGGCATATAGGTTAATGGCAATAACATCTTAAACAAAGAATAGATTTCACTTCAGACATGTAGGATCTAATTAGCCAAATAAAATTTGATTCTAGTCAGGCATGCCAATGAACCAAGAGTTAAATTCATAAGGGTAACAAATCATATAAATAGAAAGCAAAAAATTGAGCAAATAAAAACAAAAAGTCAAAAAACCAATCAAGCCCTAAATATTTTTATAAGAGTTCATGGGTGCTCACACATGGTCATACCTGATAATGCGATTGCGACGATTGTTGACTTGGAAGCAGGGGGGTCTGCCCCTGTGGAAATGTGGATCCACCACTTGAAGGTGGTTTTATACCTGGCTGCAAATTTCATCAATAAAACAATATTATTAAAACTCAACAAGACATGGGATCATAAATTGTAAACAGAAATATTCAACTCACAAGAAACATGGATTGCGAAAGATTGTGAGGAGCACCAGCATGTTGAAAACCCACACTGGCACCCATTTGTGGAGGGTACTGGGAATGGTAATTAGGTACTGACGGTGGTCGGTGCTGCGGTGGCAACTGTGGTTGCAGAGGCATATGTGAAAATCCAGGTGTCTGCAATGGTTGTGCAGATGAATGGAGCGAAGGGGTCGGTACGTTTGGAAGTTGTGACGATTGTGGAAGTGGCCCCGAACCCACTTGGGGAGCGAGATGTCCTTTAGGTTGCTGTGGCAGTTGGGAAGAGTGTGCGGCCATCGGCTGAGATTGATGACTCATTGCAGGAACAGCAGTTGATGAGACCAGTGGTGGAGGTTGGTTTGGGTGTTTTCGCAGAGGAATTTGGGGTTGCGATACACCTGCTTGATCCTGAGAACCACCTTGCCCAGGCAATAAAGGGGCAGGCTGAACGTTCGGCTGCGGCGACGGCTGAGTGTTTTGCGGTACAATTGGCTGAACCTTTGGAACCTAGAATCAAACATTTTCCACCCTCAATGAACGAATTTCTACGATTGTGAAACTGAAACTGAAATTGAAATCGGAAAAACATACCGCTTGAGGTGGTTGCACCATTCCAAGCATAATTTGTGCCTGGTTAAACAAAACAAAATGGGAAATTCCAAGTTAAACAACTAATTCAGAAGAACCACAAAGTGAATTGAAGAATTAGCAAGAGTACACTTGAAAGAGTGGAAACTGTTCAAAATAGGGATAATCCATTCTTGTAACTTGTATGATTAAACTTAGGGTTTCATGTTATAAACCTAAAGCTGCAATTATGAAAAGTTACAGCAATAAGGAAAAACGAGTTTCTGGTTAACATAGGGTTCTGGAAAAAGAAAAGGAGAACCTGGAAGAGAGCTTTGGTTAACATAGGGTTCTGGATGAGGATCTGCCTGGCTTGTTGCTGGTTCTGTTCAATCAGATTCTTCATCTGAGACATTATATCGTACAGTTGGTTCTTCGACATTCCGGCCAGGTTGGCCGATAAACCCTCGCCGCCGATCCGTTTTTCCGACATTCCTGAAGTCGAAGAAGAAGACGTGCAGAGGAGAAGGTTTTGCTAATGCTATTTGTGGGTTTCTTTTTTTTTTTTCCGTAAAAGCTATTTGTGGGTTTCACTGAACCAAGTTTTGGGCCTTTTTTGGGCCTTTTGGGCTTTAGTGACCCAAAAATCCGTTTGCTAATGCTTTATATTTTGTTTTGATGATATGCTAATGCTATTTGTGGGTTTCACTTTCACTGAACAAAGTTTTGGGCTTTTAGTGAAGCCCAAACTTTTTTGGCATTTGGGGCTTCAGTAAGGTTATTGAAAACAAAAAATCGTCACCAAGAGGAGAGGTTTTGCTCATCATTTTTCTCTCAACTGTTATTCAGTTCAGTGCAGTGCAGTGCAGTGCAGCAGCTCCGTTTGCAAATCTTGAAGCTCTGCATCAGTGAGTGATTCAACCATGCGTGGAGGTGGAGGATCAAATTAGCACTTAGAAGAGCAGCCATACAAAGAAATGATGCCCAATTTTCTCTTTTCAAGGTTAGCTTCTTCCTTTAAAACCCTAAATCTCAACAACCCCAAATCCCAATTGAATCTTCTTCAACAGCATAAATCGCATCTCATTTTCTTCAATTCACTCGCAACCAAACATACCAAACTCCCAAAAGATCACAACTTTACAATCTCCTATCTAATCGCCGAATGCGGATTCTCCCCGAGACCGCCGCGCTTTTGTCACAAAAGGTTCAATTCAAAACCCCTGAAAAGCCAAACGCGGTCTTAGCCCTCCTCAGACAATATGGATTCTCCGATACGCAGATCGCTAAGTTCATTCAGAAGCGACCGTTGTTCCTCCTCACTGATGCGGAAAAGATCATTAAGCCCAAGCTCATGTTTTTCTCCTCCATTGGGATTCCACGTGTTCTCCTCCCAAAACTTGTGATTGAGAACCAAAACCTGTTAGCGAGGAGCTTGGAGAAGTGCCTCATTCCGCGCTATGAGGTCCTGAAGAGTGTTGTTCGAAGTGAGCAAGAAATTGTTTGTTCATTGAAGCGCGGTGCAATGGCTTTTGTGTTGTGTGATGTGATGAAGAATTTGATTCCCAACACAAAGGTTTTGAGAGATTTGGGTGTGCCTCAGAGTTCAATCTCACTGTTGGTTATGTTTCACCCGAGCGAGGCGTTTATGAATCATGAGAGGTTTGCTAAATGTGCGAAGTTGGCAAAGGAAATGGGGTTTGATCCTAACAAGTGCAATTTCATCAGTGCCGTACATGTGCTCTCGCATATGGATTGCGCCAAGATGGACCGAAAAATGAAGTCTTTGGAGAAATGGGGTTGGTCAAAAGAGGTGTCCCTTTCGTCGTTTAGAAAGTTCCCTACTTTTATGTCATATTCGCCGGAGAGGATCGAGCGGGCGATGAGATTCTTGGTGGAGGATATGGGTTGGTCTTCCGAGGACATTGCGAGGTTCCCCACAACTCTAGGATACAGCTTGGAGAAGAGGGTTATCCCTAGATGCCATGTGATTAAGGTCTTGAAATCGAAACGACTCGTCAAAGATCAGTTATGCTTGGCGACATTCATGTGTATGAAGGAGGAAGAGTTTTTGGAGGACTTTGTGACTAAGTATCTGGATCAGGTGCCTCTTCTACCTAAGGTATATCAAGGTTTGGTTGATTATAAGGATTTACTTTAGCATTGGAGATTTTTCTTACTTTTGTTGTAGACTTGTAGTTGTGCATTCATTGCAAAGCTGGACATATCGATTTCACTTTTTGTGCATGGATTTGAGACTGAGTTGCAGTTCATTGAGAACTTGAGAAGGGCATTGTTTGCATAAGCCATTGATTTTGTATCATGTTGATCCCTTACAAGTGGTTGTTAGTTTTGTTATTATCTTGGATAATTATTTTGATGGCGCATAAACACAATCAGCAAAGATGCTTATTTTCTTATGATCTGTGATTTATGTTAATTATTTTTGTTTGTCAAGGGAAATATTTGGTTGAATATCATTTTGTACGATAATTGTGCTTCGAATTAGAAGCAATAAGTGATAACAAACATAAAACAACAACTGGTTCCTTATTCTAATTCCACTATATATGTTTGGCTATATGGGTCAATTGACGACATAATACCCTGTCATAAACCATGTTAATAGACAAGTCATTTAAAATGATATATTTAATCACCATCTATCTATATTGATTTCTTGTTATACTCTTACCTATTATTTTGGTGAATGTTTTAGCCTTTTTATTTTACCCCTCTATTTCAATACTTCACATTCTTATATAAGTATATGTTTGATGTATGCTTTTAAGTTCATATGCTATGGAACTTTGATTATCATAGACATTAATTTAGAGGTTCTTGTAATAGCAAATCATGGTAAAGTCACTATTAATACTGACATTCGAATATTCAATCAACTGTCCTGTCGAGTGTTTTGGTACATTGGCATATGTTGAGACCTGCTGGTAGAGAAGCTTATGTCTATCTAAACCAGCATAGAATTGCTTGGCAACATGGTTTCACGCGAGTACTGGGAATCAGAAGTAAATTGTTTGTGATTTTCTAGGTCTAGCTAATAAATGTTTCTAGCTGCAATAAATTGATGATCTGGTAGATCCCTCAAACTAGCATGAGCCATCTCTGATTCAGTAGATACTGGAAACTCACTTTATTTAATTATTTGGAGGTAGTTTTCCCTTTTCATTATCATCAAAATTAAGAGCAGTAGTTCTATGTTCTATGAAGATTGTGGAAGGTTGTTGCTTCTATTATTCTAACTTGAATTTTGCTGTTTCAATGTTTAAAAGCTTTCAATGAAGTTCTCCAATAGTTGGAGGGTCTTTTGAGCCATTGGTTTATATAACATGGAAATGTGTTTATGATAGCACCCAAATTGGATCATGTGATTTGGTAGCAACTTTGCAATGAGGGACATATTTGGCTGTAATTACAAGAGAGCTGGATCTAAATTTTTTTTTAACCAAAGATAGGAGATTCAAACCCGCAACCTCTTAATTGAATATGGGGAAACTATGCCATTTGAGCTATAAGTCATTGGCAGCTGGATCTAAATTTAATGCTCACAGAAACATTATTGCACATAATTTAATTTTTATTGTTGATGGTATAAAAGTTTTACACAGATATTTAGTCGTTTATTGACTTATTAACACAAGTAACTATATTTTTAAACTCACTATTTAAAAAATCATCTATAATAACCCATCATTTTAACATCACCAAATTTATAAGATTTGGTTAATTCAATTTTACCAAATTAATTATACTTTTTTTTAGTAAGTTTTTTGTTTTTCAAATTTTGAAGAGAGCTCTAAAAACATGTGGAGCTTGATGGAAAGCAGCTACAAAATTACAGCAAAAGCACACCAAATCCCACAATAGAAGAGACACAAAACATGTCTCCAACTAATAGCAACACTAAATTTAGTATGTTATTGGATCAATATTATTGACATTGATCGAGTTATATTGATTCCACGTTATACTAAATTCTTAGGTTTAAAAGAAACCGGAGAAACCCAATTATGTGGTCAAGCAAAAGATTAATCTTTTTAGTATTTTACACTGGTGTTTTGACAATTTTAACCGTCCATCTCAATTATAAAAAATATATATAATATATTAATTAAAATTAACCATTAAAATTATTGTAACCAATATTTTAAGAAATTTTGAAAAATTTTCTATAAGTTAATGAAAATGGACATCGTGATTGATAATGAATATTTCGGTCAATAATACAAAAATAAAATAAAAAGAAAAAGACAAATAGGTCCCTCACCTTTTGTCCCGTCAATATTTTTGTCCTTGATTATTGAAAAATACTTTTAAGTCTCTGACCTTTACAAAACTTGGACAGATCAGTCTCTCCGTCCAAATGCTTCCGTCAGGGACTAATCCGTCCAAATGCCTCCATCAGGGACGGATCCATCCAAATTTTGTGAAGGTCAGTGACTTAAAAGTATTTTTCAATGGTCAGGGACAAAAATATCCACGGAACAAAAAGTCAAAAATCTATTTATCATTTTCTCTAAAATAAAAAATAGGGGAAAATGAAATGATTCAAGAGTTATTGGTAACGTGGGTATGCCCCATAAATCAAGAATTATCCCTCTCCAAGTCACGTGACATTGATGGTGTGAATGTGATTGCATGAACACAGACAAAATTGTATCACCTTGGAAGCATGAACTCAAATTAGAGCACCACACACTTTCTCCAAACCCCCACAAGATTCCACTTTTTAGCAACACTTATTGTGTTATCATTTTCTTCTTCTAAAGTAATCATTTTCTCTCTAGCCATATCAATGCCCTATACAATAAAACTCTATTTTAATTTTAGCCACGCGTTTTCATTTGGACTACCATTATGAATTATTCAAAGATTACAAGGAACCATTCAGAAACATGTAATTATATCATATCATATAATTCACACAAAGGAATATATTATTGTTATGGTAAGCTTATTCATACGCTATAATTAAATATTAGAAATTCCATGATGTCCTTAATCATTAGTTCTCAGCAAGTCAGCATCAATAAGTCCAATTCACCTTTCTAATGTAAATCTTAGCCCTATCTATGTAATTAAGAAAACATACTTTATAATTAAGTCATAATTTTTAGTTTTTAAACTTTTGTACACACTAATAAAGTGAGAGTAAAATAAATAAGTAAATTACATTGAGAAATCAATAACATGAAATGGTGATGCATGAACATCAATTAGTAGTAACTTGCAAATGCAAAAAGCCAATAATTCATTAGCTATTCTGGATTGATTCCATAGGCTTCATTAATTGAGCATGCTAAAATTGAATAAGACAACTAACTTCTAAAATTCAATCACATGATATGTCATACATATTTGTTAGTGTAATAAACAATATATAATAACCACCTTGTATTAGTTGAATGATCCATTTGTTCATTCGTTTAAATAAATATAAAAAATTTAAATTTTATTTTGTACATGCAATAATTCATTCGTTTGTTATAAATTTTTAAATGAAACTCTAATCTATAACAAATTAATTTTTAACTTGTTGGCTTAGAAAATAAAGCGAAAGCCAACAAACAATATATAATAACTAGCTTGAATAATATGTAATAATTCATAAACTAATCTTTCAATATTTGAGTCCATAGTGCATTAGTTTTTTTATCTCTAAACTTAATTCAACATTGCATAAAAAAATGTTAATTTTTTAAAAATATAAGTTAAATATCTGTATTCTAATTTAATTAATTAATCTAAAACTTTTGGCAATTACTAACACATAAATTCAATAAATTTAATTTTGATATATTATCATCGTAAAATTATTTTACATGTGTATTTAATTATATAATGTTACATTAACAAAAATAATTTATATTAACTCTGTAAATAATTATCTAAAAAAACAATTATAATTATACGATTATAATTATACGACTCTGTAAAATATTTTACACCATAAATACATCAAATTAAACTCAAATTCCATATCAAAACAACTTAGGCCCACCAATCCACCATAGAGGCATAGAAAACTCTATGAAGCTTCTGGAACAAAGGATAATAAATAAATCCAAACCTAACACAATCAATGAAACTAAGTAGTAGAAGTAGTACTACAAAGTAAGAACTGCTAGTGACTTGTAATGATTTTCAGATGATAATAATTGAAGTCATTGTTGAAAATGATTGAACAACATTGTGCTAGTAGCCTAGTACTATTATTAGGGTTTCCTATTTTCTTAAAAAAGAAAAAAGGAAAATAATAAACCAAAAGAAAATTGAAGAATATTGTAGAATTTAGGGATAAAAAAAGAAGAAAAAAGAAGAGAAAACAAAAAAGAAAAAAAAGAAAACAAGAGGCGGGTGGCAACAACCTATAATCTTTCTTCCTCATCCTTTAACCTTATACCTTACTTCAACCTCCGATTCCCAAATTCCCGATTTTATCGTATTAGGGTTTTTTGAATTCAAATTTTTTCCCTTTGTTTCTTCGATCATCACTGCATCCATCTTCAAATTTCATGCTCTCAGATACACACGCGGTTGCAATTGCTCCCTTTTAACGTTTAGGTGAGTCAACCAATCTACGCATCGGATGCACTTTGATTCGGTGAATGTGATGTTTTTTTTTTTGTTCGTTGTTACTCTCAGTGCTCGCAAAGCTGAAAACTTTTTCTTAATGGGTTTCTGAAAATACTTAAATTGTGGATGGTGGTTTGATGTGGATATCTTATTAAATTTTTTTTTTAAATTGTTTATTTGAATTGCATTTTGGTTAGCTTCAATTTCTAAAAATGAAAAATTTATTTTTCATTTGATATTAGTTAACTTTGATTGTTACTGATGACAGTAGATATTTATAGTCGTAACTGTTAAGGATTGATATTAATTCCAGAAGCCGTTAATTACCAATTTTTCAGGTTTGAAACAGTATTAGTGAATAATTCATTGCTTGGTGATGTTAAAAACTTGATTTGCCTTCATTTTTCTGGTTGGATTTGATTGGAGGATCTGTGATATTGGAGTTGGTTATGTTTCATTTTGATAGGAAGCTACATTTGGGAAATTGGAATTGAATGTTTGGAGTTTTGGGTGAAACTTTGGTATATGTACACAAGGTTGAAGCATTTGGTGTTTTGGTCTTTATTGATTTTTAAGGTTTCGGCTAAACTAAGTAAGAAAAAGTGCTATGGCAATGCATTTTGTGTGTCAAAGAATTTTTGGTGTCTTTGATTGGTACAGGGTTTCCCATGGGAAGTTCTTACCCTTGACTTGGGATAAGTTAGCTTGTAATGAGAGAGATTGGAACACTTTTTTGTATTGCTATTGTTAGTTTGGTTGTGACCTCTTGTGTCCTTTTCTTTGACCAGGATGCCTTTTCCTTCATATTACTTACATTTCTTCTTTACTTCTCTGGATATTCTTTCTTGATCCAGAGGAAAGGTGTAATTAATTAATTAGTTTTTCCTCTTTGACACACAATAGGCATATACTTAAGTTTCTAATCCCCTTTCCCGTAATTCATGTAACTTATGTGATCCTTAAATTATCAATCCTTAAATTGTGTTTTCATTCTTCTATTCATTCGTATAATAGGTGAAATTCGAGAAAGTTTGGAAATCACATATTATCTTCAAGGGACTTCTCATATAAGGCTTTGCAATGTTGAATTCACAAGAAATTATGAAATTCAAATCTTACCAGAATCAGGCAAATTTATTCGTGAAGGAATATCTCTTAGCAGATCCTCTGATTCCTTATACATCCATTATTGGTGGCATTTTTGCTTGCAAGATGGTATGCCACAATAGTCTATTGTATTATGCTATAATTCTATTTCTTAAGTATGCACTTAGTACTGTCATTATTCTATCATTTTGTATTTATATTATATATAAGTGTTTCCTGTTTTCAGGTTTATGATCTTACTCAGCTTTTTAGCACTGTTTACTTTAAGACCTATTCCAGCCTCACTAAAATCCAGCGCATCGAGTGGAATAACCGGTAACTGGAAGTTTTTGCTAGTAGAGAATCTCTTCTTTTGTATTCGATGATCTAAATATGTTTCTGAATATTTTCCTATTTTCTGTGCAGTTCTATGTCAACTATTCATGCCATTTTTATAACATCTATGTCATTGTACCTGGTGTTTTGCTCAACTCTATATTCTGACAATTGGTCATCTGAAATTATTACACATAGAAGCTCACCAGTGTCTACATTTGCTCTAGGGGTAGGAATGATCTATATCTTTCTCAATTTGGCTTATCCTTTTCATATTCAGTTATCCTATTTGCCATTTATCTCTGCATGTCAGATTTGTGATAAATAATAATGACATATAATTATCTCTGTATACTACCTTAATCTAATCGTGAAATGCCTAAATGATTGAAGGCTTCTTTTTGTTGCTAGGTTTTCTATTATTACATGAAATGCCTTCATTTTCAATATATAGATCCCATGTGAATATTACCTTCATTTGAAAAAAGAAAACATGTTTGTAACCCGTATTATAAGCTGGTAACATTTTCTATCTTTTTTTCTGGTCTAGAAGTCCATATTTCTCACATAGTGAAGTTCCCCTGACAGGTTTCTGTTGGTTACTTCATCGCTGACCTTGCAATGATATTTTGGTATTTTCCTTCTCTTGGTGGATACGAGTATGTAAGGATCATTCCTTTTGACTAAACTAGCCTGTCTCTTTAGCTGAACTCTGTCATTCAAGTTTAAGATATTTCACTTGATAGGAACCCGGCTGGAGATGATTATGGCCAGAGTTTGCTTTCCTTCCCCTTTCTCCCTCTTTAGGTTGTTGATCGGGTATTTAATGTGACTTCATATTACCATTGATTCAGGTGATTCATCATCTGTTATCTTTAGTAGCAGTCGCCTATTCAATGTTGAGTGGAGAGGGGCAGCTTTACACATACATGGTCCTGATCTCCGAGACAACAACTCCAGGGATAAATTTGAGATGGTATTCATGTGCTTATATCTGAAATCTAATACATCACGTAATGTTGTTCTTTATTGACGTGCATATTTTTTGTGTATAGGTATCTAGATGTAGCTGGAATGAAAAAGTCCAAGGCATATCTTGTCAATGGGGTTGTAATATTCGTTGCATGGCTGGTAGGTTCATCGCATTCTATGTTGTAATATTCGTCTTGAGTATTTGCATTTCCATTCTCGTCCTCTGTTCGTGTCGTCTATCATGCTAACAGAAATGGTTTTTCCGCAGGTTGCCAGAATAATTTTGTTTGTGTACATGTTTTACCACGTCTACCTGCACTATGATCAGGTAATAGATACTAACACACTTGATATAACACTTGTGTTGTAATTGAATTTGCGATTTTGTTGCAAGTAGATGTAGATCTTAACATTGAATTTTTTTTTCCTTATTAATATAGCTGCATCTTGTACTGTGTGAAAACTGACATAGAACTTGGATCAATTTGTTGACCAAAAGATCAGTTTTTCTATAATGAAATATAAGTAATATGCTTGTATTGTGTCAAATGGATATCAATTTTGGGATGTTCAAATCTTGTGATTAAATTTACTAAAATGATATGTGCGCATAAAAAATAAGCCACCAAATGAGGCTTTGATGGTAGTTGTTATGTGCCACAAAAAATCAGCCACCAAATCAATCACCATGTATTTGTGTATAAATACGTGTGTTGTTTAACTCATTTCCAATGTATATTTGTATTCCAATATGTATTCTATATGGGTGGCTGATTTGGTAGCTATTTTTTCTGTACACATAGCATGGTGGTTAAATTTAATATCACTGTGTTGTGTGGGAAATCAAAACAATATTTCATATATTTTGTGATGAGATATGATTGTTGAATTATTGAACAGGTAGAGCATATGAGCACCTTTGGGGAAATGCTAGTTATTGTAGTGCCATTGGTACTATCAGCAATGAACTTGATTTGGTTCTCAAAGATTATCAAAGGCTTAAGGAAGACCTTGGCCAAGAGGCAGTAACATAATATATTTTGATGGATCTGCATAGTTCAAAAATTTTGAGGAAAATGAATTATAGGTTACACTGTTAATATCCCTACCAACCATCCATTCATCTCTCTCTTCTGATGTAAACTTAAAATGTCATGCTGTTCACTGTAAGATGTAACAGAGCAGAAAGGATTTATTTAACTTCTGTGGTTCCCATGTGAATCTGAACTCATACATTTGTCTTTGTATAAATGTGTTATTGCTATATATATATATATATATATGTCCTTGTTAATTAGTTAAATTTATTTCATGTTTTGTTAAATGTAATTAATTTCGTTCCATCAATTTGGCATTGGGAAATGATATAGTAGTTATGCAAGTTAATACATGTACTGGAAAATGAAGACTATGTATAAAAAGTTGGGACAAGCATTTTTCAATATATATATATATGATCATTTCAATCTTAAAACCTTCCTTTGTAACCAAAAAAGTCTTGGTCTTTTTTGTCCACATTACAATATTACTTGGGGTGCAATTTTATTTTGCTTGGAGGACCATCATCTCAAGTCTCAAACGAGATTAGTATATGAATACTGAACCCAATTGAATGTTGTATTATATAAAAGATGATACTTATCATTCCAAATTTTACTAGATGTATAATAATAATAATAATAATAATAATAATAATAATAATAATAATTCTTTTTTTTTTTTTTTACCAAAGATAGGAGACTCGAACCCGCAACTTCTTAATTGAGTATGGGGAGACTATGCCATTTGAGCTATAACTCATTGGCAATAATAATAATTCATTGAGAGTACACACCAAAATAAATTCATTGAGAGTCCTTAAATGACATTTACTATTGCAATACCAAAAATTATTTTAAAAATAGCTAGAAGCCTTTTTTTTTTTTTTTGGGTATACAATACACATTCACATATGCCCAAGGCCAACGTATATTATCTATCTTTAATCCATATACTCTTCAGTATCGAAAACTCTTATAAATACAATTCTAGCGCGGTGAAAATACAAACTCAGAACAAGGAGATTTGCAGTCTTGTGTCTCGATTCTACATATTCATCTTCCTAACAGTCCCTCTTTATCACAATATTTACACCTTAATAAATCATAATTGATTTCATTCAACATTTTATAACACCATATATAGGTACAGAGACATTATACGAAGTTGGGTAGGAGTTTAAATTCATGATTGCTGCTGCTTAATTTAGTTTCAATTAAAATTAATTTTATTTTTATGAACTGATTTAAATTGATGCATTGTATTATAAATTGGTTTAATTGAAATTAATTTCTTATGTGACAAAACAGTTTGGTTCATTTTCTAAACTATTTAGAATGATTTAGTGCATTTTCAGTTCAGTTTATGTGAACACTATAACATCCTACCACACAGAGCTTTATACCTAAGATGTAAAAAAGAGGTGCCGAGGCGCTACGACTTCTAAAAGTATATATATATAGTTAAAAAGGGTTGTACCTAGGAGCTTTTGAAGGAAAGTTAAGACAAAAGCGTTAAACAGAAAAACGCATCACTCACGTAGACGATAAACGTAGACCGGATAGGATAAGAGCGAAGCAAAACATAAATACATAAAAGAAGAGTTCCAAGAAAACAAATAACAAAACTTCTTACTCGACTCGCGAAGTTATAACCGGTCAGAGCATATATACATATATAAATGAAAATCCCCAAAATACAATTTACATATATAAATGAAAATCCCCAAAATACAATTTACAGAACCTGTTTCTCCAAATCAACCTCTAGGTGGGATAAAGCATAATATACATATATAGTGGAAATATAAAAGTATCTACATATATATCGAAACCAAAATAGAATCCCCAAAAATCTAGAATCCTTCGTTTCAGAAACTTCTAGAATGCCTCAGCGAGGTGTCTCACGTCCTGCATCTGAAAACCATAAATATGTATGAAGTGAGAATTGGAGGTTCTCAGCATGGTAACGGTGCCCACATAACTAACATATAATATCCCGGAAAAGGCATAGGCGATCCTAAAACTTTCGACAATAGATTCAAACTTAAAACTAAAATTTAATACCATAAACAGGGTGAGGTATCTAAGAATTTTTTATTCTATCTCAATTTCTGACTTAACTCCTGAGTTCATCTTCTTTCCTCCAATCCTCCGACACACCGGTGCACAGACAAATAGTGCATACAAAGAAAACACAAGTAGTTTACAGTTACACCAAACAGAACATATAGCAGTAGTTAAGCATGAATATCAGTTAAGCAAACCCAATAATGCAAAATCAAACAAGATACATAAATGCATATGATGCTTGTCTTTCCTACTAGCCGTGAGCTCACGTGTCGGTTACTTTTCCAGAACCCGACACATCCGATAGCTAATCCGGATATGGTTCTCTTGAAAATTGGTGGGCGGTACACCACCACGAACCCCACCTGGCGGGCGATATACCACCACGAACCCCACCATTGCGAGCGGTACACTACCACGAATCTCGCAAGATCTTCAATTAGAAAAATAACATACACGTGGACGGTAAGCCACCACAATTCTCACCTTCTGTGAGCGGTAAGCCACCATGATTCTCACAGACATTTCGACACTGCGCAAGCGGTAAACCACCACGATCCTTACCAGGTTAAAACTCAAAGATCAATTTCATTTTAAATCATTATAAATCATTCATTCATTTGTTCATTCATTAACTCGTATATGCATCTCCGACATTTTCGCAACTTTTTTGCACTTCTTCAATTACTCTCAATCATTTAATCATCAATCATATATTCAACCTCAATAATATCGATCAATCATTGTCATTACAGCCTTCTTCATGTTATATTCAACACTTTCTCAAATCATTCACATTAACTCGATTATTCATTACATAACCTACAAGTTTTTCAAGTTCCAATTCAACCAACTATACCCAAAACATGCCTAAACACTTTGCATTTATTCCACATCATGAATAACATTCACAATTCACTTCTCCTATCAACAATTCAACATCAAACAACTTCATTATATATATATATATATATATATATATATATATATATATATATATATATATATATATATCAACCACATATTTATTCACTAACCAAATCAATAACCAAAATCTATTCAAGTTTATCCCACGGTCAACTAGCATAAGTTTTCACGTTACATTATATTTTAATTACCAGAAACCGAAACTATACTTTGGTCGATTCCTCCTTATGCTCGAAACGCCTCAATCATCCACCGTTTCTCAAGTTCCAAGGCTCCAACTCCTCACTAATTGAATTTTCAGCGCCGAGGATTCAATTTTAAGCTTCCAATATCCACCAATTTAACTCCAAAACACCCAATTCAATTTAATACAATCCAAATTCACTATAATTAACATAGAGTTTGCTAATTAATTATTCATAAAGGGTTAAGTGGTTTCTTACCTTATCCACTCGAAATTAGGATGAAATCCAATAGTTACTCACTACTAAAGTACCCCTAAACCATCAAAATTACAAAATCTCTCAATATCAAAACCTAAAAGTACAAACTAAAGAGAGGAAGAATTGGGAATGAAATCTCAAATTTCTTAGCAAATTGTTAGATGAATTTTTTAGAAAATTCTGAGACGAATGCGTGACCTCTAACAACTCGTCAATTGGAGCTCCGGGTTAAAAGTTACGTAAATTTAAAGTTAAAAAGGGATTTGGAAGCTAAGATTTCACGTTTCTTCTTTTACTTTCAGTGTGTTCATTAATGTTTGGGGGAGGACGAGGCTGAAGCAAGTGTATATATACGAGTGTATAGGTGGGTTTGGACCCACTTAGACCCGATTCATTCGATTTAGTCCGTTGGCCCATTTTTTAACAAAAAATTTTAAAATTAAAGTCAAAATTTATATTTTAATTATTTCTATTTCATTAAACTATAAAATTAAAATTTTTAATTTCTTGAATTAATAATTAATTAATTATTCATTAATTACTCAAAATTTACAAAAACCCTAATTATACCCTAATCGGATTCCTTACTAGTAGAAAAACACTAATATATACCGAATAAAGCCATTAGAAATGGATTTGTTGGTAATTAACTAATCAGGACTGAATAATTTGTAAGAGAAGTCATGTTTGATGAACCTTTTACTATTATTGCATGTGATGAATACAATAATAATTTAATTAAATTACACTAAGTCCCCTTGCCTAAAAAGTTGAATGCTAATTAAAAAGTATTTAAATATAATACAAATTCATCATCATATTCTTAGGTCTAAATTTATATAATTATTGTTTGGGGTAGATGATGGTACAAAGATACTAGAATTAACAGAATCAACTGCAGTTGTTGCTGTTGTCGTCGTCGTCGTCGTCGTCGTCGTCGTCGTCGTAAAATGCATTATGTCTTGTTTTCCACTCTCACTATTATGCATCATCAATTTTAGAGGCCCAGTACTAGTGTTAAAAGAGAATGAGACACCAGGAATAAATTGATGAATAACTCTACTACTATTACTGTTATTATTATTATTATTTTCTTCTTCGTTTAATTCATCGTCACAAGTTAATAAGCCTCCACTTGATTCAGCTTCCTGCAAGATGTACCAACAAAATTCATTATAATGACAAAATCTCATTAACTAATTAATTAATATTATTATTTAGACTCTATTAGATCCTGCAAAAATATATATATTTTTCGGTGCGTATTTTCTATTTTTAAAATAAAAAACTCAAGTGTTTCATTTTTTTTTCAAAAATATTTTATATACATTAAAAATTAGTCATCAAATTAATTATTATATATTTTTGTACATTTTTTTCATATTAATTTGTATATTTTTAATTAAATAATCAGTCAGCAAAATATAATAATTAAATCTGTTTAATCAAACATATATATATAATAGACGTATAATCAAATTTGTTTACACTTTACAGTAATATAATAAAAAAAAAATTGAGATACTAAATATTTATATACATTTCTATATGTGATGAAACATGATTTTGTTTATATATTTACATGTGATCCATAATTAGGTATTCATTCATAACTGGCCAGTCTAGCTTATGTAATATATTGTTGACAACTTGATCTAATTAATAAGCTCATTTTTCAAATTAAAATCGTGTGCGGAACAGAAATATAAACCGCGTAATTATGGTTTAATAAATAAAAGCAACATGTCATGTATATAATGTCTTAAGGCAAATATAATCATAATGAAATAATATACATGAGTGTATATATATATATGTCAAAATTATTTGTGTGGATGGTGTTTATATATATATATATGTTTAATTATTTTGTTGATCTTTATAATTTTACCAAATTTATAATTAAGTCTTTAAATTTTTTTAATTAGATTTTTATACTATTTTTAATTTTATAATTAGGTCCTTGCTAATATAAAGAATAATAGAATTAGGGCTGGTAATATATATCCTACCCACAGGTACTCGACTCGTTGTGAATAGGATAGGGTGTAGTACGAGTTTGCCTGCGGGTAGGGTAGGGTACAAGTTCAGAGTATACCCTACCCGCACTTCTAATATATTATATAATATATGTAAAAGTTATGTATATAGTGAAAAAAAATGAATGTTGAACCCATAATCTTCCTCTTATAAAAATTTGAAATAACTACTAAGTTAGTTGATGATCATATTATTTATAATTTTATATTGAATTTCTTTAACATTTTATTGTTTTTAATTTTAATTTTAATTTAGTTTTTTATTTTCTATTTTATTAATATGTATAAAATTTGTAATGGTTGAATTTTATATTTGCTTGAATTTTATATTTGCTTGAATTTTTTTTCTACAGGTAGGGTCGGATAGGGTAGAGTAGGGTTTAGAATTTTAGGGTGCGGATAGGATTAGGGTTGAGAGATTCTCAACTCGCAGATAGGGTAGGATAGAATTTTAAAAAAATTTTCAATTCGCAGATAAGGTTAGGATAGAGTCCAAATCCTACCCTACCCTACTCATTGCTAGCCTTAGATAGAATTAACGAAATATTTCTCCATCAATTGAAGGTACTCACAATTAAGAACTTAATTACATCTTTAACCACATATTTTTTGAAAATAAAAAATTTCCGTTAATTTTAACCTTTTTGAATTTGATAAAACTATAAGGATCAAAGAGTAATTAAACCTAAAATCAAACATTTGGTTTTATATTATGCATGGTTTTATATAAATAATACCTGGTTTAGATCATAATCAGTTTCTTCACTGATTTGTGAAACGCCGTTTGATAGATGAAGGTCTTCCATGGGAATCCTCCTTTCATAATTTGAACCTCTTAAGTTGGTCACTATCGATGATCTGAAGTATAAAGGAGACCAAAATAATTAATATACAAAATATATAGAGAACCAACATTTTAATTAAGTAATATTAGTCCCTTTTTCAGTTAATTTTTTTTTTTAGAATTTAAATTTTAAGATTTATAATTTAAAATTTAGGATTTAAAATTTAAAATAAATAAAATAATTTAAAAAAAAAAGTCAGCTGAGTGAAAAGTATTATTCTTAATAATATATGTCAAATTAAAATGATACAAAGTGATATATTATATATACTAGAATTTTATGCTATTAATTAAATTAATCCATAAATCATAACATAAAATATTAAACCAATTATGTCATTTATCTTGTTGATGAACAGTAAATAATATATGATTTTTTTGGTGTCTAATTTTTTTCTTGGTGTCTAAATAATATATGATTAATTGTATGTGTGGTGTTGATACATTAACACATATAATATTATTAAAATTATTATTAATCCACATGAGTTACCTTTTTGGTGAAGGAATGGAGGTGATTTTGAGATCCTTAACATGTTGATATTCTTCCATCAAGTGATCCACTGAGAGGGAAGCATGTCCCTTCAGATTTCTGTACATCTAATTTAGAAAATCAAAAAGTGCTCTTAGATATATCTAATTAAGGTACATACACATGTATAATTATATGGATATAAATTTTCAAAAAAAAAAAATTAATAAAAGAACACAATTAAGATAAGTTTATACACTGTGAATATAAATTAATTTTATATGTATATTTATTTACGTAATACTACATTAATAAAAATAATTATCTTTTATATTGATCACGTGTATGATAATCTAAAAAAACAAATGTAATTATATGATTGTATAAAATATTTTTACATTCTCAATGCATCAAAATTAAACTCGTATAACTATATGCCATAAAATTATGTGGCCTATATATACACTAGCTAGCAAAGTATGACTTCATTGAATTAATCATATTAGTAACAGTTGAGAATTTGGTGGCAATTAGAAGAGAGACAGCTGTAATATATAGGACTACACATTTGGGTGCTACAAAATGAAAGAAAGTAGCTAGTTTTTAATTTCATTTAATTTTTCAAAGACAAATAATCACACTAAAGAGACAAGCTAAGGGGAAAGTAATAACTCCATTTTAGTTAATAAAGCTTGCTTATCTTCATTTTTCATAAAGAGCATATATATGCATATGTACCTAACCTAACCTAGAGTAGTGTCCAAAGTTGCACATGCATGAGAAACACATTTAAAAATTGTAATCACCTTTTAGAATGCATAATATTATAGAAAGAGTTTCAAGTATATCGAGAACGCCGGTGTTTCAGTTATTTTAATTGTTGAGCTGAATTATAAAAAAATATATAATATATATTAATTAAAATCAACGGTTAAAACAACTAAAATATCGGTGTTCCTAGTACACTTGAAATTTTTCTAATATTATAATATAAAGAGATAAATCTTAAGAGTTCTTCAACAACAAAGCTAATAAGAAAAATAATCTCTTGCTTTATTTCATCTTTACATTTATGTCATATATTAATATTAGTAAATGACTAAATGTGCACTATACTCTTTTTTCAACAAGTAACATTCATCATCATTAATGTGACAATATATATATATATTTCCAACTAATATTGTTGTCTTTTCCTAAAGAAGGTTATGTTTGCTTTTTTCTATTTTCTTTTTTTTTTTTTCTTTTTCAAGAGCAAGTCCAAACATATATTAGGACAAAGGAGGAGAATTAAATTGAATCACTAAAATAAAAAAAAAAAATTAATTACACGTTTATATATTACATCAAAGCTAAGTATATGTACTTATAGAAACTAAGGTACAATAAATATCCTCTTATAAAATAATTCTAATTAACAAATGAAAGAAAAGAAAAGTAAGAATATGCTAAATTAATGTTCATTTTATCCTAAATATAAGGATCGGATAATATTGTAAATTAAATGGATTTACATATATACTAGTTAATAGAATGTTTGAAAAGAACATGAAATCTTAAAAATAGAAAAGCATGTATAATATATAAATCTTAAATAATTAAATTAATAGAAAAGAACTAGGGCTATGTCTTTGATTGATTAAAATTAAAGAGAGATGTGACATAAGTTAGAGAAGGAAAATTAATCAATTTTTTTGCCAGCTGGGGAATAATATATATAATCATCTCAATCACATTTTTTCAAATGAATCATGGCCTTTTGGAACCTAACCACTACTTTTAAAAGAAAAGATGAGAATGAATTGAGATAGAAGAATAATTTGTACCTGAAGATGGCTTTTGATGTGAGCAATTCTTAATCCTTTCACTGCCATCTGCTGCAAAATTTGCTTTGGAGTTGCCTCTGTCAAACAAATTAAATTTGATAATTTGTTAAATAATTTTCATATTTAATATATATATGACTTGATTAATCATATATATCAAATACAATTAATTAACCTTTCCCCTTTCTTGTTTGTTAATAATTAAACACAAGAATTAAAATAAAGAGATGAAGCAATCCCTTCAATATTTTTTTTTTAATCTTTTTTTAATTACATATCAAATATATGTTCATATTATTAATTACCAAAAATCAATTACCACATGCCATATAGTAGTAAATGATACTTCAAATTAAACACAAATTTCTTTATTTTTCCTTCATCTTTCATGCTAAATTTTTCTTATTACCCTAATAATTTTTAGGGAGCAACCAAGGTCAAGGAAATTAAATTAATAAGAATAGTTAATTCAAATAATAAAGTGTGGTGGTTATTATTTTATTAAAGAGATCAACTTGAAATTTGAAACATCAAAATTTTCTGATCATGAAACTGTGCATAGCTTTATTTGAATTTACTTTTATTAATTTGCTGAAACCCTAGCTAGGTAGAAAATGAAGAACATGTTGTAGTGGATGAATAATTAAGGGAAAATAATTAAAGAAAAATTAAAGTACTTACTGTGTTTTCCACCAAGGCTTTCAACAGCTTCAACAAATTGTTCATGGAGTTCAGGTGTCCATCTCAACCTTGGAAGCTCTGATTTATTGTATTGTCTTACTCCAATTTTCTCCCAATTTCTCATTTTTTTTTTTATTTTCAATTGATCGGCAGAAGAAGATAATGAAGAAGCTCATCAATAATGGAAGAGGAAGAATATATATATAAATAAATGAGATTGGTCTTTGCCCTTTTAATTAATTAATAATGTGAATGCATGAAGAAGCAACCATATATAGAATATAATATAGACTATAAAGAATGTTTCCTAAAAGTATATATATAAATGGTTTTTCTTTTTTCTTTTTTCTTTTTCTTCTTTATTCTTTTCTCTTTTTATAAAAGAGATATGTAAGGAAGGGAGTTCATTACAAAACATTATATTGCTAACTTCTTCCGTTGACTAAACAAAACTTTTCAAATTTGGTGGAAACTCAGGTATAGTCGACTTCACGTGAAGTTGATAACTAAGAGTCGTTAGATGAAAATTTAGTCAAATTGGTCAAATCATCTAACAGTTATCAATTATCAACTTCACGTAAAGTCGACTGCACCTGATCAGTTTTCACCTTCAAATTTAAAGCAATATTTTTCCAATTTTTCTAGAGTTTGATGTGATCTATTTTTCCATTTTTCAATAATAATAATAATAATAATAATAATAATAATAATAATAATAATAATAATAATAATAAATCATCAAATACTCTTCGTCAAATTGTTTATATATATATATTGAAATGTTTTAATTTATTTGAAGAAAGAAAAACAAGTATATGTTAATTTACATAGAGTTGGAAAATAATAGTTGCTTTTAACACTAGCTAGTACTTTATTTAATTTATTTTATTTTATATAAATTCTTATCATCACGTTTTCAATCATTAATATAGTGTTATGGAGGAATGAAACTTCTACTACTCTCCTATAATAGCTCAGAATAATATATATGGATGAGAATAATATATATATTAATTAAGTACTTACAATCTCTATATGGAAATGATTGCAGTTTGATCTGTTTTGAATTATTTTTACCAGAATGTAAAGTTGACAAATTTTCAATTTTTTAGAAATTTCCTTAGCTTTATCTTTTTCTCTATATTCTACCAAAAAAGTTAATATAATAATTTTATATATAGTTACGTTTTTCTGAATATAATATTTTTTTTTTGGACATACACCACATGTATAATGTGTCCCCCATCAAATGAGACAATCTAAATGGAATTATTAATATGTATTCATAGTTTAATGTGTATATAGTATTTAAATATCGTTTTAAGTTAATGTAACACACCATTTTGTATAATTTATTTTTATATTTATTAGTTTTCCTTCAGCATACATATTCATTCCTTTAGAAAAGGAAATTACCATGTTGAGTTAGTGTGATCTAATATTCTATGTATAGTTATATACTAAAATTAGCTATTAAATCATTAATATATATTAATTCATATTTTTTAAATTAAATAATCAATTTAGAGAATAATCAAATTTATTATATTAGAATAATTAAACTTACTATAAATATATATATAAGTAATAACCTAATAATCTATCTAATAAAAACTCAAAGGTTGTAATGTAAATATATACGTATAAAGGAAAAGAGAAAAGGCGAAAACTCATGTGCAGTCGACTTCACGTGAAGTTGATACTTGAGAGTCATTAGATAATTTAACTAATTTGACTAAATTTTCATCTAACAGCTCTCAGATACCAACTTTACGTTAGTCGACTTCACCTGAGTTTTCACCAAAAAAAGAAAAAAAGAATGAGAATAATATTGAATAAGAATTTGATGTCAATAATAGACGGTGCCTACTTTTGGACCCATCTATCTGTTTTGATACTGCCGTGTTCAACACTACACCATATACTGCTCCAAAAATTCAAGCACCATGGAAAAACAAAACAATTAACCTAAACAAATTAAACTTAAATTTAATTTCTTCAAATTAAAGGGTTTATTATATGATCATATATTAAGAATTTCGCTATACCTACACCCTTTATTATTGTAGACATTATTTTGGATCAGTATTTTATCAACATGTATTTTTTTTATTTTTAAATTAAAAATTAAATATATAATTAATTAGTAGTAACATTTTTTTTATACTACAAATATTAAGAGTGTTTGGTGTATAAATGGTATTATTGATATTAATTGTTGGAGACAAGTTTCCTGTGAATAGCCGTCCATGGCAAAACACATGCACTCTCATTCATTATTATTTCCCTTTATACAACAAACTAATAGTATTTCTTTGACCAGTCCCCTCTTTTATAAGATTATATATTAGGTCCCACTTTCATGCACGTAAACCCTAAAAACAAGCATGCAAAAAATTCTAGGTATCATTTTCTTCGTTCACACTATTATTATTAGGTAGAATTAATGAATGAGTTACATTGTATCTTTTTAATGTTTAAGACACAAAATAAAATACAAATATTCTGCGCACAAAGGAATTTTATGGATTAAAGTTGCAAAATTACTTACAAACCTGGCATTTTTTTTTTGTTACTACTTACACTATTTTTTAATTCAACAAGATTAAAAATTAATTTATTAGACTGTATTTAAAATGAAGATTGAGACTGAAATTAAGAGATATAGATTAATGAAAAAAAATTAAATTAAGTCTTTATATTATATTTTGTGTAAAATTTATTGGACTAAATTATGTCCCAGTATTATATTTAGTTTAAGATAAATATAGAGATTGTAGTAAATTTGAAATTTAAAAAATTAAATGAATGTATTTTTGAGAAAAAATATTATTAAAGTTTTAATTTTCATTCCAAAAAAATTTAGTCTTCTGTGTCTCTATTTTTTAAGGAATCGAAGAAATTTAAATTTTATATTCTGGGACTAAAATTTTAGTTTCAGTCTCTGACCACCAAACATAATACTAAGTCCCAATTGCCTAATCTCCGTCCTAATATCTAAAACAAACGCTACCTTAGGAATAAAAATTCTATTTAAAGATTTATTGTTAGATAATAATAAATTGCTACATCCATAAGACGGGATTTATTTAAATCTTTAAGGCTTGTTTAAGTGAATAAATAAACTAAATATATATACTTGACCAAGTTAAATTAATTATAAAATTTTCATATCTATATTTTCAAAAATGATATGGAACCTCATAAGTTTAATACATGTCAAGAAACAAAATCTATTAGATTTAATGTTATTAGACCAATTATTCAGAAATATTTATATTCCAAAGTGATTATTATTTTTGGACGTGAAAGAAGTATATTATAAATTTTATATTATTTCTTAAATGTGGATTTTAGGGTGGTGTGTGTTTAATTATACATGTAAGGTAGACATTTTCTTTTGCCCCTTAAATTATAGTTTTTAGGACAAATAAAATACACACCTCTAACCTCTTTGATTTGTTCCACAGTTTTCCTTCGTGTTTGGAATGTTTCTGATTTTCTTTTCTTGATAGATATAATATTGTCTTATTATTTCTTTTGCCAATGTGTGAAAGTGACAAATAAAAAAGATAATATTCTTTAAACTTGTTAAACGACAATTTTGAATGTAGATATATGTGTAGGTTATTGTTATAATGTTATCTACTACCAATGCCTTTAATTTCACTTTTCATGTCAGACAAATAGAATTTTAATTCTTAATTAATTCATAATTATTATGTATTCTTGATCTGCTAATTATTTTCATTATTATATATTATGCATGCACATAATTGGTCCCTACCATGTCCTTGCAAATAACCACTTCTCAACTTCCTCATCAAACTAACTACTTTATGGCATGAATAATAATTATTTAAAGAAAAATCTCCTATTTTTGTAAAACAAAATATCAATAAAAACAATTATTACATTAGCATAGTGCTTTCCAATTAAAGTATCAAACTATTCCTTTTTTTGCAAGAAACTCTTTTTTTTAATTGAAAATAGAAACTTAGCCTGATAGTGACTAAAATAAAATTAAATCCAAATTAATTCTATTTTTAGTTTTTGTCTCATCAATTTTATTAGTTTTAGATAGGATTAATGAACTAAACTGATATATAAGGCTACGTTTGTTTATAAAGATAGGACACTGAGACAGGAATATAAAGACACAAAATCATATTTGACAGATGAGATATGGACAGAAATATTGTATCTAGAGACACTGAATTTGTGTATTTTATATCCATCCTGACAGAAAGGATACGTAGATACTAACAAGGGACACGACTTATTTTTTATTTTATTTTTTTATTATTCTTGTTAATTTTTTATAATTATATTTTTTATTATTATATTTTTCTTTTCAATTTTTTGAATGAAAAAATGAGAATAAATTGAATTTTCATAATTTGTTCTAGTTTATCAAATAAAATACAAGAACACAACATTTTGTGTCTCGTCTATTTTTTGTGTCTTGTTCTTAATGTCTTATCTTTAATGTCTTATCTTGTCCTATTTTCAAAAACAAATAGAGCCTAAAATCTGAGAAGTCAACTATATATAGTGCATTTTATTAGAATTGTGACCACCTAACTATATATGCAACGCAAAAGACTTTTGATTTTGTATTGGATGATACAAAAATAAATAGAGTAAAGTATCATTTTTGTTTCTAACGTTTAGGATAAATCTTATTTGTGTCTCTAACATTTAAATCGTTCTATTTGTGTCCCTAACGTTTATAAAAGTGATTCAATGTTATTTTACCGTCAATTATAATAACAAATAAGAACAAGACACAAATTAATGTGTAATTGATGACAGAATAACATTGAATCGCTTTGAACAATTTAAATTTTAGGGATACAAATAGAACTTACTCTAAACTTTAGAGGCAAAAACATACTTTACTCAAATAAATATATAAACAAATAAGGTAAGTGCATTTTATTAGAATTGTAACCAAAATTCAATTGTGTTGATTTTCTTTCTTACAAGTTGCAATTGCGTACGATATGTACATAAATAAATTCTCTGCAAGTACATCTCTTTTTTCAACTACGCAATAACAACGCAATTACTGAATTATTAATTGGAGCTTTGCAAGTCCAAATTTTAGAAATGAGATTTTCCAATTAGAAAAGGAGTTTAGTTTTGACTGAGAATTTAAAATTATATTGTTATTCAATTAAATTCAGTGATTTAAATAATAATTTAAATAGTAGATTCAAAAAGTTTTTTTTTTCTCCTACTATTATTATTAAGAGTAGGTATAAGCCTCAAGTTAGTTGGAGAGAAAAATGAAATATACCTTATATATATATATATAAGAATGTGGAGAATGAAGATATTTTTTTATATATATAGATACATTTTGACAAGTAAATGTGAAGCATTTTGTCATTATCCATGCTCAAAACGAATAATATTCATAAGCGGGTGGAATAAACGGACAAATCAGTTTTAAAAAAAATTAAAATTAAATAAAATTTTATAAATATAAAAAGATTTAAGACTTGGAGTAGTGGGTTTATACAAAAAGATCCTTTTTTTAGGTGATTTTTTAAAAAATAAAAAAATAAAAGTAATTTTATTTTTAGATATCTTATATAAAAATATTTTTTTATTTGATAATTATTTTGAGTACAACTATATAAAAATAGTATTTTTTGTTTATTTATTATCTTAAAAAAAATTTTAAGTAAAAAATATTTTAAAAATGTGTAAATTATAACTTCTAAAAATTATTTTTTGTTTTTTTAATATTTTTATTTTTATTACTAAAATTTTGTCACACACTAAAAAATAAAAAATAACTTTTTATTGAATTTTTTTTAAAATAATTTAACGACATCCAATATAAACTCTTATTACTAGATTTTTCTTTTCGGAAATCATAAAGAAAAATACCCTCATTAAGAATTTCATCTTCTAGGAGATAATTAAGGATACATTAACTTTTTCAGTAATATTATTATATTTTAACAAGTTTTAAAACTACCTACACACATTCTTCTTAAAAAACTCAAAAACTTTATGAAGATCACAAACACACTCTTCACATCTATTTAATTAGTTTGGTGATTGAAGTTGAAAGATGCATATCTATGTAATATCCAATAGCCGCAATATTATTATTGATCCATGCACATATATATATACACAAAGATAGATAAAGGGCCATGCTGTAAAGTAAAGTACACAGAATTTCTGAACAACTTTTTCTTTTCATGCGCACTATATATATATACCAAGTTTCCAATTTAGCTAGCTAGGGTTATGTGTTCTACTTCCTCATTATTGTTGTTAGTATTAAGAATAAGAATAATGTTCTCTATTTAGCTATATATTTAATTAATTTTTTCCACTATATATATACCAAGTTTCAATGAAACTAAACAACATGCGCCTCAATTCTTGAAAATGATTCACACGCTCAAATAAATACTCTTTCTCACGGCACCATTATTATTTAAATATTTTGAAGGTATTAAAATAAATTATTAAATATAAGTTCATATATATGAATTTAATTTTTGTACCTATAATAGTATAAATAAATCTTATATACAGACATTCAATCATGTTTCACTGTATTAAGAAGTTATTTAACCAACATTAATTGGTTGAGTAGTCAACTCAGTCGTCCGATTAAGTGTTGCGGGTTCAAATCCCGCCTTATGCATGCAGTCATTCATTGGCTAGTGACAGACCCTTAAATAGAACTCAGATCCGCGACAAATTAATCCATAACCTGTCGGGCTTAAGACACTGTGGACAACAAAAAAAATTATTTAAATGCATATATTTAATCATAGTGACTAAAAAATTTTAGTAATATTTAAAAAGAATTGTTAAAAAACTTAAATCCACATTTTTTTTATATTTTAATAATACTTATAACTTTTATTTTAAAATTAAAAATATTATTTTAATTTTAAAAATGGTGTTGCTAAAGTTATATATACTACTATAACTATTATAATTATGAATTTGAATTCTCTAAATTTTAAATTTTTACTCTATAAGATAAAGTGTCATCTCTCACTTTTGAATGATTTCTCTCTCATATTTTTTCTTGATTCCATCTATAAAATAAATTGTGAGAAATCACACTTTATCCTCAAAAGTGAAATTCAAAATTTAGAGGATTTAAATCCTATAATTATAGACACTATTTATAACATGTCCAAAAAATTATTTACAATGTGAATGTAATTAAAATTAAATTATAATAAAATGCACTAATAAAGGAATCATTAGCTACCTTGATTTTGATGAGAAATAAATTGTCAACTTTTCTCTTCATGTTGCGTGTGAATGTTAGCATGAAAAGTAGGTAATTAACATGCGGTTTAAGATAATCTAACATAAACAGGTTCTTAATTACCAATTAATATTCTTGAGATTATTGTGCATGCTTATGCAATATAAAATTATGATATATGGATAAAAGTTTGTTTCTATCCGCACAATTTCATTGTTCATTTTAGGGTAAAGTTTAAGTTTAATTTGTTGACTACACCTATATCTACTTTACCAAAATAATGCAACAAAAGTCATACATTATTGCTCTATAAATTCGTCATGTGCAGTAGTCCTAATCATATCACATGTCTAAATTTCACTCAGCTTACCTTATTGTTAATTTAAATATTAATAAAATAAAATCTTAAAAATTTTAAATTTTAAAATAAAAACTAACATTAAACTAACAAAATAAATAACATAGAATAAAAATATTTATTTACTTTCAAGACACACAATTTTTTTTTCATGTATATTGATATGATTTCGAAATATGAAAGGAATATATAAAACAAAGAAAGGAGCATACGTATATATATAGTATACGAATATTCAAACAAAATATTATATGCTGTCTTAATCATTTTCTACCGCCACTAAATAAAAACTAGCTAGCTAGCTAGCTATAACTTCACTTGAATATATAGTCAAACTTGAATCATTCTACACTCAATTATATATTATATTATAAAATAAACACAAAAAGTATAACTAGCTATCTACTAATTAATAATCATGTACCTTCTCCGATCCAAGGTGTGATAAGCGGTTAACCTCTCAACAAGAAGAAAAGCATAAAATAAAAAAATAATATAATATAGCTAATCACATAAAAATTAAGCAAGTTTTAATTTAAAAAAGGATTTGGTTGATTGGAGCAATGTTTAGAGTAGACACGTGTTGAGATATTATGTCATGTAATTTGCCATAAATATATGATTGTAGCAGGTTAGTTGACTTGATTAACTATTTTCCACACCAACTGAATAATCTAAACTTGTAATTATGTATGTTGTAAGTGTATCAGATTTCCCAAAAGAGATTAATTGCATTGGTGGGTTTAATTCTGGAAGAGGTGTTTGTTGAAGCTGCTGCTTGTTCTTCATGGCTTGACCTACTTCATTGTCCTAACCTATGCATGATTATTTCATTAGTATTAGTACTTTAGTAGAATTTAAAGAAGGGTTATATCAGGTATCTAATAACTTTCTTGAACAACATGAACAATGAACTCTAAAATTGGTCCAATTCAAGTAAAACACACAACACTTCAAATTACTCACCTAAATCTTAATATTAGAATAACCATCCGCATACCTAGTGAATTGAACATCAAATTACTCACCTAAATTTTAATATTAGAATAACCATCCGCATACCTAGTGAATTGAACATCCAATATATTCATTGTTATAAGGTGAGATTCGAACTCTCAACACTTAGCAAACGAGTGAGTTGATTATTTCGGCCAAACCGCATTGATTGAATAGAGTTGACTCAAAGTCCCTAATTAATAAACCAAAATTTTGTTTTGGATTAAGCGCTTTTGATCAATTTGGGTTAAACATTTAACTATTTATGCACGTGCATCCTATGCACCTTATTTTAGGTTAATCCTTTGTTGGATTCTAATCTCTAGGTGGCAAACAGGAATCCTGTCCCGCCAAAAGCCGGGCCCGCCTAATGAGACGATCCTGAAATCTCACCCCGCCTCGCCTAATGGCAGATTGATGGGCCAAACCCGCCAAATCTTTTTTTTTTACTATTAAATATTAAACAATATATATAATTTCACAACCATTTTAATAAATTTATAATTTCTAAATTCACAAATATTGAAGTCTTTATAATTATAAATATGTAATAAACATAATCATAAATAAAATTTTTTGAAATAAAATAATAAAATCAACATGAACAAAAAAAAGCGTTGAGCCCACCCAGGAGGCCCGCCCCACCCCACCAAATTCCACGGTTAAAGCAGTGCGGGTTAGGCAGGCTTTCAAAGTGTGGCGCTCAATTTTCTAACTCAGCTCGCCTTTTTTGGCAGGTTACACGGGCCACCCCAACGGGTTTAGGCCCATTTGCCACCCCTACTCATCCCCTATTCCAATCAATATTTTTAGTTTAAAAAAAAAATCACGCAAAGAGGACTCAGCCTAGAAAGAGACCAAGAAATATGTTCACCTTCCACAAATTCCATTGTCACTTTAAACGCAAGGGAAACAAGAAATATGTCCACCTTTCGCAGAATTAATTAACATTTTTAATGCAAAGAAACCCAGTATTGTATCAAATAAAACTTATTTAACCATCTAAGCGCTGAAATACATTGAAGGCCACAGCATTGTTAAGCCTTGATTTTTCAGATTTTCAAACAAAATGATTATGCAAGCGGACCATCTCGAACTCAACAACCAGGAACCTGCAAATGCAAAAATCAATAAGTCATATATCAACAACCACATAAAAAGATAAAAAACAAACATGTCATGAAACTATTGAATTCAAAACATAATCATCTGCGCAAACAGTTTGAACGTTTTGAACTTTGGACACAGCGAGGGCTCTGCTACACTATGAAGTTCTGATACACAGTCAGTTTTTATCATTTATCCCACACTATAGTAAGTATTTAAAAAATAAGGCATTTCAGCCCCCCACTGATTTCATTGCCATGTCATGTTAAGTACATTCCACCAATATTTCTAACTAGCTTGTCTATGCCCAATAAATACTTCTAAATCTGAAAATTTTGGAGCAAACAAAAGGATCAAAGAGAACCGGTGATTTGTGAGTTGGACATCTAAAAGTGCTGCACCCTTTATTGGAAAGAATCAGCAAACAATGTTATCAAACAGCATCATAGTTAATATGTAAATTCTGAACCCTAGACAACATGCCCATAATTTCAAGCACAGAGGAGGAAGAGTCATACAGCAGCTAAAACTAAAAACGTGTGCTGCGAAAATATCACAAATTGTGTATTTTGGTACAATTATAGCTCAACCAATCATCTGCAGGAATAAAACTAAGTATAACTCTATACTCATACACAATTGCAGCAACGTATCATCATCAATCACCATTCAATTTAAAACAACACCCTCATCTGCAGTTCCCAAAGGGTCAAAAGAATTTTGTATATAGCAAACAGCCAAACAAAGCTAACAACTGCTCACACAAAAATCATTTCAAGATGGAATGACAAAAAAATACAGAAACTTATGCAAGATGCTCCATTTCCCACTCATCCAAGGTGAGAACTTCCACTTATTATCACAACAAAACCTCCCCCCCCCCCCCCCCCCCCAAAAAAAAAAAAAAAAAGAACTCAGCCAACAACTCCTTTCACCAATTTTATCATTTCAAGCATACCCAAAACAGGCATGGATCATAATGCAATCCTGATCACTACACCTCAAACTCTCAAAGACATATAACATATCACCAAGCTGAAAACACACCGAACAAGCAATCCAAACAGATCAAAAGTAGTAGTACTCAAATTTGATAACATATCAATGTAAATTTCACTACATCAAAATCCAATCCACCACTGCATCTTTGACTCTTGAGATGCTTGCTGATAGAAAAGGTCAAACACTTTCACTAATCTATCCTAGTCCGGCATTGACTAGCACAGTAAGAATCCTCTTCAATCAAACGTTACCAAAATCAAACCCTAAGGCTTGTAATTAATTCTACAAATACATCTCACCCACGGAAATTATCCCCATTTCTACCCACATATAAAGCACCTAACACAATCAACCCAAAAATTACCAACAACCAACCGAATTCTAGATCTATCTACATCACAAACCCTAAAACCACAAATAAAATAAAAAGATTAAAAAGTACCGATTGGAGATCAATGGTGGGCGGCGGCGGAACCGTGTGCCTTAGCGAGGCGCTCGTGCTCGAGGTGCTCGTAGTGGCGGCGCTCCTCGGGAAGATTAACGAGGTAGGACAAAACCATGCCGCCGAAGCAAACATGGTAGAGTGGATCAGGAGAACTGGTTTCGATGTACTTGGTGTAGTAGTTATCCAAGCCGCGGTTAAAGGAGTTCTTGATGTAATCGAGAGATAACTTGGGCTTGATGTAGTTGGGAAGCTCCTTCACCTTCAAACCCCTGATCTCGTTGACGAAGTTCCTCAGCGCCATTTGGGATCCTCAAAAACCCTAGAAATTGGGGGAGATTGAGAATAAAATGCTGATTCTTGATAATACTATTCTTCAAAACCAGAGAATCCAAAAACAGAAAATGAAGCAAAGAATCCAAACTCACCAACCATGGAAGAATGAAAAGGGCTTTTACTTTGGGCTTCATCATGTCTCAATTCTCAAATCATACAAGGGATCTTCAACCAACTAGCCCAAAAGCCCGAGTACAACTACAACCACTCATTTCTAGTCATTAAATTAAATGACCAAAAAAAAAAATTCTAGTCATAAAATATTTGAATATTGATAATTTTAAATAGAAAATGTAAATTAACTAAATATATATAAAAATTGTTAGAAATGATAGTTTATTATAGTAGAAAAATTGAACATTTTGTATTATCTCATTTTTTTAATTTTATCATTTATTTTTAATAGCAAAAATAGAATATGTATACACAATATTAAAACAAAAGTAATGCATGCAACATTTATTTTAAAAAAAATCCATAATTTGTTTTTCTCCCGAGTATTATGAAATGTGAATGTAAGAAGTATACATAAAAGATAAAAAAAAATGTACATACAACACATTAAACAAAATTTTTGTATTCTCTCTTTATCTGTTGACATAATATTTGTTCATTTGTTGTATTACTTTTCTAATTTTTCTCATAGATCTTAATATATAGTATAAATAAGTAGTATATTTTTTTTTATGAACAACAAGGGAGCTTAATCTCTAAGAAAAGAAATATTTTTATTCTTAGAAAATAAATATTTTCAAAAGAAAATGTTAAAAAACTAACATTTTTTATAATAAAAAAGAAAATATTTCGGGTTGCTCCGATTTCTACGTTTCTTCAATTCACAGATTCTCTCTCTCTCTCTCTCTCTCTCTCTCTCTCACACGTTTAGCTTCTCATCGGAGCTCCGAAAAAACCACCACAGTCACCACCAGCACTGAGCGCCACCATGGAAGGTGGCGGAGCAACGCTATCGGATGTTTACCAAAGCGCGAAGAAGCTCCTCCTGAAGACGCGGGACGGCGTGGAACGCCTCGAGCGCCTCGACTACTCCGCCTCCTCCGATCTCTCCCTCTCCCTCTCCAACGACATCTCTCAGATCCAATCCCTATGCGTCCAGATGGATCGATTCTGGCGCTCCATCGCCGCCAAATCTCAACGCGATCTCTGGAAAAGGTTCGTTCCGAATCATCCTCCTCCTTCGCCGTTTTTTAACTTATTCTAAATAATTTCTAATCAAAAATTCTGGTTCTGCAACACGTTAGTTATTAGGCCATGATGCTTCTGAAATAAACGAAGTATCTGCAATCGGTGAAATAAATGCATGCAGTTTGTGTACATTGTAATTTAGAAGAAGAATTTCCAATACGGTTACTAGTGTGGTAGCAAAGTTTGGAATCTGGTTTTTTTTTTTTTTTTTCTTTTCTTTTGCCAGTGGTTGATGTTGAAGTGGTTACGTTGTGAATTTTGGTGCAGAAAAGTGGAACAGATAGCTGAAGAGGCTGACTCTCTGAAACAGTCTTTAGATAAATATAACATAAAAAATCAGAAACGGATCACAGAAGCTAAAGAGAGAGCAGAGCTTCTGGGACGAGCAGTATGTACTTGAATTTTCATCATGCTCTGGTTTTGGTGATTCTCTCTATTACTGTTTTTATGTTCTTGCTTGATTTTGATGCATGTATGATTGATTTGATTTTTGTTAATTTGATGTGGCAGAATGGGGATTCCAGCCATGTTTTGAGGATCTTTGACGAGGAGGCACAAGCTATGCAATCGGTTCGAAACTCAAGGCTTGAGCTGCAGAATTCTACTGCACTTGGGGAAACCATCCTTTCATCAATACATGGGCAAAGGGAACGCTTGAAGGTATCTTCATTCTTCCCTTGCCTTCCTTTCATACATTTGATACGATGATGATATACCTGATCCATGGCCTGAAAGATATGAAAGATAGGATCAACAAACACTTAGATTAAAACTATTGTTTATGTTTAGCTATAATCTCCTCTTTTTATTATCCGTTATGAATGATAGATTATATGTATTAGTATATTTTTGAACTTTCACGCAAACAACTAGTTTTTGACAACTATACTCAACAACCACACAAAAGTTAAAAAGGTGTTTAATGAAACGGCATAACAAGTTCGAAACAGACATCTCTTTTACTTTTTGTATAGTTATATATAGTTGTCAAAACTGTTGTTTACATAGCACTTCTTGAAGAAATGGTTCATTTTCTTGCAGATTTCATTTGTGACTAATAAGTTGGTTTTGAACAAGTGTAGCTTCTGTCTCTTCTTTGGTGAAAAGCTAAATTTAAAATGTTGCTTTAGATTTCATTTCTTAACACTAAATGATTACTGCAGAGTGCTCATAGGAAAGCATTGGATGTGCTGAACACAGTGGGGGTGTCAAATTCTGTTTTGAGGCTAATTGAGAGACGTAACCGTGTTGATCAATGGATCAAATATGCAGGCATGCTTTTAACTGTCATTTTCTTGCTTGCTTTTGTTATATGGAGACGTTAGACGGGACCATCTTTCAAGAGTTCGTATGTTCCTTTGTGAAAAGTATATGCAAATAGATTTGTCCAGAAAAAATGTTTTGTACCCTTGAATAACTAAAGTTGCTTAAAATTCGCTTGTATTCTTTACACCTGATATTTGAGCTACATAGAATCTAAGCCTATATAGTTTTGTTCTTATTAACCTTTTCGAATTTGTTATTTTTGGTTCATTATTATTTCGTATTCAAGATATTACCATACTAGTCAAAAAGTTGATGAAGAATTTTAATACAGATGATGGCTTCTACGTACAAAGACTCTGCATTCCATAAAAAATGTTCCTAATTCAACTGAGAAAATCCATTCCCCGAATTATGCAGCATTAATATATCTGCTGAATGAACATAAAACTCGTGGGTCTGCTAACTGAAATTTAAACTTTTTGTTGGCATTTGGTATTCTCTATATAACCTGAACGCAACTTTGTGTTGAACATTTTCTACCAAGCATTCCATATGAACGATGATATTGTAAAACATAACACTAAAATTGGAAATCTATCATGTGATGGGGAGCTCCTAAGATGCAGGTATGCTGCCTCTAGAAGGCCCAGAGATTTGACTCCCCTCGGAATTTATATGTTCTGTAGACTGCCCTTTTTGCTTCTTCCCCAATCGCCTTGTCCCCGGAGCTGGCTTGCCCAAATATGTTGTATTGACCATAGTAGCCAGTGTGTCCACGCCATCCGATGTCACCGGCAAACCTGAGCACCCGTCGCATGACAGGATACAAGCTATAGCATGCATAGATGCCCCTAGCATTGGAGGAAGAGAATTCCTTGGATGTGTCACCTGAAAATGTAAACTACTTGTTAAGTAAATTATATGAAATAAAATGCACCAAAAGACTATCAAGCAAGTAAAAACATGGACAAAACAAAGATAAATGAAACTGCTTTTAGTTACTTTGTATAGAATTGCTGCTGATAATCGCTCTCTCAAACAGTAAAGCTGAGCAACATCCATTGCTGTTGAACCAAAATAAAGCCACCGGTCCATGATTACTTTAACCATATTTTCAGGAGAAGACATAATCTTATCTTCTGTGTCACCACTGGATTTGTTATCAACTTCCATTGCGTCTTCGGGTTTGACTTCATCTTCATCTTCATCTTCGCTCTCTTCATCATCATCATCATCGTTGTCATCATCACTTCCATCACCGCTATCATTATCCTGTGCTGGGGCAACAGCAATCTCTGTTGAAAGCAACAAGAGTGGAAGTGGTCCAACAACTGTACAGTTCCGTATGCTCATTCCCATGTCGCCGCGAGTAATCTCATCATACACAATTAACGTGTGCTCTGCGTTTTTCTTTAACGACAACTTAAAATTTGTGGAATGAGTGTGCAAGCGAACTTTATCCCCACCAGCAGTTTCAATTATGGCCCTTTTCCCTTTTTTGTTTGGCGAAAATCTCCCAACCATTGGATACAAACCTGCGACTAGAACTGCATGGAGTACACCAGGGTCATGCGCATTCATGCTGTAACTCGTAGCATCTTCAGGAATAAAGCCACTCCGAACGAGTTCTTTCTGAAGTTGCTTCCGCATGCCAGATAACATATGCATAGCAGACGAAGAAACAAAATACTGAGAACAAAAGCGGGATTCTAGACCCATATTCTTTGCATTACTCCAGCATTCAAATGCAGCTACAACAGCAAATTGATCACCAGAGCCCCCATATAGAGAAGCAAGCTCAGCTTTGGCAGCGGAAGCTCTCTTCTTTTCTTCAGGCAACATTGGAAGTGTAAATGGATCTCTATAATCAGATGCACATGCTACCGTTAAAGCCGGATTGAGACAGTCCATCAATATAGCAAAAAAAAGCATCCGGCTAGTTAATGGGTGAACAGGAAGAGAACCAAGTTTCTCCCCGAGCTCTGTGAGTTTTTCATCGGTAGTCAATGCCCCAATATCTTGTAGAACTAAAATTGCATGACGTATGGACTCCAAAACCGGAGGATCTAATGTCTTGCGAAGATACTCTTCTATTTTGCAAGTTGGGTCAAGCAACTTCACCTATTATCACCCCAAAAAAAGGGAACAACTCAAATGTGAAGGGAAAATTATAATCTTCTTGTGTGATATAAAATCCATTCCATGTCCGTGGTGAAGAATATAAAAGCCACTAACTGGCCATTTTATCATTCTTAAAATTTGCATGTTTAGGTGATAAAAGAGAAAACATTTTACCATTATCCTGAAATATAGTAATCATCAATGTCATAATGTAACCAATTGGAGAAGATGAGTACCTGCAGACAAAGCTCCTCGATAGATATTCTCCTAATTTCTGGAATCTGAAAATCTGGCAAAGAAGCTGCTCGAATCTTTGAATACAGATGATAGCAAATACCAGGTTGACAGCGGCCAGCACGCCCCTCTCGCTGCTTAGCACTTGCTTTTGAAACCCAAGATGATTGAAGAGTTGAGACATTATTATAAGGATCATAACTTTTTTCTTTCATTCGTCCTGTATCTATGACATACACTATATCATCAATGGTGATGGCTGTTTCAGCAATATTGGTTGAAAGAACTATTTTGCGGCAACCATGAGGGGGGCGCTTAAATACCTTCCTCTGCTCCATGCTTGGAACCATCGAATGCAGAGCTATGACCATAAACTTAGATTGATTCTTGAAAAAAGAGGACGCAAGCAATCGTTCACGTGTTCTGTTTATATCATCCCATCCTGGGAGAAAGACAAGGATACCTCCATCTTCTGAATCTCCACATATTTTTCTTATCAGCTGCTCTATTAGAACTTCATCAATAAGTTCGGGGTTGACCGTAGCAAGATATTTATCAAGTAACTGCTTCTCTTCAATGGAGTTCGAAAAATTATTATCCATATGCTTTTTGAGTATTTCGGCTGCTTCTTGCTGGTTTTCCCTTTCGGCAATCTCTAGAGCAATGTTTCCATCATGGGACCTCAAATGGCAATCTGCCCCTAATGATAAGAGCATGCACATATCACCGACCCTACCTTTTCCAGCAAACACCATTAATGGAGTAAGGCCAGTTAACGAATGCTGGTAATTGAACAGTTTCAGGCTTCCTTCGGAAGAAACCAACTCTGACAGCATGTCCCACTCATCATTAAACCAAGCCAAATTAATAGCTTCATCAATAGAAAGCTTCTCTTCTTCACTTAGCTCACAGTTGTTTATTGGAGTTTCAGATGCGGTATTATCTTCAAGATGATTACCACCATCTTTGGATTTTATAATAGAAAGTACATCCTCCAGATAGAAAGTTTTGACCTGAAGAGAGAACAGTTAGTCAGGTAGACCTCGCAGCAACGTATGAAATATTAGTTAATCCAAATCTACAACTGTATAGATACCGGATAAGTGAATCCTGGAACATTGATGATTGGGCATCCACCAAAATACTGAGAAAATCTCGCAGCATCAATTGTAGCACTCATAAGTACCTGTAAATATTAAAGTGACCAAGAAAATAGAGGTTAAAGATATTGGTCAATGATGGGAACTGATATAACCAAATTAAATGCAGACTTGACTGGATGAGAGTAATAGAAAAGAAGATATGCAAACTAAATAACTTTGAACTGACCAGACGTAAACGAGGATATGAAGGGAGCATGTCTCTGCATACAAGTTACCAAAAATCAGAATATTAGACCAAAAACTCAGAGAACCAACTTAAGCAAGAAACTAAGATATAAACTTTTTTCCTTTATGATGGAGGATTGTAAGACAGAATAGTATAAAAAAAATTGCCATTGTTGTTAAGGACCAACAGGACCCTAATAGCTTGAGCTATTAGTTTTAGCAGTAAGATATCTTCAACAAGTTTAAGCTACAGCCCCAATTTACTCTTCCTTATATATGCAACAAGAAATTATACACTTGCATTTACTCTCACGAACATGTAAAGACTAACGAGTTCCTTTCAATGGTATACCTGATGATTGCCAACATGAAGTCTGAGTATCGGTCCCTTTCGTGAATTTCATCCTGAACAAGAAATGAATGTCACCTCATTTTCCAATGCACGCTTGCCTAAGGCAAGGGCCAAGGATGCATATTACATGTTTCAAACACACCAAGACTCTTGATGACACAATATATGAAGACATTTGAATCCACTTCAGTTCTCACAAGGAAGGGCTTTAAAACAATATAGGAAAATTTCAAAAATCATTTCCCTTCAACAAAGTATTACAGCTAGCATCAGAGCACCCCCCCCCCCCCCCGCCCCTCTTTTTTTGTTTTTCTCTTTTTGGGGTATACAAACTTCTGTAGAGACCATCTTAAGGACAATGGTCATACTGAATTTTGCTTTTGGTCGGTATAGTTATAGTCACCACTCACCACTCTATGTATGTTAACTCCTATAATCAGTTTTCACACACAATTTTCAGCACTACGTAACTGTTACACCAGTTATAACTTTCTAATATTATAGAATAAGTTGAATAACAAAAAAAAAATTATACTTTCACCAACCATATAATAGCATCTGCGGTGTTATTGACCAATGATAGAATCAGTTATGACCTCACTCATTACAAAAGGCAAACTTGTTCAAAAATCTAAGTTCAACTCAAAATACAATAAAATGAGGATGTGGCTCTGCAAATCTAATTTACGGATTTTCAAATGTAACTTTTAAGATTCTAATGGATTCACTAGCTATATGCATTTCCAGGTGACCAGCGCGTCTGAGATCTTACTAATCATACCTAATAAACAAAAATCTTCGGCCATCCTAATAACTCAAACTGAACAGTTGTGGTACAGAAGTGAGAATATAAGGTATTTTACCCCAAAGATTAAAATACATACAATTGTGCTCTACCCAAATATTAAAATATAAAACGAGAAAAAAAATTAACAAAAATATGTACCATAATTATGTGAGTAATGCCAGAAATGTCATCCTTTATGGGCCCCGTCTTTGATGAACAAGAACCTTTAGATACCAACACCCTTAAGAGAACTCCAGTAGTACATAGCACAATTGATGAGTTTCTTCCACCTTTGCCTTCCAGTCGTATCTGGATTGTTTGTTAAATGTATAAGGTGCAAACCACAAATAAAAGTAGTAACATGCTACTAAGAATAAGATGCAAGCAACCAATGTATGAAAAGGTTGAAAGACCAAAACATCTTAAAAATTGGGCGCATAGAGTATCGCATCAACACACACGATATATAAATAAAATTACCTTATATCCTACACTTTCCCCAATAGCCTCTCCTCTCTCACTGGCTATTCTGTCAGACACTAGACACAGAAACAGAAGAAGAATGAAAATGTCAATAAAGTATAAAATATGAAAATTGAGAAAGCCAAGTTTGAAAATGATGCACACCTGAAGTTGCAGAGATACGTCGAGGCTGGGTGCAAACTATTTTGCATACCTCACCCTTACTCCACATATGATCCAAAATAAATTGAGGAACCTGAGTCATGTTTCACTTCAAGTTAAGTAGGACAGTAGGACAGGGAAAGGGAAATGTTTAACATAACACAGTAAATGTCCTAATGAACCAATCATCAAAAATATTATATGACTAAAAAATTATCATTTTGAAAAGAGTAGTTGACATTTATGTGAACATAGTTGCACCATAATAAAGATTAAAGGCAAAGCAAAGAGTTGGTAACCTGAGTAGTCTTTCCACAACCTGTCTCACCAGATATCAGAACTACCTGTTTGAAATAGAAGAAAAGAATATTAAGACCAAACCAAATACCAAAATCTAATCCTCAAATTCAATTCAAATCAATTGTTATATTGAAATAGATTTAAAACAAAAAGTCTTACTTAACAATATCAGATAAGCTTCATTATTGTTCAATTTGCAAGCGAGCGATCAAGCAGAAGCATGTCTAAGGCAATTTTACAAAGCAAAATAGTAAATTAACCTGGTGAGATTCAATAGTTGACACAATGGTATCCTTGAAGGATGCAATCGGCAGCTTAGATCTATCTTCAGTGATCTGAATGAATGGAAATCAAGTAAATTAATCATTAAGAAGACTACATAATAAGAGTGATGGCAGAAAAGCATCCGACCAACAAAATGTATATATTGACATGGACTACGAAAGGAAGGAATAAGAATGGACCTGTTTCAGGTTTGAGGTTGTCATGATTCTAGAGTTAAGGGCTTCCATTTTCTTAGCAATATCAGCTTTCGACATAGAAGGTCTAGCAAAAATGTCATCTTTCTTCGGTTTGAATTTCTCAGGAGAGTCACTATTCTCTCCAATCATCTCCCACAGGCTTCCATCACCAGGCGGATAATGGGCAAATAAATTACCTAGTACCTGGCTTGCCTCCTGAGAAAATGCAAAATAAGGAAGATTCCCAAACCCATTATTGGTTTCAACTTTCTTTTTTATTTTATGAACAGCCACCCTCCTTTCTTTCCCATACCTACAAAAGCAGCAAGAAACTTGACATTAAAAAAAAATAAGCACAAAACCAAACAAATCACATTCTATTAGCAACCAATCCACTTGAGAATGGAGACAACTTTGTATGTTGCTCCCGTTATCACTCACCCAGAACTTTTAGACTTAAACCCCATTTTCTGGGCTAATTGATGCACCAAAGCACGCTCTTCATTCGACAAACCAGCTTCAAATTTGTACACTGCAAGTCGGGAAAAAAAAAATAAAAATAAAAAATCCAAATTTCAATTCAAAATTTGACAAAACAACAAACACCTGGAATGCATAATAACCAATAAGAACTGTAAAAATCCAATTTTTTAGGGGCGGAAAAACAGTGCAGTATAATTTCAAACACAAAACGGTGAAGCTGACCTTCATCTTTGGAAGCTCGAAACTGTTCGAGAATCTGTGAAATGCGGATCCTGGTAACTTCCTCAACCTTGGGATTCTGACGCTGAAGTGGATTTCCTTTGTTCTTCTCCTTTCTCTTCGTCATTACTTTCGGTCAAAATATTAAGAAGAAGAAGAAGAAGAAGAATGAGCTCAAGTGAACAAATCGAAAACGAGAAGAATAATAAGAAGAAGAAAAAAGGCTAAGTTGTGAGTTATGGTTGTGCTATGCGTTTTGTGTATGAATTTTTCTTCTTTTATTCGTCGTTGATCTTTGACAACAGCGTGGGCTTCATAGTATATACCGAAGGAATACCCGTACCCGATCCCCTCGGTTTTTCGTTTTTGGTTGAAAAGAGACAGAAGCAAGGTCCTTTTCCGTCCTTTCATCTCTCGCCATGTCTCTATTTATTTCTCCTTTTCCTTTTCGAGTAAAATTTACCTCTCCATTTACAACATGGAAACAAACTCTTTTTTGGTTAAGCCGAAGAATTTTTTTTGAGATATTTATTTACTGCCACACGGTAATATCTTAAATAAATTCCTAAACAATATTTGGTACGATCTTTTATTATTTCTCAACAAATTTTAATTATTAAATAAATTAATCTCTAAATTTTTGTTCATTCATATGACAAAATTAATCTGAGAATTTTTAAAATTTTAAAAAATTATTATATCTTTATTGAATAACGATAAAAATTAATTTGTTTAACTTTTTATTTTGATATAAGAATTGATTTGTCTAATAAAATAAAAAATTTAGAGACTGACTTAGTAACTAAAATTTGTTGAAAATTAAATTGTCTAAAAAAATTTTAAATATTAATTTGATATATTACTCACTTAGATATAAATACCGTTCAATACAATATATTTTTTTTATTTATACACAATTCCATGGATGAGATATTAATTTGGATGGACTAATACCTCAAATTAATCATCAACCATTTTTTTCAATAGAATATTTTGATTTTCAACTAATTTTAATTATTAAACTAATATCCAACCTTTTCTTCATTAAAATAATCAGATCTACTTAAAAAATTTAAACAAATTAATCTTATGATTATTTGACAAAGACGGTTTTTTAAAAATGATTAAAATATCAATTTTGATAATTAAAATATATTAAAAACTAAATATCAGACACTTTTTTTGAAGATTAATTTGTGACTAGACTATATAGTTATTTGTAAATTATACTTCAAACTATAAAATTAGTTTTCACAATTTTGTTTTGAGTAAATTATTCTAAAACAAACAATTTGACAAATGAGTCAACTAGCTTAGACTAAGAAAAACAGTTAAAAACTTAAAAAACATACTTCTATTATGTTTAGCTTCTTTTTTCATAAAATTCTAAAATAAACTAAATAAAAACAAATATTTGCTCTTCATCCAATTCCAACCCAATGCCCAAAAGGTATTCGGCATAAGAAAATTGGAAAGTTAAATTTCACGTATAAATTTCTTGTAAATAATTTACATCTCTTTTTTTTTTTTTTTTGAAATAATTTACATCTCTTTTTACTCCATACCAAATACACCCTCAAAATTAAGAATGTTTTTGCAGTTTACATCATTCATGACATTCTTCAAATCATGTTTTAGCACTCAACCTTGCACGGAAAGTTTATAAAAGAAACACCACCTCAAATAAAATACGAATATTAATGTCCCTACCAAAATTCCAAAACTGGTTCAATGTATGCGCCTAAAATAAAGGAAATTCACGACTACTTTAGTTTAAACCACTATAAATGTTAACAGGTAAGTAACTTAAAATCTGCTAATCTTAGAAGTTAAAAACACTCATTCTGGAATCATCAACTTTTAATAAGCCCCCCAAAAGAGTCAAGCGTAATAGAACATGGATTTATTGTGAGAAATATGGAAAGTCACAAGCATGTTTGATATGAATGTCTCTACTTGTGGTGATAAGTAAAGGTATTTACACAATTGCAATGATAAAGAAGAAAAGAGAAATCAAATGAAATGAGTCTGACTTTGTTGTTCTATGTTCCCCCATTGCAGTAATGGATGCCATTGCTGTGTGCATTCGGGTACTTTACATTCAGACAATTTAGGCCCCATATCCGGATTGTCCGGTCATCACTAGCCGAGGCTAACATGTGAGGGTTCGCCGGATTCCAGCTCACACAGTTGACAGCTCCTGAATGTCCAGGCAATGCCTCTAGAAGCTCCCCTGAGCTTCTGTGCCATATGTATACCTACAATGGTGGAAAGAAATTTGCACCTGGGTTTAATAATGCAAAATGCCTTATCTTTTTCTGCAAGTATTTTTCCAGACATTAAAATATGGACATCATTATTTGGAAGTTGTAACATAAGCATTGTTTGGTTGGCATCTATGATATCGATATTCAAGAAACAGAATATTTTAATGATTGTCGCAATAGATTACTAGAATAAAAAGTGGAATACCAAATTTAAAAACATGTCCTTTTGATGGCATAACTCATTATGTACACATACAAGCACCTGAAGAATCTCAATTTGCTGCCAATCATTAAGAACTATATGTGTGATTAATAATGTAAGATCCATACCTGTGAATCCTCACTTCCACTAGCTATGAAGGATTGCTTAAGTCCACCAAAGCAAGACCTGATAACAAATCGGCTGCGCCTGTGACCTTTGTACTTGCCAACAAGCTCAGGTTCACCTTCAATGTTCCAGAGATGTATTTCTTGGTTCAAAAGGTTAACCAACAAGAAATTACTATCCTTTGATAAACAAAAGGATGTTATTGTCTGATACTCTTCAATAAATCTCTCATCTTTTGATTCTCTGTTGAGCAACAGCACGGCATTGTCTTTACAAATACTTATAATCTCTTCCCCATCACCCGTTATTTCCAAATCAGAAATCTTAAGGGTTTTTGAACCTTTCCAAGACTCCACTTCTTTCCCATCTAATTCCCACATACAAATGCTTTTGTCGCTTAAGCCAGAAAGTATATATTTCCCACTTGGAAACCACGTACAGGAGACTAAGCCAACCCCAGCTTTTTCATAAATTTGGATGCACTTACCAGTGGAGACATCCCAACGCCTGATAGTCTCCTCCACTCCACATGTGAGTAGCTCTTGGTCATTAGGACTCCATGAGACAGAAGAAACAGATTTCTGATGACCAGATAGTTTGTGCTTTACGGAGAGCTCGCCATTCATGCCAACCTATTTGACAAAAAAATAAAAATGATCTACGTTAATAACAATAAGCCTGATTTCATGTGTGTCTGTGTGTGAGTGTGAGAGGCACAGAGAGAATTCATTTCTTGTGCATTAATCACCATTTGGTGCCTTTTAATACATGCCATAAAAATTTCACAACAGATTTATAGAAGTGGTCAATGCCTTGACACAACCCTCCTATTATCCAGGCTTGGGAACCAGACAGGGTTAAGATTGCATTACATCTAACATTGGCACATGATGAATTAATGATAAACTAAGAAAATAAGCCACATAATATAAGCAATTAGAAAAACAAGAGAAAATACAAGACCACGATAAAAATTGTCAGATCAATGTCAAATGTTACCTCCCAAATTATTGCAGATCGATCATTTGATGCAGAAGCTAAATACTTCCCATTGTGTGAAAATTGTACAAACCAGACTTCATCATCATGTGCTTCTAATATCTGTTTGAATAGTGATAGGAAAAGAAAATAACATCAAAATACATATACAAACCACTTACGGAATAGAAATAAATGGAGAATGGTATGGTTATTAAACAGTAAAGGGAACAAACCAGACATTTTTTTTATCTCTCTTTCCTCCTCTCTAGATTTGACTTTAGAAAGAAATCCAATTATAAATATTGAAGTTGTGCGCAAAATTTACTATCAAATCATGTAATGATATATGAAACATTTTTTTATCAAGCAAGAAACTAATCAAGTGAAATGCATATTTGAAAATGGCATCTTATGTACACTATACATAGTAAAATACATGATACCATAGAAACAGAAATTCAATCCGATATCTATTTAGCTGTAAATGTGATCAGTTGGTTTCTACAAGCTGCATATGACAGTCAATGGCACATCGTCACTTAGATACTCAAATAATTCATGACATGGCACTATTTTAAGCTTAAGGTGAATATTCTCATTGGAAGGAAAAGGATCTCATAGCAAGGACATGAGGGAAAAGTGAGGAATAGAGAACAAGTAAGAAGTAACCAATGAAGATCTTCACATCAATTAGAGGAGTACAGAACAAATAAAAGCTCATGCCTATTATCATTTCTAACCTGTAATGTTTTAGAAGGTATCTGAGCTTTCCCACAATGATGATCCGAATATAATGACATCTGCTTATCCAATGAGTTGTGGAAGGGGCAAGCCTCTCGTTGCACCATAAGGGCTTGTTCAACTAGATGCTCTAATCTCTTTTCAGGTATCATTACAGTCGGGGGTAGCATTCTTTTCAATTCCTCCAGAAGCTTTGACCTAGACCTCACCCTTGCAACATCTCGCCTAGGAGATGGAGAGACTACGCAGGAAGAAAGTTCACGGATTCTACTATTCTTAATGCAAAGTGGAGCAATCTCTGTCCTCAGTGTCTTCAATGCTTCCATGACCTTTTCCCCATCTAGAAGTTCAAAGAACTTCTGCTCCAATATTAAAAACGAGGCCGCCCTAACAATGCTTTCATCCGCTAGACCAATCCTATGCAATGTAGCTACACTGTCATCCCAATTCCCATCAAGTATTTGCTGCATAAACAGATTCACAGCAGCCGAGTGTAGAGGTATCCCAGACTCCTCCTCTAGATGCGCACCACTCTTTCCATAACCAAGAGAGTACAACGCCTTTGCGATTATCCTGACAAACTCCTCCTTCCTTATAACCCCTTTGGAGCCAATAACTTGTTCGTCCCCTTCGGACGGGAGGGGCCGAGCCATCAAGTCGCTGCACAAGCCTCCACCAACAGGCTCCACAGAAGAACAGCCGTTAGACAAACCAATTTTTCCTTTCGAGGAAAATTTCATCCGTTTCAAAGCTGGTTCTTCATCCCCCACACCTCCCATGAAAAGTAAACCTCAGCCCATATATATAGATATAATTCTTCAGCGGCTATCAAAAACAACACACACAATCACATAACCAAGTAAAAAACGCCTCTGAAAAAAACCACAAGGAACAAATGCCTGCAAGTAAGAATCGATTAAGCACCACAACACTAAAAAAATCCATTGAACAAGAATCAGCAAACTATAACATCCTTACAATCTAAACTAAGAAATGAACACAATCCACTCAAAATCAGCAAGGTTTTCTACCAAATTACTACAATCCACGAACACAGAGGGATTACCAGAATCCTAGCGGAGGTTTATCATACTCTATCTGAAACCATCACACGAAAACGGAAGCTGAACTATTATTAAAAATAAAATAATAAAAAATAATAGTAATAATTAATTAATAAATAAATAATAAATAAATAAATAAGAAAAGAAAAATACATTTTCCGAAGAAACAGAGGCAAATTCGAGAATATCGGCAAAACAAGATAAAGAAGATGCGATATAACAATCGAAGGCAGAAGTTGCAGATCCAAGTATTTCAGAAGAGAAATTGAAGGCGGTGATGATCCACCGACTTACCGGAAGACAGCAGAGAAGAACGATCGGAGAGTTGAACGTGAACGGAGTTGAGGTGCGATCGGTGAGTGAAACGACACCGTTTCGATTCGTTGTTGTTCTTCTTCTTCTTCTTGATGAGGTTCCTTCTTTGTTTTCTTTCTTCAGTTACCAAAAGGCAAAAACCACACAGCCTGAAAATCCCAAATGCCTCTCTCACCTTCTTCTTGGATATATATAATTATTTATTAAATTTATCTTTTTTCTTTTTTACCTAAATTATTATTATTATTCTACTGGATTTCTTTCTTCTTCTTTTTTACCTCTTTTTCTCCATTACCTTTCTAGTATTCATTGACACATAATTAAGAGATTTACTATTAGCAAGTAAGATTCTAGTAATATGTATGAGATTATAGTTTTCAATTTTTCTATTAAAAACGGCTATCAACACACTAAAATTTAGTTACTAAATCAATTATGGTTTATGTGTGCATATATATATATATATATATAAATAACTGATTTAATAATTCATTTTTTGTATATATATATATAATACCGTTATATTTTATTATCTTAAATTTTAATTTATCAAAAAAAAAATTATTATAGTATAATTTAATTACATAATTTATACTTATATGACTAAGGCTATGAAATACGAACACTTTTTTTTTATTTATCGTGTACGCGAACACATTTCAAACATGACACGTGTCTTTTGTGTCGAAGCGTGTCTTTATCATCACATGTCAACATGTCTAAACTTATTTTTAATAGAGGCCTGCTACACATACAAGTCTTTTTGGCTTACAAGTCCAATAAAACATACGCATTACACTCCCACATTATTAAATCAACGCACGTTATTCAACCATTTCCTGTTTCCAAAGCGCGCTACTCACCATGTATTATGAACGACTCTTCTTCTTCCTCCATGAAAACGATTTTTTTTTGCCAAATTTGAAGATAATGGAACTTCAGAAATACACCAAAGGATTACAGAAATATACCCAAAGAATTACAGAAATACACCCAAACGGTTACAGAAATTCACTCAAACGATTATAGAAATACACCCAAAAGATTACAGAAATACACCCAAAGAATTACAAAACTACACCCAAAGAATTTAAGAAATACACCTAAAATTCGTTGAAGTACACCTTATGCATAATTCAGAACTCTTTCTCTTTCTCCTTCTCATCTTCTGCTGCTTCTTCTTCTTCAAAAACGATTTCAGAGCTTGATGTCAAAAAACAATCGAAATCGAGAATAACGAAGAAAGAAAACGGAGAGAAAAGCACATAAATAAAGAAGAAGAAGAGGAAGACGAGGAAGAAAAATGTGCAGCAAGAATAAGAAAAAGAAAGAGAAGGCAAGAAACGAAAGAAAAGAAGAAGAAGAAGAGGAAGAAGAACGTGCAGCAAGAAGAAGAAGAAGGAGAAAGATAAGGCAAGAAACGAAAGAAAAGAAAAGAGGAAGAGGAAGAGGAAGAGGAAGAGGAAGAGGAAGAAGAACGGTTCGAAACGCGTTTTGAGCGTTAGTTTTAATTGGACTTGTAAGGCTTACAAGTCCTAATCGCTTGTATGCAAAGAATTTCTGTTTTAATATATATTATTGACATGAGTTTAAAAATAATATACATTATTAATTATTAAAACAAAAAATATTTTAAATATTTTATATAATTAAAAAAATATAAAGATAATTAAAAAATTAATTTATATTTTAGGACTATGTTATGTGTACACGAAAATTAGTCACTAAAGTTAGTTATCAGTATAAAATACATATTAGAATATAAATACAAATTAAAAATAAATTAAATTACATATGTATTTATACACAAATATATTAGTAGCTAATTTTAGTAACTAATTTTAATGTACAAATAATTTTTTTGTATATTTTATATATATCCCATGTACTCATATCTTATAAAAACTTTTAAATTCACATATTTACGTATTTTGTATTATATTATGTCCTATATTTATGTCAATATTCATAGGAGGTCTAATTAGTTAAAGTATTAAGCAACTTTAATATTGAAATGAATGCAGTATTAAAGTAAAAGGATTCTTATGTTTTTTATTAATCGAGAAGTTTGAATGTTTGAAAGTAATTATTCTTGACATGATATGATAACATTAATATTTCTGTGACCAAATTGCCTATAATTATAACTAGAAATTTACGTGTAGCTATTTTTATATAAAATAAATATTTAAAATTTATTAAATAATTTAATAAATTTAATTAAATTATTATTTAATAATTTTTAATTATCAATTTTATATAAAATTAATTATACGTGAATTTTCATTATAATTATATTTTTATTTGTCCATATTTTCTAATAAAAGATAGATTTTAGAATAAGGTATGTCCATTCTCTTGTTGTTGGTAACTGGGTATTATTCAGACTTCCAAACTCAAAATGCTTTTACAAAGTGTATTAAAATATGGATCAAAGCATTATTTATATTTCTTTATCTAACCATTTAAATTTTTGAAAAAAAAATTTGCAAGTTCAAATATAAAGTACATGTTTATTACAAAGAAAATTTCACAACCATTTAGTTGTTGTAGAAACTTAAGGAAGAATCATATTCGATTTTTTAAACGTGAATTGGTGAATGTGATAAATATCTTAATAGTAGTTTTGAATTTAAGTTTATCATAAAAAAATAATAATTGCGATATGTTATGAGAATTTGTTTCGGTCGAATCGAATTAATCAAATTCTTAGTAATAAAATTTAAGTTTCTAACAAAAAATTTAAATGTCACTAGTTTAGTCGATTATAAAAAAATTAAGTACATTCAAATTTTGAAGAAAATATTACTAATTACTAATTAAGAGTAAAATTTATAATGTTTAATAAAGATTAGTGAAAGTGAAAATAAGTCAAGCTATTCGATAAAATTTGTGACTTAATTTGTTCGAAATTTGGCTTAATTTGACTTGTTTTAAGTTCGGCTGAACGCAGTTTGTTTTATTAAATAATTTAGATTTTGAATTTCTTATAAAATTTATTAGTTAAAAAGACCAAATCCTAGACTTTTAAAAAAATCTATTAAATTTGTTGGATCAGTTATAACTTATAAAAATGAATTATTCTTCACTTAGACTTTTAAGTTTTAACAATTCACTCATAATAATCTCAAAACAAAATTTAAAAAATTAATAGTTAAAACTAGTTAAAATTGTAATTTTTTTTAAATTATGTTTATAAAATGTAAATATGAGCGACTAATGATTGATATATAAATAAATTATGATTTATAAATGATAAATTTTAAATTTTAAAATGTATCTAATGTCAATTTAAATTTTTTTTTAAATTTATCATTTTGAGTTATAATTCAGTAAACAAGTTTTTCAAATAAATTTGTGGATTTGTTGAATTTTTAAATAGGTCGAACTCGAACCTGAAAAAAAAAATCTACCAGAGATAACAAATCTAAATTTGGGCTAGGGGTGAGTACGGGTAGCAGGTACCCGATTACCCGTCCGAATTCGAACCGAACTAATTAAATTGGTTCTAGAACCAACGGGTAATCGGATCCAAAACGATGATCTTTGTTAGTGATTGGTTCGGGTATCGATTTTGGGGTGCAAAATCCGAACCAACCCGCGAACCCAATCATATATTAATTAAATAAAAAAATAAAAAATATATATATGACTTTTTCATTAGACAAAAATTATCACTATTAATATGTTTGGATTTTAATGAATTTATTTTTTAATGTATTTGGTATTTAACATGTTTGAATTATTTCTATTGATGTTACATGTTTATTGTACCTCTTAAATTTTTAAGATAAAAATTTGGTTTTTTTTTTATGAATTTCAAAGTCATCGGGTACCCAATTACCTGAACCAAATCAAATCAATTATAGTTTGATCGGTTCGGTTCTAATTTTACCATAAACCCAAACCAAACAAACCCGTGCTCACCCCTAATTTGGGCAATATATTTACAATATAGACCAAATTCGTCTAAATCAAGTTCGATTTAGTTCCGTCTATTTTTACTTTTGATTATATTACGTATACACTAAAATTAGTCATTAAAATTAGTTATAAGTATAAAATAATATTAAAATATAAATATATATTGAAAATAAATTACATCATATATATATACATATACAAATATATTAGTGACTGATTTTGGTGTACCAATAATATTTAAAAAAAAAAAAAACTTGAAGAAAACCACCGAATATGTGAAAATACCTTGTGGTCCCTATAATATTTTAAAGAGATAAAAGCTTTCTACTATTTTCTTTCCGTCCCTAACCTTGAAATGACAACTATGACCCTTCCACAGTTCCTTTTTGGTTTCGGTATATACCTTCCTTGCTACTTAAACCTTCACGCATTTGCCTTCTTAGTTTTCTTTGCATACGAAACTTGATTCATTTTCTCAAGTCTTCAACATTCTAATACCATTTATTATTATAATTCCAAGTAAAGACAATGCATAATTTAAAAATCACGGCATACTTATACATATACAATAAAGTGTAAAGTGAATATTGGTGAAATAATAAGTAACTATAATAATTTAAGCATATAATGAATTTTTAAAAAAGATCATGTCAAAGATAGTTTGATAAGGAATAAATTCAAATTCTACATATCTTCGAGTTAAACTTTCTTTTTAAATATATATAAAAAAAATCTATCATAAAAAGAAATATAACAAAATAAACAAAATGAGAATGATTTATAAATTATCTATAATCTCGCTTTCAAGAGAGTAGGAGGACCAAACATTTTTTTTTTCTAAGAGTCAACTTCATGCTATGTATTCATGTTACACATGATGGTTAATTAGAATTAGAATAAGGTACAAATATGCAACCGAAAAGTGTTGCAATTTTGAGACGGTTCAACTAATAGAAATAATAATAGATAGATATGGTGTTAAGGGATAATAATAAACCTTGGTGTAGAGAATGGATGAGAACTTAGTAGGGTAAAGAATAGAACTATGCCATTATGTTGATTTTTTATCTAACAAGAAATCACTTCATGCTTAATTGACTTGATCATTCTTTCATCCTTTTTCACTCTTCATGCTTCTAATTATTTTCCATGATTTTTTCACATTTTCCATGTTTGAGAAATTCTTATTTGTTTATAAATTAAAGTAAATTATCATTTCTAACCATAAAAAATTCAAACACCAACAATTCTAACGATAAAAAATAGATTTAATTATTCTGTTGGTCTATATAGTTTTACCAAATTTTTAATTAGGTTTTTATATTTTTTTAATTAGTTCTCTATACTGCTTTTAATTTTGTAATTAGGTCATTCTTAGTATAAAAATTGTTAGAGTTAATTGAATATTTATCTGTAAATTAGAAGTTTCTATAATTAAGAACCTAACTAGATCTTTAACCACATATTTTTTGAGAAAAATATTCTATTAATTTTAATATTTTTGACATAAAAATGACCTAATTATAAAATTAAAAATAATATAGGAATTCAATTGAAATGAAAAAAGGGTATACAGATCTAATTACAAATTTAGTAAAACTATAGGAAACAACAAAGTAATTAAACTTAAAAAATATAAACCAACTTAATATCTATCAAAGATTGGATTTGTTAGACAAAACTACCTACAATTAATCGATAATTCATTGATAATTTTATAAGAGAAGTGCTAGGATGCCAGCACTTTTGTTAAATTCTGGCCAGCACTTAACCATCAAAAAGAAATTGGATGATTCTATACCATTAGATGCAATCTCATACCATTAAAAACATCATTGATGGCTAATTGATGACTAAAAACCACAAAATCTGCTGGCCCCCTAGACTTTCTCATTTTGTAATACTAATCCAACCTTTGATGGATATCAAGTTAATTTACATTTTTTATGGTTAGAAACTTAGAATTGTCTATGTTAATATCTTTGGTAATTGAAAATGAGAGTTTACTTTATAATTTAAGAACACTTCTTAATTATATAACAGAAAAACATATTAAGAATACTACTTATGATGTTCTAATCATTATTTTTTGGGTGAGAAATAGTTAACCTTGGGTTATTAACTTATGGAAAAGTATAGGGTACCAACATATTATCTGTCAACTTATTGTCAACAATAATTAATTATTATATTTTAAATACATATATAAAGAGACACATCCAGAAAATATATCTATAAAAACACTTTTATTAAACACAATCATAAAAAAGACATTTTTATTAGACACATCCACGAAGACACTTCCATAAAACACAATTATAAATAAGAGTTGGCAGAAGTTAGCAGATATGTTGTTGGTAACGTAGTGGGACCGTTAACTTATTAAGAAATTTCTTAGTAACAACTCTTGTTGCAAAAGTTTCTTGTATGCTTCTATGAGCCACACGGATGCGTGACACGACACGAACATAATACAGTTGTTAATTCATTTGAGATAACTCAACTATTTAAGGCATGTTACAGTTACATCATAGTCTTGAACCCTTTGTCAAGCATATAATAGTTCCTAGCTATAAATGAATTGTTAAGGTTCATTGAATGCAACTTGAAATGCTTAATCAGCAATCAGAGACAACAAATTAAAGTAGGTTGGGGTAATGTCTTAAAGAGTTTCACAAACTCCATGAAAATTATGCTTATGCTTCCACATAAATACTCCAACCAACTCCCTCAAATAATGGACAAAACTCAAAGCAAAACAGAACATACATACCACTTCATTTGATTTACATACAGGTAGAAGAACTCCTTACTAGTTTATCAAGCAACACTGAAGGAACTCGCGGCGTTCTCAACGAATCTTCTAGCTCCCTTGAACCACCTCTTGTCTCCGGCTTGAGCCTTACAGATGTATAGTTTTCCATCTTTAACGGTTGCTCTGATCAGTTGATGCTTGCCGCCTTCGTCTCCATCAGCAGTCCTTGTCAAGACAGATAGAAAGTAGTACTGTTTCCCATCAATCACTGCTGTTGAACTCTCTAAGATGTTAGCTGTGGCTACAACATTCGCGTCGAAACCACCCTGCTCAATCAAAGTCCATACTCACTTAATTTGCATTCTAAGAACATTAATTCGCAGCAGACTAAATGTGTTACAAGAACATACAAGTGTTTATTGTCACTTACCTCAGCTTGAGTCTCCCCAAAGAAAGCTTGTTTCCCAAGCAAGTAATCCACCTGCAAAGAACAAAAAAGACTGTCTTTTAGAATCCGAAATCATCATTCGTTTAACTAGAACTAGTTTTGATTTTTGAACAAGTTTACCTGAGAAAGGAACTCCTCAGGGGAACCATAGTCAGTGATGGATTTCTTATCAGTTGGAGTAACTGTGACAACCAAATTGCTGGTTGAATCAAAGTTGTCCTCATATCTAAGAATTTGACCCGGGTACTCGACCTCTTTGCTCGGGTTCCACTTTGAAGGGATCGAAATTTTGAATCCGTCGCCATTGTATACTAGGAAGTCTGTGTTAGTCTTTGGCTTTCCAAACACATTGGCTGCAAGAAAGCAAGCAAAACAATCAAAATTGATGCAAAAACTGCCAAAATCTACTTGCTCAAGCAATCAATTTCGTCGAATTCACTCATTGGTATACACCTAAACACTTCAACTTTTGAGATAATTTAATCTTTGGCATGATATTAGAGACTTAATAACCAATGGGTTTCAAGAATATTACTGATATCACTCCAATATCACTCAATTTTGTTTCATCTTAATGAAAAGTCATGATCATGCAAATGAGTATAGTTTCAAGTCATATCTAAAGACTATGAGTTGCTATCAGCCTAACACCACATATATAAATCATACACTAGTGAATTTTAAGTATATATTCTGCATTAACCATATAACATCACAAACTTTCTAGATAGATATCATTATGTTAAATAGCCACTGATCAACCATGCATATATGTATTTAACATCTCATAAAAGCTTTTACTATAGTACTGTAAACTATACCATGCATATATGAATCAAAGAAGAAAAAAAAACTATACCAGCTTCTCCATAGGCAGCATCAGCAGGTGAGACCTTAGAAGCAATAGCAGAAGAACCAATAAGAACAGTTAGAGCCAACCTACGAGACACTGAGGCTGAGGCATCATCATAATCCTGCTTCTGAGCCTTGCATACAACATGGTTTGGCTTTGTGCACACTACTTGGCGTTGTGATGAGGCTCTTGTTGAAGTTGTGAGTGCATGGTGGTGCAAAAAACATTGGGTGGAAGCCATTTTCTTTCTCACACACACACTCTAAGGAACTTGTTCTGTGCCAATGAGACTGAGAGTGTGGCTAGTTTTGGATTTGGAGACTGGTTCATTGATTGATTGGGATTGCCATGTTTTTTGGATTAGATTTCTGAGTTTGGATAAGGTGCTATAGGCTCTCATTGATGCCACGTGGCAACCCCTGTGGCCACATCATCAGGTTCAGCATTTGTTAGCTTCTCTAACTTTCAAGCACCTTCTAAACCAATCACTTTCTGGTTAGTGTAAATATTTGACCAAGAACACTTGTTCTTCCTTGGATACACACTAATTAAGATATATTTTGATTTGTTATTCCAGTATTGGTGTTTGGATGGAAAAAAATGGTGTTATATTTTTTATGGAAATATTGAATGTTATGTAATTCTACAATTTAGGAGATTTATAAATATATATGTAATATCAGTTAAATTTATGAAAGATTTAATAATAATAATAATAATCATCATCATCAATTCATCATCATCATCCAAATTTGAAGTTTTCACAAGAACATGTGATTTATTTATTTTGCACTGTTTTGTATTGATAACTTATACTGTCATATTTCCAACACATTATAGAACAACTTCAAATCACTACTCCCTAATTAAACTAAGAAAAATCTTTTTTTCTATTTTTGTTCTAACATTGGTTCTATTAGTAATTATTTTTTTTTTTTTTGTTCAATCAAGATCTATATGCTAATTATGAACTATATACTTGAATCAACAGTTTTTGAATGCAGAAAAGGATTTTCTTGCTCTCAGATCAAATAAGAATTTCTCTTTTTTCTTCCTCTCCTCTTGTTAGTAACTAAGATTAGGAGAAATTTATTGTATTACTCTCATTGAGATGGTTTAAGCTCTCTGTCAAGCATATAAAATTATAGCAGCTTATTGAAACTAAAATGCTTAATTAAGATTAAGATTAAGCTTCCATATACTTGAACTTCTTGGGGACAAAAAAGGGAGAGTTCAACAACAAAAAAACATACATAACACTTTAATAAGTTGGATTTACATACAGCATTTAGCATTAAGCATTAAGCATTTATAGCCCTCTCTACCAAGTTCTTAAGCAACACTGAAGGAACTCGCCGAGTCCTCAACGAATTTTCTAGCTCCCTTGAACCACCTCTTGTCTCCGGCTTGAGCCTTGCAGATGTATAATTTTCCGTCTTTAACAGTTGCCCTGATCAGCTGGTGCTTGCCGCCTTCGTCTCCATCGGCAGTCCTTGTCAAGACAGATAGAACATAGTATTGTTTACCATCAATCACTGGTGTTGCACTCTCTAAGATGTTAGCCGTGGCTACAACATTCGCGTCGAAACCACCCTGCTCGATCAAAGTTCATACTCACTTAGGATATGAAATCAAAGCAGACTAAATGTGTTCAAAGAACAAATAAGTGTTCATCACTTACCTCAGCCTGAGTTTCCCCAAAGAAAGCTTGCTTCCCAAGCAAGTAATCAACCTGCAAAGAACAAAAAAGACTTCGTCTTTTAGAATTCGAAATCATCATTCGTTTAAGTAGAAATCAATAGTACTAGTTTTGAACAAGTTTACCTGAGAAAGGAACTCCTCAGGGGAACCATAATCAGTGATGGATTTCTTATCAGTAGGAGTAACTGTGACAACCAAATTGCTGGTTGAATCAAAGTTGTCCTCATATCTAAGAATCTGACCGGGGTACTCGACCTCTTTGCTCGGATTCCACTTTGAAGGAATTGATAATTTGAATCCATCCCCAGTGTATGCTAGGAAGTCAGTGTTTGTCTTCGGCTTTCCAAACACATTGGCTGCAAGCAAAGTCAGAGATCAAAATCATTGTTATGATAATGGAAACTTGACAAATTAAACTGGTGTTTTAAGAGAATCATTGTTTGTCAACACCATTCTTTCAATATCCAATGATCACTCAATTCTGTTTCATGTTACAAAAGAGTAGAATTCACAATATTCAAAGGCATACTATGTCATTTCAGTTCAAAGTAAAGCAATTTCAAGTTCATTTGGGGTACTCAGAGAATTTACATGGCACTAAGGATCATAATCATACAAGAGACTAGGCTTTCAAGTTCATTTGGGATTAATTTGAATAGACTATTAACTATTCTTTGATGCAAAATACTCTATCAGTCTATCAATATAAAGTATCTTACACTATCAACTACTCCCTTTCATCAATCAGATGTAGAAACCAATTAACATCATAGACTTGTAACAACATTAAAATACATGATCAGATACTTACATCTATCAAAGTTAAAATCAGAAAATGGGCAATAGATATATACCAGCTTCTCCATAGGCAGCATCAGCAGGAGAGACCTTAGATGCAACAGCAGCAGCACCAATGAGAACAGTTAGAGCCAACCTACGAGACACTGAGACAGAAGCATCATCATGTGACTGCTTCTGAGCTTTGCATACAACTTGGTTTGGCTTTGTGCACACTAATTGGCGTTGTGATGAGGCTCTTGTTGGAGTAGTAAGTGCATGTTGGTGCAAGAAACATTGTGTTGAAGCCATTGTTTCTCTTTACTACTTTGCTCACACACTATACTTGTTAACTGCTACTAGCTAGAGCTATTAGAACTATGGAAGGAGTGTGTGGTAATGGAGATTGGATTTTGATGTGCTGAAATGTCACCAATGAGAGACAGGTTTGGATTAGATTCTTGATTATGTCGGATAAGGTCTTGTAGCTTCTGAGTGGTGCCACGTGGCAACTCAATTCTCATCTTTCTTGTGTTGCAGCCACAAGTTCTTGTATCATGCTTTTTTCTGCTGTGTAGGTTGACTCTATTAAATATGAAGCATCTTAAGATCTATTATGATGGATAGACACTCACACGGGACACGCTGACACGCGAATTTTAAAGTCTTAAATGACACGGAGACACGCATACATATAAAATATAAAGTATTTTTTAGATAAATCGTAATGATATTTTGATATTTTATTGATATTAAAATATAAATTAAAATTTTTAATTATGTTTAATGTCTTATTTTAATTATATCAAGTATTTAAAATATTTTTTTAATAAAATATAATATATACTATATCTAAATTTATTTTAAAAATATATGTTAAGAATAAGACAGGACACGCTGACACGTGATGGTATTTAGGTATATCTAGAGAAAAAAATTTTATTTTTTATTAAGACACGGTTAGACACAGCAGACACGCGTGTCGGACGAGTGTCGGTGAGTGTCGTGTCCGAAATGTGTCTGACACGTGGACACGACAACTTAACGAAGTGTCCGTGCTTCTTAAGTAAGATTCATTTTAAAAAAATATTAATAAAAAATTATTAAAATTTATTATTTTTACTTTATTTAACATATTTTATAATTAATAAATATTAAATAAAATTTGAATTTTATTATTTTAATTTAATAGTGATAAAATATTTATGTCATAGAAGGTGCATTTTCAATTTTCACCATGGATTGGTGGCAATTACAATTTACAACTTTAGCATAGGGTTTAATAAGGATATATATATATGATAAATTAATTGTGAAAATTTACACACTTTTCAATTAGATCATTTTTTATTTATAAATTATGTGGAACAGTTACTTAATTATACTTCAATTATTATTGAATAAAAAAAATTGTTGGAGTCGTCTTTAAGTTAATAGACACCAATGTTATTGTTACAAAATTTTAAATTAATTTCTTATTATTTAAAAGCTTGTAATCGAGTTTTTATATTAAATAAAATATTATAATAGTGTCTTTGTTAACTTTTTTCTGTTAAATAAAATACAACATATTCTTGAAATACTCGTTTTGTGTTTAATATAGGATTAATCATGAAATGTTTTAGAAGCGAATATTCTAAAAATATTATTTTTTAAAAAATAACAATTAGTAAAACAACATATTTAAAATTTTTTTATCAAATATATGAACTTCATTATAATTTTTAAATTATAAAAATTAATTAAAAATTTAATAAAATTATAAAAATTAATAGAATAATTAATCCTAAAAATAATAGCACAAACAAAACAAGAAAAATTAAAAACTGTATATATTGTCTTATCTTTTCTCTCTATTTGTTATCTTCATTTTAACTTTTTTCATCTCCTGTTAAATGTTTAACGTCCAAATTAAATGGTGGTTCAAATAATATTGTTAAAAGATATAAATAAATTTTTAACTTTTTTTTTTTACGAAAGGCAAGTAAATCTCTTATCAAATTTAAATATAAATAGATCTTTAAGCTTTGTAAACGAAAAATATATAAACTCTTTCGTAGGGCTGATAATATGTACCTTATCTGCGGGTATTCAACCCGTTTGGATAGGGTTGTCTACCTTACTCGCTGCAGGTAGGGTATGGTGGTAGGGTACGGGTTTAGGGTATACCCTACTCTACTCTATCTGCATCCTTAATATATTATATAATATATATGTAAAAGTTATGTATGTAGTAAAGAAAGTAAATCTTGTACTCACAATCTTCTTCTTATAAAAACTTGAAATAATAACTAAATAATTGATGATCATATTATTTGTAATTTTATGTTGGATTTATTTAAAATTTTATTATTTTTAATTTTAATTTGAACTTAATTTTTTATTTTCTATTTTATTAATATGTATGAAATTTGAAATTGTTGAATTTTATATTTATTTGAAATTTTTTTTTGTTTCTGTGGATAAGGTCGGGTAGTGTAGGGTTTAAAACTTTAGGGTGCAGGTAGGATTAGAGTTGAGAGATTCTCAACCTACGGATAGGATATGATAGAGTTTTAACTTTTAAAAAAGATTTTAACCTGCGGGTAGGATTAGGATAGAGTCGAAACCCTACCCTACCCATTGCGAGCCCTACTCCTTCATACTAAATTTAAACCATTGTTAGAAGAATTTATGTATCACTTGTTTACAAAAATCAGAAACACACTTATAACAAAAAATAATAACAACAAAAAAACCTTATCCCACTAAGGTACAATTTGAATAAATAGCTTAATTAAGTTTTTTTTAAAAAAAATAATTTAAACAATAAATGGTTATATTAAAAGTAGCTTATAAATAAGTTATTTTATATTTGAGTTTTTAGTTCTAAAAGTATTTATCTTATAAAATTTGATAAAAAGTAATAGTATTATGAGAGAAGTCATTTTTTTTAACTTCTCTATAAGCTCCTAAATAACTTCTTAGAAAGCTGCAATTTTGTTTAGAAAATTGCACCAGACATTAATACTACTACTTTTCATAAGTCAAAAACTCAAAAAAGTAACTTTTGAAACTTCCCAAATGGGCCCTAAGTGAGGTCAACTAGATGAATCAAATAGCGCTATTAAACTCTATCATGTATCATGTCTATAGAGAGACTGTTTACATAATTACATGTAGATTTCGTTTGACTACCTCGTGGATGGTCTTCTTAGGTCTTCCTTTGCCTTTTATCCTTTCTCCATCTTCAATCTCATCTACTCTCTTCATTGGGTGCTCTATCGGTCTTCTTCTCACATGTCCAAACCACCTGAGATGCGATTCTACCATTTTTTTTACAATAGGTGCTACTCCAATTCTCTCTCTTATATATTTGTTATTTATTCTATCCAATCGCATATGACTACTCATCAATCTCAATATCTTCATCTCTGTCACACTTAACTTATGTTCGTGCTTCTTTTTTACCGCCCAACACTCTACCATAAAGCATAGCCGATTTGATAGAATTTACCTTTAAGTTTTAAAGGCATTTTTTTTGTCACGTATAAAACTAAACGCACTCTGCCATTTTGACTAACCTACTTGGATCTTATAATTTACATCATATTCAATATCTCTATTATCCTGTATGATGCACCCAAGATACTTAAAATTTTTAACTTTTCGTACGATATTTCTCCAATTTTTACCTTTGCATTAAAATTTTTTCTTCGGCGGTCGAACTTACATTTCATATATTTCATCTTACTACCCTTATATCTTAATTTAATGAAAAATTTATTATTTTTATGATAACATATCAAGGATTTATTCACCTTTTACTCTAATATTTTTCTTGTTAGATAAAAGCGAGAGTCAGATCCCATGATAATAGCAAGATTGAAGCTAAAAAGTTGTAGTTTATTACATAAAGTATAAGCGTGAAGAACTTGTCTGTATATGCATGCAAGTCTAATGAAATGAAAGGATCATCAGCGTTTCATTAACAAAGTTAATTACGTGCAAGTCATGATTGCCAAAACGTAATTATCTCTCTCTTGAAGGCACTTCTAATATTATATCAATACAATGTTCTTATAAGAAAAAAAAAATTACACTGCAGTTCAAGTTTATCTGTTTATGAAAACAATCTCTCCTTTGAGTCCTTTCTTTCTTTTTTTTTTTTTGGTTGCTCACCGTATCCCCCAATCCGACAGGTCAAGGACTAATCCGTCGCGGATCTGAACTCTATTTAAGGGTCTGCCGCTGGCCAATGGGTTGCTGCATGTACAAGACGAAATTCGAACCCCCTACACTTGCTTAAGTGGACGAGTGAGCTGACAACTCGACCAACCCAAGTTGATTGAATCCTTTATTTCTTATCCCTTACGGCATAATCAAACTCCGAGTTCTGTTTCCTTCAATTTTTGGTCAATAGTTGTGTCACTTGTTTTTTTTGGCCCAAATGGTTGTATCACTTTTTATTTTTTGGCCCAAATAGTTGTGTCATTTGTTCATAGTTGATTACCTCCTGGATCCATTCGGGTTACATGAAAATTAAAATTTGAGACAACAAAAAAAAAATTTGAGACAAAAAAAAAAGAAAAATTTAATGAAGGTAGTCTTCACTCTTCACACCCAAATTGAGAAAAATATATAGGGTTAGTCCATTTGTTGCTATTTTTGTCTTTTACTTGTTGGTTTAATACTCCTGATTTAATTTAGGTCTCTTCTATTGTGGTTAATATTTATTCATAAGATTTAAAAATAACGAAGTAGATTTCTTTTTATTTTATTTATAATTTTAGATAAGTTAGACAAAAATTTTGTAAGTACCAAAAACTCCACCTTTAATTTATGATATGATTACGATAATTGATATGAGAAAAGTTCTTCATTGAGAAAAGAATCTTGGCCATTAAAAAAATTTGAATAAATAGTTAAGATCAAAATTTTGTTACCTTTTTAATAATTATATTGTATTAAAAAATATAATTTGAAACTAAATTTATTCTTTCTAAACTTTTCTTCTTCTATTTCTCTCTAATTTAACATTTTTTTCTAAAGTTTCAATTGTTTTAATTACTTTTATTTAATTTTAAAATTTTACAAACGTGATTGATGTTAATTTTTTAAATAATTTTTGACATTAACATTAACACTTAATAAAATACTGATATAGACAATTAAATATCATACTAAATTCTGTAAAATTTTTCCTTTTAAAATACATAATACAACTTTATTTTTAAATTATTTTTTAGGTTCTAATATAATATTTAACGATCTATATTAACACTTTATTAATTTTTCTGTACCAAAAATTATCTCATAAATTAATATGAGTTACATTTGTAAACTTTAAAAATTAAATAAAAATAATTAAAATTTTAAAAGCTAAATTAAAATTTACATATAAATTCAACTATTAAATTGAGTACTAACTCGTAATTTGACATAACCTAAAATTATTTATGATCAAGGACCATTAAAATCCAATATTCTAGTTGGTTTTGAAGACAAAGCCTTGATAGTTGATATGAATATGATAGGATACGAACGTGGAAAATCTTATCATCTTTCAGAAGCATATCATGGCTTGGCCCACACCAAAAATCATCATCTGCCTTTCCGTCTTAATATATCCATTTATAACTTCTAATCAATTAGATTAAGAGATAAGCCTCAATGTAGTCCCTGAAGTTGCACTCGAGCCTCAAAGTAGTCCCTGAACTTAAAAGTTCCTCAGAGTCATCCCTGAACTTGCACTCCGGGACTTAAAGTGGTCCTTCCGGCCATTTCAGCACACGTGGCGCAACCGGAAAGCTTAGCTGGCAGCGTTGGTGACACGTGGGACTCACAACGGCTAGCTGATGTGGCAGAGTAAACTCTTCCGACTCAATTTGGTCCCTCAGGGTTAGTTAAAACCCTAATCTCCAAATTTGAAGGCCACATTGTTCACTCTGCTCTCTTCTCGTTGGTGCTGTGTTCTTCTCTTCTCCCTCTCTGAAACCCGCCGGTTATGGCTACCACGAGCAATGCAGCTGGGAGCTCGAACAACCCACGATCATTTGGAAGCATCATGAGGAGAATGAACAGAAATAGAGAAGCTCGTTTGCCAGAATGGTGTGCCTGCGGGTCGAGACCGGTGCTCCGGTGGTCAGGGACGGATTCTAATCCAGGGAGACCATTCCTGGGTTGCCCAAACTACAATGTAAGTGTTGTTGTTGTTGAATGCTGTATTGGAGGATATAAATTTTTCTGATTGAATTTTTTTTTATGTGCAGACCATTGGGAAGAAATGTTGTGGATTATTTTTGTGGGTTGATAAAGTTTTGGAAGATGCCATGCCATGTGATGATAGAACAAGATATTCAGTTGATGATGAAGAATGGAAGATGAAGATGGCTTGGAAATTTGGTAAATTAGAAGCTGAATTTAGGGTTCTAAAAATGGGGGGAATTTTGATGTTTGTGTTTATGCTGCTGATTGTAATTGGTGTTCTTGTATTAAAGCTGGATAGACAGCAGGGTCAACTGTATCTAGCAAAAAATAAATGACATGCATGTTATATGCATTCCTTGTTCATGTAGTTGTTCCTATCCTTTTGTTTGAAAGAAATGAAAATTAAGGTGTTTGATTATATGCATACTTCTATTCCTGGACTTCTTTTCAATGAAATAGAAATGGACAGCACTTGAACTAGTCTTAGATTTGTAACAGAGGATAATATATAAAGAAAAGGCTGAGAAAACTCAATTGAATAAAATCATAATTCATAATTCATATTCATATTGGTAATGTTTGATTCAAAAAAGGTATTATAGAGCCAAAACACCAGCAAAATAGATACAAAAAAACAGCCTGCTTTCCCTAAAATCCCCAACACTGGGACAATCTTTTAGACATTGTAAACAACATCAGCAAAATAGATACAAAAAAACAGCCTGCTTTTCCTAAAATCCCCAACACTGGGACAATGTTTTAAGCATTGTAAACAACTTCAGCAAAATAGATACAAAAAAACAGCTTGCTTTCCCTAAACATAATCATCTTAATCTTCATTTTTTGTGTCTGGGTGCCTTGAATCCAGGATTGGGCACAAACTTCATGAAATTTGCAAGCCTTGTAGCAGTTCCCTGTGTTGCACCTTGCATAGGGTTAGGTGGGGGATTCCTTGATGTATGACTACTTCCTGGTGGGGTAGCAGCAGGTGGGGTGGTTACTGGTGGATTGCTACTTCCTGAAGCTGGTTTTTCACAACCCTTGGCTAACTTTCTTTTTAAAGGGAGCTTTGGCGGCCTAACAGGTGAGGGTAGAACCTATCAGCCAAGAAATGTAATATAGTTAGTAAACTATATAAGGATGTGAGTATGATAAATTTAAAATCATATAAGCTCGTGAACCTGTTGAGAGTCATCAGTTGCTTCCGAGGGTGGTTGACTTTGGTCAAGATTGATTTCGGTTGGGGCTTCTGGGACAGGGGCAGCAGAGTTGGCCTGACCTTCACCACCATTAGCAGCAGTGGGTTGTGCAGCGGCAGCCTCTGCAGCAGCAGCTTCTGCAGCTGCAGCAGCCTCTTCGGCAGCAGCCCTCTTTGGACAGTTCCTTCTCGTGTGTTCTGCTTCGCCACAACAACGACATCGACCTTTTTTATATATTCTTTTCATCTTCTTCTTTAACTTCTTACTCCCACTTGGCTCCTCATCAGCATCTTTTCTTCTTTTTTTCTTGAGTGGTCCGGGCTTGTTTCTAAATTTTGGTGCTTGTGGTCTGTTATATGGTGACTTTTCCCATAGTGCTTGACCTGGAATTGGATTGATATGGAAGGCATATGTGTTGTTATATGCTTCCATGGTCAACCACTGGTGACAGTAGTCCTCCGGTCTCTTACCAGCCCTTGCCAGTGCAGCACACGCATGCACACATGGCATCCCTAAACAACATTCACACAACAACGAAGACAACAATAGTAAGCCTACAACAAAGGTTGATAATGATAATAAGACTAAGACAATGAATTTAAAAAACAGTACCACTCAATTGCCAGAAACCACATGTGCAGAGCCTCTTTCCCAAGTCTACAACCATGTTGGTCGGCCAGCCATGTACTTCGAACTTCTCATAATCTGCGTCACCAGACCACATCGGGACCCAATTTTTTTATTCCTTCCGTATCTTTTCTAACCTGCTGCGTTGTATAGGAGGTAGAACTCCAGTGTTCGAATTCAGCTTCACCTTGTTCCTAGCTATCGATCTCATTGCATACATTCTGACTTCTTCCAAGAGTGTGATAATAGGCTTAGCTCTAGCATCTTTGATCCTGGAGTTGAAGACTTCACAGGCATTGTTGCAGATGTTATCTATTTTAGGTGCATTATTGAAGAATGCCCGGCTCCAAGAGTCTCTAGGCCACTTGTTCAAATACTCCCAGGCTTCCTTATTAACCCTTTCAATCTTTTTGATGATATCAAGGAAGCCATCTTGGCTAGTACACCTTGCACAATCCCAGAGTAGCCCTCTAAGCTGGAGATCTTTCCATTGCTTGTTGAAGTTCTTCCACAGATGCCAAACACAGAATCTGTGATGCACATCTGGAAAAACCTCCTTAACTGCATTTATAAGGCCCTGTTTCAGATACCAAAGAAGGGGTCAGATAGTTGTTATCGGGCAGCAAATCTGTCCCTACAGTTATATAAGTGACATCAAAATAGTCCCTAGACTTGTTCAAGTGACATCAAAGTAGTCCCTACACTTATGTAAGTGACATCAAACTAGTCCCTACACAGCACTGTTACAGAACATTATGCAGAACAGGATAAATGAGTAACAACAGATTGACAGAACATTATGCAGCATATAATCAGTCTAGGATTAATTTTGCATATATAAACAGCAGCCCAGTGTATTAACATCAGATAGATAACTACAATAGATAGATTGACACTAAATAACTTAGAATTCTTAAGTCACAACCACCGTATAAATAAGTCACAATAGATTAATTTAGCAACTATAGACAGCAGCCATGTGTTATTATCATCATGTTGAAACACACCTAATAGGTAACTAATAAGTAACAATAAGTGACTTGTTATAACTAAGAAGTATTAAGTCACAACCAGTGTATAAACATCATTTTAAGTCACAATAGATTAATTCAACATATATAATCAGCAGCCCAGTGTGTAAACATCATTTTAAATGACAACCTATAAATATTGCATACCTTTTGCATATCTGAGATAAAACAGAGGTTGTTCTTCTTATAATCCCCCAGGTCTTGATGGAGTAATTCCAAGAACCATCTCCAGTTTTCAGTGTTCTCAACAGGGACAATTGCATAGGCAATAACATATATATGATTGTTTGTGTCTTGGCCAATTGCAGACAATATCTGACCACCATGCCGGGTCTTCAGAAAAGCCCCATCCAAGCCTATGAGGGGTCTGCAACCAGCCAGAAATCCTTTTTTACATCCCTCCAAACAGACATACATCTTCTCGAAAATTGGATCATCATCAGGGTTGGGCTGAGGTATAACCCCAACTGTGACAGTGGATCCTGGATTGCTCTTCAGTAGTGTCAGCCCATAATCTCTCACCATGCCATATTGGGCAGCTGCATCACCATACACAACAGATCTAGCATCTCCTAAGGCCCTGGTCAGTGAAGACTTGTTTAGTTCCAGATCACATTTAGTCTTAAAATATTGTGCAGCCTCGGAGTGTCTCAGGTTCGGATATTTTCTTAGTTTCTTCACCAATTTGCAGGCTAGCCACTTCCTATTAGCTAGTCTATTTTTGGTCTCTCTTGCACAGGTGTGGTCATCCATGAATGTCTTGATCTGCCAGCAGTTGTTCTCAGTATTGTTAGAGGCATACACAAGCCAATCACAACTCGCATCCTTACACACAGCTCTCATCCTCACGTTATCGTTCTTCTTAAACCAAATCCTTCTACCCTCTTGTATGCAATATTCACGCACAGCCTCTTTGAATTCCATTTTTGTAGTGAAAGTCATTCCAACCTCTAGCCTAAGCTCTCCAAACCTCCCTCCTTCTCTAAATGCAGGGAATACATCATCTGAATCAAATTCCTCCAACTCATCCTCAGAGTTTGGAGGAGTCTTCATTTCTTCCGAGTGCCATGAGTCTCCACCATCAGAGTCATTATAAGGATCATCCTGCACATCATGATAAGGAGTAAATGATGATCCAAACTTAGGAATCGGTCCAAAAATGATTTCATCATCCTCAGAATCTGAGTCTGCACAAACAGGACCATCATCTTCAACCATAACAGACTTCTTTCCTTTTATAAGTTTCTTCCCTGGCTTACTTCTCAATTTCACATTACTCTTTCCTGCTGACCTATCCGGAGGCAAGTCTTCTTCACTGGACACTCCATCACCACCAGGCCTATATGCTTCATCCTCTGCACTATCGTCACTGTCATGGCTGTCTGAGGATCCCTCTGAACTAGACAAAGCAACAAAGGCTGTCTTGGGCTGTTTTCCTTTACCAGTTGTTCTTGCAATATTTCCAGTAGCAGCAGCTCTTGTCAGTGGCCTCCTTCCACATGCTACTGCTGCTATTTTTACATTCTTACAGCCTCTCTTTGTTTTAGTCTTCTTGGTTTCTTTTTCTTTGGACCAAGGTTTCGGAATTGCTGTGGGTTGGGGCATTTTTGTTGGTGGAATTTTGGGCTTGCTTTTACTGGGTTGGGCCATTCTCTTTGGTGGTGGATTGGGCTTAGGTCCAAGACTTGCAGTGGGTTGGGGGAAAACTTTTCCTGCTTTGTTTCGGTTACCAGCAGCCAATGAGGTATGTGGCTCCTTTGGTTTTGTGGATTCAGTAGTATTCTTTGGTTCAGAAGTTGGATTGCATGGTGTTGTGCTGGGAATTGGTTCAGCTGTGGCATTGGTGGTGAATTTTGGGGTGGGGATAATGGTTGGTATCAGCATCACCTCCTTGCCAGAAACCACTGGTTCTGCTTCCTCAATATACACAGGCTCAGATACTCCATGTTCGTAGTACACATGAATAACCCCCTTGTTCTGCTGAGCCAGGTAACACATCTCCATCAGTTCATTATCATCTGCTATTGCTCTTAAACCAGTTTGCATAGGCCGATTAGGCACCAGCCACCAACTTTGGCTAACCTTGTCATACCCAATTTTCTTGTGATAGTCTCGGACGAAGAATACATCCAGCGTGTCTGTATCAATATCCGGCAACTCACAAGTCTCTCCACCGTTGTAAGACATACTCCCATCGGCCTCTGTAATAAACGACCCTCCATGGTGAAATATAATCGTAATTAACGGATCACCCATCTGCCAATATTTAAAAAAAAATTAATTGATCACACCCAAAGAATGGATAGTGAATGGATAATGAATAATACATTTTTTGTCTTTGTTCCAACACCTATTATTATGTTGTGCTTTTCATGTTTTTTATTTCTAAAAGACATAAAATTTATAATTTATATTTTAATGTTTAAATTTAAAATACTAATAGATATGCCTTAAACAAGATGTATTAAAAATATATATAAAAAGAAAAAAGTTTTTCAAATCTCAGTTCAGTTAGCCTTGTCATTTAGGCTCACGCTTGGCTAACTACACTGAAAAAATATATAAACCCAAAACCAAAAATAACGGGGGCAGCAAAATAATATTTTAGATGCCATAACCATTAGAATGGATGCACAATTGTAGCATTACTTTATTAAGAAAATGGTTGCCAAAACCTAGGCAGTTGCCAAAGTAGAATAATTATTTTGATAAGAAATTACTTGTAGAATCTATCTGAATAAATCCGTAGAATTTCAGAAAAATATTCCAAAGACTTAGCAGTCAATATTTACAAAATTAATTTTTTTTAGATAGTCTGTACAAACTCAACCAAAAACCAAAAAAGAGCACACACCAACTATGAATCACATGATTTTATCAAATCACAATAATTACACTTTAAACCACAACAACTATGACACACAAAAGAGCACACACACACAAGATAAACCAACCACTCCTAACACTACTCATAGAACAGAATAATGTATACTATTATAAAGCGGCATACACTAATTTTATGATTACTTTTGCATATATTGGTGTATAAAGTGGCATGCTTCCAGAAATGAAAATTGAAAAGAAAAATTCATACACTAATTTTATGATTACTTTTGCATATTTTTAGTGATTTCTATGTTGTAACTATATACTTAAACTCACCATTTTTAGCTAAAAAACCACAATAAGAAGGATGACTTAGGAATGATGCAATGCCCAACCTGATATGGAGGTTGCAAAATTCTAAACCAAATAGGTACAAGTGTAGAATTGATATAAATTAACAAGGCAATTCAAACCCTGCTACATCAAACTTCAAAAAGTTAACCTTGGTCATTAAAGACAATCGACTACTATTATTGACATAATTTCTAATTATTATGGAATAAATTTTTTGGTTTAAAAAATCCGACTGAAAACTGTAAGGTGAAAATTATAAGTATTGAAAGTGCCAATCGCCACAGATTCTAGTGTTATTGATAAATGTTTACTTAGTTTTACATAGTTAAAATTGACTCTCATGCTTTCACCAGGTTCTTTCCTAATGGAGGTGCTAGCTTTAAGTCATGCGATCATATGAGGCTGACTCATAGCTTATTATCAATTTAGCAGAGTATTTTTGACATTTTTAATAGAACTCTAGAGATATTTGATAATGGAGCTGATATTATATAAGTGCTGACTATATTTGTATCACAAGAACCATTTTCAAACACTAACTAGGTGTGCTTAACTATGAGTGAAGCTATTTATTTTTGGATAAGCATGGACATTCGAAACCAAAATGATTGATGAAGAAAATAGAATCAGAAGACAAAAGGATACAATTGTGCCTACATGCCATAAATAAAATATTTGAAAAGAAGATCATTGACAAAAACTAATGTACCTGAACCTGCAATTCTTGAGCAGAAAACTCCAGCAAGGCACCTAAGAGTCTCCTCTTGAATATAGGCAATGCTTCCTCACGCCTTCAAGACATTCAAGAATAGTAATAATATACATTAGGACCTTTTTTTTCTATTCGAAAAAGTGTAGTCATTGGAAACTTTTTGGCAAAAAAAAGCTAACCAGTATCATAATTGTGTATTCCAAGAGAAAAATAGTTAAATGAAGCACATAAAGAACAGAAGCACATTTCAGCTAAACTTCAGATAATGGCTTATCATCGTTTAAAACCATTCATGAATTTTCTCTTCTACAATTTTCATCATCACTCTCACTAATCAGTCAAGTTCAGAATCCATTATCAGAGTTACAAAAAAATTCAACTCCCTAAAAATCTTTACTTCTACTGTGATCATGCAAACTCTGTTAAACAAATACATTGATCAGAGTCATTCTCCTCAAACACATTAACAGTTTGGAAACTCCTCCACTAAGAACAGTAAACCCTAACACATATAGAACACGTTTTTATATCATCAAAACACAAGAAACACTCCTACTCTACAATTTTGCTTGGCCAAACCACTACGAAAGCCAATAATGATCAAACCCTAACACAGAGAAAAGAACAGAGGCGTTCATACCCACCAATTACAATCGAAAAAAAAGCCTGAACTTTGTGAATATTAGATGAATAACAACATCAAAAAACAGAGGAACCACATTTTTTTTTTCATTTTTGGCTTACCTCTTTCAGAGAAACAAGGCTGCCCAACTTTGTGTATGAAGGAGAGGAAAGCAACGATGCTCCAGAGCCAACGTCTTCCACTGAAATCGGTCTGGTTAATGGAGGAGCACATGCGCCATTGGAGATTGACGGAGGGAGAAGAAGAAACCACACTATGTGTTGTGTTTGTTTTGTGTGTAGAGAGGAGGGAGACAAAACGTTATGGAAACGTTGAGGGAGGGACGTAGTGAGCGTGAAACGACGTCGTTTCATGTCATTTTGGCGCCACAGCCAAAACGACGTCGTTTCTGTGAGTCCCAGGTGTCAACCACGCTGCCAGCTAAGCTTTCCGGTTGCGCCACGTGTGCTGAAATGGCCGGAAGGACCACTTTGAGTCCCGGAGTGCAAGTTCGGGGATGACTCTGAGGAACTTTTAAGTTCAGGGACTACTTTGAGGCTCGAGTGCAACTTCAGGGACTACATTGAGATTTATCTCATTAGATTAATATAGTAGTTAATTCATTAGTCTATTTAAATAAATATTAAAAATTTAAATTTTTTATTGTATACAATAATTTATTAATAAACAATAAATTAGTCTTAACTTATCCAATTTAAAGATACTGTAAAAAAAAATTATTTATAACTTTTAATTTATGCATTATTTCTAAACTACCTATGAAATACGGACACTTTGAGGACACTTTGATGAGTTATCGTGTTCACGTGTCAGATACATTTTAGATACGACATCTACTGACACTCGTTCGACACGCGTGTCTCTGTGTCTTAATAAAAAATATAAAATTTTTCTCCGACTACTTTATACTTTATATATATGTGTGTCTCTGTATCATGTAAGATTTTAAAATTCACGTGTCGACGTGTCTGGTGTCGTGTCCTATATCCATATCATTGTGCATGTATCATAGTAAACTACCATTTTACGTGTAAAAGAATTAGAGAGAATAAATTTTAGTGAGATTCTTTCTCTTTCTAATTTGCTTAATTGAGATTTTTTCGTTCTCTAAATTTGATAATTTTACGTTAAACAAATTTGTATAATTATTTCTTCTACAAAAATGGTCTAAATTGATTTTTTTTTTAATATTTACTTTTTAAATAATCTTTTAGATATTCTAACGAAAAATTAAATGAATAAATAAAACTTTTGTTACTTATAAAAATGATCTATTTTATCAAATCAAAGTTTTTTTTAGAGAGCTAAAAGATTTTTTGGTATATTTTATCAAAAATTAAACCTTTCAAAGATAAAATGATAGTTTATTCATGTTATGTTGAGTGTTAAAAAAGGGCAATAATGCTGAAATTATAGTCAACTTGGTCAAAATGAGGCATTACCAAACCATAACCATTTTGATTTTTGAGAACAGTCAAACCAGTTTTTTTTTATTTTATTTTTTCTTTTTCTAAAAAGATGCCAAAATATCAAGATAGAAAGGAAGGTTGGTGTGGAGGTTCACGTGGAATTTGATATCAAGAATATTTAAAAAGCAGTAAAAGAAAGAAAAAAAGGTAGTTGCATAATTATTTATTTATTTCCTTTTTTCCTCACAACATTAATTAATTAATTACTATATTCTCTATAGGTTTCCCAGTCTTAAAAAAAATATTATTTAAAAAAATTAGCTAAAAACTTTATTCAAAATTTCAAATGATTTAAGTGTAAAAAAAAGTTCTAAAAAAAGTAAAAATAATAATTTTAAAAACTTTTTTCTATAAATTCGACAAAATTAACTAATTTTCCATGGCAACATGAAATTCGTGTTTACTCTTTTTTTTTTTTCAAATTAAATTATTAATCTAACAATACTATTATTATTATTAATTTATTATTTTTTTTTTCACACCATTGTTCCTTCTGCTACAAAGCAAGTTCCATCACTTTCTCTCTCTTTCTCTTTCACTCTCACTTTCTCTGCAGTGCTACTCTGCGAATTTGCTTCAGCTTGCGTTTTGCTTACTCTGGTTTGTGCATGCCTTCAATTTTAGTTCTTACGATTTTTTCCGTTTTAAGCAGTGTGTGCGTGTGTGTTTGAAAATCTTCGTTCTGTTCTGAAAATGAAATCATTTGTTGGTGTTTTCAGCTTGTGGAATAAGCTTTGAATTCCATTGTTTATTTGATCCTTTCGTGAATCGTGATACGTTAAATGCGCTTTATGTTTCTGAATTTGGGGGTAGAAAATAAAAAAGAAAACTTTGGGGTACTTCCTTTTTTCTTTTTCTGCTTTCCTTTTTATGTATATTTATAATTTGTTATTATTTATTTTTTGACTTTTGTATCAATGATCTTGACTTGCCAACATTTCTCTGATTTTTTTTTTGGCTTACTTTTTGGTGTTTATTAATGTGTTTATGAATGTCTTGGGATTTCTGTTTATAACTGTTTGTGCCTTGAAATTTTGGAAATATGTTTAATAATAAGAAATCAGTTTCATGAAAACAAAGCTGTATTATTCAATGAGCTTGTAAACTCAAGGTTTTGCCTTGAAGTTTGACTTGGTGTGGGTGTGAGCTTTATGAATCTATATATAGCTTGAATTTAGCAATTAGATTATTAGATGATCTCCTCTTTTGTTATGGTTCAGAAAATATAATTGGATCTTTTTGCATTTGATTCCTGCACACTGGTTTCGTTATAGATGATGATAATTGAAGACATTTTCTTACTTCATGGAGTGATTTTGTCTATTGAATTTGAAAAAGTAAGAAATAGAAAAAGAGAAGAATAAAAGGTAGATGAATAATATGGAGGAAGAAAAGGATTTCTTCATATGGATTAAATAAGAATTTCTCTGATGATGATTCAATGATGTTAGGCAGAATTGCTATTTTGTACATTGATGGTCTTCTCTGTTCTTAGTAGCACAGGAAGAACAATGGCAGACAAGATCACTGCTGAAAAGCTTTTTAACACCCTTGTGGAAACAATGGCAGCAGAGAAGCCAAAATCTGTATCCTTCTTTGAGGAAGAGAAATCGAGCTCTGTGAGCTCCCAGTTCAATAGACTCTTTGGACGCCAGAAACCGTTGCACAATCTTTTAGGTGGCGGAAAATGTATGCTAGTTCTAGCCTATTTGCTGCTGTAAAATATACTTCATTCTAAAATATTTGTCACTTTGGGAATTCGGTACAGTAATAACTTAATGTATACAATATAAATTGTATCTTGACACATTGGATTATGTACCGAATTTCCAAGCCGAGGTATTCTGGGAAGGAGAGAGTACCATTGGCATTTCCTAGTCTTAACCTTTTTAATGTTATATTTTTCTTCAAATGATGCAGCTGCCGATGTCTTGTTATGGAGGAACAAGAAGATTTCCGCAAGTGTTTTAACTGCTGCAACAGCTATATGGGTGCTTTTCGAATGGCTTAACTATCACTTCTTAACTCTTTTATGTTTTGCTTTGGTTCTTGGAATGCTTGCACAGTTTCTTTGGACAAATGCTTCTGGTTTGATGAGCAGGTTATTCGAGCATGCTTTCATCTCTTCTTTTGCTGCACAGTTTTGTAATTAATTTATTATGCAACTTTAAAGCTTTAGGTAAGTATGCTTTGTTCTCTGTTGCTACAGGAAGCCGGCTAAAGTTCCTCGTTTTGTTCTCCCGGAAGATGTCTTCGTTAATATTGCAACTGCCATTGGTGTTGAGGTTAACCGTGGTTTGAGGGTTCTTCAAGATGTTGCATGTGGAGGAAACCTAAAGCAGTTTCTTCTGGTAGGGGTGCTTGCTTTCATTTTGTTATTTATAATCGACAATCGTGATTAAAAAGGATTTATTGTGATTAAAATCAACATATTATTGCCAGGTTGTATTCAGCTTGTGGGCTGGTGCTGTGATTGGAAGCTGGTGCAACTTTTTGACTGTCATCTATGTCGGTGAGACCTGCTTTCCTTCATCTGCTTATCGTTCGATGGCTCTTCTAATCAAATGCACTCACCAATCATCGTTATGTTTTTCTTAAACTATTGATGGAAAAATGTATTTACTTTTAAAGAATTCCCATTGAATGTTTTAAGCGAAAAGCACAAATAGTTGTTAGCATTTCTTGGATGGTAAAGCCAATTTATGCCTGTATGCTGAATACTATACTGACGATTAAAGCGACTGTAAACGGCATGGCATGGAATTTATGTTCTCTGCTGCTGTAAACTATTCCAAAACATTCTTAAACATTTGGTTGATTGTCTGTTGAGATGCTTGTTTGTGGAAATTCTTCAACATAATACAAGCACATAATCATGTATTTGGTTACTTACACTTTCGGATACACCAAGAGACAAACACAATCATACTGAAATTATTGATTTTTTCATTAACGATTCAGTTGCTTCAAGCCTAATCCCATTTTGGTACACCATGTTAACTGTTTTTAGATATTGTTCCATCAGGAACAGAGTTTTCTTGATATTTTTCATGTTATATTTATATATACTTCATTGCTAAAACTTGTGTTATATTATTCCCAAAGGTTTTGTTGCTGCACATACACTCCCAGTTCTGTATGAAAGATATGAAGATCAAGTTGACAACTTTGTGTATAAGGTCCTTGGTGAGATGAGAAATCACTATAGTAAGCTTGATGCTGGTTTACTTAGCAAGATCCCAAAGGGAAAGCTCAAAGGAAAGAAGTTTGAATGATTACATTCATTCTTATATGTAAAATGGTTTAGACCAAAAAAATTTATGCTTTAAGCTTTAGGCAGCGATTGATCTTCTTCCAGTGTAAATTCAAGTACATAAAAAAAGAAGATAAGTCTCTGATCTCTTTACTGTTTCCCTTGGAATATATTTGGTAACAATTTATTAATTTCCCAAATTTAATCTGATATTTTTTGTTGTTTTTAACTTGTTTCACATATTCAATAAACAAAATGAATTTTAATAAAGTAAACTTTTTTTTTGGTAAATTAATAAAGTAATATTATTAAATTATAGCTCTGCGTTCCTATATTGGGCCTACCTGGATTGGGCTCTAAACTGGAGTGGACTGGTTTGGTCTGGGTTGATAGCCCAAAAAAATTGGTTTGAGTTATAGATTTACTATGTTAAGATTAGACTTAGTTTCATGACAAAAAAAAATTTAAACTTAGTGTCTTGGGAAAAGTGTTACATGACCCACAAAACTTTAATTATCTGGAGTAATGATATCCAATTTTGTATGTATAACTTTTATAAAAATAACGTATGCATATAAAAAATTAGTCATCAAATTTGTTAATATATATTTGTGTAATGTGTATAAATATATATTTTATATGAGTGATTAATTTAGTGATTAATTTTTTATGTATATATAATATAATTGGTATTTTTATAACGTATATTATTTTGATATCAATATTCGGCGATGAATATGTGTTCTTATATTTTATTAACTAAAAAATAATTTAAATTAACAACAATTCCTTTTTAATTTGAGTGTTAGAAGTATATGGTATACTAAAAGTATTTTGGAATGAAATCAATATATCAAGTTAAGTTGGTAGTGGAATAAACCCTAACAGCAATACTCTATTAAATATAATATTATAATGAATTTCATTCTAATAATCTTTTTATGAAATTACTTTTTTGGAATAAACAAACAACAAATCATGCATTTAGGTCCACAAAAGCAAAAGATATGATTTGTTACTAAGGTGAAACTTGAGCTATACAATAGAATATTTGCAATCATGTCTCCCTTTATTAGAGCCACATATCCCTTTAATTGAAAAGTCATCGTCAATGAACAAGCACAAACTAGATACAAAGGCTACACATTCATCAAAGATAATCAATACATTTACTAAGAAATGGTCTTTATAAACTTCACAAAAAATTCAATTCCATTTGTATTGTTGAAATGAAAGTCATTTATAAATATTCAATGGGTCTTTACTTAAATTTTGTATGTATTTAAAAAAAAAAAAAAATAGTATCCCAAAATCAGATCACTTCATATCTCGGCCCACGACCTAGCCTGACCCAATAGTAGGCAAAGATCAACTGGCAACATCCAAAATCTATCTTATTGGCCTAACTTTCTATAACTGACTTAGGACCTATTTCTATTTGAGAAGCTTTAAAAGTAATTTTTTTTTAGTTTTTAACTTATAAAAGTAGTAGTATTAATGTTTTATGTAATTTTTAAACGACTTTTTTCATAATATTACTACTTTTTATCACATTTCTATAAAATAAATATTTTTAGAACTAAAAATTCAAATACAAAATAACTTATTTATAAGCTACTTTTAATATAATTATTTATTGTTTAAACTATTTTTTTAAAAGGAACTTAATTAAATTATTTGTCCAAATTGAGTCTTAGTATTGAAGGCTTAACTATTCCGAAACTTAGAGCTAATGGCAGAATTTGCTGTCTCACAAGGAGCTTCACAAGGGTTCGAAGTTCAGGAGGCTATAGAACTCATAATAGTAGTTGTGTGTGTGAATGTGTATGGATGTGTGGTGTAAAAGACAAAAAAAAAAAAAATTTAACTACTCCTACAAACATGTTGATATATTTAAATATGAGCTCTCAACAAACTCCTAAATAAAAGGATAAGATACCTGAAATAACTCATCTTTACTACTAATATACACATTTATTACCTCAAGTATTTTTTAATTTTAATCTACTTCAAATTTGTCTAAGACTCTTGTTAATTTAAGCATCAGATAACTTAAGTATCAAAATTTTTTACAGATACTACCCCACACTTCTTCACGAAAAACTTGGATGGCTTAATCTTTGTAGGAGAAGACACCAATCTTTTACCTAAAGGCGTCTAGATCTCAAGTTCAGGTCCAACTCACCCTAATTCTAAGTAAGTCTTAGAACAAATTCTTAAAAAATTTTAGTCCAACACTTTAATTTTCAACAAAAATTAATCACTAAATCAGTTGTTCTAAACTTTTTATTTCATTAGACAAATTCATTCTTACATCAAATTGTTTGTCCACATAAAAAAAATTGATCTGAGAGTTTCAAAAATTCTTTAAAATAGTTATGATGTCTTTATTAAATAACAATAGATACTAATTTGTTTATCCTTTTACTAAAATTTAATACAAAAAATGATTATTCAATAAAATAAAAAAATTAAGACTGGTTTAAAAATTTCATCAAAAGTGGTGTGGGGTAATTCCTAAAAAACCCTAACTCTATGTACCCTTTTCTTCTTTTCTCTAGTCATGGTCACATTTGGCCAAAAGCCTTCATGTAAGGATCTTTTAACCTTTGGTGTGTTCAATATACAATTACTACATACATTAATATTGATTCATTCATGTCAAAATTGTTTGGTATATGCATGGCATCCATGTGTAAGCATGTGAAAGGAACATCAAGGCGTGTGTTCAACCCTAAACAACACATGTTGAATGCATTTTTGCCTCAACAAGACATGAGCTATGCTCAATTCTTGGGCCCTCACTGCCCATTAGGGCAAAATGTATGGATACAATCCTCACCATGTCATCCTCCATTGCCTCCTAAAGAATGCTACCATTTGACAACAAAACAATACTCATTAAAGTGCCTCTATGCTAGTTTGTAAAGTTGCTACAAAAAAAGGCAAAACTTATCTTTCATAAAATCTAGAATATATTAAAAGGAGCTTGCTAGATTTTAAAAAATAATTATTTTAAGTATACACTAAAATTAGCTATCAAAATCAATCACCAATATAAAATATATATTAAAAATAAGTTAAATATATATAAACTAGTTTTTGTAACTAATTTTAATGTGTACATAATATTTTAAGAAAAAATAATAAAAAATCATCATAATGTGGGAGGAATGTTTTAACAAACTATTGATGATGGTAATTAGACAGAAGAATAAAGTAATACTATCACAGCATATAGGAATTGTTTTAACCCGCCGCTAGCTATGTTACATTTTCTTTTAATTTATTTTACTAATTTTTATCAAAATTTTTTTTTTATTATTATATATTCACAATATTTTTTTATTTTTAAATTCTAAATTCTAAATCCTAATTCAATTTTTTTTTTTACTCTTATATTCACAATCTTTCCTTTTATTTTTAAATCTTAAATTTTAAATTCTACCTCTTCTAAAAAAAGTTAAAATATATATATACTAATATCAGCCTATGGTCTAATAATAGAAAAAGAATCGGCAAAGTTAGCCAGATAGATATTAAGAATATATTTTAATTTTTTTGAAAATATTTTTCAACATTATAAAATGCTGTGTTTGAAGACTTCATGATCTCATCTTGAGACTTGAGTCAACTTATTATAATAGGTATAGTTTATTACAACAATGGTGGTCAGTTTCTCCATGCTTGAAGAAGTGAACAATTACCATCACTCTGAAACAACTCATCAATGGCGAAGAAGCTTTCACAACAATAATGGCGGTGATGACGACGATGACGACGACGACAATGGGGTTGATATAGCACCAGCAGCATAGTTTCTTTTTGGAAACCATACACATCAAAGATTATTATTGATCAGTAAGATTATAGAGAGAGTAGTGCATTCTGAATGCATGTACTTATTATATATATATATATATATATATATGGAATAATAAGATTTAGGGTTCCATATAATAATCTTGCTTAGCTTCCATCATTTGACTGAAAAAATGAAATGTAGTCAAATAATTAATATAGTATAGTGTATCTTTTACTTATATATATAAATATATGTATCAAGTTTTATATTAATTAGTATTATTATTAAGTAGGGTTTAATTCTTCTCTCTTTTTCTCCCTCTTTGACTCATAATATCTAATTTTTCTTTGGCCATTGACTCGGTATACTATATCTGAGAATGTGAATGTCATATATATATAAACAGCACATATATATATATATAGATACAACAAACATATTCAGATGCAAACACCAAATATTTTATGTACTCCTTTAATTTATTTAATTCTAATATAATATATACAAATGTTTCTTATGCTGCGTGCAAATAAAGAACGAAATTCTTAAATAAATAAATGTCATGAGAATTGCTTTGCTATCTGGTTTCCGCCGAAAGATATCTTTTGGGAGAGAGAGGTTGGTGTAGTTTTATTTGTTTTATTTATTTTTTAACTAATTTTGTTTTGTTAATATCAGTCTTTTTTTTAATATTTTATTTATCTTAAATTTTGATCTTAAATTATAAATTTGTAATTTCTAAATCTTAAATTATATACCTAAATTTTAAAATTGGCTAATATTAATTAATTAAAAATTAATTTTTTATATTTTTATTTATATGTACATTGAAGTATCACATATTTTCACAAAAAAATGATGTGTTATTATTAATCAAGAAATATTAAAAAATTATTAAAATTTCTTATTTTTATTCATTAATTGATTATTAATATTTAACGGTGTGAATTAAAATATATTATTAATTTATTAAATTAAAAAATTAAATTAATAATTAAAAATAATAAACAAAAAATAATAAATTTTAATATCTCTAAAATTTCTCTTGTTAATTTGGTGTATGAGCCAAAATGATGAGAAGAGGGGCCAGATATGCAACTGACTTTAATTATTTGTACTTTGCATGGCACTGAAGTCATCATAAAATAAACAAATATTTTCTGTATTAAAAGGTTAATCTATGTTATTATATATAATACTATTGTAAAGATATAACGCTCATATTTCTTAAGTGGTCAAGAGGACTTGTTTATATTACTGTTTCTGTTATGACAGTTATAAGTAGTTGTGGTGTATACATATACTTGTTGTGGTGTATTATTGAGAATGAATCACAAAAGTACAATGTACAATGATATTTATAGATGGTAAAAAAATTAATATAATAAAAATATATAATTCTATAATTAATATATAAATATATTATTATATTAATTAGTCTAAATTGATTTTAATTTATACTCTAACATATATAACTGAAATAAATTCAAAGAAAACATGGTCATATATAGGGATTGAACGAAGCTTAATAAGAGGCGGACAATTAGTTGTTGGCATGGGAATCAATAGAAGTGGTGGATGAAAAGGGTTCAATATATGGTAAAACATGAATTAATAATAGTATGTCACTGAAATAACGTAGACTTCTATTACTGAACCTTCATCAAAATCATGCACCCGTTTAATTTATGGATATATATATAAGTTACCATACATGTCTTTATATTATGTATAAATACATATAAATTTAACTAACTTTGATTAATTTTTTTTTACTTTAATTTGGAATGATCAAGCAGTAGTGTAGGAAAGTCTTTTATTTTTTTATTTTTTTTGGGTAGAAAAGGAGGGTTATAGACCCCAACAGCAGTAAGAATAACACAAATTAAAACAAATCCTAAAGAAGTATTACTTGCAACCTCTCAACCTGAGGGTACTCATAATGTTGGATGAGTGTGCATAAATAGTATTTGGAGGGAGAGCATAAAAAATATGGAGCCTATAAAAAAAGATCTTGTTCTTTCTTGATTAGAAAATCTATCGTCAAATTTGCTTTTTGAAAGATGTGGTTTTAACACAAAAAATTTTTTCACAAGAATCGCAATGTCTTTAAGAAGAGTTACACACGAATGCTAGACAGGACACCCATGCTTAACAAACTTAATGGCCATAGCAAAATCTAACTCAATAATCACATGACGGAATTCATTAGCGATAGCAATATGTAGTTCTTTAATTATCCCCCATAGTTCAGTTTGCATGATCGAATATCCTTCTAAATTGCACAAAAAAAAAAAAAAATCTGTGACAAACCTACCCAAGTGATTACGGACAACACCTCTACAGCTTGCATTACCAGTTTGATTGAAGAAAGAACCATCCACGTTAATTTTCACGAATAGATCATTCAAGGGCACCACCAAATCAGCTCCCAATTGGTGTTGGTCTTCTTTGGAGTAATGTTGGCCTTCATCACTAGAGCAAAATCAAAGCTCCTGCTGATAATAGGCCCAACCACCCCATTAGGATGAAAATTCTTTCCTTCAAACACATGTTTGTTTCTAGAATACCACAAAGATAATAAAATCACTCCAAACCGAATAGGCCAATCACCAGGAGTCAACAAGTTTTGAATAAGCCACTCCATCTGGTTAAGGTTGAAAAAATCTCTTATAGGGATTTGGGGCTGAAGTAACGCCAAGTATCTCTAGTAAAATGGCAGTCCCTAAGCACATGCAAAGCTGTTTCATTACTATAAGGGCACAAGAGACAGGCAGCATCATGGGATAAATGTCTTCTGTGCCTTCTGGCATTGGTGAGAATAGCATCATGGGCCACTAACCATAGAAAATTGAAGATTCTTTTCTGGGCCTTTCCATCTCCAGATGAGCTTGAAGATATGACTATAGACTCCCGGATTCTCTTGTAATGAGTTATACGCAGATTTCAAGGAAAAAGTTCCATTAGAAGAGTTCATGTCACGCAACCTGGTCACCTTCCTTCCAATTCGAAGGTAGAGACATGGCCACTATCTTCTAAACCGCCATTTCTGAAAGCAAGCTCTTCAGTTTGTCCACGTCCCAGTCCCCTGAAATGGTGAGAAAATTCGTAAGTAAAATTTCTGAATTAGAGACATCATTTACCTGAGGGTGGAGCTTATTTAGACTTTCTATATTTGGCACCCAGTTGTGTTTCCAAAATCTTATTTGAGATCCATATCCTATACGCTAAACTGAATTGGTCTGGACATCCTTCCAAGAAGAGCAAATACCCTTCTATAAATTGGTTTCATTTTTCTTCCTCCTGATGAGAGGAATAGTATCATTGCTACATTTTTACTTTGTCCTCAAGACTTTCAACCAGAGGGAGTCTCTTTTCTCGATCAGACCCCAATTGACTTTCATCATGAAGGCTCGGTTTAGATCTTTGGCATGTCTAACGCCAAGACCACCAGCCGGCTTTGGTTTAGTAACTGTCTGCCATTTTAAGAGATGAATTTTTCTGAATTATTCTACTTCTCCCCAAATAAAGCTCCTGCAATTATGATCAATAAAATTATAAGTAGCAGTAGGTAATAGAGCAGTTTGCATAGTATAAAAAGGCATAGCAAAGAAGATAGATCTCACCAAAGTAGTTCTCCATGCTAGGGAGAGGGAGAAGGTTTTCCAGTTATTAAGTCTTATCTTGATCTTAGCTTCGATCTCCTTGTACGTGTCCTTTGTCACTCTAGAGTGAATGATTGGAACACCCAAGTATTTACCCAGGTCGTCAGTTCTAGAAAAGTTTAAGCAATTGCTAATATTATGTCTCACTTGGTGTCCCACATTCTTAAAGAAAAAAAATCCTAGTTTTTTTACTGCTGATTTTCTGACCGGAACTCATGCAAAACTCTTCTAAAATTCTCTTGATAATGTCTACCTGCTCCATATTTGCTTCCACAAAAAGTATTAGGTCATCCGCAAAACAAAGATGGGAAAGCTCGGGAGCCTCCCGATTTAGCTGTATAGGCTTCTAAAATTCCATACTAACCGCAGTGCTAATAAGATGAGATAGTCTTTCCATATAGAGAACAAAGATGTAAGAAGATATCGGATCACCTTGACGGATACCTCTAGAAGGGCAGAACTCATTTAAGGCATCCCCATTCCATAGAACTCTCATTCTAGTAGTGGAAATACAGGTACAAATAAGCTCAGTGATACTAAGAGGAAGTCCAACATCCATGAGAGTTTCCCGAATGAAGCTCCACTTTAACCTGTCGTAAGCTTTCTCTAGATCAATTTTGATAGCCATCTAACTTTTTGGATCCTTTTTGTTCCTCATAGAGTGAATGATCTCTTGAGTAATGATGATATTATCTGAGCTCTGTCTCCCCGGCACAAAGCTACACTGTGTAGGACTGACAATCTTATCCATAATTTTTCTCAACCTGGTGGCCAGAGTTTTCTTGATCATCTTATAGGAAATATTGCATAAACTGACCGGACGCATTTGCTTCAGATTGATAATCAGTTCCATTTTTGGAATAGGCGTTATTAGAGTTTTGTTTATTTTTCCTACTTTCTTAGGAGTAACAAAGATTTCCTCAATAAGCTTGACCAGGTCCAGACCAATTTTATCCCATTAATTTTGATAGAAGACTGCTTGAATACCATGAATGCCATGAATACCTGGTGCTTTAAGACTCCTCATATTGAAAACCGACTCTTTAATTTTAGAGAAAGAAAATATGCTACCCATGGCATCCAAATTCTCTTGAGGAAGGGTCAGAAAGGAGTTCCTCAGGATAAAATCAGCAGCCGGGGTATCATCCGAATAAAGGTTAAAAAAGAACGTAGAGGTCATGTTCTCCAGAGCAATTTTATCGCTTACTCAGTTACCATCCATATCTTGAAGACTGAACACCTTATTTTTCCTTTTTCTAGCTAACGTAGTCCCATGAAAGTACTTAGTATTGTGATCTCCAAATTCAATCCACTTACATCTAGATTTCTGGAACCACATCACTTCAATTCTTCTTGAATAAGAATTTCTTCACATTCCCTCCAAAGAGAGGCTTGTAAGTCTTCAAGAAAACGATTATTCTGGGAGTTCATACTAGCTGTAATCCCATTTAATCGCCAAATAATTCTGCTCTTCTTTTTTAGAATATTACCGAAGACATTGAAATTATAGGACTTAACTGCTTTTTGAAAGTTTAAAATGCATTCAGACCAAGACCCCTCCAGATTTCAATTACTATTAACCATGTTGGAGAAGTCGGGGTGAGATAGCCAAGCAGCCATAAATTTGAACGACCATCATTAACATTATTAGGGGGAGAAAAGTGAAGACACAGGGGGAGTGATCGGATTTAAAGTTGGGTATATGTTTAACATAAGCGTTTGGAAACTGGATTTGCCAATCCAGGTTACAAAGCCCCGGTCTAACTGTTCATACAAACTTCCCTTTTTCAGGTGAAGGGCCTACCAGAGAAACCCAAATCAAGTAGCTTAGTCTTAGAGATACAGGATTGAAAATCCTCACAAGCATATCTATTTTGATTAGAGCCATCTCTTCATTCATGATCATGAAGAATAACATTAAAATCTCCAATCAGACACTAAAAAAGATTATTTTCACGATTGAGATCACAATATTATTTGAAAAGTTTCTGCGATTAACTCTTTGGGGGCTACCATAAATAACAGAAAGTAGTCACGGTTCAAAATTTTTATAATTTACTTTCATGTTAACCATATGGTAATTATGGCTAAGCACATCCACTCTCTAAATACTAGTATCTCATAGGCACCAAATATTTCTGGACTCTCCTTTAATCTCTTCAATAAAATAGCCATCATGCCCAAACTTTTCCCATACTAATTTACCACGAGAACCACTTATATGAGTTTAGTAAGAATTAAAAAATTAATTTTATACTACTTTCACAAGTTTCCGATAAAATTAGAAAAGGTTTTTCTTTCTATTCCTGCAATTTCAGACTAAGAGATTCATAAAAGCAGCAACAAAGAAAATAAGGTCACAAGACATATATTTCTCTCATCAATGCATTATTTGGATTGGACATATATATTGAATGATAAATTGGTTTTTCCGATGCTTCATTAATCAGCTTATTTACCTTATTAATTAGTTATTACCTTGAATTCTACCAACAAATTACTATTACTATTTTATGTCTAAATCTAACTTGTGATGTTTCAATATACTACTTCAAATATAAGTGCCTTCCTCTTCAAAAAAATAAATAAAATAAAATAAAAATAACTAACTAATTAGTTCACTAACTAAAGTTATATTAGGTGCCTTCAACATACCTATCCTGAATACTATATAGATTGAGTTAAATCTCAAAATAGTCCCTAAACTTGCACTTGAATTTTAAAGTGATTTCTGAAATTAATAATTACTCATATTCGTCCCCAAAATTATTTTCTGAAACTCATAATAATCCCTAAAATAATTTCTGTCTATCCTTATCATGGAAATGACTAAAACGACATCGTTTTATATTTATTAAGAAAAAGAAAACCCCTAAGCCTCCCCTTCCCGGCGGCTGCCCCTTCTCTTTCCTCTTCCCCTTTCCTTTTCTGGCCTCCATTACAGTGTCGTTCCGTGCCGCACGCTCCCTCTTCTCTAACCTAGTCTCTTGCACTCTTGTTTTCTCTCTATTTCTCTGCCTCTCTCTCTTCTCTTGTCTCCTCTCAATCTCTCTCTGCCTTCTTTATGCCAAAATTAGTTCTTCCATTGTCTTATTTTATTTTTTTTCATACACAACCAACCATCAATCTTCATAGATGGATTAACTAAGTATTCTTATTACTCATCAATTTTCAGTCAATCAAAGCTAAAAATAAAAAGAAATTTGTTTCCTGGTCTTAAGGGTATTGAGCAGATGATATAAATATTTGGTATATACCTGGCTGCTAAGATTAATATATGCAACGGCTTGTTGGGCTACTTATTGTTTGGTGAAGCCCATTATAAAATATATAATATAAGCACCGGCTATTAGCCAAAAAACGACCCAAAATAAAAAAGAGCATGAATTCATAATAGAGCATGAGTCTGACCCAAAATAAAAAAGAAGAAAATAGAGGATAAGGAAAATAAAAGCCGAAGACCAAAAAAAAAAAAAGGAAAATAAAAGCCAGACCAAAACACAAAAATGAAAGTAAAAGCAGTGCTAATCCTAACCAAGAGAAAAAAAAAGAAAGCAATGATATTAGCCCTAAAATGGTGTCTATGAATAAAAAATGGTATAAGGACCTTTTTTTCCTTAATAATAAAATAGAACAAAATGAAACTAAATTGGATTGGTTGAGTAATTAGTTCTCTTATCCGCTTAAGCAAGTGTGAGGAGTTCAAATCCTGCATTGTGTATGTAGAAATCAATTGACGACAAACCCTTAAATACAACTTCGATCGCCAACGAATTAGTCGTTGCTAACCATCGCTCAGGGTGGATGACTATCTTCAAATGAAGCAAAAAATGTTTCTATTTTTTGAGTTGTCTGTTTATAATGAGTAATTCAAATTTGATTAAACAGATTAATAATGTGCGTTCTTAATAGATTAGTAGAAGTTTTAATGTCAATAAGTCAATCTAAAATCTTTAATTAGGATAATTTCATAAATATTTTAAATAACTTTATCAAATGAAACTCTCATAAGTCGTAAAGTGCTCATCAAACACTTTGCCAATATTATTTTTGTACATTTTTATTTTTGGGGTATTATTTGTACATTTAACTGTGTATGTAAAGACTGAAGACTTTTCAATTCAAATGGTATGTACTATGTTCAGTCTGAATAGGGATCATACAATACCTCGACATGGCAATTATGTTATGTCTCAGACATAAATTGGTGAAATAATTGTGAACGAGTGCGGGTGAAAGAAGACAATGATATATAGCTAGGACACATATTTATTATAAGTCCTATGCTCCTATTTTTTTGGTTCAATGTGTCAGAAGAAGTTCAAATGTGAGTCTTTTAATATGATGTTAACTAAGATTGTATTTGGAGGAATTTAACATAACAACTTGCTTGTGCCGCAATTAATTTGAGAATTTAATTTTGATACATTGTTAGTATATACTATTTTTAATTACGTAATGTTATATCAGTAAAAAAAATTATCTTTTACGTTGACTGCTTAAATGATCATAAAAACGAATGTAATTGTATGACTGTGCAAAACGTTTTATACTATCAGTGCATTAAAATTAAGGGAGATGCTCCCATAAAGACGCAGAAAACGTCTTTTTTTTAAAGATACCATTTAATAATTAAAATTTAACACATATAATCACTTAAATTATGTTATTTTTGTCAAAATTAGGTCAGACAAATTAATTTAACCGAAAAATAGTGAATCAAATTTTGAATCCATCTAAATTAATATTATTTTTTATAAAAAATGACTACAATACCTATATTATATAAAATGACTAAAATACTCTTATTATATGTATTAATTTTGAGAATGTTAAATTCTAACTCTTTTCTTCTCTATCGTTATAGGGTTAGAATTTAAAATTTTCAATATATATATATATATATATATATATATATATATATATATATATATATATATATATATAATAGGGATATTTTAGTTGTGTTTTTATAATAGGGATATTGTAGTAATTTTTTATAAAAAATATTAATTTATATCGGTTCAAAATTTAATTTATTAATTTTTTTTGCTAAACTGATTTATCCGATTTAATTTTAATAAAAATAATATAATTTAATTGATTATATGTGTTAAATTTTAATTTTTAAAAAATATCTTTAAAAAAAAGACGTTTTTGACATCTTTGTTTAAGTGGCTCTTAATTTTAGAATAACAATTAATTAAGGAGTACATAAAAATACAATATTATTTTTCAACCAACAAATTACATTTTGTCCCTTAATGCTTAACAAATGATTAGTTTTTGTCCCATCAATTTTAATGATTTGTCAATGGTGAATGAAGGCAAGCAGATGAAGCGAGTGAATTGGTGATTTTGAAAAGATGCTAACATTGAATGTCAGCATTAAATTTTCAACTGACATTCAAAGTTTCAAACATAATAATTAAGACTTGGACGGTGTATATTACAGCAGAGCTTCTAATCCACTAGTGGGGTATTCTGGATAATGTTATGAGCTATGACACCAATTTTAGGACATTATATATAAATGACCTTAGCTAAGGTTTTTTTTTCCGAGTATTATCCATTATTCCAAGGTCGATGAAATTTGGGAACTTGTTAAATCATGTAGCAATAAGTTCATGTTGAAAAAGGTATCTACAAGGAGAATTCAATGCTTTTAAGATCAGAAAGATTCGTGTGTGGGGATGGTAAAAATATTCACACTCGCGAATATCTGCGAAAATTATTTGTGACCAAAATGTTAATGGGAATTCTCCAAATTTTGATGGAAATATAGAGACCCGCTTCCGTCCATATATATAAGTTGAGAAAAATTCAGCTGCAGTCGATTTTACATGAAGTTGATAGTTGAGAGTTATTAGATAAAAATTTAGTCAAATCAGTCAAATTATCTAACAACTCTCAGTTATTAACTTCACGTGAAATCGTCTGCACTTAAGTTTTCACCATTAAATTTGTATTTAAATTAAGTTTGATTTGATATATTTAATTGAATTGTATTAGATTTTATTATAGTTGTGTTAATTTTATTTTAAAAAAATTTAAAACTTAATATACATAGATAAATAGAATATTTCTCTCAAAATTAAAGATATCCACACTTAAGGAATAAATATTTAAATCTCTAAACTTGAACTTCTTTTTATTTTTAAAATATTCTCTTAATTCAAATATTTTTGTCTTGACAACGATCTAATTATAAAATTTAAAATAATATAAGGACTAAATTAAAAGCTTTTAAACTATAAAAACTTAATTATAAATTTGACAAAATTATAAAGACTGATAGAATAATTTAACCAAAAAAAATATTTCAAATGTAAAAGGGTTGGGTTCTTAATTTAAAAAAAAAAAGAAATAATAAAAATATTTTATGTACACTAAAATTTAAATTATATATTTATATATATTAATTCATATTTTTTAACTAAATAATCAATCACCAAAAAAAATTAAAATCTATTATAATAGAATAATCAAATTCAATAGACAAATAATCATATACTTTTTTATATTGAGATTTTTTGTAATGAATAATAATTAGGATTTTTTTAAATAAATAAAATAAATATTATAATTATTGATATGTGTACTTTTGTAGAGTGTTTATATTTTTCCATATTTAGCATTATATCGTTTACATAAGTATGGCCATATCTCGTTTACATTCTAAACGAGATAAGGCATGCACACCTCTCCACGTATGCACATTTATAAACGTGTTGTGATACGTGCTTATCTCGTTTACGCTGTAAACGATATAAGAGTGAACCCAGGTCGTTGACACGGTAAATGAGATATAATAAGACAACCATCAAGCATCTATAAAGGAGTAGCAAACCATTGGTACTCTTCACCAAATTATCAATTCTTCCTCCTCTTCCCTATTTTTTTCATAGAGCTTTGGAAAAAATGTCTAGTGGTAGTGCTTTTTTTGTTGTGATAGTTTATGGAAATGGATCCTCTCCAGTTTTTTTAACACTTGAGAGAATAAAGTATGATCTCTCACCTTTAATTCTACAAGTGGGACCAAAAATAAATAGGAGAGAGAGAGCAATGAAGGGTGAGATTAAACACTGGACACCATCCATTTTTTTTTTAACTGGAGATGATCCACTCCCATAGTTTATCCCAACTATCAGATGAAAAATAGTGACAGCGGGGTGATATTTGAGTGTGAGAGTTTGGCATTGTTCTGAAGTCGAAGAGCAAATTCGTTGTTGGAGCTGAAGAGTCTGATATTGACGCACGTCGGTGGTGCGGAGACAAAAGAGGTTGGTCGAGTTGAGTATAGGATGCTAGCACCGATGGGGAATGGGGTGTTTCGATTTCATGTGTTTTGACTCGATGGAGATGAGCATGCGCGCCTTATGTTTGATGCGGATGGAAAAATTATGGTGGAACAAGTGACGGAGCTTTCAGTGGAGGTTCGTAACATTGGTAGGGGCGGTAGTGGTACCTTGAACTTCGTATCGGATGACCCTCCTCTCGCACTACGTCCGTTGCACTGTGCGAGTCCAGTGCAGGACATGGACGTTGAGGGTGAGAAATCGGACGATGAGTACGTTGCCGATAGTGACGGAAGTGGTTCATCTGAGTATGATGACGAAGATGAATTCATACCAGAGACTCCCGTTGGGGAATCACATCGATACCTTTTGCTTGCTCCCAAACCAATTCCAGAGTTATCATTCGGCAAAGCGCAGAGTATCGAGTAGTTGGTCAGAGGGCTCAGCCTGAAAGTGTGGTGTGTGTGACGGATACTGTGGTGGAGGAGGCAACCACTGTAAGGTCGTCATCAATCGGCTGTAGTTAGTGGAAGGCGGTATGGCATACTGAAGCCCAGGCCGGTAACCTGGATCGTGGGAGGAGCCTGCACTAAGAGACATCTGAGGCACCCAGACCAATGTTGTAGCAGATGGGGTAGAGAAAGAGACCCCATATGCGGCACCATGCTCTCTCGCCATACAGAACTGCTCTGCAATCCGGAACATGGTCTGTTGGTTAGCGCTCCTAGGAGCTTCTCCACATATTCCTATGTCGGCCGCTGGTGCCAAGTCTGGAAGTCACGCAAGCACCCATCCACCAGCTCTCCGTCTGTGCGTAAGCCAATGTGGTACACAATATTCTGCAGGGTGATGGTGCACTCACCCCATGGCAGGTGAAAAGTGTGGATCTCCGAATGCCACCGCTCCATAAATGCATTGATCAGGAAGTTGTCAAAGACAAAATCCCTAAACTGCACTGTCACCAAACCCAGCTTCCCTCATGTAAGGGACGATGGCATTTGGGGGTGCAAGTGTGTGACTAACCCGCCTAAGCAATAAAAGGCGAGGCCTATGTTTTTAGATATAAAAAAAATTAAATACAAAACTTCAGACTAACTTCTCTACCACGTTCAAAGCAATTCTAAAAAATATAATATGCCACTTAGATAACCAGAAAAAAAAAAAACTTAAAATTCTTATTTACCAACTAACATACTTATCAAAAGTTCACTATGAATAAACTTAACTATTGCAAACAAAGTTATCAACAAGCCTTCCTTATGAATAAAAAGTTCACTGTGAATAAATTTAACTACTTATAAATGTCTTAATCCCTATTTGCCAACTAACAAATTCTGTGTTATCTAAATATCATTCAGTCTATTCCGTCTATTCATTACTTAAATCGCAATAAATTATTAATTCGAACTATAAAAGATAATATTAGCCTCAAAGTCGATGGCTCCCGCAATGTGTCACTGCGCATTCAGCCAATTGATGTTAGGGTTGCGTGCCATAACATCTCGAGACTCAAAAAGATCAATAACTTGGCCTAAGGATAAAGAGAATGTGAGAAATGTGGATGAGGAGTGGGATAAGGAGGTCTATCAACGAGTTATATTTATAGGCCACAATTTTTTTTATGTATGGTTATATCTCGTTTACACTGTAAACGAGATAAGACACGTATCACAACGCGTTCATAAACGTTATACGTGGAGAGATGTGCATGCCTTAACTGTAAACGAGATATAACCATACTTATCTCGTTTACACTGTAAACAAGATAAGGCTAAATGTGAAAAAATATAAATACTCTACAAAATACACATATCAATAATGATAATATTTAATTTATTTATTTAAAAAAAATCCATAATAATTAACATTCTTTTGAACCTCACTCTTTAGAATTATTTTATAAAAAATAGTTATTAGAGTATTTTACATTTTTACTAAACATCATATTTTTAAATTGCCACTAATTAAATCTCTAGTCAAATCTTACCTTATCAATAATAATTAGATCATGATTGAATAAAATAAAATAAATAGTGTAACGTTTCCTTGAATTACATGCTCCAATACTCCTAAATAAGATTAATGAAACTTTTTTTTTCTTCTTCTTCTTCTTCTTATTATTTTGTCCTTTGAAAGATACTTTGATTCAAAGATTATTTAGTATGAATAATGAGTGCCACAACTTTTATTCAGACATTGCTGTCTCTTTTCTATCCTCCAATAATGCACATTTCTATTCACTATGCCACTTGTCACCACCCTCCCTGAATTTTTTGATACCATTCACCATGCTCATACAGAATTAGATATATTATACACACACACACACTCACATTTATTTAACACATAGTTCTAACTTCTACAATTAACCAATCAGAAAAGCCTTGTTTGCAAAATTATGCACACCCCATGTTTGTAAATAGTCCTCATCAACAGAACTGGTCCCATATTTAGAGTATTATATTCCATTCTATCATAACATGCCACAAATGCAGAGCCGTGTTTTTTCTAGCTGTTTGAACGTTGACAAGAACAAGAACAAGCACCACTTCAACTTGGGGCCTTGTATTTTCATCTCTTCTCCTTTCTTCTTATTGGTGATGTCACATTCATTATTTCTTGCTGTTAACCTCACTTTCTTCTTGTTCCCATAAAGCAAATGCAACAACACATTCTTCAGAGAGAAGAATGAAGCTTCAGTTTCTATAGTATCCTCTAGTCAACCAGCTATAAAATATAAAAATAAAAAAAAAAGTGTTTTTTTGCCTTATATATCAGGTGGGGTTCTTCTTTTTCTGCTTATAGTTGTAGGAAGAAAAAGAAATACAGTTCTTATAGTTACTTTTTTGCTTGCCTGAAAATGGGTCTATTCTTTTCATGTCTATCATTAATCCAAGTAATACAGTTCTTTGTTTCTCTGTTTATGAGTGTTGTAGTTATGCTAAAGCTTTTTTGTTAAGTTGAGTTGACAGGTTTTGTTACCAAATTTATTAAGTGTTGGTGATTATTCTTTCACAATTCTTGTATGTGTTTCATCATATTTGTTTATTATTCTTTCTCTGAGCCTTGTTTGTTTCCTGGTAATGTGCATGTACCTTTCAACTGTAATAGCAAAGCCAAATTGATTTCCATTTTTAGAACTCAAGAGAATTTTAACTAACTTTCTGTGCTTTATTTATTCAAAGAAATCAGAATGGCCAAAAAACAAAAAACAAGCAACTATTTCCATAGATGTCCCAACAAGGCTTTATTTTATTATTATTTTCTTCTTTCCTTTTATATAAATTCATGCATCTTTACATGCTTATGTTGATAACTCAATAATTTGATGCTGGACTAACACAAAAGTACATGCATAGATTATTTTATTCTGCTTATTGTAAAAGTTTATTCCAATAGTCTGTCTAAAACCTCTTCTCTTTCTTTTGTTCAGACAGATATAACTGATTTGGTTGGTTAGCCATGATGAACAACAACAGCACTATTCCTGGTTGGAACTTTGAGAGTGATGCCTGTGTCATCAATCAAAAGAGTCCAATAGGGTGTGTGTTATGTCATCTATATCTCTCTCTCTATATATAGCTTCACTATGATTTATATCAAGTGTACTCATTTTAACTAAACACTGTTCAAACTCATCAATCATTCACTTTTGAATTCAATTTCAAATGAATATGACAGATATTTTTCTAACCATATATCTATGTGATCAATTATACAGGCTGGACCAAGATCTTGTAGAGCTTCTATGGAAAAATGGGCAAGTAGTATTGAGCAGCCAAACACAAAGGAAACCAGTTCAGAAAAGTGATGCATCATCAACATTAAGGAATGGTGTTCATTGTGGAAACTCAAGTAGTAATTTGAGTCAACAAGAAGATGAGACAGCTTCATGGATTCAATACCAAGTTGAGGATCATCCAATGGGACAAGAACTTTGCTCATCAAATCTTTTATCTCAATTGACACCTTGTGAAGTTGAGGCTTACAAGCCAATCAAGCAATTGGAAGAACCAAAGTTTGCAAAATTTGCTACCCCAAATGCAAATTTAAGTCCACAACAACAAAACAACAATATAAAACCAATAAATCCTATGCCCGCTCCAAGATTCCAGGTTGCTCCTGATTCATCTAATCAGAAAACCAATGACTTTGTTGGTGGATCATCATCATCACAAAAGGTTCCAAAGTTTTCTCATCATTTTTCAGCACCCGCACAACAAAAGTTTAGGGAGAAAGTTAATGGTAACAATAATGTGCTACAAAGTGAGGGTAGGGAGTGTTCAGTTATGACAGTTGGATCAAGTCACTGTGGCAGCAACAACATCATCCCTCAGGAACAAGATACTACTTTCTCTGAAGCAGTTAAAGATTGTGTTCAGAGAAGTGTTCCTAATTGGAGTAACAATAAGGGGAAATCTTCAGAGATGATTGAGGCAACTGTGACTTCATCTTCTGGTGGCTCAGGTAGTAGTCTTGGAAAAACTACTTGTTCTTTATCAACAGGAAATCATCTTAGCCTAAAGAGGAAAATCACAGATGCAGATGAATCAGAAGAACAAAGTGAGGTGAATTCCTCTCTCTCTTTCCAATTTCTTTTACCCTATCAATTTTTTACACTACAGAAAAAATACAAAATTACCGTCAGATTTATTGTCAGATCATATCCAACAAAAAAAGTTTTGACAGAAATACATTATAATCAGATTTATAAGTTCTGATGGAAAAATTATGAAATTAGCATCCAATTTTTCCAACTTTAAATTCGACGGTAAAACATGAAAAATTTTAAAATTTTAAATATGCATAATTACCATCGGATAATCCGACGCAGATTCTGATGGTAAGTCACTAAATCTAACTCAAATTTAAAAACCAATTCACGTTATATTTTGCGTCGGATTTTGTTACCGTTAGAAATTTCTACAAAAAAATTCAACTATAATACTAACGGATAAAATTCGACGATAAATTCGACAACTATTACATTTTTCTGATAATGTGAGTTATGTCTATTGTATGCATTAGGCCACAGAGCCTAAATCAGGTGTTGGAAACAAAACATCTCAGAGATCAGGATCTTCTAGAAGAAACCGTGCAGCAGAAGTGCATAACCTATCTGAAAGGGTAAGGGGAATCATGATAATTTTTCTGCTAAAATTGAAACACTTTTTTCTTTTCATCCTTTTTTCTTTTAACAGTAACTATTGTTTTTACTAATGCAGAGAAGAAGAGACAGGATCAATGAGAAAATGAGAACACTCCAACAACTCATACCAAACAGTAATAAGGTTCACTATCATATACAATGCACGCTGACTTGTAACTTTCTTCATTTTAATTAAGTCTTTGTTTATGTAGATGCATGCATTTAATCATATATTGTCACTATCAAGCTATAGAGTCAGATCTAGACACTACTATTGTCTGCCATGGTTTAAAAACTTGATAACTAAGCTAACAAGTTATAAGTAGTAACAAATTGTTTATAACCAGAAAATTTTGTTCAAGGAGGCAAATTTTATAATACACATATATATATAATTGAGTAATGGAGTGTCTTAGTACTTAATATTTTGGTTAAGTCTTAATTTTATCTCTAATATTTAAAACATTTTATTTTTATCCTAAACGTTATATTTTATTCTATTTTAGTCCTCTAATCAAAATTAATTTTTTTTTTCTAAAAATATCCTTTCTTTCGTTATCATTTTTTTCTAGTAGCAACAAAAATCATAAATATAGTAGTTATAGTGATTTAAAAATAAAATAACATAATAATAAAAAAAGAAGAAGATAACAATAGAGGGGGGAAAATATTTTTGAAAGAAAAAGTTTTTAGTTTTGGCTAGAAGGCTACAATACAACGAAATAAAATGTTTAAATAAAAATAGGTTATTTCAAACGTAAAAAACGAAAGTAAGACTTAACCTAAATATTAAAGATTAAAACAGGACTTTATTCTATGTAATTTTAATAGAATATGTACAAAGATAAAGCTTATGCTTTTTGTTGTTGATGTTTTCCAAATTCTTTAAATTTGTTTTAATTTTGATATCTAATTTAATTCAATTTTGTGATAATATTTGAAAGAGAAATTTTTTAGGGTCAGCAACTTTTAATATTTTTTGTTATCATTTGACCAGCATGAATACTAAATTATTTTTAACAAATAAATTTTATTAATTTATATATGTACACTCTGAAAAATATAGGTGTAAATTATATTAATTTATGTGTGCAAAACTGATAAATATAGATATAAATTATATGTTTCTTGTATGCAAAACGTTTGTAAATATATGTACAAATTATTACTGACCATGTGCTAATCAAAATAATAATATTTGTTGATCATATAGCATTATTCGATTTTCAATAAGTTTCAAATCTTCTTCTACTTCTACTGTTGTTTTTTTGTGGTCACCGATTAGTCAAAATATTTTTAATCAAATTTATCTTTAACCATGGATTTTCCAACCTTAAATCCAAACTCTTTACAACCACAAATAAAATGTGAGTTGTAATGTGAACAGCTATGCAAAAGTGAGTTGAACAGTAAGTTGTGAGTCAACTTTTATTTTTTTCTTTCCCTTTTTCTTTTTTCAATCTTTTATGGCAAATAACAAAGTGGTGTTTTATTTATGTGTTTGCAGACAGACAAAGCATCAATGCTAGAAGAGGCAATTGAATACTTGAAGTCACTTCAGTTACAGCTTCAGGTACAAGTGCCACACAAATCATAAATGAATTTAATTTGTGTCAAATTTCACTTCAAAATTTTTTTTTATATAAACTTCTTATATTTAACTAAAAAATAACATAAACAGTAAACAACTATTTTAGACTACAAAATACATAAACTAACTAGACATCCATCAAATATTGGGCTAGTTCTAATTATCCAACGAACTTACAGATTTAAAAAATTTTGTTGAACTAACCGAATTTTTTAATGAATATAGTGTTAGTTTATCTCTTTTTTAATTAAAAGATGAATGCTAACGTATTTTGAAAAAAAATAATAAAGAGTGCACTACCTAAAAATTGATTTGCTATTAAAAATAATGAATAAAAGATCTTAATTTTTAATCCTAAATCTGAATTATTGATATAAAATATAATAAATAAATAATTAAATTTTATTTATGAGAAATGTTAGAAAATCATTGAATAGATTATTTTTTTACTATTACTTTTAGCCATTAACTCAATTTTTTTTGTTTAGTAATTCAACAACATATTTAACCTACACTTTTAAACATTAATAATTAATTAATAATAAAAAATAATAAATTTTGATGACCCTCTAGTATTTTTCTTTATTTATTTAACAAAGAGTACAAGATTCTTTACTTAGTATAAAAATGAGCCTTAATTAAAATTGTTAACACTAAAATATTTTTAAATTGTAATTATTAGAGATATAGCTATTCATATTGCATCTTTTTATCCGTTTAAACTTTTGAAAAAAATGGTATCATAATTTGATATTAGAGCTCTATATCCAAAAGAGACTCTTGTTTGAGGAAACATATTAAAAATAAAACCATTTATATTGTCTCCTACTGTGAGTTTAAGTTTTTTGGAGAAATAGCATCGTGATAATAATTTACTCTCATATAAAAATTTGAAAGAATTTTAAGCATTTCAAAAACAATGATCTTTTAATAATTTTAGCCGTTGATCTCAATATATATATATATATTAAAATTAACTATTTAAATTATTAAAACACCGATACTTATGAAGTAGGAATTCAAGTGCAGTTAACTTCATGTGAAGTTGATAAGTGAGAGTTGTTAGATGACAATTTAGTTAAATCTATCAAATTATTTAACAATTCTCAGCTATCAACTTCACATGAAATTAACTACACGGAGTTTCTACCTACTCATGATATATTTGAAAATTTCCCTGAAAACTTAAGAAATCTTTATGATTGGTGGTGTTAGGTAATGTGGATGGGAGCAGGGATGACACCAGTGATGTTTCCTGGGATTCAGCATTACATGTCACAAATGAGTGCAATGGGAATGGCTGCAGCATCACAACCTTCTCTTTCTTCTATGCAAAATCCAATGCAAATACCAAGAATGCCCCTTGACCAATCCAACATGCCTTCTACTGTGTCTGTGCCTCATCATCAAACACCTTCAAACCAGGCTTTGATGTGCCAAAATCCAGTTTTGGGTGCATTTAATTACCAAAATCATCAGATGCAAAATCCATGCCTTGCAGACCAATATGCACGTTACATGGCCTATCATCATCTCATGCAAACTGCATCTCAGGTCAACTAATAATAATTAATTTTAGTCTTAACATTTCAAACCACTTTTTTTATTCCCAAAAAAAAATTCATTTTAATAAGATATGTTTTGACTTGGCATATCAATTAAAAAATAATATAAATGTAATAATACGAAATATAATAACTCAAAGTTATTTAATTTAGTTTAATATTCATAATTTATTAAAAAATATAAAATAAAATAATCTTTAATTGATTTGAGCTAACTTTCTATGTTTTTTTACACGTCATTATATAAATAAGAAAAACTTTCAAGTGTACTAGTATATTAGTGTTTCAGTCATTTTTAACCGTTGATTTTAATTATAAAAATTATATAACTAAAATCAACGGTTAAAATTCACTGAAACATCGGTGTACCGGTATATTTAAAAGCTTTCGTATAAATAAAAAGTCATGTTACTATTGATGGACAAAGGCATTATGGCTTCATGATAAGTTTCATGGGATAGGTTTAGGGTTAAGTTTGACATTAGAGAAAGTATGATAGTTACTATGTTAGTGTTTTGTGTTGCAGCCAATCAATGTATTTGGACATGGTTCCCAGGCTGTTCAGCAGAGTCAAACAATGATGCCACCCAGCAATAACAATGGGACCATGAATGTTGCACCTAATTTTGAAGATGCTATCACTGCCAAAATGGGTAAGCACCCACCTATATATATATAATCTCCAAATAAATTCTTTAATTTCTTTTAGGGTTGCCAAAAAAAAATAAAAAAATACCATGCAATGTTTGTAAGTATAAAATATTTATACACATTAAATCAAGTAGTACATATATATTTAGTAAGCAGGTTCGAGTCTCCTATCTTTAATAAAAAAAAAATCTAGTCTTACTTTAAAACTATATGAGTGTGTTTGGAAACTTTAGTGAGTAAGATAGAATTGAATTGAATTTTGAAAAGGATTTATTTGAAACTAATTTTTAAATTTGGAACAAAAAGAATTGAAAGAAAAAGAAATGGTTAAAGTATATGTAATATTACTATATTACCCTCAATAAAAAAGAAAAAAAAAAGAAGAAGAGAAATAGATATATTTAAAAAACCAAATTATATTAAGATTAATTTTAGATATTTTAATTTTAAATACAAATTCAATTCTCAAAAAATTTCTAATTCTATATATGCTTTTGTGCCATGATTTTAACATTTCATGATATCTATCTTTCTACTTTGCAGGTACTTCCACCTTTCAACAACTCAACAATAACTAATAAACTTAATAATAATTCTTGGAGGGTTTTGTATGGTGCAGTGTAGTATAGTAGTCAATTCCAAAAGCACCAAGATACACTCCAATGAATATTATGTGGTTTAGAGATAAATATGTAATTCACCATATTAGATTTAATATTTTGAGAAATTGTATTAATTATTATTAGAGGTTGTGGGCTAGGTTATTCTCATGCTTCTAACTACGACACATCAAAGCTGAAGTATATATATATAGCGCACTTTGTAGATATGAGAAAGATATTGTCCTGATTTTTCATATAAAGAACAATAAACTAACACCATATAATATATACAAGATTCTACTCCTTATATTACCACCAAAACAAATATATATATGTTCTTGGATTTATTTTTTTAATATTTCTATCGATTAAATTCGACCTGAAAATGTTGGGCCGTAACAAAAAAAATTTTTGTGATGAAATTTTTTTGTTTTTAGACGTGAAATATGAATCCGGAATATATATTTTGTTAAAACATTCTTAATATCATGCTTTTTTATTTTTTATTTTTTTACAACCAAATTAAATCAAGTTGTGCGAAAAGGGAAACATATAAACAAAGAATGAAAACGTAGAATAATTGAGAGGGCAAGGCAGGAATGCATGGATGTAAGATTATTTTATAAATGCCATACAAATTGGTTGAATGTGGATTAAGTCTATTTTCTATCTCTTTCGTGAATTTATATCTTGACAAAGATTGATAGCAACTATCACAATTCACAAAGTATATTATATATATATATATATATATATATATATATATATATATATATATATATATTCTCGAATTGATAAGATGAATAATTTTGTTAAAATTGGGGAATTATTTAATTTTTTTAAGTCAATAATAATAAAGGAGGGGACTAAAAGGAAAGAGAAAGAGAGAAAGATAAAAGACTTGTTTAAACGCTATTTTTTTTTAAGAAAAAAAGATTTTTTTAATGATATTTTTTAAATGATTTTTTATAAAAGTAAAAGTAATTTTATATTTTGGATATTTTATGTAAAAAAGATCAAATTATTTATCAATTATGTTTGAGTAAAGTAAGATAAAAGTATTTTTTTGTTCATTTATTATGTAAAAATATTTTTTTAAGAAAAAAAAGATGTTTTGAAAAAGATATAAATTGTAGTTTTTAAAAAAGATTTTTTTATGTTAGAAATTTGTCAAACACACTAAAAAAAAATTTTTATTAAATTTTTTTTTATCGATTTAATGGTGTACAAATAAACAAAAAGTTAACTAAATATTGGGATAAAAAAATTATTGTTAATATTTATTCCAATATTATTTTATATTATCAACAATAAAATCTTCAGAAAGTATTAATACATTACCATAAGTAATCAGTTTTTTATCGCGCCTATTTATTTTTTTCCATCTTCCTAATAACAATTATATTAGTTGATTGTGTAGAATTATTTTAAAATTCAGTGTTTATATGTACTCTTTGGTAAAATTAAATATATATTCTTTTTTAACAGATAATATACAAACAATTGATTTGTTTAAAATTATGAATTATTTATACAACTATATTGCTAATAGATCTATTTTAGAGTATGTATTTTCAAAATGATCACAAATATACCTATTTCTAATAAGTATAAAAGTATGTGTTTTATCTATAATTTAAAAATATATCATAATTAATTTGTTTCCATTTTAATTTTAATTGTAATGTTTCAATATATTTAATTATACTATTAGACGATAATGACGTAATAATTTTCAATGACATAGATTAAAATTATTACGTTATCATCTTCATTAACAATGTTAACTTCCAAAAATACAAGTAAAATATAATATATTAAAAATTTAAGAAGCAAAATATTCAGGTAAATTAAAATTTTTTTGAAAAATTTTTTAAAATAAAAATATATTTTATATTTGCAATAATTGTGCTAGTAATTAATTAATTATGTAAGAATTGGTTATTTACTACTATTTATGATTTTTTTTTTTTTTTGAGATTTGGTGTTTTGAACTTTTGATAGACGAACTTAAAAGTCATTTTTTGTGGTCTCATCAAATCAATCTCTAAAATTTTCTTAACACCGATCCAAACAGTTCTAAAATGTGAGTGACCGAAAATAATGCGGCACTAACTATCAATTAATCATTGTTTTTCTTTCTCTGCAATTATTATTTAATTGTTAAATCAATTACAATCTATGATTTCTAAAATCAATATTACTCATACAATAAATTATTAAAATATAAAACAATTCATAAGTAATTAATTTACATGTCAGCCAATGAGTAATAGCTCAAATGGTATAGTCTCCCCATACTCAATTAAGAGGTTACGGGTTCGAGTTTCATATTTTTGGTAAAAAAAAAAAATTAATTTACATGTCAAGGAATTATAGAGTTCAAATAAACAGTCTCTCTATATTAGATCGTGTATTCGAGTCTCACTTCTAATTTTAGAAAAAAAAATTAAGGGTAAAGTATATTTTTTGTCCCTGAAGTTTGACAAAAATTTCAAAAATACCCCTAAGTTTTATTTTGTTTCAATTTTGTCCTAAAAGTTTTCGATTTGCATAAAATATACCCCGAACGGCTAATTTTTCAAAAAATTTAAGATCAATTCAACAACAATTTTATAAGAACAACCCTCAACACAAGCAAATCAAGCATAGTTTTCATGCATTATTGTTAGATTGGTCTTAATTTTTTTGAAAATTTAGCCGTTAATGGTATATTTGATGCAAATCGAAAACTTCTAAGACAAAATTGAAACAAAATAAAACTTAAGGGTATTTTAAAAATTTTTGCTAAACTTCAGGGACAAAAAATATACTTTACCCAAAAATTAATTTACATACCATACCTACTTGCATTGCAGATTTGCAGTATCTCTGTGGATGATACTAAACTGCTAAAGTATATACATATATATTTGCTTATTTTTTTTTAATTAACAAATTTAAACATACATACATATATATATATATATATATATACTTAAATAAAATTTTCTAAGATCATATTTATTTAATGAATAATGAATAAATAATATATGAGATAGTATAGTATGGCATATAAAAAAATTACTAAATATACATAAAAACTTAACTATCCAATTAATTATTATATATTTATATACGAATATATATTATTCTATTTATTTTTAATGAGTATTTTATATTTATTTTAACATATATTTTATGTGAGGAATATATATACACTGATGACATATATCATAGGTTGCATGCTTGCTCTTTCTCTTCATAAATTGAGGCTTGTAGAGTAAATGGAATCTAAACATTATTGGACATCACTATTCACTAAGCTCTTAAAAAAAAATGAATAAATAAATAGATAAATAAATAAATAAAGGTGTCGGTGATTTTTTTTTTTTTTTATTGATGTTGAAAGGAGAAGAATTTAAGTAGTGGTTGTTGGTTGTTTTAGGACTATTGGTGACAATGACAATAATCACAACCCCAATATCTTGTTTTGCTAATCTTCTTCTTCTTTAGGTATTATTTAGATTTAGATATACATACATATGTATGTCGGAGTTTATAACCTTTTGTATGTATATAAAAAAGAAAATAATAATAATAATAATAATAATTAAGGGGCCAGCTTAGTTTCAAACCTAGACAACATGGAATGGGCAAAAGATTTTGATACATAATTATAACCTACAAGTTCACGGGTTGAATTAAATATTTAAATTTGTTCATCTGGATTTTGTTTTCTTTGGAGGTAGGGGTGGGGGGAATTTATTTATTTTAGTAAAGTATGTTTTTTATTTAATGTTTGTAATTTTATTTAAATATCTCTAATATTTAATTTGATTTAATTTTGATATAAAAAAAATAAAGACAAAATTAAATGAATAAAAAATATTAGAAATAAAATTTAATAAAATTAAATATTTAAAATATTTTAAAAGAAAATTACAAATAGTGTGAACAAAAAGTATATTTTAGAAGTAATACCTACATCAACTATTCAACCAAAAGAATAATTAAAATAAAAAAGAATAAAATTACCACAATGGGCTACTTAACTTTATTTAATTTCTTGATCCAAGCCCAGTGGGATGTTCCTTCACCTTTTTTTTTTTGGTATACTTCTTTTGGAACCTTGCATCTTAATCATTCAAAGTTTTGGAAATACCAAAAAAAAAAAAAAGCTTTGGAGCCTGTAAATGCTCAGCCCTGACCAAACAACATACCAACCCAAAATAATTAATAATAATAATAATAATAATAAAAGGTTAACAATTCATTGATATAAAAATCTTACAAACCAACCAAGTTTGATTAGTCTAGTGGTTAGCTCACTAGTCCGCTTAAGCAAATGTCAGGGGTTCGAATTCCGCCTTGTGCATGCAGCAATCCATTGGCCAGTGACAAACCCTTAAATGGAGCTCAGTACCGCGGCGGATTAGTCCTTGGCCTGCCGGGTTGGGGGATACCGTGAGAAACCAAAAAAATAACTTACAAACCAACCAATTTGGGTTAGTCGAGTGGTCAGTTTACTTGTGCGCTTAAATAAGTGTTGATGATTCAAATTCTACCTTATGCATGCAGTAATCCATTAGCCAGCGACATACAACAAATTAGTCATTGGCTAGCTTATCGGGTTGGAGAATACCATCGACAACCACCTAACTATATAATTAAGTAATACTAATATAATCATACCGTCACTATATAATAATTAAATTATTAAGTTATATCTATTTAAGGCCACCTTTTTATATATATATATATATATATATATATATATATATTTCATTTTATAAGATTGCCTGATTTTGTAAGAGTTGATGTTGTGCCAAAGTTAGTCACCTAACATATCGGTCAAAAGAGTGTAGCCTCCAAATAAAGTGCAAAGAAAATAGGGAAAAAAAAAACATTTGATATGATATCATTTTTACTATCCAATATCATATTTCAAATCTCATTTATCATCATAATTAATAGTTTAGTTAGATAAATAAAATTAATTACTATTTAGTTACTAACGTAAGCTTATGTAAGACTTGAGCAAGTTAGGGGGACAATGAAAATTAATTGGTAGAGGAAATAAAAATTGATATATAACATATATTCATAACAAATTTAAGTTCTATTTATAGTTAAAAATATACTTTTTATAGGAAATTTATAAATTTCTTTGTAAATACTTAATATTTATACTAATTTTGATGTGTGTGGTAAGTGAGACATCTAAAGAAAATAACAGTGTAATTACACACATTAGGACTAAACCTAAAAAAAAAAATCTATATGATTTATCCTAGAAACTTTTAGCTTTTTATTTCATATAAAAAGAAAAATCGTTTTCTAGCACGTTAAAAATACAAGAAGCATTCTATTATTGGTCACACACAAGTGGGTGCCACTAATTGTCCACCATGATTGTAATTTGTAAGAGCAAAGGGCAAGAAATCAGTGGCGAGAGTTGGAGGGTGGAAAGGGAAACAAGATAAACGAAGGGCATTTCGGTAATTTCATCTCTTTCAAACACAAGACATGTGGTGATAACCTCAATGTCCATACAAATTAGTTAAGATATCACATGTTAAGTTGGGATATTATTGTCAAAAAATGTGACCTTTATTAAAACTCAGAGGACAAAAATTAAGACGTGTTTGATGACGATGGATTCACCACCTTCTTGTGTTGTATGTACAATCATAGTAATAAGATAAAAACCCAGGTGCAATTAATTTGATGGGAAGTTGATAATTGAGAGCTGTTAAATAAAAATTTAGTGTAATTAATTTGGGTTGGTCGAGTGATCAACTCACTCGTCCGCTTAAGCAAGTGTCGGGGGTTAGAATTCCGCCTTGTGCATGTAGCAACCTATTGGCCAGTTGTAGACCCTTAAATGGAGCTCAGTTCTTGACCTCTCGGGTTAGGAGATACCATCGGAAACAAAAAAAAATGAAAATTTAATGAAATCATTTAAAGTATTTAACGATTCTCAACTATCAATTTTACATGAAGTTGACTATACTTAAGTTTTCATCTAGTAATAATAATTAATCAAATACTGATTTAATATTAATATTTTTTTATTACTAAACATGTGTTTTATTTGTTTTTTCAATTAAAATTAATTTAAATACATAATTAATTAGTAATAATTTATTTTTATATAAATTTCAAAAATATTTAATGTAAAAATAATTTTTTTATAAGTACTTTAGATAATAATGTAGTTTAAAATAATTATATCATATAATATTCGTTAAAAATTTATTGTCGATTAATAAATTACTATATATTTAAAAATAACTATTAAAAATTTGAATATTTTAACTATCAAATTATATTTGAAGGTTGAAGCTTTTGAGTTTTGAGTTCAGCAATGTTAATTCTTAATTGTGTCCAAATCAAAAGGAAAAAGCGAAACGACGATTGTAGTTGTCGTTAGTTGACGCAAGCTTTTCGTCATTATTTTAATTCGTTAATTTTCTCTGTCATACATTGCATTTCTTAATGTATTTTTCAAACTTTTCAAAAAGCGGAACATGAAAGAAAATAAAATAATAATTAAATTTCGACCTCAGATTAAGATATTATATTTATATTGTGATGTAAGAAAACGTGTGACTCAGAGTTTGAGAGTTTAGACAATAACCTCGCTATTTGTAGAAAATTTTTACTTTCTTTTACTGAATTCATTGTATAAGAAAAATCTTGTACGAAAAGAAATTGAAATGACAACCATGATTAGCTCATGCAATCCATTTTATGTATGGTTTTATTTATTAAATTATTAAAATCCATATCGTGCATGAACTGGCTAATATAAAAAGATATCTTGACCTTCAAAAGCATTGTGTTTCATATTACAAGTAAAATTTGTAAAATAATTGTATTTATTAAAAGTGTGGTTAATGGTTAAAATAGTTCAAAGAAATATTACAAATAAAATCAATTTGGCATTTGAAAAATTTGATAAATCAATGGATAAATTACATATATAAACCAAATGGAGGTAGATATTATACAATTTTACCAAAAAGAAAAACGTTACAAAAATCTACCAGAAGGACAATTTTATGTAAATCGAACGAGTCTCAATTGAATTACACAATCCAAGAGTAATTCGAATCAGTCAAATTTGAATTACAAGTGATAAACATAAATCGAATTGGACCAATTCGAATCACCTTGATTCGATTTATGCATGAAAGAACGTCTCTAGTAATTCGAAACAACCTCTTTCGATTTACACATATAGTTGTCCTTATATAATTTGAATTTGGCTGATTCGAATTACCAAGAACATGTAATTTGAACTAGGTAAATTCGATTAATTTAAGGCCCAACGTATATAAATATGATGTGAATATGAATTCCTCCCATGAAAGTGAAACACAATGGCTAGTGAGGAGAATTTTTTAGTGTTGGTTCACTATAGAGGATCGATTAAGAAAAAAATACGCTCTGGTATTAAGTTTACTGACAAGGATCCCTTCAGTGTTTTTCTAAAACCTACAACGAGCTTTGCTGAGTTCCTGAATTCTATAATCCAAAAACTGGGGTTGCAAGGCGTGAAACGGGTTGAGAAGTTATTCTATCGCATTCCGATTTTAGTTCTACGAGATGATGTGAAGTACGATTCGTTTGTCATAGGAGTAGCGAGGATTTGGAGGTTCTGTTCCATTGTCGTCGGTAGTTTTCCGAGGTCAGGACACCTGAGCAGTTGGCCAAGCTTGTAGAAGTGGTCTCTAGCTCAGGTGATTCGAATCGGAAACCCAAACTCCAACAACGGCAGCCTGTTCTAGTTCGAGGCCTGTTGATGTATCTTCATCCGTGCTTGTGATTGCACCTCAGGCAATGGTGGTTGCCTCCCCGTTCTTCGCAGCTGATCTTAACCGCAGTGGTGACGGCGAAGTTGGTATTATTGATACAGCGCCGGTTTCATTACAGTGTGGGCACCAGATGGTATAGACGATGTTTTGCCAGATGATGATGACGATCAGACATCATTGCCGATGATAGCGATGATGACATAGCAGCGAGTAATCCTGTTGGGGCTGGCAGAGCGCCAAAACGTCCAGCTTAAGAACTCAGCAGTATCCCCCCCCCCCCGCCCCACTTTTCAACATTGGACTTGGATGTCATGAGATAGGAAGGGGTTCTTGGCAAACCTATTGGATTTGGTGCCAGAGATACACAGGGTATCGGAGGGCTAATGGAGTTTCAAGTTGGTTAGCAATTTTAGGACAAAGAAGAGGATGTGTTAAGTGTGAAAACCTATAGCATCCAACGCGGGGTACAGTACAAAGTGGTGGAGTCTGATTATTGCAAGTACTTTGGGAAGTGTAAGGAATTTGGCAACGGGTGCACATGGTTGATTATGATCAGTCTCCGCCAGCGTAGAGGTATTTAGGAGGTAAAACGGTACAATGGACCACATACTTATCTGGCCACGTCGATCTCGAGCGATCACAAGAGTTTTGATTATCATGTGATATCGGCCTTCATACTACCAATGGTTAGAGCTGATGTAACCGTGTGTATCAAGGTACTACTGAATGCGGCAGAGGCATATTTCAGCTTTAGACTGACTTATAGGAGGGTTTGGTTAGCTAAGCAGAAGGCCGTGGCACAGATTTACGGAGATTGGGATGAGTCATACAATGAGTTACCGCGATGGGTCCTGGGTGTGCAGATGACGATGCCTGGTAGTGTTGCAGTGTTGAGGACGAGTCCTGTGTGAGTGGAAGGGCAAGTGGACCAGTTGCAAGCCTTTTTTCACCGGCTTTTTTGGACATTCCCATCATGTATTGAGGCATTCCGGCATTGCAAGCTGTTGGTCAGTATCGATGGGACCCACTTGTACGGAAAATACGGGGGTATGTTGCTCATTGCGATTCCCCAAGACAGAAACTCCAACATCCTGCCTATTGCATTTGCACTTATAGAGGGTGAGAATGCTGAGTCGTGGTCATTTTTCTATCCCACCTCCGCCAGCACGTGACTCCGTAGTCGGGTATTCTGGTGATATCAGATCAGCACAACAGTATCAAGGTGGCACTTGAGGTTCCCGGCCACAAATTTTGCCCTGACCTTTAAGGGCAAGGATGCACGGAGGCTTCTGGTGAATGCGGTATATGCCAAGACTGAGATGGAATTTGATTACTAGTTTGATATTCTACGAACTGAAGACCCTGCTATGTGTGACTGGGCTAACAGGATTGAATATGCGATGTGGACTCAACATCGGGATGAGGGTAGGAGATTCAGACATATGACGACAAATATCTCCGAGTGTGTGAATTTGATACTGAAGGGCGTGAGGAACCTTCCTGTTTGTTCACTGGTGAAGTCCACGTACGAGAGGTTGGTCGAGCTATTTGTTCGCAAGGGGAGAGAGGCAAAGGCCCAACTGGGAACTGGACAGCAGTTTAGTCAACATCTGGTGAAGGCTATAGAGGCTAATCTGAAGACATCAAGGTGTTTCATAGTGACTTTGTATGACAGAGATAATTCTGAGTTCACTGTTGCCGAGACCACGCCTACTGGGTCTTTCTCACTTGATAGTTACAGAGTGTCATTCAGGGCTCATACATGTGATTGCGGATAATTCCAGGCACTTCATTATCCATGCTGTCATGCCTTAGCTTGCTATGTGTATTCACGTCTCACTTGGCAGCTGTATGTGCATCAGGTGTATCGCCTTAGCTCGGTGTTCAACGTGTATCGAATGGGATTCACCTCTATGGCCCCTAAGGGTTTTTGGCCACCGTATGATGGACCTACAGTCATACCCGATCCATCCAAGAGGTGTGCAACTGAAGGGCATCCCATGACCACCAGGATTCGGACTACCATGGATGAGGCCGACCCGAACAGACCCAAGAGATGTGGACTGTGCAGATAGCCAGGTCACACACGTAAGACGTGTCCACAGGGCGGTGTCACCACGGGTACTTGAGTCGATGTCTAGTCATTAGTCAGCTTATTTGCATTAGATTCATATTTGCACGTAAGTATGTTAACATTTGCTAGTTTAGCGTGCATTCATTGAGTTTATGCATTGTACTGTTCGACGTGTTCTATTGTAGTGTTCGCTTTTTTTTTATTTCACAGTGACTATGTATTTGCAACTATTGTGTTATGTTATATGCTACAAGTTTTTTTTTTCCAGCATTCGTCTGATGTTAACTACTAAACTTATGTGATAGTATGTCTCATGGTCTCCATGATTGTGGCAACGATATAAACTCATAATGACATGAAGTCAAGTACGACTAGGAGTGTTAAAGCAACTAAACACGCACAGTCAAAGCAACTAAGTAACGCAAAGTCCAAATAACTAAGTAACGCAAATACAAATCGAAGTCAAAACAACTACGGTCCATAACTCATATACTACACCCAAATACTATTGCATCATCGGAACAGATGCGACATTGTGAAGTAATGTTAGGGGCGCCAGATCATCTGGCGTCTCTGGGCAAGCGGCACCTCGTCCTCCTCTCCGTCTCCGTCTGCATCATCCTCCTGTGCAGCCTGTCGGAGTGGTACCGACGGTCCTGCCTCAGAATGTGGGGGTGGCCTCGACGGTCCTGCAACATCCTGTGGGGCAACTGTGTATGCGGACGGAGGAGTATCACCCAAAGCAAAATGTTCCTAAATCGGGACTGACGGAGGCTCGTTCAGGTCCATATCTAGGTGTGACTGAGGACCGGTGGCATGTGATCTCTAACGTGCTATCTCATCCTCCTGCATAATGACGCTAATCTTGTCCAGGAAGTGTGACCCTCCAAAGTCTGGATCAAGACCCTTACTGGTCAACAGGTCCGATAGAAGCTGACCTGGAGTAACCCACGCTAAAACTATGTCAGTCTCTGCCATGGGATCCTCTACCACCGCTGTCATGCGCACCTCCTCCAAGTCCACTCCCCATCCCACCATCGCCTCCACCATGATACCCACCATCATCTCCACCGTCAGCCCCTTCATGATCCCCACCATCACCATCCTCGTCAACACTGTCATCGTCATCATGTCCATCTCTCCCCTATCTCCAGCTCTAACTTGACGACCACCCCTCCCAGCCTGTCCAGCACGACCCCTACCTCGTCCACCACCTTTACCCCTGCCCTCACCTCCCGCCATCGCATGCTCGAGCCACAGCCACTCACGCTGGCTCCTACATGTTTCAACACGTGCTCTCCGCTCAATTCGACGCCTATCTGGAACATCATCCACCCGATCCATGTCAGGAACTCGACTTGGACCTCGCTGAGTCGCCTCAACAGAATAGGAACAATCCTGGAGTCACCGAGGAAGAGCTCAGGTGACAGGAATCTCCTCCCATGCTGGCTCCACCAATCCAGAATCTCATGCGACGGACCTGGGTCTGGCACAACATCGAACCGAATCACATGATCTGCCCGGCTGTCCCAATAGAGGTGTCATAACTGCAAGCTGTATGGGAACCACCGATCAACGCCTCTGCCATCCTTCGACATCAAGAAGTCGATGTTTAGTGCGGCTCAGGGTCGAGACTGTACTCCACCAAACTGCGGTAGTACCCGATCTATCTGGTGCCACTCTATGACAGCAAAATATATCAAAGTTGTCATGGACCTCCATAACGTCGTATGCCAAGACTCTAATATCTCCGGATGCACTACCTGAACTACGTCATGAGAGCTATACAACATCCAAATGAACTGTGAATATAAATAGTTATGAAACATCATCGTTAAATATACAGTGTTGCTAATATAAGAGATTTATCCTGAGCCTCCAACTCGCAACTCGAGGTCCCTTCTCGCTCGATGTAGGGTTGTGACCTGACCACTTGCAACTCAAACCTAGGTTATCAATAAATGAAGCTAACACCAAATAATTATGACCAATAAAGCATTTGAATAGAATAGTACCTCGAGGCCAAAGCCAGCCAAACGTATCATGTCCAGCAGGTTTGAATCCAGGAAACTGCCAGAAGATCCATGACTGAAGCAGCTGTAACGGTTCTGCTAACTTCACCACGTGTCTGTTCGCCATGTGGCACAGCACTGGTATAACCATGAGAGAGCAGCTGATCTCCAACTATACCCACCCATGTCCTCAAGCCTGGCTACGTATGGCAGCCACCTAATGTGAATGCAAGTACCGGACTTGTCACCAAATAGTTGAATCCCAACACCATCATGATATAGGCCTAGGCATACCTCCTAACGATGGCCTCATCGGCACCATCAGGAAGTTCTCTGAATGTCTCCTGGAACCAACTGTATTTCACTACAAACTTGTCGATGCAATTCGCTGGAGGCAATACACCCGGCAGCTCCTCGAATCACACCCAAGTTGGGCGACCACCCTTGATGTACGTCTGAAGATCTGTCAAGCAACCATTGACATCATGTCCATCGATTGGCAGCCCTAACTGGTACGCCACGTCCTGCAGTGTAATCGTGCACTCCCCGAACGGCATATAAAACATGTGCATCTCCGGACGCCATCGCTCCACGAATGTACTAACCAGCGGCTCATCCAACCTAAACCAAGTCTCGTTCAGCCTCGCAAGATAGTATAAACCGGCCATCTGCAAGTACGGAACGATCCTCTCGTCCAGGCGCATACCCTTCGATCTTGTCGCCGCATGCTTGTGATACATCGGTGGGGCTGCATAAAGAACGTATCAGATTGTCTCTCATCTCGGAACATATTTATACAACATCATCAACTAATGCATATCTTAATCCAAACAAAACAACTTGTACGCATCCAAATAATGTTACGCATTAAAATAGAAAATAACATCATATATACATCAAACTTGGCCTAATAAAAAAATATTTTCTTAAAAATAGTATAACATTATATAATTTACTTCAATGACTACTATTCATGTTAACAAAAAAATCTTACTCTACATAAGTGTCACCCCCCATTATCTTTACTACTCATTCTTCTACTTATTTGAATCATTATCCAAATTAGAAATTGATCCGTCGAACGTCTAGAAATTAATAAACCACTATATCTAACTTAACAACAGTAAATGATGACTACCATTATAAGAAACAAAAAACAAAAATATAAAAGTAACACATTAAATCCTATTTTAAAAGAAAAAGTGTGCATTAACCTCTTCATTGATGACACCAGCTATATGGGCGACTCCATCCAAATGATAAAGTCAGTCCCGGTTATCCCCTATCAGCGAAATATGATGTTGAACGCTTTGTTGGAGTCGTAGGGAAAGAGTTTTCTCTAGGATTTGGTGGGGGCAGGGGTTTGGAATTGTAGTTCGAATGAGCTCAATTCGAACTCTATTTATAAGGGAAGCTTTAGTAATTCGAATGAATGCAATTCGAATCACCTTGGACTGCCTATACCGTGGGTAAATCGACACAGCCTGTTTCGAATTACCATGTGCAACAAACTATAGACTAATTCGAATTTAGCTAATTTGAATTAGTGTAGCTCACGTGTGTGTAATTCGAATTGGTCCAATTCGATTTATGTTAATCACTTGTAATTCGAATTTGACTGATTCGAATTACTCTTAGATTGTGTAATTCGAATGAGGCTCATTCGATTTACATAAAATTATCCTTCTGGTATATCCTTGTAACATTTTTTTTATAGAATTGTGTAATATCTGCCTCCATTCGATTTTACCCTAAATCAATATAGTTTTAAACTATAAAATATAGACATTTTGCAGAATAATTATATCATCGTATTGAATATATTTTAAATATGAGACTCATTTAATCTTAATATAATATGTTGTTTAATTATATTTTAATAAAAGATAAAAAATACTTTTCTAAACACATTTAAACACACTTAAATACTATTAATATTAGTGTATCTACTTTTATTTTTAACTTATTAGAATGAGTTTTAAAAATAATATAATTATTTATTAAAATAAAAATTATTTTAACTATTTTATATAATTAAAAATTAAGATACTTAAAATATTATATATATATATATATGTTCTGTATCTTATAAGAAAACTAAAATTAATATATTCATATATTTTGTATTTATGTTAGTATCTGTTCCTAGTGTCTCTTGAATAATATAAATATGAATAAATTAGTCTATTCACCAACATTTTGTTAATAGCATCAGTCATAATGTTATATCCTTACATGACAAAATTAGGTATAACTAAACAATATAGTTCACATCAAATTGTGTTAAAACCTAGTCATCGTTATCTTCATCACTCTTACCACTACATATGCCACTGTCACTACCAATACTTATATACCCACATAATTAAAATAACTTGATTTATGCTAGTATGTTGGAAAAATTAAATGAATTCATTCATAATATTTTAAAATTAAAATAATTATTTACAACATTAACCCTTAAACTTTAAAAGTCAAGTTCACTTTTCCCCCTTTTTTTAATGTGTAGTCCTAGTCCAAAGTATTAGCACACTCCTTTTTATGCTCTTTAAACGGCAAAGTGAAAGAGCAATGTAGCTTATAATGGTGTTTCCAGGGAGGTTTAAATCCAAACTATCCAAATTAAGTCGTTTATTTAAATTCAATTTTAATTAAAATTACATTAATTTAAATTTGATTGAATTTTATTTTTGACAAACTGTATAAATTAGATCGAATTTTATATTTGTTCCTCAAAATCGATCTAATCCAATTCAATTTACAGAATATACTAAATATTATTATTTTATTATTATATTTATAATTTTACTTATAATATATTTAATTTGTTATACATTTTTATATTATTTATTTATTTTAAGTAACCCTAATTAAATTGGTTCAAACCCAACAAAAATCAATTTCATTAGTGAGAATGTGAATACACAGTCCAACTATCCCACTAACATAAATGTTTCTACGTTTCTCCTCCTCCCCCTCTTACTCATCTTCCTTCTTCTTTTTCTTCTTTGCATTAATTCTCCTTCTTATTCGCATTTATTCTTCTTCTTCATTATTTTCTCCTCATCGTCATTCTTTTACTGTTGCTATTGTTGTTGCGTTTTTTTTTCTTTTTCTCCTCTTCTTCCTAGTGATTTTGCAGTATTATGTGTTTATTCTTCTTCTTTATTTAATTTTTTTATTCTTATTAATAGAATAAAACAAAAAGAATCATGAAAAGGTAAAACAAGAGGGAGGAGTTGAACAAGAAAAAAAAGATGACGATAATGAAAGAAAAAGACGAAGAAAAAAGAAGAAGTAACAACATCAGTGGAAAGAGAAGAAAGGATGCAAAGAAAAAAGAGGACGAACGCGAAGGATAAGGAGGAGGATAAGAAGCGCGTGATGTGAAAAACGGTTATAACAACTTGATTGGACTTGATTAAGTATTTTGCTTGGTTATAAAGTTTTATTCTAATTTTATTTCTGTGTTATGTTATTATTGGTTTTTCAGATATTGTTAAAACTTGTTATATCATTGTTGGTTATTTAAAATTGATGTTGAAACTTGTTATGTATATTTAATTTTTTTTAATTTACAAAATCGCAAATCCAATCCTAATCTAAATCGTTTGAAATTGGATTGGATTCGATCAGATTCTCTAAAAAAAATAATCAAATTCAAACTGCACTGCATGGAAGTAATATAAGTGTTTGGATTAGATTATTTTTTGACTTAAAACTGATTCAAACTGCACTGCGAACATCTGTAGTATATATCTAGAGTTCAATGTACTAACTATGCAAATTAATAATAAAAAGTTACCTTATCTTTAGGGTGTTGTTTTAGTGTGATATTTTTAGTTTTTAACTTTTTATTGTATCTCTCAGATTGATAAGCACTAAATTCGTTGTGGATTGAAACTTTGTTTATAGATTTATCGTAAGTTAATGAATTATTATATATATATAAAGTGAAATTTAAATTTTTAATAGTTATTTGATAAATAAGGAAGCTAATCGTTCAACCAACCTAAATTTATTTATTTTGGTATGATTTGAGTGAATTAAACTGATAAATTAAATTAATACAAAAATTGAATCATATAACATCACAAATTCACAATAGGTAATTTGTCCTTTAAATTTTAAGAAATTTGAGAATAACTACTATTGAGAATTTAACCTAATTTTTTGAATCGAGTCAAGACAAATTTAATTTTTAAATACTTTTATTCAACATTTTTTAAAAATGAATAAAATTTATTTTAATTTTTCATTGAATAATTTTCTCTGTGCTTTTATTTTTTATAAATAAAAATAATAATTTATTCCGATAAAATTAATTCATCCATTAGTTGACATTATTTATTAAATTATTATTAGTTAACTGTATTTTACTGATAATTTTAAGTAATAATATTAAAGAGATAAAAAAAAATTAAAATTTATCTTATTTAATATTCATTAATTATTATAATAATTAATAATATTAAATAAGATAAATTTTAATTATTTTTAATTAATTTTGTTTGTTATCAAATATTATTACCGAAAAAGGAATTACTTCCAAGTTATTCTCACGCAATTCTTCTAAGCTTACGGACACATAAATCTCCAAAATCAGTGTGTAAAATTGCTCCCTAAATTTGGTAATTTGGTGCCAAATCAAATACCAAAAAGTAATTAGACTTAGAATTTATCACGACGATAATGGTATAAGCTAGGTGAGAACTGAGGACTGATATGATCCCAGAATCTTGGATCAAACTTCAAGGATTATTCAATCAAGTAAAAGCATTAGGTTGATTGGATTTGAGTAAAAAAACTCATCTGATAAATTTGTACACAATTCGATTTTATCCGATCAAATTTTAAACCGTTTGAATTAGATTGGATTTATAATTTTATAAGTTAAAAAAATTAAATATACATAACAAATTTTAATGTTAAATTTTAAATAATTAATAATAAAATAACAAATTTTAATAATATTTTAAAAATTAATAATAATATAACAATAAAAATAAAATTATAAATTAATTAAAATAAATAAATAAATCTCATTTTGAGCATAAAATATTTATTAAATAATAATAAGATAAAAATATATAACAAAATTTATACAGTTTGTCAAAAATAGAATCTAATAAAATTTAAATTAGTATAATTTTAATAAATTTTTAGTTTTAATTAGATTAAATAAGTAATTTAATTTGTATCGGTTTAGATTTGAATATCCATAATATTATACACATTTTAGCTAGAGTGAATTTACCAACCTAATTATAAAGGATTTTGAGAAAAATTTATTTTTGGGTAAAATATCATTTTGGTTCACAATGTTTGGTCGAATCCTAATTTGACTCCTAATGTAAAAATTAGTAAAGCTAATTTTATAAAATAAATAAATAATAACTAAATAAAATAAAAGGTAATAAACAATCCTAATTTATAACCTTAGAATTTTAATGATTAAAAAAGAAAAGAATTATATATCTCTAATTGACGGATAGTTCATATTAAAGAGACTCACCTATAAATTGAGTTTTTCCTTAATTCATTTCAATCAAGTCATCCAACAAAAACAATAGTAACATTGAGTTACATAGAGAGTTTTATTTCTTTGAGAGATTTTCTCCTATATATAAAGAGAGGTGTATTCTCCTTTTGTCAAGAGAGTGTGTTATGGTAATCTCCTTATGATAGAGAGAAGTTGTAATTCTCAAAGAAAGTTATTCAGTTGTTTTTGTATTTTTACAAATATCTAATTTTTCATCTCTATATTTTGCTATATCATTTGTCTGGTACCTAACATCTAACGTTTCATAACATCCTATTTCAGTCCAAAAACCTTTTGAACGTCCTATTTTAATCCCAAAAAAAATTTTAAACAGGTTTAATTTTGTCCCACCATTAAATTTGATACAAACAATTCGTGTATTAAAGAGCCAACAATAACATTCAATTTCAGTGTGTAAATAAAATCAATTCACCAATAATCACTAATATAAAAATTTTTCCTTTGATTTTGAAACGCTGACGATTGATTGTTAGGATTTAGAATTTTGTACAAAAAAGAAATTGAGGAGAAGTATTACAAGAAAGTTTTGATTATGTTTTTCTAACACATGGAAGAAGAAGATATGACTTAACTAGTAACGTTATTAACGTCCACGTCACTCATTCTGTTAATTATTATTGTCAAATTTAATGGTAGGACTACATTGAATGTGTTTAAAAGTTTTGGGATTGAAATAGGACATTTGAAACGTTAGAGACCAAATTAAAAGTTACCCCAAATGTTGAGCATCAAAATAGTATTTTACCCTTTCTTTTTGGGCAAGTTACATAAATAAATCAAATTGGTTTCAAATTTACGCAATTGTAACTTTTTGAAACAGGTTACAACTTTGTTCTGAATTATTTCTATGTAAATTGCTGCAGGCTATAACATTTTAAAATTTGCACGTAATTCGCTATAGGGTAGCACAGATTACATTAAAATTCGTGACATGTAGAAACTCCTAGAGGGTGTTGCAGTTTCTAAAGAAATTCTACAATGCATAAACTACTATAGGGTCCAGCGGTTTACGAAGAAAAAATAGCTACCCTAATTCACTAGAGGATGTCGCGGTTTACGTGTAGCTTGGCTATAAAATTGTGATAGCCAGCAGCGGTTTCTTCATTTGGTAGAGAGAGGAACATTTGGTTTAAGAAAGAAAAATGTGGCTTGAGATAGAGAGGATGAGGTTGGGAGAGAATTTGAAAAATTTGGAAAAATCATATTCAAGCGGGATCATGCACAAGTACCGGAGTACTAGCCGCAGATGCCGGAGGTCCAGGCTCAAATAGAGGAGTACCAACTCCAGATGCCGGAAGTCCGAATTCAGATTTCGGGCTACTAGCTCCAGATGGCGGAGGTTCAGGCTTAGATTTCGGGCTACCAGGCACAGTTCGTGGTCGACCTCAACGAATCATCCTCTTGCATCGCATTTTCAACTCGACCTGGTTCACTCTCACTTGCAAAATCAGGAATCATACGAGGTGAACTAGCCATCCCAACTGCAATAGATGGAGGTTCAACTAACAGACAAGCAGGTGCAACCACAGGCATCGATATATAAGCACCCCTAACGCAGTCGATTGAGGATTTGGAGTTGATGTCCTATAACTGTCGACACTATCTTCCAACTTGGCATACAACTCATGTATTCTCACTTCCGAAAAACTTCGCCGACAGTGAAACAAAACCTACATTTCTTCGTCGGATCCTATCACAAATGTATCATACTTTACACCAGTTGACACAATAGTTATAGGGATCTTGTAAACACAACTTCTTTACCCACTTGATCCCACACACCCCAAAATTTTGTAATATACTGATTTTTAACTCTGATAAGGTATTCGATAGCCAAATAAAGACACTCAATAGTTCCCTATCAAAAGAATTAACACCGTACCTTTTGCTTTTTTGAAATTTTTCAAGAGCAATACACTAGAGTTAGGAAATTCTCCTCACTATCCATTATGAAAATGACACTCTACTTTTTCATAATTGCCTTCTACTGATATATACATATAGAGAACCCACGCATACATATTTCGCTACAGAGTGTAACGAATTACCGCTACTTGAAGTGGTTTATACATGGTCCAGATTCTTCAGAAACCGCGACACCTTCTAGCAGTTTCTGCATGGCATGAATTTCAGCGTAATCACACTACTTGTAGCAGATTACGTGTAAATTATAAACCACATAAAATTAAAATAGAACAAAAATATAACCTGTTATAACAAATTATAATTGTATAAATTTAAAATTCAATTGATTTATTTATATAAATTGTCATTTATTTTTTAATAGATTAAACTTTGTTTACAAATTCAAGAGTTATTAAGGTGGAAACTCAAGTGCAGTCGACTTCACGTTGATAGCTGAGAGCCGTTAAATGAAAATTTAGTCGACTTCTCAGTTAGATAATTTGATTGATTTGACTAAATTTTCATCTAACGGCTCTCAACTATCAATTTCACATGAAGTCGACTGCACCTGAGTTTTCACCCGTTATTAATTATTTCCTAATTCTAATAGTATAACTATAAATATCATTTTCCATTGATATAATTATGGAAAAGTATTACTTATCCAGTTATCCTCATATCATATTCGCTTATTCCTTTTCAAGTTTCAACCGACCAAAACCCAAGGCAAACCAAACACAGTCACGTCCTGTGTCGTTTTCAACCCTATAAAAAATTTAACCAAAACTACAAAACGACACGTCGCTTCAACCCTTCAACCTTTTTCTCCCTGCGCGTGCACCCACGCGAAACGGCGCGCACCGTCCCAGTTAGGGGTGTGCATGGCCCGGCTCGGCCAGAAGACCCGGTCCGGTCCCGAACACTTTAGGGGTTAATTTGGTGTGATTTCATCGGGTCTAGAGTCGGGTATGGGTTTCAAAAATAGACCCGGTTATTATTTCGGGTCGGATCTGGGCCATAGTTCGGGTCACCCGAAATCGGCCCGGTGGCCCAGTCATCATACATAATTAATATTTTGTGTTATTAGTGATGGATGATGGCTATTATTATGTGAAATTTAAGTGTTGTAAATCTTAATATTTTGTGTTATTAGTCATTATATATAAGACTATAAGTTAATATTTTATGTTTAAAATGCATAAGACTTTAGACTAATGTATAATTTTGTGTTATTTGTATTGATTTAAATATTTGGTGTTATTAGGCAATATTAGTATTGATTATCGTTATGCTTTAATTTTAGAGAAGAGTTGGTTCTTATTATATTTTTCTAAGTGAATTTTACTATGTCAAATAATGATTGGAGTCTTGGAAATTTGGATATTTTTATATGCTAACTTACAAGAAGGTATCAAGGTAATATAATGTTAACGGCCCGATTTTTACCCGGTATAATCGTGGCCCGAAAGTGTATAGGTTTTATCGGGTCTAGGGTCGGGTTCGGGTCTAACAAATAGGCCCGATATATATTTCGGGTCGGGTCTGGGTCATATCAAATTCGGTTTCACCCGACCCATGTACACCCCTAAGTTCAGCTGACTCCAAAAAAAAAAAAAAAAAACTATAAAAAAGCTGCAACCCATAACTCAATTACTCAACCATACGCGCAGAAAACACCAAATCTCAATTTTCCAGTTCAACTCTTTTTCTCTCTCTAGAGTTTTCTCTTTCTTTTTTTTCTCTCACGTTTTCCCCTTTCAATTTTCCCGAAAAATAAAACACCGACAAGTTTAATTTCTCTCTCGATTCTCCCTCTCGAGATCGCGACTCTCTGCGAATTGAGTTTGTATATTTTTTCTCGGAACGAAAACGCAGAAACTGCGATTGTTCGTCACTTTTTCTTCTCTTCGCTTGATCGCGTCGCGATCCGAATCGAGAGTGGTTTGCGTTGTTTGTTTCGAGGTTTTTCTCACGGAAGAAAAAACTTTAGCTAGCTGCATGAGCTGGTTGGGGAAGCTGCGTTTATTCTCGAATTTGAATTCCATTCGCTCCGTTACTTGTTTGTTAATCTTTATCCTCCATTTTTCACCTCAATTAATAAATTCTTCGCCCTTAATCGAAATTAATAGTAGTAGTAATCTCAATTGTAATACCCGATCATTATCAACGCAATATGGAGTCTCGAGTTAAGAGCAATTCTCAATTGCGCAGAGGTTTGTTTGCGATCACCATGTTTTATTTATTATTACGACTTATTTTTTCTTTTTGAACTTTTCATATTTGATATGTCCGAAGTTCTAGATCAAATTAATATTCGTTTTGTAAATGTCCATGCATGTTTTTTTTTTTTTTCCAGTTGATAATATGATATTATAATAATATAATATAATATATTTTCTTTTACAAACTAGGAATGATGAGTAAATTATTCACAACTGTGAAAAAATTATTAATCTGATAACCAATCATCACTTGGTCAGATTAAACAATAATCTGCATACTAATTGGAGAAGGAAAAGGGTAGAATCTTAGGTTTACTAATGTCTAGTCAAATGTGTAAACTCATGCTGTTAGGGTGGTGGGTTTTGAAAATCTAGCTACTAAAAGTGATCTTAACTTCTTTGGGAAGGGTTGCAGTCCCTTAACTATGTTTTGAATGGTTTTACTCCCACATACCTAGTAGAATAATTTTTTATCATGATGAGTTTTTGTTATTGTTAAAGAAGCATGGTTATGCTTTGAAAATAGAATAGACATCATCCTCAGATATCTGCCACGCCAACTTGTGGAAAGATAGTTGAGTTGTTTTTGTGCTTATGCTTGTGTATTCAAGGCCGTGTTTGGTTTTAGTCTTTTAGACAGAGGAATGTGTTTGGATCTGGAGATAGGTACAAAATTTAGTGTCCTAAGACAAATTTTGAGTACTGTCTTTCCGAGCTACTAAATGTAGCTTAAGAGTTGTTAACTTGGATGATCTGAGTGTGTATATATGTAATGTTTGTTTTGGAATTATTTTATTTTATTCTTCTTTTCCATCTTGAATTACTGCTGTTACTAACTTGGGTTCTCTTTTGTTATCTTCCTACCTTTCATTGTAGCTGATTGCTTTGGAAAGGTTGATGGGCAGTTGCAGAGGTCACCATCTGTTATTGTCATTGGTGGTGGCATGGCTGGGGTTGCTGCGGCTCGGGCACTTCATGATGCCTCAATTCAGGTATTCAAGCAAACAAATATTTACCTGCTATTATCTACTTGCATGCAACTCTATAAAATGATAACAAATATTTACCTGATATTATCTACTTGCATGCAACTCTATAAAATGATAATATGTCATTCTGTTGACTTGTCTCTATGGCTTGTAGTTACTTTACATGTGCTATTGAGGGGTTATATTAAAGGGTATTATTTTCGTCAGGTTGTCCTCTTAGAGTCGAGGGAAAGACTTGGTGGCCGGATTCATACTGATTATTCTTTTGGCTTCCCTGTTGACCTAGGAGCATCATGGTAAAACTTTTTTTTATTCTATTCTATTTTATTTAAATGTTGATGAGAATCCAATAGAAGTCTGTGTTTGTTTAGTATTAAACATGACATACTGTGTTTCAGGTTGCATGGAGTTTGCAAGGAGAATCCACTGGCTCCATTGATTGGGAGGCTTGGATTACCTCTTTACCGTACAAGTGAGGATAACTCTGTCCTCTATGACCATGATTTGGAAAGGTAAATGCATTTATTTTGATGCTCTATCATCTATGTACTGTATAGCTGTTTGTGCTGCACTTGAACAATTAACTTATGAAATTGGTTTGAACTATCTTCTGTTGTTAAAACTTGGCATCTGAGCCAGTGAACTGGTAAGGCTGTGTAAACGAAGAAAGAAAAATGGTTAAAGAGAAGAAAGAAGAATAAGGAGAGGAGAGAATATGGAAGATAGAGCTGAAGATTTTCCGTTAGTGTGGCAAATCACCCTCTGTACTATACAAAGAATGGCCTTATATACAAGTGACTAACAAAATTGTTATTCTAACTAACTATACAGGCTGTACTAACTAGAGTAAAGATATAAAATGAATGATCTAACTATGGTAAATAAATGATCTAACTATATACATCTTAGTTATGCTAACAGAGTCGCTACAATGGATAGCCAATTAATCATTAATAAGCTCCAACATCTGTCCCTTAATGATATACATTGTTGGAGAGAATATTTTACTAATGCATTTTGCTAGGGAACCAACTTTTCTTTAACAACAAAGTAGTGGATAAGCAAAGATCATGGGGGAGAGAGAGAAATTTAAAGGAAAAGAAAAATGTTGACTGATTGTTGGATGAAAAAAGTTGGTTCCAAACTTTTCCCTTTACTAATTGAATATTGTCCGACGTTTTGCAGCTATGCACTTTTTGATATGGATGGTATTCAAGTTCCCCAAGAACTTGTAAAAAAAGTTGGTAAAGTATTTGAGATGATTTTAGAGGAGGTAAGTTGCTCATTATATTTATTTTATTTATTTTCATGAGCCATTGCCTTTCTATTTGATACTTCTGATATTTGGTTATACTTGTAATAAGCTTTTTCTCCAACAATTTGCTCTTATTTAATGCAGACAGATAAAGTCCGACAGGAACTCAGTGAAGACATATCCATACTCCGGGCACTTTCAATTGTTTTCGAAAGAAAGCCAGAATTCAGGTCGGTTCTTACTTATAGCACAAATTCCTTTACTGCCTAATTACTTTTCTCTAAGAACAAAATGGATTTAATTAAACTTCCTTACGGGATGCAGGTTAGAGGGGCTTGCCCACAAGGTGCTCCAGTGGTATTTGTGCAGAATGGAGGGTTGGTTTGCTGCAGATTCGGATACCATATCACTCAAATGTTGGGATCAGGTATGTCGAAGAATTTGAATTCAAGATATGTCAGTTTCATTGTCTGTGTACAATCTTATCTTCTATCCATATCTCTGAAGCTTACACTTTGAAATTCTAAACTAATCCTTATGAGCTATAGGTTTGAGTTTGAGGTTTAATTATTAGATGCATCAAGATTTGTCTTGTATAAGTCATGTTTATTTTGGTCTATATGTTGCTTACAGGAAGAATTGCTTCCTGGTGGTCATGGTCTTATGGTCAGGGGCTACCTGCCTGTTATACACACATTGGCTAAGGGTCTTGACATTCGCCTGGGACATAGGTAGATAATCGTTAGAAGTTTTTGTTTTGAGAGTCTATCCTGTTATCATCCTTAACTTAATTAACTGGACCACTTTTCAGGGTCTCAAAAATCGAAAGACGATATAATGGAGTAAAGGTGACAGTGGAAAACGGAGAGACATTTATTGCCGATGCTGCTGTTGTTGCTGTACCTCTTGGGGTGTTGAAAGCAAAGAGCATAAAGTTCGAGCCGAAGCTCCCTGATTGGAAAGAGGCTGCCATTGCTGACCTTGGGGTTGGGATTGAGAACAAAATAATTTTACACTTTGAGAATGTGTTTTGGCCTAATGTGGAGTTCTTGGGAGTGGTTGCTGAGACATCTTATGGATGCAGTTACTTTCTCAATCTCCATAAGGCCGCAGGTCACCCTGTTCTTGTTTACATGCCTGCTGGGCGGCTGGCCAAAGACATTGAGAAAATGTCTGATGAAGCAGCTGCTAACTTCGCATTCATGCAGCTCAAGAAGATCCTTCCAGATGCTTCCTCCCCGGTAACTACTACTCCGACTATTCTCTCTCTTTTCACCTCGATTCTCCGAAGATGATGTGATAACAATGAAACTTATTTCGATCATGCAGATTCAGTATCTTGTGTCACGGTGGGGAACAGATGTTAATTCATTAGGCTCTTATAGTTATGATGCAGTTGGGAAGCCACATGATCTGTACGAGAGGCTGAGAGTGCCTGTAGATAACTTATTCTTTGCAGGGGAAGCAACAAGCGCGCTCTATCCGGGGTCCGTGCATGGGGCATTCTCTACTGCGATGATGGCAGCAGAGGACTGCAGGATGCGCGTCCTGGAGCGATATGGGGAGCTTGATCTGTTCCAGCCTGTGATGGGGGAGGAGGCTCTGTCCATACCTCTTCTGATATCACGTTTGTAAATCATTCCTTTACGTTGGGTTTATATGTGTCATGCCTTGTTATGGTTTTGTGAATCTTTGTACCTTGAGAGTGCTGAGACTCATGGAGTCTCGATTTGAATAATCTCATGAAAACTGCATAATTCATTATTATTATTGTGCCTATTGTGCTGTGCTGTGCTGTGCTGTACTGTAATAAAATATGGGAACCGCTTGGTGTTCGCCTTTTACGCTCCAACCTTTTTTTAACCTACTCGAAGTTCGGTAGAATTTTTGTCATAAATTAGGATCAGGGGACGGGAGATATTAGTCATTAACTTACCTTATACCATCATGGTGAGTTCTATGATGTCTTTTATTATGGTGTCTAAATTGCTTAACTTGTTTTTAAAGGTAAAAAATAAAATGTTTAAAGCAAAAAGTAAAATATTTAAAATTTATTAAATATTATCTATTTATCTTTTTTAATAAGTTAGGCACAATCTCAAAAGCACTATAGCATTCATCTACCATCATATTCTGGTTTCTCAATCTTCTATCTGATTATTATTCTGATCCAGCAGCCGTAACGTGATTGACACGATTTTGGGAATCTTCCAGACACTCCATGCCTCCTTGGTTTGAAAGACTGCGTGGGGTTTTGAATAATTTAATCCTATTTGGGTTGTAACTTGTAAGTTTTGAAAATTGAATTTGGTGTTTGATCATTAACACTCAAGTTTAAAATTCAATTTTGACTTTATAAAAGATTATTAACTGGTTCAAATTCATGAGTTGATTTAAACAGAATAAATATAATTTATTAATAATATCACATTCATACACCATGCATATAATTTATGTAAATTATAACCTTCACATAAGTGAACTTCCTTATTTGATACCAAAAATATGCGAAAAAAAAAAACATGAACAAAAACATCTTTTGTAGTTGTAGCACAAATTAACATCATTGTGCTTGGCAACCAGCATTTCTACTAAGCTCAGAGAAAATTGATGTAAATTACTATTCTAAGCATCAGTAACCAATTGATCCAAGGTTTCATCTTCTGCAGATCTCTTGATTCGAGCGACAGTTTTCTCAACCTACAAACAACAATTACAAACTGCTTCATAATCTCACCTTTAATAATGTCATACACGTGCAACTTAATTTCTAAAAGATCATCAATTTAACCTTTGAAAGATCAAATGACACATTACATTAGTCAATTTTCTGGTACTAAATTGCTCTAAAATATTTAAGGTTGTAGAGTCTAATGTTTTAAATTTGATTACCTCAGCATCCCAATTTGTTCTGGCAGTCAGAATTATAAGAGTTACTGTTTGTATAAAAACTCCAAGGATCATTCCCCACCAGATACCCTGCAAGAAATTCCAAATGCTTAGGATTACACTAATTCTAATACAAACTTAGGAGCAGTAATTAATTATTGAGGGAAATGGTAAAGATTCAAACATACAGCTACTCCTAAAGATGTTTTGAAGCCAAGGATACATCCAACAGTAAGACCAATGACATAGTAACAAAACAAGTTTACATAAGCAACTATATCTTGCCATCCACTTCCAATTGCAACTCCTGAAAATTTTCAAATGAGCCATTAGCATTTAAATCATATTAGATTAAGACACGCACAATGCACAAATAGCTAAATTAACTATACTATATACTATAAATTTAAAAGTATTATATTCTTTACGAATTAATCAGATAATAGTTTTAATGTAGATATTAATTATATTTAACCGTTACTTTTTAATTCAATTGAGTAATAATAGGTATTAAATTTGATTATTTTTGTATTATTACTATATAAATATCTATTATTTTTATTTTGCAAAATTGACATCTATGTAAAATTGATGATGTGGTATAATCACATAAACCAATATGTCACAAACTTATATTATAATAGGTTTGTATCAACTTTTATATAATAAGAATAGATAAGAATATAACAAATTTGACTAAGTCATTCCAACTTTATGAAGACACTTTGGGCAAAGGATTCAATGGTTCGAGGACGTTTGGACCATTAAATGGTCTTATAACAAAACATGTTTTTTAAGTTTTTCAATAACTGCTAAATAGTTCGTTTCTAATTTTAATTATAAATTAACCCCATATATTTTATTTAATCATAAAAACTATTTTTTATTTTATAAATTATTATTTTATCATTCATCTATTATGTTTATTAATAATAAAAAACAAAAACAATAACTAATTAGATCTTCTATTGATCGTAATAATTTTTGGCAATCACAATCGATTAAAAGTTTATCTTTGATCTATTACATCCGTCGAGGATTTTGAAGTCGTATTTCTTAGAAAATCAATCAATTGGATTAACAAAACAATCGATTAACATTTTTGTCTGGAGACATTTATCAAACTTAGCTATAAAAGTATAATCAAAAGTGTTTTTTCTTTATTACCTGAGAGTATAGGTTGAATGCCATTAAGGAAAACAGATATGACTAACAATGGAGTCATGCTAGAAACACCTTCAATGACTTCAGAGTCAGTGGTGAAAAGCTTGCTCAAACCAACCCTGAAGATCAAGACAATGGCACAAAATACTATACTGATTGCGACGCTTGTTCCATTCACTACAAACACTGAAAATTTTGCTACTCTTGGATGTGCTGCTCCTAATTCATTGCTAACTCTCACACTGAAATCATTGAAATTGTGATCAAAATGTTTGTCTGAAAGTTGAGTGAATGAAACAAATAAAATAAAATTGTGTGTTTTGTTTGGTAACTTACCTTGCTGCTGCACTAAGTCCTAACATAAATTGCATGTCACAGTTCAAGTAGTACATACTGAAAAGCACATTAACATGGAGACTATTGTTAGAAAGAAATTTGAACAATGGTTAGAAAGATCATTCTAAATATGAACTATGAACATACCAAATTGAAATTGTGTCAAGTGAGATTGTTGGATTTGGGAGCAGACCTGATATAAGTCCTATTCCTTGATTGTACCATATCTCCAAACTACATTTAGGTTCGTTACGACTTTATCAAAAATAAATATGTATATAAACATTTTTATTCTATATATTTAACATGTTTTGACAGGTTTAAAAAGATTATCTGATATGAAAATTTCACATGATCTTATCACGTCTATACGTGTGATTAAATCGTTACATACCATAACATGATAGCAGAAGCAAGTGTGATCTTGAAATAAGGCCAAATTCCTTTGAAGGCTTTTAAAGAAAAACCAGTCCAAGTTTGGTTGCACCTTGGGCTAAGAAAAATGTAGAGAGCATTCAAGAAAGCAAGAATGCACCAAGAAAAGCTGAGAGTGAGTGCTGCACCAAGAAGTCCATAGTCCAAAACAAAGACAACTAGCCAACTCAGAAGAACATGCAGAAGGAACACACCAACTGACATGTATGCCAAAGGATTCACTATGTTCTGTGCTTGCAGGAACCTCTGCATTGGACAGGTTACCGCGAATGCATAGAGCTGAATGATTAGTCCTCGGGCGAAAATCTGCGCCTGCCCAGCTATGCTGTCTGATTGACCTATGGCTTTTAGAAAAGGCCCTGAGAACCAATAGAGGAATGTGAGTAGCACAGCTGCACCTAAGTGTAGGATGATTGCTCTTTGCAATATGACTCCCATTGCCGCATGTTTCGCAGCTCCATAGGCCTGGCCACACACTGTTTGCACTGCACTCGCCATCCCCAACTGTTTGATGGAAATTTAGAATTCAAAACTGAGCATACTATCATAATATTACCAAAGATAAGTATGAGTTTTTTGAGAGAATAAGAATGCATACCATAATTCCATAAGCAAGACCTTGAATTCCAACACTAGCTATGGAAGCTCCAGCAAGCTCTACAGACCCCAAATGGCCAGTGAACATCAATGTTACAAAGCTTAGCATGTAATTGAAAACGGACACAATAATGGAAGAACCAGAGAGGAGCCAGAGGAGCCTTGACTCCCAAGCAACAAGCTTCAGCCACCATCGCGCCTCGATTGGCTTGTATTCCAAGAAATCCTCAATGGCATCAGCTGACAAAGCTGAAACCTTTGTGTTTGAGTCTAGCAATGGTTGGTACTCCACAGACCCCATGGTTCTCTGTGTCTCACTAATCATTCAAACTAGTTCACTACATGAAAAGTTATTGCTAGTAAACTTGTATAAATAAGATGTGGAGGGCTAGGAAGGTAGATACATAGTTTAACAACTATATCACGTGTACATAAAAAATTAGCCACCATTACAAAATACATATTGAAATACAAAATACCAAAATTCTAAAGATCAAATTGAACAGATAGAGTTAAAAGTGCAAAAATTTAAGGGTTCAACCGAAATTCAACCGAAATTGAACCGAATATGATAAAATAATATATTTATATATAAAATATATAATTTTAAGAAAAAAATGTTTTTATTTTATTTTATTATTTTAAATCGGTTAAAAAATTGTACCGGTTCAACCGATTAACTAATTTTTTGACTGATTTTTTTTACTCTTTGACAGGTTTGTTACAAATCGATTTTTCACTTAAACCGAATTGATTTTGTGATCGATTCTTGGTTAATTCGGTTAAACTGACGGGTTCGATTTGGATTTTAGAACCATACAAGATATATTTTAGAAATGAATTAAACAACACATGTATTTATACATAGATATGTGGTAGCTAATTTAGTACTTGATTTTCTATATGCACATAATATATTTTTATATATTTAATTACCATCGTGGAATTAGTTAAAGTAACAATGATTCGATTTAAGTAATGAAAATAGAAAAAAAATTCTTATAAAAGAGACTTCATCCCTTTTATGGAACCATGTTGGGTTGGGTTGAAAATTAGTCAGATTCTTAGTAGCAAGACTTAGATACCAGTAGTTCGGTTGACATAAAAAGGAGAAAAGAAAACTATTATGTTTTGTTTTCTTTCTAATTTTGTTAGTTGTGTAGTTGTCTCTTTCCCTTCAATGGGCCAACTACCAAGTGAGTGAGTAAATTTAGTTGTTGAAAAGAAGTGCGAGCAATGAAGGTCTGGTAGCAGCTTCAGGTCTTCATTTGACACTCATTTTCATTTGGATTGAATTTGAATTTGTGTTTGAGTTGTCCCCACTTTTATATTTAATTAATAATAATGGTTCTTTCCTTCTTTACTTCACAATTAATAGGAAAAATACTATTTGTCTTTATTTTGATTAATGAAACTAAATGCATATTGTGTATTACGTGAATGTAGAATCATAACCATTGCGGGAATTAATAATGATGATAACTACAGTTAATCTCAGAAGTATGAAAATCATTAAAATTAATGAAACTAGTGCAAAAGTGTATATTCACATTTAGGGGTGTCCGCGGATCGGATATAGCCAAAAATTCGATCCGATCCACATTAAAATCATCGGATCGGATCCGATATCCGCAGCTTTTAAGGTTGGATTCGATCCGATCCGATCCGCACATTTGTGGATCGGATCGGATCGGATATCAGATATATCCGCAAAACACAAAAATATTTTTAAAAGCTTATTTTTATTAAAAAAATATCAATAAAATTCATTTTTCTATTCTTTTAAATATGTTTACTCTTAAAATAATATTAAACATACTTTTCTTAAATAATAAATTAAAATAATATAACATATATATGATAATTATTAATTGAAATAAAACCTAAAAAGAATATTTACTTATTTATTTCTTTAATTTTGCGGATACGCGGATATGCGGATCGGATATGCAGATACCAACACAAAATCCGCAATCCGATCCGATTAGTGTACGGATCTGATCCGATCCGATCCAAAAGCCTTGCGGATCGGATCCATATCCGCAATTTTCGGATCGGATTCGGATAAACACCGTGGATATGCGGATTCGATCCGATCCATAGACACCCCTATTCACATTAATGTATATTCATGAGTCATGACTACTGTGTGAATCAAGCATGATGATAACAATATTTGTTCATACAAAGTAATTTTATTGGTACATCTGATTACATAATGCCACATCAGCAGAGATATTCTTCAGGACATACATAGAATACTCACTATAACAATTTCGGCAGATAGCGGCGGTTTTATAAAGCTGCTGCAAAACAGCAACCTGCAGCACATATAGCAGCGGTTATTGGTTGAGGCTGCAATTAGGACTACATCTAGCGGCAGTTTTTCTCGAACCACCGTTATATTTCAATCAGGCTTGCATTTAGCGGCGTCTTTTCGAAAACTGCTGCTAAATGTATCATCGGGTGAGTTATTGTTTTATATTTTGCGGCGGTTTTGTTTAAACCACCGCCAAATGCGTATTACCACGTATTGCAATGTTTTCTTTAGTAATATGTTTTCTTTAATAATAACTATCTCGGTATAATCTAGTTAAGTAAACACTACTATCTTAAGCTACATATGTTTAAATCATTGTTACTTAAACTCGTAACGCTTTCTACATTCGTTTTACGTAAAAAAAAATTCACAAGTTAAATAAGCTATATATTAACTCATGTGAACAAATTTACCAACAAAATTTTTTTGTTTACTTTATTGGCATTTAAATTTACATTCAAACATGGATGTAAAAGAAGAAAATAAAATCATACTCTGAACTAATTAAAAATCAAACATTTTCTAAAAATAATAATTATAAATATTTTCTATAAAATATTAAAAATAATAATTAAAAATATTTTCTACAAGTCATTAAAAATTCAAAACTTTATAATTTTACCAAAATTATAATTTTAAATTATAATTTTTTTATTTTAATAATTTGTTGAGCATTTATTAAAATAAAAAATTTTAAATTTTTTTTAATAACAATCTTAACTTGTATTCTTAGATATAAGAATTCATAATAATTAAATTCAAAATTAATTAATATTTTATCAAAATTAAATACTAAATAGAATAAAAATATTTTTATATGAAAACCAATCAATTATCTGCATATTATCGTGGTTAATAAATTCAATAATGCTAACTGACCAACAAAATATAATGTTTTTGGCAAATATTTTACTAATTTTAAATATTAAAGACTAAATTCTAAATTTAATAAATATTTTTAGAAAATATTTAATTTTTAATAATTTATAAAAAAATATTTATAATTATTTTTTTTATTTATGATTGAATGTACTCTTTATTGAATTCATTATGGATATTATTAAATATACTCTTTATTGTACTATTTATATACGTTTGGATCATATATAAATAGATGGAAATTAATTCGATCTACTATGGTACAAAATTAATTCGAAGTAAACCCATTCGAATTACTAGGGACGTCCTAGCGTGCATAATTCGAATCACCCTTATTCGAACTACCCTAAGACTATATGCAAGCATAATTCCAGTGGTTAGCTAAAACCGCCGCTAACCGTTTATCCGCAGCCTATCTTCCGACGTTTGGTTTAACCGCCGCAATATATTTGGCGGCGGTTAAAAACCGCCGCAAAATGGCTCCAACAACCGCCGTTAAATACTGGATTTGTTGTAGTGACTACAATAAAATGTGTTTGGAGATACGTCATCTTCCCACTGAAATGGCCATCATAGAATTGATAAATGGCTTGCGAGATTAACCATTTTCAAATTCATCTCTAAACGTCATTCGACTTCCATAGCAGACATACAAGTACGTGTAGAAAAATATATTAACATGGAAGAAGCTGCACAATTAAAGAAGTCCTAGTAAGCTCGGGATGAAAGGGAAGGTTGGGATAACAATGGTCACAATAAAAATAAAGATAGAGAAAACGGGATGATAACTCATTTAGTCAAAGTAAAAAGTATCGCTCTAGTCTCTTTCTTCGAGGTCAAAGCGGCTGTCTTTGGCATGAGCTCCTTTAAGGCTCCAGGACCAGATGGCTTTCAAGCTTATTTTTTCAAGGAATATTAGAATATTATTGGAGCGGATGTATGGAATTTGGTTAGAATGGCTTTTGCGGGTGGTTACCTTAACCCGAAACTTATGGAGACTCATTATTTTGATTCCTAAGATAGAAGCGCCAACGTTTATAAAGGATTTCAAGTCCATTAGCCTATGTAATGTGGTGTATAAAGTTATTACGAAGGTGTTGATTAATCGCTTACGACCCTTCTTGGAAGAGATTATCGGCCCCCTCCAGGGTGGTTTTATCCCGGGAAGGGGTACACCGAATAATATCATTATTGCCCAAGAAATGCTGCATTTTATGAAGCATACGAAGTCAAAAAAGGTATGCTGGCCTTTAAGATTGATTTAAAAAAAAGTGTATGATAGAGTTGACTGGCAGTTTCTTGAGCATTTCTTGACGAGTTTTGGTTTTCCTGCTCCCTCGACCAGGCTTATTATGTCTTGTGTCAAAGCTTCTTCTCTATCCATCATTTGGAATGGTTCTAGACTCGACAATTTTTCTCCTAATAGAAAGCTCCGTTAGGGTGACCCCATATCCCCATATTTATTTGTCATTTGTATGGAGTGACTTGCCTGTTATATTTCCAAGTTAGTGGACAATGGGTGTTGAGATCTGGTAGCTATTTCTAGAGGTGGCCCGAGAATATCGCACCTTATGTTCACTGGTGATCTGCTGTTGTTGTTAAAGCAAAAAAAGCTCAAGTGCAAATTGTAATGAACACTTTTAGCAACTTTTATAAAGCAGGCATGAAGATCAATCTTAAAAAGTCTAAAGCTTTGTGTTCCAAGAATGTCAACAATAGAAGAAAATATTTGTTCACTGGGGTATTTCCATCCGGTTCACCCAAGACTTGGGGCGATATCTTGGTGTGAATTTGAGTCACTCGAAGACGACCAGGGCTACTTTTAATAACATCCTGAACAAGATTAGATGGCGTCTTACTGGTTGGAAAGGCAAGATCCTTAACAAAGCGGATAGATTTATCTCATCAACTCAGTGGTCTCATTTATCCCTATTTATAATATGCAAGTGTCTCTCTTTTCAGTGGGCGTTTGTAATGACATCTCTTTCACGATGCGTAGATTCCTCAAGAAAAACAAATTGATGGGAGAGGGATGAGTTTTGTTAATTGGAAGACGGTAATCACCCCTAAGAAATATGGTGGTCTTGGAGTAAGGGATCCTCGATGATCTAATATTGCCTTTCTAGGTAAGCTCATTTGGCACCTTTACAACTCTTCGGAGGAACTTTGGGTTCAACTTGTCACATATAAATACCTTTCGAATATGGAGGTGAGAACTCTCCCTTTTTCTAATAATGCTTCTGCTTTTTGGAAGGGTATTTATAAAGCCTTCCAAGTCTTGCAAGATGACTATTTCTGGAGCATTGGTCCTCCTCACCAATCCTTTTGGTATGATGGTTGGAGATTTGAAGGATCCCTTGCAGACGTTCTTCTCTTTCTCCACATCTTGGATATTGAGCTAAGACTTCAGGATTTATCGGAGAATGGTAATTGGAATTTGAATCGGGTTTGCACCATGATTCCAGAGGAAATGAGACAAAATATTCTGGCTTATAATTTGGACCTTTAAGTTGAAAGTAGCACTGATTGATTTTGGAATGCATCCTCTTTAAAGGTTTACACCTCAAAATGGGGCTATTATTAGTTGTGCAAGAGGAACTTAAATTGGGATGATCAAAGCAATTAGTTGTGGCTTTGGCAACTGAAGGTTCCTAAAAAGTATAAGTAGTTGGTCTGCTTTCTCTCCATCAAGGGTTACCTACTGTTTTCTTTCTTTTTCGGAGAGGCCTTACCTCTTCAGATCTTTGCCCTCGATGCAACTCTAACCCTGAAACTGTGCTTCACTGCCTTCGTGACTGTCTTATGCCTCATGATATTTGGCAAAGGTTGAATTATGATCAGGTGAACCTTGATTTATTACCTTGAATTTGGAGAGATAAGAATCGTAATGCTTATCGCTTCTTTTCTGCTCTTTGGTGGATATGGAAGGAGAGAAACAAGGCTATTTTCAATCCTTCAGATCATTGGGCTCCGGATAAGGTGGTTGCTCTAATCTATGCCTCTGAGAATAAGTTACACAAGAATTTTATCTTGCAACAAGCTTCCTACATGTCTTCCTTGATTCTAGACTGGATCCCCCCTGCCCATGGCTCTGTCACGGTCAATTGTGATGCTAGCAAACTCGATGCTGATGGTGTTGTTGGCTTCAGTTGTGTTATCTGAGATTGGAACGGTGTGTGAAAGACAGGTTGTGCTGGTATTATTTTCCCTTTCAGTGTTCTTAAGGGTGAATTATTTGCTATTTAAAAAGGATTATTGCTGGTCTAGGAGGCTGGTTTTAAAGATGTTTATTGTGAGACTGATTGCCTTGAGACCTCCCTTTTGTTGAGAGATTTTTCTACTCATACTAGCAACGAAGTAAGTTCCTTGCTTGAGAATATTCGTGACATTACTCAACATCCGTGGAGGACAGAGCTGGTGTTGATTCAGAGAACGGCGAATTGTGTAGTTGACTCCTTGGCCAAACATGCTATCAAGGAAGGTGTTTACCATGCTGAATGGCTGGTGTTGTGGGAGGGTCTTCAATTACTTCTTCTTCAGGACATGATGCCTTAGTTTTTTTTGGGGTTCTTGTTCGTGTTCCTTTTGCCTCTTCTTTTTCTTTTTTAGTTACAGTCACAAAAAAAAAAGAGTAAAAAGTACTGCTCCTACACTCCCTTAAGAGTTCCTTTAGTTGAAGTCTACAGGAATATTTGTAACATAGAGAAGCTACCTCCACCACATCTAATTAAGGGCAAGAAGGGAGGTAACAAGAGTATTACGAGTACTACCATATCTACGACCACCATACCAACAATTTTACGAATTACGACCTAAAAAATGTGATAGAGAAGTTGGTCGAGATAGTCGATTAGACAAGTATATTGTTTCTTCTAGGTCGGACACTAGAAGAAGAAGATGTTAGTTATTTTATGAAACTAATAATACTTCCAGCCATTGCCAATAATCCTTATTCCAAACTTAGAACTTTCAATTCTTGAACCACAAAAAAAAAAGGATGAAATCAGAGTGTTTATTATGATGATTAGAATTAGAGACCCAAATTATATTTTTTGTGAACAGTTATGTTTTTTCCATCAAAAAACTAACCAACTGCCAATATAGTTAACCAATAAATTTTTTAATAATTACAATACTACCCAAATTGATTTGTATATTAAAAAACTAGACCACAAATCTCCAATAAAAAAAGAAGCTCTAAGGAGAAGTGAGGACGGAAGACTCAAAAAGAACCTCCATGTGATCGTGGGAGACTTCGCACGAGAGAAACCTCAAAGTCATCTCGCAAAAAACATGTAAAAGAAATCTACCAGGTTAGTGAAAGAAGTCGGAAAAGTAATATTCCCAGAGAAAAAGATCTCAGAGCCAGCATTTTCATTAAATTCTAGTCAATATTTACCATCAAGAAAAGAATGTATATTTCTACACTATTAGAAGTAATCTTACACCATTAAAAATACTAATTATGACTAATTAATGACTATAAATCACAAAATGTGCTAACCCCTAACATTACTGATTCCCAAAAAGTCCCTGTTTGATTAGTATTAAAAGTCATGCTGAGTTTCAGGTTGCATGGCATTTGCAAGGAGAATTCACTGGCTCCATTGATTGGAGGCTTGGATTACCTCTTTACCGTACAACTGTACAAGTGAGGATAACTCTGTCCTCTATTACCATGATTTAGAATTTTTTTAAATATTTTTTTGTAATATCTTGATTGATATGTAATTTTTGTCTGATAATATTAACGTTCATGTTTATTCTTATAATTTTTTTTAAAGAGATATCCGTAAGATAGAAACTTTATTTTAAATGAGTAATATAAATGATGTTTTGAATAAAAAAATTTCTTACATGTTTCAATTTAAATAATCTCATAAAAAAACTACATAATACATTATTTGATCATTAACAGTTTTAAAATTCAATTTTCACTTTATAAAAGTTTATCTTAACTGGTTCAAACTCATGAGTTGATGTAAATAGAATAAATATAATTTATATAGATTATAACTTTCACATAAGTGGATTTCCTTATTTGATACCAAAAATATGTGAAAACACAAAGAAACCCTCATGAACTACAACATCATTGTGCTTGGTAATCAGCATTTCTACTAAGCTCAGAGAAAAGTGATGTAAATTATTATTCTAAGCATCAGCAACCAATTGCTCTAAGGTATCATCTTCTGCAGATCTCTTGATTCTAATGACAGCTTTCTCAACCTACAAACAACAATTACAAATTGCTTCATAGTCTCACCTTTGATAATGTCATAACAAGGACAAATTAGTTTCTAAAAGATTCATGAGACATCAACTTAGTCTTTAAAAGATAAAATCTAACTTTATATTCGTATCGAACCGTTTTCTTTTATGCTAAACAGATATTTTAAAAGTTAAATATGTGACGCTATTTTTGTCTATAAAAAATACACGCGACATCAATAAACCTTAAACTCTAAACCGAATTTTTAGAAACTTCTTTTATTTCATGCATATCATTTAAAAGCGTATTTGATGTCAAAAAATCTTAAAATACTAATATATATGAGTGGCAAAACGGGTCGAGTCCGTCGGGCCGATCCACTAAACCCGCTAAAAAAGGCGGGTCGGGTTAGGATTTGGAACCCGCCAAATTTAAAAAACCCGCCAAACCCGCACCGCCAAATTGGCGGGTTTTGACGGGGCGGGACGGGCCGGTCCGCCGGATCGAAGATTTTTATTTTTATTTTTCTTTTTTATTAAATAAAAGAGTGATTGCTATTATAAAATTAATAATTATAGAATTTTTAAACACTTTTTTTCATTTTTTGTTTTTATTCTTCTTTTAGTTATTAACTTTATTTATTTTATTTTACAATTTCGTATATATGCTCAAATTATGTGACTTATTTTTTAAAATAAAGATGATTCTATTGACAAATATTATTTTGAACAATTTTATTGAAGTTAAAAATTAAAAAAATAATAATAAAATTATATTATAATTTGACTATTTTTTATTTGTATTTGATTTTTTAATTATTATTTTTTGGTTAATTTTAATGAAAGTTTTATTTTTCAAAAATAAAAAGCGGGCTAGCCCGCCGCTATAAAGCGGGGCGGGCTAGCATTTTGAACCCATTTTAATTGGTGGGGCGGGGCGGGTTGGGGCGGGCCGGCCCGCTTTGCCACCCCTACTAATATATTAACTTTCTGGCACTAAATTTCTCTAAAATATTTTAGGTTGTATAGTCTAATGTTTTGAATTTGATTACCTCATTATCCCAATTTGTTCTTGCAGTCAGAATTATAAGAGTTACTGTTTGTATGAAAACTCCAAGGATCATTCCCCACCAGATACCCTGTAAGAAATTCCAAATGCTTAGAATTACACTGATTTTAATACAAGCTTAGGAGCAGTAACTAATTAGTGAGGGAAATGGTAATGGTTCAAACTTACAGCTACTCCTAAAGATGTTTTAAAGCCAAGGACACATCCAACAGTAAGACCAATAACATAGTAACAAAACAAGTTAACATAAGCAACTATAGCTTGCCATCCACTTCCAATTGCAACTCCTGAAAATTTTCAAACAAAAAGTAAACTAATAAAGATGGAACATTTATTCTTTCCAGGTCTAAATGAACCATTAGTATCTAAACCATATTATAAAAGGTTTGATCAATTCAATCCAACTTGATTGATGTTTCATTGGATGTATTTATTTATTTAAGATAGGAAACAAAGATAACACATAAATTTTGTCTTGGTTTCAACTTTATAAAGACAAAAAAGAGACAAATTTTGCCTTAACAGTTAAGACAAAGATCTTTTATCTAATTTTGTATCTGTTTCATTCTCCAAATAGTTTGTATAGTATTTCTGTCTTGAGACATTTATCAAACTTAGCTATAAAAAATATAGTTGAAAGTGTTTTTTTATTATGTTTTATTCTTGGTACAATTTTATATCTCCCAATATCTCTTTCTTCCTATTTACTCAAACCTAAGACCTTGGATCAGAAATAAATGATAAACCATAGAATGGTGTTTATATATAGCATATAGTTTTATTACCTGAGAGTATAGGTTGAATGCCATTAAGGAAAACAGACATGGCTAGCAATGGAGTTAAGTTAGAAACATCCTCAATAACTTCAGAGTCAGTAGTGAAAAGCTTGCTCAAACCAACCCTGAAGATCAAGACAATGGCGCAAAATACTATACTGATCGCGACGCTCGTTCCATTTACTACAAACACTGAAAATTTTGCTACTCTTGGATGTGCTGCTCCTAATTCATTGCTAACCCTCACACTGAATTCATTGAAATTGTGATCAAAATCTTTGTCTGAAAGTTGAGTGGATGAAAAAAATTAACATAAAATAAAACTCTGTGTTTTGTTTTTTAAGTTACCTTGCAGCTGCACTAAGTCCTAACATAAATTGCATGTCCCAGTTCAAGTAGTTCATACTGAAAAGTACATAAACATGGAGATTATTGTTAGAAAGAAATTTGAACAATGGGTAGAAAGATCATTCTAAAATTAACTATGAACATACCAAATTGAAATCGTGTCCAGTGAAATAGTTGGATTTGAGAGCAGTCCTGATATAAGCACTAGTCCTTGATTGTACCATATCTCCAAACTACATTATCAAAAATATGTACATAAGTGGTTTTATTCTATAGATTTAACGTATTTTGAAAAGTTTAAACAGATCATTAGATATGAAAATTTCACACGATTTTATCACGTCTGATCTTTACCATTATTTTTTTTTTGTGCCGTGTCATGTTTGGGTCCTGCCTCTTAAATTAACAGTTAGATATTATGCGTAATTAAATCGTTACATACCATAACATGATAGCAGAAGCAAGTGTGAGCTTGAAATAAGGCCAGATTCCTTTGAAGGCTTTTAAAGTAAAGCCATTCCAAGTTTGGTTGCACCTTGGGCTAAGAACAATGTACAAACCATTCAAGAAAGCAAGAATGCACCAAGAAAAGCTGAGTGTGAGTGCTGCACCAAGAAGTCCATAATCGAAAACATAGACAACTAGCCAACTCAGAAGAACATGCAGAAGGAACACACCAACTGACATGTATGCCAAAGGATTCACTATGTTCTGTGCTTGCAGGAACCTCTGCATTGGACAGGTTACCGCGAATGCATAGAGCTGAATGATTAGTCCTCGGGCGAAAATCTGCGCCTGCCCAGCTATGCTGTCTGATTGACCTATGGCTTTTAGAAAAGGCCCTGAGAACCAATAGAGGAATGTGAGTAGCACAGCTGCACCTATGTGTAAGATGATTGCTCTTTGCAATATGACTCCCATTGCCGCGTGTTTCGCAGCTCCATAAGCCTGGCCACACACTGTTTGCACTGCACTCGCCATCCCCAACTGTTTGATGGAAATTTAGAATTCAAAACTGAGCATACTATCATAATATTACCAAAGATAAGTATGAGTTTTCTGAGAAAATAAGAATACATACCATAATTCCATAAGCAAGGCCTTGAATTCCAACACTAGCTATGGAAGCTCCAGCGAGCTCTAGAGAACCCAAATGGCCAGTGAACATCAATGTTACAAAGCTTAGCATGTAATTGAAAATGGATACAATAATGGAAGAACCAGAGAGGAGCCAGAGAAGCCTTGACTCCCAAGCAACTAGCTTCAGCCACCACCGTGCCTCGATTGGTTTGTGTTCTAAGAATTCCTCAATGGCATCAGCTGACAAAGATGAAACCTTTGTGTTTGAGTCTAGCAATGGTTGGTACTCCACAGACCCCATGGTTCTGTGTGTCTCACTAAGCATTCAAACTAGTTCACTACATGAAAAGTTATTGCTAGTAAACTTGTATAAATAAGATGTGGAAAGTTAGGTTGGTTCCTCCTGTGTATGCTTAGGCAAGCAGATACATATTATATTTAGGGGGCGACTTTGGTGTAGAAGCTCTTATGGCTTCTACACATGTAGAAGTCCAGTGGCGGATGGAGCTGAAGACACGTGTCCGAGGAAGGAACACAACTTGTGCTGGTGCAGGTGATGTGTAAGGCATGTTCAGTTTTTATCACGTTGGGATTATGACAGTCTTCTTGTGTAATTATGTGTATTAGCGCTTAATGAAGATATCATAATTACAGGCTTAGAAATTGGGCTGAATGTTGAGGGTTTTGTTTTGAAGAGCGTATTTTTTTAATTTAAGGGCAATGTTTATATCTAACAATTTTAGAAGCTGAAAATGTAAAAGATATATAGAAAGTTGTTTAATTTGTATGTAATTTGTTAATTTTTTTGGTTTTGAAAAAACAATTCAAATAAATATAATTACATTTAATTAAAAATATAATTTATTATCACTTATTGAATATGTGCTTTTTTTGGGCGTTTATATTTCTCTAAAAAAAAACTGTGATATTTTTAATAGTACATTTTGATATCTAGTAGATTTTGATAAATATGCCAGTTTTGATTAAGTAAATGAGTGACCATAATTTGATGTTTGGGTAACATATATAATTAAAATATTTTGTTTCAAAAGATATTATATTATAAAGTAATTTTACTACAAAGGTTAACATTCAATATTTTAAAAAAAGATTACTCGAAAAATAATTTATAGACTTAATATCAAAATGTTTAAAATGAAATGAACGATAGTAAACAACAAAAAAGCAATGCGATTGATGCTAAAAGACAATAACATCACTCCTAAAAAATGAATACAAATGAGTAACAAAAGATCGGGAGAATAAATTTTTTATAATTTAATTTTTAGCGTGAATTTATTAAAGATTGCAATTTGTAAAAGTGGTATATTTTTTGCTTTTTTAGATATAACGCTGATTTGATAAAATTTTTAAGTTTAAAAGTAACTTATTAAAATTAATTTTTGAAAGAATTTTTTAAAAATTGTAGCACATATATTTAATAAATACAAGTAACAACATTATATTCAGTAAAATAATTTTAAAATTTAAAAAATCATAATATAATATAGTTAAATAGTATTTATGTCATCCATTTTGAATGAATCTTTGAAGTAATATATTAAATTAAACTATTAAATTATGTAATTCAAATCATTTATAAAGTTAGTTTGATTTGTTCAACAATATCACAGTTTCTTTGAGAGAAATATAAACGCCCAAAAAAAGGCACATATTCAATAAATAATAATAAATTATATTTTTAATTAAATGTAATTATATTTATTTGAATTGTTTTTTTCAAAACCAAAAAAATTAACAAATCCCATATGACAAATTAAACAACTTTCTACGTATCTTTTACATTTTCAGCTTCTAAAATTGCTGGATATAAACATTGCCCTTAAATTAAAAAAATATGCTCTTCAAAACAAAACCCTCAACATTCAGTAAACTGAACGTGCCTTGCACATCACTTGCAGCAGCACAAGTTGTATTCCCTCCTCAGACACGTGTCTTCAGCTCCATCCGCCACTGCACTTCTACATGTATAGAAGCCATAAGAGCTTCTACACCAGAGTCGCCGCCTATTATTTAATTAGCATCATGAAATTAGTTAAAGTAATAATTATCGATTTCAAGTCTTGAGAATTGAAAAAATCCTTACAAAGGGACTTTATTCTTTTTATGGGACCCAAGTTAGATCAGGTTGAATTGGTCAAATTCTTAGTAATAAGACTTAGATGGTTGTAGTTAGATTGAAATCCTAAAAATACTATTATGTTTTGTTTTCTTTCTAACTTCTTCAGATGTTTAGTTGTCTCTTTCCTTCAATGGGCCACCTAACAAGTTAACATCAAACATTCTTCACAAAATCAGGTCATGACTGTCCTAGTGAGGAGTGAATTTAGTTGTTGAACAAATGTGTGAGCAATGACCGGTAGGTAGTAGCTTCAGGTCTTCATTTGACACTTGAGAAATATATCTAACACTTGAGTGAACCTAGGAGAAATAATGTCTTTATTTTGATTAATGAAACTAATGCGAAAGTGTCTATTTACATGAATGTAGACTCATGAGTCACGACCATTGTGTGAATCAAGCTTGATACTAACATTTAATTTCAAAAGTATGGAATTTTCCATGAAAAAAATAAGGTTACAAAAAAACAATGAATTTACATTACAACCAACCAAAGGGGGATTTATTTACAAGTCTAAGATGAACTACAGAAGCATACCCTTAACCAACCAAGTTGGAAGCCTCTAAACCTAACATGATATTTAATTTCCCAATATCTTGTTCAATCTACAAAACTTTTTTCAGGTGTGCAGTCAATTACATTTCAAAACAATGACTGCAAGAGCCTCCTACTTATTCAATTAATTTCGAAGTCTTGGATGGGTAATCAAACTTGCTACATACCATCATTGTGGTCTTAACATGGTAGATAGAAATTCCTGGTCATCTTTATCCAGCCCAGACGACCACTTCCTCAAAGTTTGCGCATGGTCGGAAATGGATTTAGAATATGCTGGAAGATTGATCTCAGTGCAAACAAGAGCTTCAGGATCAAGAGGAAGAAGGCCGAAAAGAGATGTCACGGCAGAAATCTGAAGAGAATTGCGAGCTTTCATGGAAGAGGTGTGATCCAGAAAAGCGAACAACTTATATCTCAAGTTCTCAACTCCCCGATCTTCATATCCAGCAGCATCAACTCCAATCCTGAAATTTTTTAAATTAACCCCAAAATTAGAAAATCAAAGAAAATGTCAAAGCATCAACCTCCATTAAAATGTTCCGTGGGTTGTCCACGGATATAGGATCACAAGAGAAACGGCCGTAAAATCATACATGAAACATTGATTATCTCTTCACATGCGGGATTTTAGTTGTTATAAATCTGACTTAAGTCAACTAATAGACTTGGCCTAAGCCCCTCAAAGAATAGTGGGCCATGGTTGGTAGCATCACAATCAATATCAATGCAACAATAATTTACCTGCCAAGTTGACCAAGAAGAACAATGATCGCAATACCAAAGCTTTCCTCTATGCCTGAATCAAGCATATCCAGCAACTGAGGAACGAGTTTGATGTCAGTCCAATGCCAGCCCTGTATTAAGAGAGAGAACCATTCGGTTAGTTTCATATTCATGCATCACTGAAGTTAAGCAACAGGTTAAATTCACAAATATGATATTCACTTGGAAATAAGAGAGTAATACCATTTTCTTTGCAACCAGCTCCACCAATGACAAGACATCACAAAGGCAACACAAGTCTACATTGCCAAGAACACCTGGTTGAGCAGCAGAAGAAACCGTGCACCTTTTCAAACTACAAGGTCCATCACAACTCTTGTAGGCTTTCTGAACTGCTTCCGGATTAGAGCATTGTCTGCCGTTAAAATTCTCTGGCATGAATCCAGAATCCGACAAAGCAACCTGTTCTATCCATTGAAGCCTATAGTATTTTATCTCTTCTAAGAGCAAGCATGAAACTGAATCAATGGATTCAGCACCTTCCAAGAATGGGCATTTAATACTTGTGCAAAATTCAGTATGAAGCTGATCGATTGAAGGAAGATAAGAAGTAGAAACTTTTTTGCTCTCATCCTCAAGAAAAATAACTAAAGATTTCAAAACAGTCACCATTGAACCAAAATTGTCCACATAAAAAAACTTCTCTCCACCCAAATAAGCAAAAATATGAAGGATAGTCAACAGCATTAAAGAATCCCATTTGCATAATCTAAGAATCTTGTATGAAGCTTCACAAATGAATCCAACATGATCAGTTGCAGCACATATAGAAGATAATATAATACTCCCTGCTAGCAATTGTTCACTTGTAGCAACCTCCGAAGAAAAGTTACTAATGCCATCTAGAGAATCATTGGAAGCATGATCTGCAGATGCCTCAGCAGGCACTGTATTCTCTACTAGAACTTTTCCTTCTAAAAGAAAGTCTTCAATAAGTCCAAGCAGCTCAAGAAAAGAACAAGTTTCTAAAAAGAGGATTCTTGTCTCAGCATCCAACATAGCTGCCCAAAAAGGAAAACATTTTAGTTTGATTCAATACTCAACAGCACAAAAGGAACATGAAACTCAAGTTTATAGAAAGTGCATATAACATGATATGAAAATATCTAAATAGAAACATTCAATTACATAAACAGAAATTGTATGAGAACAAATGAATATACCTGTGCGAATATGTTGGGCATAAGAATTCATGCAGCAAAATATATTGCCATCGCAAAGATTTCCAAATGTACTTGTAGAAGCCATGACAAAGTTGAACAGCATCAGCGTTAACAACACAGAAACCTTCTCCCTGAAAAAGATTAGAGGAAACAGAAGAAAATCAATACTATCAGTCCACCATCAATTGTCTTGAGCCCTATTGATTAATTTTGTCATGAATTGATTTGCTTGATAAATCAATAAATTTGAGTATCAAAACAGAAACTAAAAAAGGAGTGCATTGTTCAAAATCATGAGATACTTACTTCTTTGAGAGTGTGTCTTCCTTTTTAAGTGCAGTCAGAATGCTACCAACAGCCCAAACTGTTTGTGTATCCAAACTGCACCGAGCCATACAGGCTTTTATAGCAAAAAACATCCTAGATAAGACACTATGGTCCTCGATATTGGAAAAGACAGCACAAATTTTAGGAGGTTGTTTGTTTAAAGGTCCAATTTCATCCTCCGCCAGAAATGAGGCCCTGGAAATATCTGATGTGTGCATATGTGGCAATTTTACAACCTCGGCTTTACTTGCTTGTGTAGGCTTAATCCGTGAATCAGATGAACTATCTAAGTTTTCATTATTGGAACTGATTTCAAAATTAGTTCCATCAAGACCAGGTGAAGGAAACAGGTCTGCTTTTTGACTTGACATGCCTTCTTGGAGTGCTTCCTCTAGAAAGGGCTTCTTCAAACTATTATCCTCAAATGTTTTGTGAAATTCAATTTCTGGAAGTGATGGTGACAAGGGAGAATCCATTGCTCTTCTGTAACGTTGCTCATAAGAAGCATTATCTAGTTCTAAGAACTTCATATAAGTTTCATCAGTCATTTTATCCAAACTAATCAAAGAATCAAAGCTGTTTGCAGCACCACATGTCCTCACTTCATCAGGAGTGGTTTCTAAATTTTGTGCAGCATCACATATCCTCTCTTCACCGGCAGGAGTGGTTTCTAAATTTTGTGAGCCAGGGCAAGAAATGTGTTCGCTAACATTTGCATCCCCATAGATATTGGCTTTGGCCTCTTCTGTACCCTTCTTCGCAACCCTTCCTGTGCTAGGTACTGTGACAACTTTTTCAGTGTGAGATTTCTTTTTCTTCTTGTTGGCTCTATCATTATTTTTCTGTATACTGCTTAGATTAGGGAGCACGTCTCTCCCTCCTTCCAAGCATTTGTCTTCTTCTCTATACAACAAACCATGCAAATTAGAGAGATTCTGAGAAGACAAATTTGCAACACTACCAATATTATCATGTGTTCTTTTCCGCTTCCTATGGTTCTCAGTAACATATCTTTCAGATGAGTTGCACATGATTTGTCTTGCATTGAGGATCTCCTGATCCAACTTTGCCGATGCACTAACTGGGAAAGCAGTTGTTTCCTGTGAGCCCATCAACTGTCCATCAGAAAAAGATTCTGAATTGGAATTTACTGCAGAACTCTGTAACTTTGTTCTGTTGGGTCCTCTGCTAAGAGGCTTCAATTTAGAATCAATACCTGGGATGGATTCTGAGTAATTTCCACTAGATAGCACAAGAGGTTGAGTGGGCTGCATGTCTTTCCTCAAAGGATCACATGTGTCCATTGTTGTGCAACAAGTCTGCAGAAGCTCATTTTCAAGTTCACTATGCTTCGGAGATAGATTGAAATTGCATACTTGCCTCGTGATAGCTGAGTTCTGCATATATAGCATATTCCCAGACTGCAAAATAAACATCCAAGAAGTTAAGAAACATAGTTTTTTTTTTTTTTTTAATTAAAGAAAAATAAAGAAGAAGAAGAAACCATTGGAAAATCCCTTATTTATTGCTTTCAGAAAATCGCCTAATTCCCAACGGCTAAAAACCTGGTAGTGCACAGCTAATATGATTGTAAACATAAGATTTCCAACATCACTACAAGGGAGAACCAATAATTAAGTTCAAGAGTCCATGATTTTATAACCAAAAAAACATTATACAGATAAGAGATATCTACGTCCACGGTATCTTCATATGAGAATAAGCCAGAACAAGATTGTGACAGTGAAGAGAGGTGCAAAATAGAAAGTAAGGTGAAACCAACCTTTGTTTGTTCACGTCTTCCAGGAAACGATGAGAAGGATGCATCCAACATATCAAGCCGACGCAGGAGTTGAACAAAATCCGTCTTTATACGCCCTAATTCTTGGTGTAAAGAGTTGCGACGACTTGCTTCCAACTTAAATTTTTGCCTGGCATATTTTGCTCGTAGCTTTTCAAGCTTTAGTTGGCTTTTCAAAAGCTTTACATCACTAGTATCTTCAGCTTTCGCAGTAGGTACTCCGGCTGTTTCAACAGGTTTTGATACAGATAAGAGCTCAGATATCTTCTTCTTCAACTCCTCAATTGTCCGCTTATCCCTTTCAACCTGATGAGACATCTCATCCGCACGCCGTTTCTCTTCGATGAATTTCCTCCAGTTACTTTCTGCAAGTGCCTTCTGCTCCTTTGCTTTAACCATCTCTGAATCTGCTCGCTTCTTTTCCTCAGTCACTTTCCCCCTTTCAGTTTCAAGCATTTCTTTAGCTTTCGTCATCCCCAACTCGGCATCTCTTTTTCCTGCTAATATCTTCCGCTTCTCAGTCTCAAACCTTTTCGTTGCCTCTTTAGAGGCAGATATTTGAGAAGCCAGCTTTGTTTTTGCCTCATTAGCTTCTTTCTCCAATCGAACAAGCCGAGTCCTATACTCCTCAGCCTTCTCTGCTTCAACTTTGGCAATTTGCATCTCTTTTTCTGCAGTTTTGCTCTTCTCCGCTTCTACTGCCTTCAAAGCTTCAGCTGCTTTCTTTCTCTCCTTCTCCGAGTTTTTCTTCTCCTTATCCGCCTTTTTCTTCTCTGCCTCCAGGAGCTCCTTCAACCTACTGATTTCCTTTTCCTTATCAGCTATACAAGCTTGAAAACCCTCTATGCTCTCATTTCCATTCTTAGCATCACCACCAGGTTTCTGCCGAATCGCATCAATTTCAGACCTCAAGCTACATACTTCATTCTCTAAAGATACTCTAGCATTACATTCTTTAAGCTTCTCCTCAGCGTCTGCTTTGGCTCGCGCCTGTTCTTCTTCACATTCTGCAGAAAATACAACATTGCAATGTTCACTAATTACAACTTAATCCAATCTGTTCAGTGAATCCACTCGCAGAAATTCCACTACATATGCATAAAATTCTTATTCAGATTCACTACTCACATCCCAAAGAAAAAGGCATAAAAATAAAAAATTGAAAATAAATAAATAAATAACCTTGGCTGAGCTTCACATTTTGAGCCTGAACTTCATTGATTTTGGTTTCTAGAAGCTTCACAGCTTGGCGAAGAGCGTTTCGTGATTCTTGAAGCTTCGAACACTTCTTCTTCCACTGCCACAGAGAAGGAAAATAACTAAATAAATAAAGAACTCGGCTTTGAATGACAAATAAAGCGAAAAAGAGAAAAAGAGAGGGTTTTACCGCTTCACAGTGGGAGCAAGCAGTGGCGGAAACAGGTTCGAATGGGTGATCTGCAGAGAGAGCCATTGGCGGCAAAGAGGGAATGGAGAAATGTGAGATTCTTCAAACACTGGCATCGGAACCGAACAGTAATTAGAGATACACAGTGGCGGTGCAATCAAGTAATCATTTTTACGCCATTAAAACCCTAAACCCCCGTAGTAGAGATTCTACACCACCGTTCTCTTCGTTCTTCTATTTCAGATTTTCAGTCAATAAATTTAAACTTTTTTTTTTTCTAATTCCGGGGCTTTTTTTTTTTTTTTTGGTAATTGCAAAACACGGGAAAAGTAAAACCATTCTTTTTTTTATTACAAAGTTTCAAGATCATTTATAACTAAGTTTATAAAAATTAGATTAGACATCAACAAGAATCAATAAAATTAATTTGGATTGATTTAGGGACTAATTTGCTTAAGTAACGGTAGAAATTTAAATTCTGTCTTATGCATGGAGTAAATGACAGATTTTTAGATAAAATTTTGATTCACGATAAATTAATAGTTAATTTGTTGAGTTGAGATGTATTAAAAAAATTTAATAAAAATAAAACAAATAGAGTTTAATTTTAATATACTGATAATATAAAATATTTTACACATTAAAATTAAATTTTAAAAAAATAATTAATACACAAATAAAGCTTTTATTAGAATAATTTTTTGACGTCTTAAGAGCTTATTATTTATTAATAGCTAATTTAGACAAAAAAAATTAATATTAACTGATATTTTTTTGTATCGGTCTGATATGTAAACTAATATTAACTAACTTCCTTCTTTTTATACTAAAAGCATTAGTCCCATATATTTCTCTCGATAAATAAATCTTTCTATAATTATTGTTTTTATTTTTAACGGTGAGAATAAAAATGATTAAATTTTAAAACAATATCTACTTAATATACTAAAATTGGGTTTTTCCTCCGCTACTAAAGGTGACGTGTCGATCTCTCATGCCTCCGTTTTCTCTCCAAAACAAATAAAATTTTTTTCTATTCTAAATTATTTTATTGTAATTATATTATAATTAATACTAAATGAATAATATATAATTATACTAATTTAGTAACATATCTTCATTATAATTATATCAAATCAATATTTAATGCACTATTAAACTACTTATCAATTATCAATTAAAAATACTTTTAATAATTTTAATGATAATAATAATATCAATAATAGTAATAATAATAATAATAAATCTTTGTTACCCGATTCACGTATATCAAATAATTTTTCTAAATTATTTTATAAAAAATATCTTTAATATAATTATATTGTAATTAATATTTAATAAATAATATATAATTATACTAATTTAGAAACATATTTTTATTATAATTGTATCAAATCAAAATTTAATGCATTATTAAAAAATTACCTTAATAATAGGTAATTTACGTATTTATTTTTGTTTCACTAAAGTTTATATATAGTGTTTTCCTGTGGTACATGAATCTAAATTTGAGAGTTAATTCATAATTTTATATTTAGTATTTTTTTTTACTACTTCATAGAATAAGAATGTATTCTTCGTTTTTTATTGAAGTTGATCCTTTTAAGGTACAATTTATAATTTTTTATAATATTTTTCATATACTCATTCTATTATATTATTCTTTTGATAATTTTTTATTTGTTGTTACTCTAAGTTATTCTTATCGTCTAATGTTCCAGTTCGATTGTCTTTTGCCACAATCATTTACAATACATCACATCAATGAAATACCTCATCAAGTTGTCTTCACTGATTCGAGTTCCAACTACATGGATGTAAGCGTTCAAAGAAGAGGCAATAGTCTCTACTTTACCGAAGAATGGTTGGATCTACTCAACTATTATGACCAACCCAATGGAATGTGGTTAAAGTTAGATTTCTTAGGAGGAGCTCGATTTTTGATTGAGGAATTGCATCCACGGAACTTTATAGGGCAAGTTCAAGTTCCATCCCCTCCATGCTTTTTACGTCTGCCCGAAAATCTTCGAAGTGGAGCACATAATGAAATTGAATTCCCTCAGTTTCAGTTCAGTTTTGCTAAATTCGTGATAAATTCAGATATGCAATTTCAACGATTGGTAATATATTTAAATTTTCTTAGTTTAAGCTGTTCATTATTAGAATAATTTTTTAACATATTTTGATTTTTCTCAGAAATTACCAGCTTTCTTTTGCATGCATGCAATGTCATTGAGGGGAATAAGAGTTAGTTTGGTTTCTCGGTGTGGCAATTCTATACCTTGCCGCATTGCATGGATAGCGGATGATGAATCTTATCTAACAAGAGGATGGTCTGATTTTGCACGAATTCTAAATATTGAAACTTACGATGTTATTTCAGTTGGTTGTCATTACAAGAATGATTTTATACTATAGGTGACTAAGGACTAGAATATGTTCAATATTGTTTAGGTAATTTGGTTTTACTATTAGTATTTGATTAAATTATAATTATAGAATTTTAAATTATTGCCTCAATTTATATATTACGATTATTTTTTGTGGATGTGCTATTTTTAAATAATTTAATAAAATGAAGTAGTGTCAGATATTATTAAGTTTATTTTTATCCTTTATTTCTTTATTTGTATTTTCATTATATTTGACAAAAAATGAACCTACACATATATTAAATCGTTGACCTAAAGACAATTTATTTACCAATAGAAACATATTTTATTTATAATTAGAATAAAATTTATTTGCCAATAATCGGTGGATAAAATTGAAATTACACCCGTGTCATATAATTATAATTGATTAATTGGTATAAAATAAAATTATACCCGTGCCATGAGTAATAATCTAAATAATTATATCTTAACAAAATATAATTTGAAATAATTTATAAACAATTATCTTAACAAAAATAATTATTTAATAATTGATTTAAAAATCAATGCAAAAAATAATTATTAATAATAGTATTATTAACTGGGTAAATAATATAATTTCAAATTATTACTTGAAATATAAATAATATATGAAAATCTATTGAGTAAATCAATGATTTTGCACCTTAATAATTTGACAATTATTACTCAATTAACCAGTTAATTGAATTAGTAATAACAATTTTCAATTTCAAATTTTGTATATTAAGTAGTTATTAAAAACGGGGTAATAACGATTTACATGGGAAAATCATTGATAAATTCAATTAACTATATAGAAGATAATATACTAAAAGTTTTAGTATATTATTTATGGCAAGCGAAATTATTTTCTCAGATTTTCTATTAAAATTGAAATTAGTAATAGTTTAAAAAAAGGTTTATTAATAAAATTACTAATAGTCACATTTTTATACACAGGATATATGTTTTCTATATATTATTTAAAAAATATAATGAAACATGAATAATGAATGAGTATGTTATTTCTTCGACTAGCTAATTAATGCAAAATCGAGTACCCTTTTTTATTCGATTGAGATCATATTCTATTTGGTGAAAGTTTCAATCACCTTAATTAAATTCTGTCTTTGTGCCTTAACTTATATAGGTAGTAATATGTTACATATTATTTGGTATATCTAAGTAGTTATTTCCCATAGCAAAGATGTAAAAAATCATATTAAGGTTTATTGCCAAATAATTAGTAGATGAATAATAGTAGATTATATTATTTTAGAAAAGTATTTTCATTATAATTATATCAAATCAATATTTAATTATGATAAAATATGTTAATTATAATTATATCATAGAATTATAATAATTACGATATTTATGTTATATATTTTAATCATTTATGTACGTAAATAATTAGAAATCAATCAAATCAAATTATCACAGTAAATAATATGTTGTATATTATTACGAGAAATAATTCGTAGATAAAATTGAAATTACACCCGTGTCATATAATTATAATTGATTAATTGGTATAAAATGAAATTATACCCGTATCATGAGTAATAATCTAAATAATTATATCTTAACAAAATATAATTTGAAATAATTTATAAACAATTATCTTAACAAAAATAATTATTTAATAATTGATTTAAAAATCAATGCAAAAAATAATTTTTAATAATAGTATTATTAACTGGATAAATAATATAATTTCAAATTATTACTTGAAATATAAATAATATATGGAAATCAATTGAGTAAATCAATGATTTTGCACCTTAATAATTTGACAATTATTACTCAATTAACCAGTTAATTGAATTAGTAATAACAATTTCCAATTTTCAAATTTTGTATATTAAGTAATTATTAAAAATTAGGTAATAACGATTTACACAGAAAAATCATTGATAAATTCAATTAACCATAAAGAAGATAATATACTAACAGTTTTAGTATATTATTTATGGCAAGGGAAATTATTTTCTCAAATTAAATTTTATATAATTATAGTAAGTTTCTATAATTAAAGCAATACAAAACTGCTTCACTCTTTCATATACTAGGGGATTTCACTTGGAAAAGAGAATGTTCCATACTAATGGACTCGGGTGCATAACCATAACTATGGGTTCCAATGTACGAGATCTTGTAGCACTTACCAATGAGGCCCTATCGATTAGTATTATACAAAAGAAATCCATTATAGACACTAATATAATTAGATCTGCTCTTCATAGACAAACTTGGGATTTGCGATCCCAGGTAAGATCGGTTCAGGATCAATAATATTATACATATTTATATATCTTTTCTTTTATCTCTTTTTTTAAAATATTGACATATAATTAATGTAAAAAATATATAATATTAAACTGTTTTGTTATACATATATATGAATTTATATAATAACCCGTATAATTTATACGTATGGCATAATACATACGTTAAAAAAAGATTCCATAATTTTTGAAAACCACTATTTTGTTATATGAAATTGAAATTGAAATTAAATAATTTTTATTAATATAATTTTTTTTCTATTAGTATCAAGTATCTCCATTAAAAATTCATATCGTTTGTAATTAGTGTATATATATAAGTCGTAATAGTCAATTGTTTCAATTATTTTTCATCTACAAAATTCGTACCTTATTCGTATTTCTTTTTCTCTTTATTATTTTCCATACCTAATGGCTACAAGCTATGATTCTATCAACAGTATTACCTGTAGTAGATTATGTAATGAAAAGGTTTGGAAAATAAAGGCAAGGATTATAAGGTTATGGAAAGTTCCATCCAAATTTGACAAGAGTAAGACAGCTTATCTAGAAATGGTTCTCATGGATGATAAGGTAGGTTGATTATTCTACATGATTTCTTCGAGTGATGCTAGGTCCAGTTTATATATATTTACTGTTGACATTTTAACTTTATTTCGTGAGTAAACTCTTAGAGGAATCAACCACAGTGCGATTTAACAGAGTTGTAAGTGCTAATAGTCTTTTTTTTAATTTATTTTACATTGTGATAAAATCCATTGTTCAGTGAAGAATTATTTGGCAAAGATGTTTAAGAATGATCTGATAGAGGGGAAAGTTTATGTCTTCTCAAATTTTCTGATTGAGGAATCAAGCGGAATTTATCTTCCGACTACACATGTGTGTAGAATAACCTTTAAGAAAGAGTCACGTATAGTAAATACGATTGATGATCGTAACATTCCTGACAATCATTTCAATTTTCTCGATCATGCTGATATATTGAGACAAACAAATGAAAAAGCTAACTTATTTGGTGCGTAGTTAATTTGTATTATTATTATTATTATTATTATTATTATTATTATTATGTTGTTGTTGTTGTTGTTGTTGTTGTTGTTGTTGTTGTTTCATTTATTTGTCTTTAATTTCATGCTTTTAATTCGTCTTTTTTTTTTAAATTAGATGTTATTGGACTCTTAACCGAAAAAGGAGAACTTATAAAATCATATTGAGTATTACTAGATTATTTATGGTCATATTGAGTATATATGCCTGATTTATTGAAAAAAGTAGATTAAATAACTATTTTATAGTTAATACAATTAACACTATATTAAGAAAAGAAAAACAACGCATACAAGTTATTCTTTTATTAATTAAATTATTATAATTAAAATGAAATTTAACATAACAACTTAAAATTATAATTTCAATCTTATCACGTGCATGGCACGGGTGATTAAACTTGTTCTACTTATAAATTTGACTACCGTCTCGTTATATATCCAAATTTTTTTGACAATCAAATGTAATAAAGTTAGTTTTTAAATCTAATAAAAATCAATTTTATTAATGAAAACGTATAGATACGCTCCAACTCTCAGTGTGACATGCTTCTTCTTCTTCGTATTCTTTTTTCTTTTTGCGCTCCTCCTTCTTCGCGTTCCTTTTTCTTCTTTGCATGCAGCTGTTGTTACATTTTTCTTTTCTTTTCCTCTTCATTTTTCTGATGATTTTTAGAAATATTGTTTCTCATATTAGACTTGAATAAACATATATTACAATCTTATTTAATTAAATAAATCTAAAAAATAAACTACAGACTAAAAGATCACAAAATAGCACCAAAATTACATGAATGAACATGTTTGTACTATATTACGATCTTATTTAGTTGAATGGATGTAGGTTCATATTTATTAGATTGAATTCTTGCTGAAAAAAAAAAAAAAACCGAAATTTCTTACTTTTGACACCAAATTTTTTTAATTTTAACACCATAATGTTACTATAAAAATTTAAAAATGTCTTCTTAATGTCTTCTTATACTTCGTATACTTCAATAAAAATTTCTTTTTTTTCTTCTACTTTTGAATTGTTATTTACAAGACTCGAATTTAAAACCTTAACTAAGACCTAATTGGCAAACACTCAAATTCGTAGCTGAAATTGTCTTTATGTCTCTATCTCTTCTTCGAATCTGTTACCCACTTTGGGATTCGTGGCTCATTTAACTTTGGAAAAGTATAAATAGACAATGAGAATATTAAATAAGGTGAACAATGAAGATATAGAAATTAGGATATTTAATTCAATAAGTATGCACATGATTATGTTCATTATTTTTAATTGGATGGTTATTTCTTTTTATTCGATTTATTTATGCATAGTTAATAATAACTAGATGTTCAATTTATTAGGTGTGAAAATGATTATCCTAACGTTAAAGTTTAGGAGATAATTTAAGGATGAAACAATTTTTTGGTAATTGCAAAACACGAAAAAAGTAAAACAATTTTTTTTATTACAAAGTTTCAAGATCATTTATAACTAAGTTTATAAAAATTAGATTAGATATCAATAAGAATCAATAAAATTAATTTGAGTTGATTTAGGGACTAATTTGCTTAAGTAACGGTAGGAATTTGAATTCTTTCTTATGCATGCAGTAAACGACAGATTTTTAGATATAATTTTGATTCGCGATAAATTAATCGTTAACTTGCTGAGTTAAGATGGGTTAAAAAAATTCAATAATAAAAAATAGAGTTAAATTTTGATGCACTAATAATATAAAATATTTTATATTATCGTATAATTATATTATTTTTTTGAATGACTATTTACGCTGTTAATATAAAAGATAATTATTTTTATTAATGTAGTGTTACATAATTAGATGTATGTGTATTTTACACATCAAAATTAAATTCTAAAAAAATAATTGATACACAAATAAAGCTTTTATTAGAATAATTTTTTAACATCTTTAAGAGTTTATTATTTATTGATAGCCAATTTAGACAAAAAATTAATATTAACTAATATATATTTTTTTTGTATTGGTATGATATTTGAACTAATATTAACTAACTTCATTCTTTTTATATTTCTCTCGACAAATAGATCTTTCTATAATTATTATTTTTATTTTTAATGGTGAGAATAAAAATGATTAAATTTTAAAATAATATTCTATTTATAAATTTGGCTACCGTCTCGTTATACATCCAAATTTTTTTGACAATCAAGTGTAACCAAGTTAGTTTTTAAACCTAATAAAAGCCAGTTTCATTAATGAGAATGTATAGACACGCTCCAACTTTCAGAGTGACATCGCGCGCTTCTTCTTTTTTATATTCTTTTTTCTTTTTGCGCTCCTTCTTCTTCGCGTTCCTTTTTCTTCTTTTTTCTTCTTTGCATGCAGTTGCTACATTTTTTTTCTTTTTCTCTTCATTTTTCTGGTGATTTTTAGAAGTATTACTTCTTATGTTAGACTTGAATAAACATGTATTACAATCTTATTTAATTAAATAAATCTAAAAAGTAAACTGCACACTAAAAGATCACAAAATAGCACCAAAATTACATGAATGAATATGTTTGTACTATATTATGATCTTATTTAGTTGAATAGATGTAGGTTCACATTTATTGGATTGAATTCTTGCTAAAAAAAATTTCTTTACTTTTGACACCGAAATTTTTTAATTTTAACACCATAATGTTACTATAAAAATTCAAAAACTTCTTAATTTTGACATCAAAATTTTACCACAAACACAGAAATATCTTCTTAATGTTTTTTTATACTTCTTATACTTCAATGAAAGTTTCTTTTTTTCTTCTACTTACTAAAAAGATAATGAAAAGGAATATTCTAATTAGATGTTCTAATATTGCTAAGTAATCATAATGATTAAGATAACAAAAAATAAGGAGAAGATGAGGAGGAAGAGTTTTGAATTGTTATTTTTATGTTTTTTAAGAGTATTGCTTCTTATATTAGACTTGAATGAACATGTACAATCTTATTTAATTGAATGAATGTAAAAAATAAATTGTATACTAAAAAATCACAAGATAATACCAAAATTACTTGAATAAACATGTTTGTACTATATTAAAATTTTATTTAGTCGAATGAATGTAGATTCACACTTATTAGATTGAATTCTCATCAGAAACAAAAAAAAAAAACACCAAAATTTTTTAATTTTAACACTAAAATATTGCTACAAAAACCAGAAATCTCTTCTTTAAAATTGCATTTTCTTATTCCTTTTTTTTTTGCTCTTACTTCTTTTAAGAGCATTATTTTTCAATTAGACTTGAATGCACATTTATTGGATTAAAATCTTACATATGTAAAAATTTAAATATAACAATGCTGAAGATAATATAAAAAAAGAAAAAGAAAAGAGGAGAATAAATTCAAATGAGAAAAAAAGGAAGAAGAGATGGTAATGGTGATGATAACAATAATAACAAGAGAAAGATGAAGAAAAAGGAGGAAAATATCATAATAAAAAAAGGCAGTAGCAACAGCAATATACAAGAAAAAAAAGAAACAACAGAGACACAAAAAAGAACGTGTACGTGTATATAAATAACTTGGTTGCTAATATAACTTATGCGGAACATTATTGATTTGGCTATTGGATCTCATCTCCATAAATTTGTTACTAGAGAATAAATGTAACACCCTAACTTTTAGCACGTCATGATCGTACCACAAGTAAGGCGTTACGGACCTGATTTCCTATATTATCTATTTAATACTGAGCCTTTACGTCGATATCGCGTTTCAGTTTATAAGAAAATACCAGAAAATTATTTGTAGTAATTAAAATCACACAATTATTAATAATAATAAATGCTATACAAATGAATCCAATATAAAACTCAAATACAATACCTATCCCTCTGGATAAAATAAAAACCCTGAAGCAACAAGGACGAGGGAACTCTATAAAAACAACAGGAATCACAAGTAAATTTACTAATCGTCTGCAGCTTCTTATTGAATCTCCGAACCTGTGTCACTGAAAGGGTGGAAGATTTTGGGGTGAGAACAAACCACACGTTCTCAGTAGGGAATGAGAATGCCGTAAAAGTAATGAATTTAATGCAAATAATTAACTTACTTAGTAAAACTATTTTGTTAACCCTTTGAAAATACTTTTACTGCTACTTTAGATAAATAATTACTTTTCTTTAAATTTTTAAACTCAAAACAAATTTTAAATATAAAACTAGTCACATTTTCTGTCTCTCAGCCACATAGTTAATCATCAGTCAAATGTCAACTCGTAATCACTTTAATACACTCACAAACAAATAGTACAAGCAAGAGATTCAATTCAATGTACAAGCAAGTCACAACAAGACAAACAATACAATCACAAAGTAATAAAACAAGTAAGCCCAATCAAATGCAAATGTATGTGCAAACAACATGATACATGTCTATCCCTAACGCAGGCCATGAGCTCATGTGTCGGTTGCCTACTCGCTCCCGACATTACCCGGGCACGAGTCCCAGATATGGTTTTCCAGATGCATCAGTGTGCTTATAAGTCGTACGGCCAGGCCGCATCAGTGTGACTTTAAGTCGTACGGCTAGGCCGCATCAGTGTGACTTTCCAAATCAATAAGCGTACATCTGGAAAACAGTTCTCAATGTGTGGGCGTCCCCACTTTACATTTGGCACTAAGGCCCAAACAATGTCACATCTGCTCTCCTGTGGCAGACACTTCATTAATTAATATATTCTTTAAATCCTTGTTCTCTGCTCTCCTGTGGCAGAGATTCCTTTTCTTAATAAACCGAGCTCAAATCTTTACTTAAAACAAAATCTCTCCTTAAAATATTGGGTTTAAAACATTATGTTTTTCTTAATAAATCTAGTTTTAAAAATAGAATACACCTTTTTCTCAATTAAATAAATCTCAAATAATTTAATTTTCCAAAACCAAATCTTTTTAAAATAATTTTTCAAATAAAACCTCAGATTTTTATAAAATTTCGGCAGCACTTTCCCTAAAACTCGGGGTTAGCCACCCTTTTTCGGGTCCCAACTGAACCATTTTCAACCTCTTTTCAATCAAGAAATCAAATACATATTCATCAAAATTCAGTCACAAACACAACTCAAACTCATCATTTAGTCATTTCAAACAATCATAAATTATTTACAAATACCCACTAGACTTCCATGGCATTCATAGTTTAAAAACAGTTAATTTCAAAACAAAATCCCCTACCTCCGTATGAAATCAAAATCAACAAAAGTTTCGGAAGAGCTTTTTGACCGAGCTGATGAAAAAGAAAACGTCAGAAATCATTTGTGCCTTCTAGAACTCCAGTTGGTTGAATTCAAAGGGAAGAGGAGCTACGTCACCGTCAGCTTCCACCAAACAAAAATGACGCCAATACGTAAAGGAGGAAGATACAAACACTTTTACCAAATTAAATTTTTTATTGGAGTTACAAATCGCAAGAAATCGAAGTCAGAAATTCAGGTTCCATGGTTTCTCAATCTCTTTCTCTCACGGCCTTTCTTTCATTTTCTTATGGTTTCGGTTATGAATGAGAAGAAATGAAGAAGATTAAGGATAATAGTGATTTGTGGTGGTTAAGGTTGCGTTAGGTGTCAAGGTTGGATATATACATATTGCATTAAAGCCACGTTTCATGATTAAGGGAATGGTTATATGTATTAAAGGGTTACAAGCCACGTTCCCCCTATAATGATGATAATGAATTATTATAAGTGAATAGATATATATATATATATATATATATAACAAATCTTTATTTGTTTCTTATATAGATATATAATAAATATATATAGTGGCTTATATGTATAATAATATCCTTCGGCCATTTTTTTTTCTTTTTGAACAATAATAATAATATTAATAATAGTAATAATAATATTTATAAAAATTAATTTAGACCGTAACTATCAATATAGTATTAATATAGTTTCTGATAGATAATTTAAAATAATAGAATAAGTCATAATTAAATTAAATTTTATTTTTAAATTCAAAGTATAAAATTTAATTTTAAAAACTCGGATTGTTATAATAAACAAGAACAATCGTATTATGAGTCCACTTTTGGTGTTAAACGCCAAAAAAAAAAGTGAAGAAAGAGGAAAAAGAACCACAAATGGTATGCAAATTGAACACAAAAATAATTTTTTTTCTTTTACAAATGTGGAATGCAAATTTTGATGTCAGCTCAGTTGTTCCAGTAACAGTAACATACACAATGAGAGCAATATTCTGCAATCTCAGATAGATGCCAAAACACAAAATAAATAATGTTACAATAGTATAAACTGACTAGCAATATTTACAAATCTAGGTATATTACATTCTTTTTCTATTTGCATGAGTTATTGTAACATAATGAGAGCCAGCAGATGATGATAATGCACATATTATCATCTTAATTGCACAAGCACAAGCACATCCTCACCCCTCTTCAGCATCCATGTCCCTCTTGCTTTATACATAAGATCTGAAGAAAAGCATTAATAAGAACAAATACTTCAAAAGTGAAGCACACAGGCTAAACAGCAAAGGGTATTAGAAATTTTAGAAGTATCATAATGCCTGTGAAAATAGTGACAAAAGATGGGAAGGTGATTTTTCTTAAGAATTTCCACCAATGGGGCATTCATTGCATTGGAATGCATGTATTTTCCAAATCAATAGAAGCATAAGAAAAACTGTACCTGTACAATTGGAGATTGAGAACTGGTGCTGAACAGAAAAAAATTGTTGAGATTCTAGTTTCACATGAGAAAAATCAATTGATTCAAATGGACTACCAGTATAATCTGGTATTCATCATGCCAACAGACAAATCAAATGAGATCAACCAGCAAATGAGAGGGTTTATCCCCAACTTGCATAGCCCATATCAACCCTAGAAGAAGGTCCTACTCCCCTTAAAACTCTTGCAAAATAATTTAGCAATATGTACCAGGTGATTTCATTGGGCACGAACCCGTTATCCACACCTTTATACATCATCAAACATGCTTCATTAAACAATCCCTCGTAGCAGTATCTACTGACAAGTGTGTTATACGTGATAGCATCGGGACGCATTCCTTCGGCTTGTAACCTGTTAAAAAGGTTCAAAGCTTCCTGAAGATGACCCATCTTACAAAGACCATTGATCAGACAGTTATAAGTGACTATATCAGGAATCAAACCACGATGAATCATATCCCGAAGAAATTGAAGAGCATCGTTTACCTTTCCGATTCTACAAAAGGCATTGATCAGAATATTGCAACAGTTGGTATCAGGAAATATCCCTTTCCCAAGCATTTCTTCAAAAAATGCCAATCCTTTTTCTACTTCCCCGGCCATACATAGAGCTTTAATAAGTGTCGTATATGTAATATTGTCGAGAGGGCACCCTCGAAATATCATCTCATCAACAAGCTTAAATGCTTGTTGAATTGCGCCTCTCCTAATAAATGCATGAATCAATGTGTTGTATGTCACAGTGTTGGCAATAACACCCTCCATGAACATGTCACGATACAAGCGCAGAGCCTCTTCCATCTTGTCATCGTTGCACATTCCAAATATTAAAGAATTAAATGTATAAATGTCAGGTTTACATCCTTTGCTTGACATCTCACCAAACAATTGTAGAGCTTCTTCAGTCCTCCCATCTTTACACACAGCACTTATCAGGCAATTGTATCCCACTGTGTTTAAACTGAGACCTTTAGCCCACATGGCATTCACGACTTCCACAGCTTCATCTAATCGACCTTGCTTGCAGAAACCATTTATCAATATAGTGTATGTGACCACGCAGGGCTCAAAACCTTTTGTTACCATCTCATGTAAGAATTCAAGAGCCGAGACCAGCCGCCCCTTCTTGCAAAACCCATCAATCATTATATTAAACGTGAAGCCATCGGGTTTGTAGCCTGAAATTACCATGTTATTGTACAAAAGATCCTTTGCTTCGTCAAACCGTCCCCTAGCAACATAGCCATTTATTAATGTATTATAGTGAACAGCATTCAGGTTAGGAATTTTATTCAACAAGGCCCTTGCTTCATCAACGTGTCCCGTCCTGCACAATCCATTAATCAAAAAACCATAAGTCAGTTCATCTGCACTGAAACCGCGAAGCAGCATTCGATCAAGCAACTTTGCTGCCTCATGAATCCTGCTGGCCCGGCAGAGGCCATAAATAACATCATTGAAAGTCTGCACATCAGGTTCGCAACCCATCAGAAACATTTCCTCCAAGAGCTTCATCGCCTCGTTCACTCTATTATTCTGCGAAAGAGTATGAATTAGAGTCTGGTAGATGATCGAATTCGGAACACAACCATGCTTCATCATGTCCTTTAGAAGTGAGCAAGCTGAATCAACCTCATTAATCATACACAATGCCTTCATCACCACCCCAAATGTAGAAACAGTTGGTGAAACACCCCTATTCAGCATGTCATAAAACACATTCGGCGCTACCTTAGGACAATTCCCGGCAACCAGAATCTCCAGCACAACATTGTAGGACTTAAAACTAGGTTCACAATCATAAACACCCCACATATCCAACAAAAGTCGAGTCGCCTGGCCCGGCAACCCAGCTTTCCCATAATACCTCATGATCATGATAAAGATTGATTCCTTAAACACAATACCCTCATCCTTCATTTGCTTCAACAACAAATCTATAGTTTTGAAGTCCCCATTAGAACCAAGTTTATCAATCAAAATGCAGTACACATCAAAGGAGTGGGAATAACCATTTTGTGAACCAGCTTTTTCAAACAACTCCATTGTAGTTGGAATGTCAAGTGGAAGCAAAAGCAATTTGCAAAGCTGGGAAGGGCTAATTGGGGAAAGTGAACTACGAAGTTGTTTGAGGCCAAACGGTTTGAGTAACCTCTCCCATTCATTGTCACTACTCTCTTCTTCTGCACTATCCCAAAATTGATCCTTTTTTGCTCCAAGTGTAGTGGTGGTGGTGGTGCAGAGTGGGAAAGATGCGATTTTGACGGAAAACAATATTGTTCTATGCACATGGATTGTTGAAGATTTGAATGATTTCAACATGAAGATTAAAGATTGAAGGAAAAAATGGAAGAAAGAAACTGACCCAGTGAAAGGAATAGAGTGTTTCGTCGACGGTTCTAGAAGCTTCTCGTCGGAGCTATGGCTGTGCCTTCTACAGACACTGCATACTTCTTTTCGTGAAACTGCGACTGTGACTGCATTGAGTTCTTTTTTTCCCCTCTATTTACAAGACTCGAATTTAAAACCTTAACTAAGACCTAATTGGCAAACACTCAAATTCGTAGCTGAAATTGTCCTTGCGTCTCTATCTCATCTCCAATCTGTTACTCAATTTGGGATTCGTGACTCATTTTTTTTTTTTTCCAAAGATAAATATTATTTTATTAATATAAAATAAAAGTGTTTTTGAAATACAAAAGAATTGGGTATTTCCATTTATCATCAGCTGTGACTGAAAGACTAAGAGCTTAAAGAAGAGTAAAGTAAGAGTAAAGAAAAAGTAGCATCTATCAGGTATGGTTCACGAGTTCACGCACTAAATTGCTAGCTTCTTTCATTATCTCTGGTGCTGGGCTTATTACCTTCTCAAAAACACACCGATTCCTCGCTTTCCAAGTGCTCCAACACAGCGCCGCTATGAGCAGGGTCTTTTGTCTACCGTCGAATTGAGCCGCTGCCCAGGATAAGACTCGTTGCCACCAATTGAAAAAAGTTTCTTCTTCTCTCATCCATAGGTCAGGGGTTATTAAGCTTAGGCTCCATATTATTGAAGACAAGGGGCATTGGAACAAAGCATGAGAAATTGATTCAGTCTTCAACATGCATCTTGGACAAGTGGCAAGAGTGGATGCGAACCGGCTATGAACTTGTTGCAACACCGGAAGCTTTTCATGAAGACTTTTCCATAGAAAAATCTTAATTTTATGTGGTAATTTCAACTCCCAAATGCTATTCCAGTTGTGTATGTTCTGGGACCTCAATGAAGTAGGAGAATGAAAGAATCCATAAGCAATTTTGTATCCTGAACAAGTAATGAAAATATTAAATAAGGTAAATATTGGAGATGTAAGATGTTTATTTCAATACATACTCAGATGATTATGTTCATTATTTTTAATTGGATAGTTATTTTTTTTATTCGATTTATTCATGCACAATTAACAATAACTGGATGTTCAATTTATTAAGTGCGCAGATAATTATCCTAATATTAAAGTTTAAGAAATAATTTAAGGATGAAGTATTTTTTTACTTTATTAGACTGTTTTACTTTTTTATTATGTTTTTATCACCGTTAACCGCTTGATAAAATAGAATGATTAAAGTAAAAAGTTTTCATTATCATCTCAGATAATAGTTAAAAAGTTTAATGCAATAACTATCTGTATCTTAACATGGCGCTAAGGACTGAGAATGAAAGACTAAGATTGTGAAACAGAAATTGATATTGTATTTAGTATAAAATGTATTGGACTGAGTTATGATTTAATATTATGTGTAATTTAAAATAAATATGAAGATTAGAGGATAAATTTAGAATTTGAAAAATTAAATTAAGATATTTTTGAGAATAAATATTATTAAAGTTTCAGTTCCCTTATGTGCTCACTTTTTGGAAATACTGAAGAGACTACAACTTTAAAAACAGAGACTAAAATTTTAATTTCATTCTTTAGCTACCAAATATAATACTAAGTCACAGTCTCCTAATCTTAATTTTAGTCCTGCAACAAAAACAATATCAGAGACCAATATAGATAAAAAAAATACTAAATTAAGAGACCAAATTAAATAAATCGAAATTTTAGAGATCAAATTAATATGCGAAAATAATTTGGAATCAATATAAAATTAACTCAAATGATAAACCAATTAGTCACCAAAAAAAAATGATAAACCAATTATTACCTTATAACACGATATTTACACACTAAATTAAGAATTAACTATTATATATATATATATATATATATATATATATATATATATATATATATATATTCTCATGTGATATTTTATATATTTTTTATTTATATTTTATATTCTAAAACATATTTTATACAAATAATTAATTTTATGATTTTTTTTATATACACATAATATAATTAATAAATAAACGCGTAAAATTTTACAAATCAAATTAAGAATTTAATCTTGATATATTATGTAAACCAATTTTACTTATGTATCTAATCATGTAATATCGTATCCAAAAATAATTATTTTTAACATAACCTACATGAATAGTCACGGATGTAATTGAACAACAAATTGAGAATATATGAAAATTCATTCAAATTAATTTTACCCTTCCAAATGAATTCGATCTAGAGGTTCTTTTCTTCATGCACTCCTGTATAACTTATCAAGATTTTCTTCTTAATCATGTAAGATCCTAAACAAGAATCATTATTTATTATGCAATAAAATAACCAGTTAAGGTGGTCAAGATATAATTGAATATCTCTCAGAACCATCTCCGTTAACGGAAATGTTTGGTAACCAAAGAAAATCAGCCAAAAACAGCCATAACTTGCCTTATTTAACATTCATTAATTGTTGCAATAATTAATTAATGCTAAATAAGGCAAGTTCTAGATATTTTTTTGTTTACTTAGCATTACCCCTTTGTTAATTATGATGAAATAAGAATTAGCAACACATATACAAATGATCCCAAAGTTTCAATTATAAGAGCCTTGAAAAAAAGATATGATTATGATAATAATAATAGTAACTGCTATAAGGAACTAACCATTACAGGAACATGTTTCATTCACCTACTATAATTTACAGTCATTTGCTGTTGATCTGTATTAGGCACTTCAGAAGCAATAATACATCTCAACCATTCATGTTTCATTTGTATAAGAATGTTGTGCATGTCCATACAAGGAAAAAAACAGGTAACATAAAAAATATATATATATTCTGCCACCATAATAATATTCTTAAACTAATGTAATATATTCTATTAGAAGTAGAGAATGTGCTAATAGTGAAGGGACCCCATTGATGCCATACCATTGCTGGAACTTCTCAACTCTTGTTTACCAACACCATAATTATTGTCACAAGAATTGGTAGTAGCAGTAGAAGAAAGCTTTTGAGCTGAAGGGGCAGAAGTAGAAGGAACAACACCTTTCCCCATTTGTTGAACTTCAAGTGGAGATAGTATCTTAATGGACCATACACTGTTCACAAACTCCCTGCAACAACGACGACGAAAAATGAAGTGTAAGTCTTTCGAATATGAAATAAGAAATCGGCAAAATCTCGTGTAGCGGTTTTATTTTTGCAGAATTGATTTAGCTAGAATTGAACTCCGCCTATGTTACACTTGCGGTACATAGCCGGTCCCAAGCCCGGATAAAGGAGGAGGGTTGTGTTAGGTCTTCGGCAACCAACATAAAAATATAGCCGAACCCCCATGACATGAATCAAAGACATTATTGCGCTAAAGCTAGGTCGTTGCCCGGAAGCAACGCGCCGTATGGCTCGAGTACGGTGTCGAAGCAAGAGCCGCTGCATCGGTGCCCGGATGTAGTGTTAAATGAGCAAGGGTTCTCGCGTTTTCGTGAACGGACGAGGGTAAATAAGCTAGTTCACAAAGGAAAAGGTAAAGGTCGAAGCGACAGAAGGTTGAGATTTGGGACATGGAACATAGGCACTCTAACAGGAAAGTCCATGGAGGTGGTGGACACCATGACAAGGAGGAAGATTAACATTATGTGCCTACAAGAAACGAAATGGGTTGGTGCAAAGGCTAGGGAGTTGGATACTTCTGGTTTCAAACTTTGGTATACAGGAAAGGTGAAGAATAGGAATGGGGTTGGAATAATTGTGGATAAGCAGTGGAAGAAAGACGTAGTGGATGTCAAGAGGGTGGGAGATCGGATCATCTCTATCAAACTTGTGGTGGAGGGAGGTGCTTTCCATGTGATTAGCGCCTATGCACCGCAAGTGGGTTCGGATGAACAACACAAGATAAGGTTTTGGGAGGATCTAGAGAGTTTGGTTCAAGGCATACCTTTGGGAGATAAGATTTTCTTAGGAGGAGATTTAAATGGCCATGTTGGGAGAGAAGTGACTGGATATGGGAGTATTCACGGAGGCCATGGTTTCGGGGTGATCAATGCCGAGGGTAAAACTATTTTGGACTTTTCCTCAACTTTTGATCTTCTCATTGCAAATACATGTTTTAAAAAGAGAGACGAACATCTTATAACCTATAAGAGTGGCATGACAAGCTCTCAAATCGACTTCTTCTTGTTGAGGAGAGTCGACCGGAAATTTTGCATTAACTGTAAAATTATCCCGGGAGAGAGTTTGACAACACAACATAGGGTGCTCGTCATGGATTTTCGCGTTGAGCAAAAGTTGAGGAAAAGACATTATACGAAGAACCCAAGAACGAGGTGGTGGCGGATGAAAGGGGAGGAACAAAGAAGCTTCCTAAGACGGGTAGGAGAAGAGGCAAAGTGGGATGGGAATGGAAGCGCGGAAGAGATGTGGAGGGAGATGGCAGAAGTTATTAGAGGAACAGCAAAAGAAAGTTTTGGTGAATCTAAAGGAATAGGACCAAGAGACAAGGAGTCCTGGTGGTGGAATGCGAGTATACAAGAAAAGATAAAGATAAAGAGGGGATGCTTTAAAGAGTGGTCTTTATGCCGCAATGCAGATAACTGGGAAAAATATAAGGCGGCTAAGAAAGAGACAAAAGTGGCTGTAAGTGAAGCAAGAACAAGAGCATATGAGGGTCTCTACCAGTCTTTGGGCACGAAAGAAGGAGAAAAAGGTATATATAGAATCGCAAAGAGTCGGGAAAGAAGAACGAGAGATTTGGATCAGGTTAAGTGCATAAAGGATAAGGATGGAGAGGTGTTGGCCCAAGAGGAGAAGATTAATGAAAGGTGGAAGAGCTACTTCTACGAGTTATTTAATGAGGGACAGAAGACTCTTCCGAGCCTTGGTCGATTATGCACAAGGGAAGAAGATCAAAACTTTAACTACTATCGAAGGATTCGAGACTTCGAGGTAAAAGAGGCTCTAAAGCAGATGAAAAATGGCAGGGCAGTAGGACCTGATAATATCCCGATTGAGGTTTGGAAGGGTCTTGGAGGAAAAGGCATCAACTGGTTAACCAAGCTTTTTAATGAGATTTTAAGGTCAAAGAAGATGCCTGATGAGTGGAGAAAGAGCACCTTGGTACCTATCTACAAGAATAAGGGGGATATACAAAGTTGCGGAAACTATAGAGGGATTAAGCTTATGAGTCATACTATGAAGTTATGGGAAAGGGTGATAGAACGGAGGTTGAGAAAAGAGACACAAGTAACAGAGAACCAATTTGGATTTATGCCAGGCAGATCTACCACTGAAGCGATATACCTATTAAGAAGGATGATGGAGAGGTATCGTAGTAATAAAAGGGATCTACACATGGTGTTTATTGATTTGGAAAAAGCGTATGATAGGGTACCAAGGGAGGTCTTATGGAAGGTTTTAGAGAAGAGGAGAGTAAGGATCGCATATATTCGGGCAATTAAAGACATGTATGAGGGGGCCACAACTAGTGTGAAGACTCAAGGTGGTGTGACAGAGGAATTCCCTATTGGTATAGGATTACACCAGGGATCATCCTTAAGTCCATACCTTTTCACATTAGTCTTGGAAGTACTCACAGAGCACATCCAAGAGCCTGTGCCATGGTGCATGCTTTTTGCCGATGATATCGTCCTTATGGGAGAGTCAAGGGAAGACCTAAATAAGAAGTTGGAGTTATGGAGAGAAGCTCTAGAAGTGTATGGTCTGCGCATAAGCCGCAGCAAGACGGAATATATGGAATGTAAGTTCAGTCTGAGAAGGGAAAACTCCAATATAGAGGTGAAGATCGGAGAAAACATCCTGCGAAAAGTTAAAAGTTTTAAGTATCTTGGGTGCATCATACAGGATAATGGAGAGATTGAACAGGATGTAAATCATAGGATCCAAGCAGGTTGGTCAAAATGGCGGAGTGCATCTGGTTTTATATGCGACAAAAAAGTGCCTTTAAAACTTAAAGGTAAATTCTATCGCACCGCTATAAGACCGGCTATGCTGTATGGTACGGAGTGTTGGGCGGCTAAAGGGGAGCACGAACATAAGTTGAGTGTGGCAGAGATGAAGATGTTGAGATGGATGAGTGGTCATACGCGATTAGATAAAATAAGGAATGAAGATATAAGGGAGAGAGTTGGAGTAGCACCCATTGTGGAAAAGATGGTTGAATCGCGTCTCAGGTGGTTTGGACATGTGGGAAGAAGACCGATAGAACATCCAGTCAGGAGGGTGGATGAGATGGAAGATGGACAAAGGGCGAAAGGCAGAGGAAGACCTAAGAAGACCATCCATGAGGTGGTCAAACGAGATCTACACGTAAACGGTCTCTCTGTAGACATGATACATGACAGAGCACAATGGCGTCGTTTGATTCATGTAGCCGACCCCACTTAGTGGGACAAGGCTTTGTTGTTGTTGTTGTTGTTGTATTTAGCTAGAATTGCTTTTGGAGTAATTTACATGAGTTTTACTTTTCCCACAAACAATTGCCTCTATTGATTTTGAGAAAAGAAAATCAAACATCATAGAAAAATTACAATAAATCAAAAAAATAGAGAAACAATAGTTGAAAAATATCCATAAATTCAAAATTTCAGCAGTCGAACCGACGACAAAAAATGTAATACTCCCTCCATTTCAAATTAACTGTCTCTTTTGAGTTGTGCACAAGTATTAAGACAAACATTAAGTTTTGTAGAAAATATAAGCAATCAAAAGAAAAAGACTAGAGTATCCATAATACTATTTTCGCTCTCTATTAATTCTTTTAGTGTTTTAACTTTCTCTTTCTATTCAATAGTAGAGGGCATAATAGATAAAAGTTAATTAATGACTTATTGAAATTAGAAAGACACTTAATTTGCAACAAAAATAAAAATGAAAAGAGAGTTAATATGGAACAGGGGGCGTAAATCGTTTATCAACAAAACATAGAGAGACATTCGAATGAGGTGACTTACTGCCAGGGATCATCACCAAGAAGGAGAATGTCATTCTCCCGGTCAACAAATACAAGCTGCCAGCCTGATCTCTGAGGATCCTCTAGTTGGCCTTCAAGGCCAAATAACCGAGCAAGTTCACTGCGCAGCTCGTCATAGCTGCTGAACTTCGAAATGTCCAGTGACCTGCCTAAGGACCTTGACTTGTGAACCTGTCAAGATTTCACATTAAAAAACAATGCGAATTTTCTACACATAAAATATAAAAATAAAGGCATAACAACAATAAACGAAAAAAGAAGCTAGTCATCATCACCTTGACAAAGGTTCCAGTTGGAGTATTGGATTGGTCTACATTTTCGGAAGACTGCAAGAATCCCGATTCATCAACACAACTTGAAGTTGTTACGTTTGAACTTAGGGGGAAATCGGAGCCAGGAGCATTAGCACCACCACAATTTGGAGCAGAAAACGTCATTGACAATGAATCGTTCACGTTGCCTAGATTTCTAAGGTTTTGCATGCCATTTTGCAGCATAAGAGAAGAAGGATCTATGTTTATCCCAAACAAAAGATTGCTATGAGGATCAGCTGCACCTTGATATCCAGAATGTTCTCTTCCAGGAAACGGAGGCAAAGCGGTAAGTTCGGACACATTTGATTGTGATGTTCCCAAATTTTCCACCTGAGGCAATACACACTGAGCACCAGCTGATGGTACCTGAGATTCAATGGTTATTTGCTTCGGTAGTAAGGCTCCAGAAGACATGACAGAGTTCGGTCCGTTCCGGTTAAGTAACTGTGATGCTCCATCCTGAGAGAATGAGCCTAGTAGACTTTGCATAGGGGAAACATCAGAGCTTGAAACATGATTCCTGATTGGCTCGGGAAAGCTCTGCTGCTGGCAATGTGAAGCAAGGGCTTGCAAGGATGGAGATTGAGGTTGTGTAGCTGATGCAAAATTAGACAACGGAGAGACTAAATTCTGTAACTGCTGCTGAACAGGCACAGTTTTTAGTTGCTGCTGCTGTTGCCGCTGATCGCTATATGGGTGGTAACGATGCAACTGCTGTGGTGAAATCTGTGACGGTGCAGGAGTTTGATGTTCTTGAAAATTTTGTAGAAGAGTGTTTTGGGGCTGAGACTGTGGTAACACTTGTCTCTGTAACTCAGATGCAAAAGCAGAAGGAACATTTGAAGGCTGCTGAAACTGCAACAGAGATTGGGATGAAGGTTTCGAAGGATCCATCGTCCTCATTTCCTGGAATGCAGCAGAAGTCATTGCTTGGTATAACTCCGGTTGGAGTCCTGGCATGGAAGCATCAAATCTCGGTTGCATCCACGGTGTAACACCAATCCCCTGGAAGTTCAATGATTGCATTCCTTGATCCCCAAGCCCACTTTGGAGCCACATGAAAGGAGAATTAATGCCCATGTCACCACCATCCTTGAGACCTGAAGCACACAAATCGAATGGCAAAATGGTCTTAACAGATACCATGTCATGTACCTCGCAGCATAAAATAAACCATAGCATACTATCGTAAAGATCCGAGCGGATGCCATAATAAATTAACAATCCACCATGTACCGTATAAAGAAGGTAGTCCAGATGGCCAAGGACGCCTCAACCTCAAGGGGAATGGAGATGGATACATTGGGAATGTTGTCAAAGGCTCAATCTCCCACAAGGAGACTCTTGGTTGCCTATCTCCTGCAGTAGACTCATCCCAACCAACCTAAACCAGCAGGCAAAAGTTAAAGAACAAAATTCAACATTATCATTTAGGAAGGTATAAGATACCTCTAATTGTGATAAAATCTATCATGGCAAAATATATTGCTAGAAGAATTAAACAGTTGTAACAAACCTTCACAGAACGCCAGTGTGAATTTGGCCAGCGGACTGAATCTAAATCACTAATGCCTGTTATAGTACCCATATATCTGTTCGATGGTATTCAGTGAGTAGATATATCAATGCATGTATGAACATCATATCAGCAATACATCATTTGGAGCCTACTAAAAAAGAAGGGATAATTATGATAAATAATACTTACCGACGGACACTTGACTCTTCTGTCTCGAAGAGCATCCTAAACCGCATACCAACAGAAACTCGTGTATGATACACTGCTTTTACATACTTGGTCAAGGGAATGACAAATTCAGATGGGCTTGCCCTAAAGCAAATCAAGTAAACTTAGTAAGGTTTGAAATATTATGCTTTTGAACAGTAGAATTATAGCAACCAACCTAGGATTATAAAATATAGTAAAACGGCTGTTTGTGGCAGCTGCATGAGCTGCAGCAGCGAGGAGACCAATGTGCATGCTATCACTTGACAGAACTGATGATGGCATGACAGTCTGCGGACGATTTGCTCTCCGTATACCCAAAAGTAATTGATTTTTTTCATTCCTGTAATAAGGTAAAAGAGAGGTTATGATTATATCTGCTTTGAATAGAATTTCCTTTAGATTTTTGAAACGTATAACTGATGGATGCAGATTGACATATTAGATAATGAAATAAGAGAAAAAGAAGAATAATCTCAGCTAAGGTAAGTGACACAACTAGCTTAATGGCAAGTTGGAATATCACGGTTATAAGTACCATATGAAAAGAACAGAATCACCAGCAACAAGCCTCTTAGCACTGACAAAGACACTCCACCCAGTAGTAAGAAGATGCCTTTTTGGCTGACCTGCAAGAGAAAATTGAAAACTACTAAGAAGGCAGCAAAAATAAATATTTACGTTATAGGTCATAAAGAAACTAATGCAAGGACTTCATGAGCTACTAACCTCGAAATATATGTCTGAATTTCCATTCATTATCATGAAGATCTCTAGCAATCAGTTCTTGAGCAGGAGGCTGCTGTGTGTAATCCTGAGAAACAAAGAAAAGCATCAACCAGATCAACGGTTCTGACAAACTAATAACTGTATCTCAAATAACACAGACAGAATCACTAAGGCAATATGACCTACAAGAGGAGGAAAGACTTTTTCAGCTGCTCTTCGAGGAACAGAAAATCCTCCGTGAGTGCTGGTATCACTAGCAGTTAATGTCTTACAGAAGTAGTTGGTTGGTTGTTTGCTGGGAGTACCCAATTCGGCCGGAAGTAGATACACATCCTTTTGTTCTTGCTACAAAACACAACTTGTCAATATATGATCATGAATTGAAGAAAGTACCAAACAAGAGAAAATTACATACTGGATTTAGAGGTTGCAGAGTCATCTGAGCATATACTTCATCTGTTTCAGCATCAGCCTGAAATCAGCATGCTTTAAAAGGCTTAGTGTAAGCACACAAAATTGTTCTTAATCAGATTTACTTTGAAGTTTTAAACAATTAATCCTACATGCATCGTCACGTTGTGGAGCTGACAGATAAGCTGGGGCGGCAGGTTAGGGTAATTCGGAATATGTGCATCTGCTTCCCTGTTGGTCGAAGCAGCTACCTGTAACAACATATAAATTTGTCAAACAAAGAACAGCAGATAGAAATGAAGCTTTAACAAGCTATCCTGTGGCTACATGGGCATAACTATCACATAATGACTTCACAAATATCAATGAGAAGCAACCAAACGAAGAATAATGAGCTCAATCAAACTTAACGACCGAAATAGCATTACTGACCTGTTCGCTGTGACCTTGAGGAAAGTATACTACACGACTTCCAACCAGTGGTAGAGAAACCAGAGGACCAGCACATGCATGCCATAGTTCAGAATTCAAAGTTTTCTTCTCCCCTACACAATCACAGGTTAAAATGAATGCACACGACTTTAAACTGTTAACGACGTTGGTCATCAAATGATGGAACATAACTCAAAAGGACACCATAGTCCATGAACTACCTACCATGAATGCATACACTGCATAATTTTGCCCAACAGATAGGAACTTTGAAACATCATAACTTATACTCAAAATTAAAAAACATAATGCACAATAACTACGTATAAATAGGAACATGAACCTTAAACTAGAGATGAAAAATGCACATACTTGCAGACCAAGCTTCAACTCATAACAAAAATTAGTGTGAATTAAATGCTAAGTTGGCACATAAATAAAAACTACATCAACAAAATGAGGTAAGAAAAGATTGAAAATTTATTAAAGTAAACAAAAGTGGGGCATCAAATATTAAAGAGCTTACCTTCTTCTTCAGCTGGTTGATTAAACCCAGAGGAAGAAAGCTTCATGCTTTCAGCTACGGATAAAGTTCCAAGCTACTAAAAACAAAAACCCTCCACCCTTTTCAACCCCAAGTCCAATAGCATTCAACAATTAGTTTAGCTTCATTGAATCACAACCCATTCATATTCTGATATCTCATAGCACAAAAGTACATAACAGTAACACACTCCACCCCGCCCCCCCACCCACCACCCTCCCAAAAAGCTCCAAAATTGGAACAAGAAACAAAGCTTAGCTCAGCTACACGAAATCATCATCCAAAGCCATTTCCAATGCAATACCCAACCCTTATGGTTTTCATAAGACAAGGGATCCTCAGCACCAAGCAACAGCCTTTACCACATTCAAATCAAGCATCATCCTGGAAAATGAGAACCCTTCAGCCCCACAACACAAAAAAGCCCTAATTGAACAAGCTCTCAGCACAAAACCCTAGGTGCCCCAGATCTCAAAATTTGAGCTTTATGCAAGAAAAGTGGCATAAACAGTGGAGTTTAACAGGGGGATAACGAAGTTCAGACTTCAGAGCTCAGGGTGGAGAAGGTGTGTGAAGTGAGAGTGACATTCATGCTGGTGGATTTATGAGGACCAGAGAAAGAGAGTGTGAATGTGATGTAAGAGAGAGCAGAGAGAGAGAGAGAATAAGGAGTGAAACCGAGAGAGGAGTACATGGCTATGTCTCAGCTTTTTCTTTTTTATTTCTATTTTGACCAAAGAAGACTCTTTTATTTTTTTATATGAACAGTGAGAGTGGTAATAATTGACTTCATTTTTTACTCCATTTTGGTTACTTAATAACTTAAAATGTGGGCTAATTTTTTTTTGCTATGGAAGTAGAAGTGGTGATATACCTTAATATTGTAATTTTTGGTGTATTTTAAAATTGTGGAAGTACACAAATCAGAGGGTCCGATTTCTGTACCTAAAATTTTTTAATTTTTTTTAAACACAAATCAGACGGTCCGATTTGTGTACCTCTCACAAATCGGACGGTCCGATTTCTGTACTTCTAATAAATCGGACGGTCCGATTTCTACTTTTCTAGTTAAACGATTCCACATTTGAGTATAACCCCCCAACAATCCACATTTTAAAAAAACACCATTACCATTCCAATATTAAAAATAAAAAATTCTAAAATGTGTCAAACAAGGCAAAGAAATTTTGAAATTTTATGTGAAATCGAACAAATAAATTAAATATGTAAATTATAAAATTATAATAAGATTTAAAATATAAAATTTTTAAATTTATTAAAAGTTTTATAAAATTGATTTATTCACTTAAAATTATAATAAATCGATATTTTAACTATTATATGGTATCAAGAATTAATTTAAATTTAAGATTAATAAAATATGGACAAGAGTATTTTAGACTTTATTTTATCGGGATTTTTTTTAAATAAATATTTTAATTAACGAAATATACATTTTAGAATGTTTTTATTGAAAAGTATTGATAAAAATCTAATTAAGTAGCAAAATATTTATATTTGTATTTATTAAATATCTGAGTAAATTATGTTTCGCATAAAATTTTTTTGTTATTTAAACTAAGTTATCAAATTGATGGTGTACCTGTTGGTTATTTAAGTAAATATTTTCACTTAATCTACCATGTATATGAAATGCAAAATAAATTTTGTTATTCACTATTTAACTAAATAATTTTATTTATATTAAACAAAATAGACGTTTATTAGTGTAGTCATTAATTATTTTAAGAGATATTTTTATTTGCATTATATTATACACACGTTTAAGTTAATTATTTTACTAAACATTTTCATTATTCAAGTAAATTTTTTTATGTAAATAAAATTATAATTTAAATGTTTGTAATTATTTACTTAAATAGTTTACTTATAAGTCGAATTAATTATTGATTCGGTATTTTTATTATTTACCAAAAGCCTCGCCTACTGCTTTTGAGGAGAGTGAGTCAGACACTCCCACCACCGAATGCCATTGTCTCGTATATGAGGGAAGCCAGGTTCAGTGACGCGCTGCCACTCAAGGATTTTGTGTTCGACAACTCCTTGATCACGGCATTCGTTGAGTGTTGATGCCCAAAGACCCACACCTTATATCTGTCGTGGGGTGAGTGCACGATTACCCTATAGGACGTCGCATACCATATCGGGCTGTAGGAGTGAGCATGGGTAGCGGGTACCCGATTACCCATCCGAACCCAAACCGAACCAAATAAATTGGTTCTGAAACCAACGGATAATCGGGTCCAACCCAAACCAAACCAATGGCTTTTGTTAGTGATTGGTTCATATATGGGTTTTGGGGGTGCGGAACCCGAACCAACCCGCGAACCCGATCATATATTAATTAAATAAAAAAATAAATAAATATATATGGCTTTTCCATTAGACAATGATTATTCATTATTAATATGTTTGGATTTTAATGAATTTAGTTTTTAATGTATTTGGTGTCTAACATGTTTGGATTATTTCTATTGATGTTACATGTTTATTGTACTTGTTGAATTTTTAAGATAAAAATTTGGTTTTTTTTATGAATTTCAAAGTCATCGGGTACCCAATTACCCGAACCGAACCAATCCGTTCTTAATCGGTTTGGTTTGGTTCGGGTACATATAGAAAAAAATACAAATCCAAACCAAACCGAACCAATTATATTTTGATCGGTTCGGTTCTAATTTTACCATAAACCCGAACCAAACTGATACGTACTCACCCTTATCGGGCTGCACACTAATGGAGAGCCCGTAGGTAGTTGCTTTCGTAACTTTCACACATGGTATGGGACCGGAGTCTGGGAGTTGGTTGAGAAACTACTCAGTGTCAGACCTCCTGTAGTCCAACAGTAGGGAGCACAGAGGAAGGAGTCTTTTTTCCTGAAGTTGACATGACTTCAGGAGCGTGTTCGACAGATGCCAGTTGGTACTGGTGACCCAATCACCTTCCGACAGTATGCGAGGTGCTACATATTGTTGATGATCGGGGGTTACCTGATGACTGATAAGTCCAATAATCAGGTTCATCTCTGGTGGCTCCCATTACTAGACGACTTTAAGAGGTGCCGAAGTCTGTCCTGGGGATCTGCGGTGCTAGCATGGACGTACCATTTTTTATGCTCTGTGGCCCACTGCTCCACCACAGACATCGACGGATACACTCCTCTACTGGTATCTTGGATATACCAGAGGTTCCCTAAGTGGTGTCCACCTGAGCGACAAATTTACATGTTCCTTATGGCTGCAAGGTAACTGTTTAGTTTGGTTTTACTATTCTTCATTTTTCGCATAACATTATTAAGACAGATTGATTGAATGGTGGTTAATGTTGCAAATGTCCACAGGTTGATCGGCATGACACAGTAGAGCAGAGACCAACACGAGGGTTTGAAGTGATAACTCTGTCTAACTGCACCTTGTAGGAGTGAGATGCTGACGAACGGGTTTGATTGTATCAATGGGAGGATGACACGGCAAATGAGACTGATGTCCAACTGTCGGTGGTCTTGCAACATTGTGGGTACCAAACACGTGTGCGCTCCTCCCACCCTACGCACCTCCCTAGCAAAATAGAACAACAGTGGTAAACAGGTTCAACAAGCATGACAATGACAATAGAGAATATAGAACACAATGAATCTTTAACTTACCAGTATCCGAGATTCTGTCGGAGAGCAACACTGAGACTCTAAGGAAAACTTGTTGCATGTTATCGGCAACGCACATGGTACTTTAATCAATCCGACTCCACTATTCGGTATTCAACACTTATGCGAATGCTGTAATTTTTCATATCCTGCATTACTGCATCTCTACTTTTGAATCTGTGGCCAACCCTAACTCCACACCACTGTCCAAATTGTAATCTTCCTCACCCGTGTAGGAAAATGGGTTCTTCTCTTGCATTGCGTCTAGATCCAGCGTACCATAGTGACTGGGTACAGATGACAAGGATGGAATTGGGTGTGGGGGAGACAGAAAATACCTACGTGATGCCTCGATCGAAGGATATGGTACAAACTCTTCCTCATCATCATCATCATCCTCAGAGGAACCGCTCTTGTTGCTATCCACAACATACTCCTCGTCGGAGTCCTCCCCGTCGACCTCTATGTCTTCCACTGTACTAGCAACATGAATCGGTGGTGGTGCGAGAGTTGGGTCATCCTGGACGAAGTCTGACGACTCAAATCCACTGCCACTGACGTCACCAACCCCGCAGAAATCTTCATCACGTGCTCCGCCATGATTCTTCCATGGATGTCAAACATCAGGCGCACATGCTTATCGCCGTAGAGCCAAAATAGACGAAACCGAAAAACTCAATTTCCCATCGGTACTAGCAATCTATACCCCACCCTTCCGATCTCTTTTCTCCCGCTACCATCGATGCCACCTAATATCAGACTCTTCAATTATGCTAATGAGCTTACTGGCTGGATACGCAATAGAATGAGATTCTCACACTCAAATGTCACTTCATTATCACTATTTCTTATACGACAATTCGGATACACACTTACAACCAAGTATCTATTACTACTGGACATTTTGGCTTATTTTCGGAAGGAATAGATAGAAAAGAAGTAGTAAAATGTTTGTGGAGAATACAAAGAGTTGCACATTCTTTTATAGCTATTAAAAATTTGTCTTAACGTATCTCGTTTACAGTGTAAATATCATAATTATTTTCTTATCTCGTTTATAATGTAAACGAAATAAGATAATACGTACTTCGTTTATACTATAAACGATATATGCGCTTCATTTCTTCTTGGCCTTATCTCGATTACACCAAATATGTGATACATTTCGATAAAAATGCTCTAAATGGTATATTTCAATAAATAAAATATTTATTTTATTTATTTAAAAAAATCCCAGCTTATCTTACCTACGTAGCCATGCTATAGATAACTAAAATTATTATTTGCACCTTAAATCAATTATTATAAATAGTTTAATTTATTTTAATACATATTTTATATTTTAATGCGTATTTTATTTTAATAGCTAATTTTCGTATATATCTTATATGATTAATAAATAATCCTTTATGATAGATGTGAAAAGTTCTTTTCAATATTTTGCAGATTATAAATAGGTTAATTTGATTAGATTTAATATATTAATTTAATTTTTAAAAAAATTGTAATTTTTTATTATCTACGTCATTTTTTAACGTCACGTAACACATTAAAAGTCATAAATGACAATTTTATCAAAATACAAATTTAAATGATATAATTAATTTTTAAATACTAAATTAAAAAATTAAATTTTAAAAAAATTAAATTGATTCATGGTAATTTTTCAATAACCAATTTAAATATTAACCTGATATTCATATCCTGTGATTCTAATGTTTGTCAAAATTAATTGGATTTAGTATGACTATTTAAATTTTTATTCTTATTTCTAAATTATATTAGATGAGATGTTTAGTCAATATTTACTTTTAACAATAAAGTTAGGTGTTTAAATTGTTTTTAAACCAAGCCTTCAACTAAATTTATATGCTTTGTAATAAAATTTATGTGTTAAAGGAGTGCAGAGACAAAAACTAACCGATAGACGTATATTTTTTTGGTCAAACTTATATATCGATTTGGTTAGACTTGATTAGTAGAAATTTTGTATATGTAATATTATTGTTAAAATGTTTAAATATATCAATAAAATGAATAATTATTGTAACTAATTTAAATTGGTCGAATAATCAATTTATTTGTTTATTTAAATAAGTGTTAATAATTCAAATTGCATTTTGTGTATATAATAATTTATTGACTAATAATTTTTAAATAAAATTTAGATTCGTAATGAATTAATTTTTAATTTACTAAATTAAAAAATATGGTAACAAAAAAAATGATGGCTGTTGTCTTGGATCTTCATTTACAATTCAATGATTTGAGTGCAAGTTGCGATAAATAAAAACAACTTTCATCTAATTCATAGTTTACAAGTGTTAAAATTAGAAAGCCATATATGTAATATTGTAATAAAGCGGCATATGTGGAGAAGACATTCCTCCTTCTTCTTTAATATATGTATATGGATATGTAATACTGTAATAAAGCGGCATATGTAATATATGTAATTTTTACTCCGTTCTTTTTTCTTTTTTATTCTTTTATTTTGTTGTCGTATTCTTTTAATTTTTTTGTGTATTTTTTTAATTATCATTCTTTTATTATTATTATTATTATTATTATTATTATTATTATTATTATTATTATTATTATTACGTTTTTTTTAATTAAGATTTATTTAAATTTAAAAATAAATTTAATATATTTTTATTGGTGATCAAATCTTTTTGATCGATTATTTAAAACTGAACTAATTTTAATTCATTTGTATATTAATTAAGTAGATAATATATTAGTAAAAATTCACGTACATTTATTTTTATGTAAAGTTAATATTTAAAAATAATTAAATAATTTAACAAATTTAATTAAATTATTATCTAATAATTTTTAATTATTAATTTCACACACAAAACATAACACCTAAATCTTCGCCTATTATATTTAAAAGTAAAAACTTATACACAATTATTTTCATATAAAATTAATACTTAAAATTTATTAAATAATAATTTAATTAAATTTATTAAATTATTTAATTATTTTTGAATTATCTAATTATTTTTAAATATCAATTCACATAAGCACATTTTTTACGCGAGTTTCTACCAATTTTGAAACACACAGAGAGCATTAGATTCTTTTCTATGTGGAGAAGACAGAGCAGAGAGAAAGCAAATGATGCACCACTTTTAATGCTCCCTTCACTCTTCACTCTTCACAACCATCTACCATTCTTTTTCTTCTTCTTCTCTCTCTCTCTCTCTCTCTCTCTCTCTCTCTCTCTCTTCAATTCTCCAAATCTCACTCACAAAAGCCTAAAATGCTTCTCCCAACAACGCTCCTAACCTTACTCTGCTTCTTCTTCTTCGATGCGCTTTCCGCTGAAGAAGTGGTCACGTGTTCCAACATCGTTCCCTTCCCTCGCCGCACCGACAAAATATCCATAACGGACTTCGGCGGTGTTGGCGACGGCGTTACTCTCAACACCAAGGCTTTCCGTGAAGCAGTCTACAGAATCCGTCACCTCCACAGGAACGGCGGCACCGTCCTCTTCGTGCCACCTGGCATCTACTTATCGGAGCCTTTCAATCTCACCAGCCACATGACGCTCTACCTGGCCGCCGGTGCCGTTATCAGAGCCACACAGGTTCCTACTACAACTAACTAATTAAATGCGATACATGATTCTGCGCTTTTTTAATATTTTAGTTAGAATTCAATTTTGATGTGATAGCTAAAATAATTATTTTTACATTGATTTCGAAATATTTCGTGAATGTTCATAAAAAAAAAACGATATGATTGGAGGAATGAGAAAAACATATATATATATATATATATATATATATATATATATATATATATATATATATATATATATCAAAATTAAACTCTTTTAGTTAATAATATATTTCAATTAATAGAAATGAAATTGAAACTTAGCTAAAACTTGAAGAATGAGGATTAAACATTTTTTTTCAATTCATTGATTAGTTTATAGTATTCATTGAAAATAAGATATTTGTGAAGCATAATTATAAAAAAAATATAATGTGATTAGTAAAATAGTATTTTAATATAAAGATATTCAAACAAGTTTAATTGTTCCGTGTAAAACTAAAAATAACCCCTCAAGTTTGATTGACATTGGTGCACTCTAATAGGAGCAAATAAGATATGGAAATCATAAAATTATGTAGAAGATAAAAAATAAAAGAGAGTTTTATTGTTTATGCTGTTATGCATAATGTTAGACTTTAGTGCATCCAATGAGGTGTTGTAACTTTTAACATTACATAGATAAAAGTGGTTTCTCTTTTTTAGATTGGGGTGAAAGGTAATTTAATTACTTTTATTCATAGTAGAATAGTGTAAAAAGAGTTTTACACGTAAATATTAAAATCAACAAATTCCTTTATTTGATGCGATCATTTTTTTTTTAGAAAAAAATAATTTTTCTAATATTTATATTTAAACCGGTATCTTTTATTTTGACTGACATTTAAAAGTTTGTTTAGACTTCACAGAAAAAAAAATATTTTACTTGATTTTTAGAAGTTTTTTGGTTTTTTGTGGGATTTCAGATCAGGTTAATTAAGTAAAATGCTCTACGAAGCTGTAAACTAGTTCAAATTAATTAAGGCTGGATTTAATGTCACACGACCTAACCTATCGTTTAGACATTTTTTTCCCAAAATAAATATTTAGTCATTTATGTTGCTGTTAAACATTTTAGGAAATAGTATCAAGTTTTATGATTACTAAGGTTCTAATTAAAAACTTTGGATAATGACTTTATTGGAAAATATTTGAACATGAGGTTTATCCATATTATTTTAGCTTTAAGCAGGTCCATTTGTAATTTGTTATCTTGTCTGTATGTGTTTATTACATTGCTATGTGAAAACTCTTGCTGGGCAATACAGTGAAAGAAAAAGACTTAAGGTCTTGGTTCTATTCATACTTGACAAGCGTCCATTTTTTGCTACAAGTACCAATGACATTAATAAATATTCTATGGGAAAACACTATTTTAAGGTCACAGATTAAAATTACAGTAGCAATTTACTACAAAGCATTCCTTCTTATATATGGTTATCATGATGGTTTGGGTCCATATGACCACGTTTATTAATATGGTTGGTAGCAATGTACTATAAAGTCATAGATGATTGTATAATGGATCATATTCATTGGAAACGGACAATCTATAATGGCTATGGCGGGTCCCTTTTTAGTATGGGTGAGATTGAAAAAGCATATTGATGGGTCTTTGTCTTCATCACTAGCATGGCAGCATGTGCATGACATTTATAGCCTTTAGCAAAAATAATTTAATGGGGCAGCATAGATAGCTGGCACTGCTGTCTTTTTCATTTGATGAACAAGTAAGTGTGTAAATACTGAATAAGATACTGACTTATAGGAGGTTCCATATATATGGTGGACTAATTTTAGCCACTTCTCATACTTGTTCAATCTTTGCTCATTGAAGCAATTTGTATAATGTGACATTATAAAATTGACTAATAGAATTTGGGAAGGTGAAAAATCATGGTGGGTAGTTATTTGGGATTATTTGACACTAGGTTATGCACTGTAGTTGCATGGAAATTAAATCCTTTATTCTTAGGCGTAGGAATGTTGACATTGTAATACTTAAAACTTAGGCAGCTTATAATAGCAACGTTTTACCACTACTTTGGTCAATTACTTGTTGGAGTACTCCTTAGTTCTTTAGCATTGCTCCTTGCATAAACAATATTGAAGTATCCATTTTTATCTTCCTCATGAATGCATGGTTATCAGCTAGCCAGTGGCTACACACAAAATCAACATATATTCGATCACACTCAACAACATGCCAGGTGGTATAAGTTCCAAAGCTTCTGAGTCTGTTTGGACCTTCAATATGTATCCATGAACCATTATAGTGTTGAATATCAACATATCTTTTTTCAATAAATTAACAAACTTAACAAATGCTTTCTCTGCTAGTAGGTGAATATAATCTCCATTTCTCATAGTTAGAAACTTAACAAAGCCTTTTCCCACTAGATGGGATTGGCTACATGGATCAAAACATCGTTGCATTCTGTCCATGCATTGGGATGCGACAAAGTTTTACGTAAGTTGTCGCAAGCCTAACACAATCCTCCTCATTTTTCTGGGCTTGGCACTGGCTATGTAAACATAGGCCGAGTTCAATGCTCATTGTTAGAGATTAAAAAAGGTTTAAAAGTAAAAGTTCAGATGAACAATGACTTCAATGATCCTAAAACTATTTGGTGCTCTTCTTTGCATTCCTTAGGATTTGTCAACTTGGCCCTTGATTGCACCATTGCCATCTTATGGCAGAGGAAGGGAGCTCCCCGGAGGAAGGTATATGAGTTTTCTCCATGGAGATGGACTTGAGGATGTGATAATCACAGGTTTGTATCTAATAATATTCAATATCTTCTGAGGAAACTATGAAAAAATATGTTGCTAATGCTTAATACTAAATCAAATTTTCATTTTATATAGTTATACCACTGAGTGCACCATATAACTTTCTATAAGTATATAAAGCATGATATCTAGAATAATTAAGAGGAGTGAAAAGGAAATTGCATGCTGGAAAAGCCTTGTATTCCATGGTCATAATTTTATTGATTGCATATGGAGCAGTAAGCTTCTCCGGTTATTTTAAGTCTTTGGGCTATCATGTAAAAACTGGACTGATTCTCTTTCTTATCCATATTTATATGTTCATAGGGGAGAACGGGACAATTGATGGTCAAGGAGAAGTGTGGTGGAACATGTGGAGAAAGCAAACACTTAAGTTTACCAGACCAAACCTTGTTGAATTTGTGAACTCCAAAAATATTATAATTTCAAATGTGATTTTCAAGGATTCTCCGTTCTGGAACATACATCCAGTTTACTGCAGGTATTGGTCAAGTATATAGGTCATGAAGAGTTATCTTTTTCTTTCTAACGTTGGTTTAACATGATTATGGCCAATTCTTTATAAGTTTGTACTATTACTTAATAGTTCATGCTCTTGTTACTTTGTTGCTTGTGGCGGCTTGGACTAGCCATTACCTTGAAATCTGATTCGAAACTTTCTTGCTTCCTTCCAGCAATGTCGTCGTAAGATTCGCCACTATTTTGGCCCCACGTGACTCTCCTAATACTGATGGAATTGATCCAGGTTTGTATATTATAATAAATAATCAAAGGACTAATGAACCTCATTATTGTTGTATTATTGTGAGTTTTACATATTGGTTGTTGTACCTTTTCTTTCTAAGATAAACTATGCATTGTCTCATACAGGATACGAAAAAATATTGGGATTATGAACATTGATTATTCCATGAGTTCAGTTAGTGGATTGTTACCTTGTTTGAAAAGTAAGATTATCCTTGTTTTGATTTAATCTTATATAATATATATGATTCATGTATGTAGATTCAAGTTCAAATGTCTGCATAGAGGACTCATATATATCTACTGGAGATGATCTTGTGGCTGTGAAGAGTGGTTGGGATGAATACGGTATTGCTTATGGTCGCCCTAGCTCCGACATTACCATCCGGCGTGTAACTGGTTCATCTCCATTTTCCGGCATTGCAGTCGGCAGCGAAACCTCCGGCGGGGTGGAGAATGTGCTCGCCGAACACATCAACCTTTTTAAGATGGGAGTAGGCATCCATATCAAGACAAACACCGGCAGGGGAGGGCTTATACATAACATAACAGTGTCTCATGTTTATATAGAGGATGCAAGGAAGGGAATAAAGATTTCCGGGGATGTTGGGGGCCATCCTGATGACAGGTTTGACCCTAACGCCCTCCCAGTTGTGAAGGGCATAACTATCAATAATGTGTGGGGTGTGAAGGTTCTTCAAGCTGGCTTGATAAAAGGGTTGAATAAAGCACCTTTCACTGAGGTTTGTTTATCTGATATCAACCTTCATGGGGAGACAGGACCTAGAACACCACCTTGGCAGTGTTCTGATGTGGTTGGTGTTGCTCATCAGGTTAGCCCTTGGCCTTGTTCTGAGCTGATTAGCCAACAATCTGGATCATGTGGCAATTTTTCATGAGTTTATGTTGATGGAGGATTTTTCCCCTAATCAAGTATTAATAGTGGTAACTAAGTGCTTCTCATATTGATTTATTTATTATCGTGAAAGAAAAATGTTCTCAACTCATGAATATATGATTTATGATAAGCACATACTTGTAACTTGTTCCCATTGGACTACTTGTATGTACATGCAGCAGGATCTCAAGTTCGAGAAATCAAAATTAGAGGATTGAACTCTTTCTTTCAATTAATTTCCGCATTTTTTACTAGATACTAAGGGGAATGAAATTGATGAATTCAAAAGCCATTTTAAGCTATTTTCTTAACAATGGATACTAGTCAAACCATAGTTACATGAATTCACCGACATATAGCATACTAATTCGCGTCTTTTTCACATAAAGTATTTTATAGGAGGGATAATTGAGAGTGATTATCACTCAATTAATTTTTCAATTTTCGATGGACTAGTTACCAAGATATGACTGGAAACAATTGAATTCAAGGGTGAATCTAAGGGTAAAGTATGCTCTTTTTCTTTTAACATCAGTTATTGATATCACACAAGATATAGAGAGATGATTAATGTCATATTTATAAGTGAAGCTAGCACTATATCTCAAAGAAAGTCTTATCACATTTTATATAACAAAAATGCTGCATCAAATGTCATACAATCTATGTGCCAAGGACACTAGTGAAGTGATTGGATGATTGCTTACTTGAATATAAATTTTGGTTTGGTAAAATTTTTAAAGAATATCGTGTTTTTTGAAAAGCACAAAGTTTTTTCATTTTGTATTTGATGAATAAAAAAGATTATATGCTTATATTTGTAATTTTTAAAAGATATGGGTGTTTTTGAAAGTACGGGTTAATACTCAAATTCGTCCCTGAAAGATCACGCGATCTTCATTTTCGTTCTCGAATGATTTTTTTAATCAAATTAGTTCCTGAAAAATAAAATGTAAGTCAAATTAGTCCTTTTGTCAGAAAGTACCACGTGGCATACTTGACATGTAAAAAAGTTTTTAATAGTCAAAATAGTCCTTGAAAGTCCAGACGTAAGTCATTTTCATCCCTCAAATTTTAAAAATTAGTCAAACTAGTCCTTATATAATTTTTTTTATTTTTTTTTCATAATATTAAATTTGAAATATTTTTTGATACTACTAATTTTAATAGAAATGTAATTGACAAACAAAACATTAGTAATCGTATCTTTTCTTCTTAAAAATTTTTTCAATAAAATTATCTCTCTCCTTTAATTCTTCTCAAAATCTCTCTTATTCTTTTCTATTCTAAAACCTTTTTCTTACATTATTACATTTTGCTGGAATATATATATATATATATATATATATATATACTCAAAATTAAAATGTATGTATTTATTAACCTAAACAAAGTTATATGCTCAAAATCAAAATTTATGTATGTTAAACTAAACAAAGTTGTACCACTATTTTTTTTCTACTACATCTTTTTAAAACATATAGGATATAATGGTATAACTTACATATAGGATGTAATGGTATTACTTACATAGGATGTAATACCATAATGGAAAAAAAAAGATGTAGTAGAAAAAAAAATAGTGATATAACTTTGTTTAGTTAAACGTACATAAATTTTGATTTTGAGCATATAACTTTGTTTAGGTTAATAAATACATACATTTTAATTTTGAGTATATATATATTCCAGCAAAATGTAATAATGTAAGAAAAATGTTTTAGAATAGAAAAGAATAAGAGAGATTTTGAGAAGAATTAAAGAAGAGAAATAATTTTATTGAAAAAAATTTTAAGAAGAAAATATACGATTACTAATGTTTTGTTTGTCAATTACATTTCTATTAAAATTAGTAGTATCAAAAAATATTTCAAATTTAATATTATAAAGAAAAAATAAAAAAATTATATAAGGACTAGTTTGACTAATTTTTAAAATTTGAGGGATGAAAATGACTTACGTCTAGACTTTCAAGAACTATTTTGACTATTAAAAACTTTTTTACATGTCAAGTGACACGTGCCGCTGACTTGCCACGTGGCACTTTCTGATAAAAGGACTAATTTGACTTACATTTTATCTTTCATGGACTAATTTGATTAAAAAAAATCATTCGAGGACGAAAATGAAGATCGCGTGATCTTTCAGAGACGAATTTGAGTATTAACTCTTGAAAGTACCTAAGAAGGAACTTTTTAAAGATGACTTGTATTTATTAAAATTAAAAAGTCTAATATAATTTTATATTACTTAATATTTAAATTTAATTCTTATATTAATATCTATTATAGTATTTTTAAATTTTAAAAGTTATTTTATGAAACAAATTTATTGTTATTTGTGTTTATTAAAAATTATTTTTAATTTAATTTATCAAAACATAGATGTTACCATTTTTGAAAATTTATTTTTTAAAAACTAATTTTTAACTTTTTATAAACTAAAAGTTTTTATAGTTCTGTTCAAAGTTCAAACAAAGGATAACAAAATTAGCATCAGGCCAAACTAGAGTAATTTTTATTTTTTATAAGCGTAAGCAGTTATTTCTAAATTGTAAAAAGAATTATGAGAGATTTATATACATGTAATACGAACGTGATTTAAAATACATGCAATAATATTATTTTTCAACCAACAAAATCACCTAGAAAAACTCAAAAAAAAAAAAATAGGGCTCATTTTTTTTTGTTGCTAAGAATAAGCGCGAATCGGGTTGAATATGTCCAAAATTTTGATTCGATTCGCACTAAAATTATCGGATCGAATTTCAGATATATCCGCAAAATATATAAATTATTTAAAAAGATTATTTTTATTAAAAAATATCAATAAAATTATTTTTTTCACTTTTTTAAATATATTTATTCTTAAAATATTATTAAATATATTTTTTTAAATAATAAAAATAAAATAATACAAGATATATGATAATTATTAGTTGAATTTTTTTTGTGTCTAAACAAAAGAGAAAACCAAAACAAACACCTATCCTAAATCAAAAGTGATGATTTGCTGGAGAACATCACTAGGCTTTGACCAAATCACATGATTGAGATTACTTCTTATTCTATATCTAGTCATCCAATTCGCCGTTTTATTTGCTTCCCTAACTATCCAATCGACTTGAACAAGATCTTTATAAAAGCTCATGAATTTTGTGAACTAAATCAACAACTTCAGATGTGTACTCACCACCAGAATCATGCAAAAGGTATAAAACGTCCAAACAATCCGTTTCACACATAATATCTCTCAAACTGCTGTCTCAGGCTAAGACAAGCTTCCTCCAGACTGTAAAAAGCTCACATCTGGTGATAGATCAGGGAGGAGAACTACCAGAACAGTCCGAGATTCAACTCTCATTAGAGTCTCTAATAATACAAACAAAACTAGCCAAACTCAAATCAGGGAATAAACTTGCATTATAATTAACTTTAAAGCTATTACCTACAAGGGGTTCCCAACACCAGCGATTCTTGAAGGTGTTGTAGGAAGAATACCGGTGCATATGAAGTCTCAGGTCCATGATAGTGCTTCTGATAAGAGCTTTCACCTTATGACCCATCCAAAGATTCCCAACATTGAGAACATCATTACACCTATATCTCCACAACCACTACACTCCAGCCCCAAAAAAAACCTCATTACTAGGCACGACTTTTCTAAATCAAGCCTCAATGGAGGTACCTTCAAACGAGTCAATAAAGCGAGGGTCTAACATTTGCCAAAGACTCTTAGATTTAACACAGTTCCGCATGCAATGTTCAATTGTCTCTTAAGCTGCATTGCATCTCTGGTACAAATCCGAACTAGCTAGATGCCGCTTGAATCAGAAAGCCTCCGTCGGGAGAGCGTTATGAAGCCCAATCCACATAGTGAATTTGATCTTTTTCGAAAGATTTAAATGCTAAAGCCAGCTCCAATCACTATTTCCATTCCAATTCACTTTATATTTCAACAATCAACTGTAACTTTCTCTTGTACTGTACCATTTTGTCCTTGTAGGCCACCAACTCCACCCCAGATTAAGGTTCGCCGAATTTGGGTAGTAAATGAATTGCTTAACTGCAAGAGGAATTGTTGTAGCAAGCATATCTACCATCTAAGATCCATCACGCCATAAATCAGCCACTATGAATTCTGACTCAGATATGTGAACATAGGGAACAAGATTACAAAGTCTTTCAAACGGGATCCATTAATCATACTACACAGATTGATGCACATCCCTTATATTCCACTTAAGCCCATATTTAAGAGCCTCATATGTTTTAAGAATGTTCTTTCAAGTGGCCGACGCATTCGGTCCATGACTACCACCAAAACAATTCGAATTTTGGAGGAATTTTTGCATCACAAACTGCACCCACAATTTGTTTTTATTATTGAAACAATCCCAAACCAACCTGCCAAGAAGTGCCAGATTAGCACAGTATGTATATCTTACACCCAAATCACATGCTTTTTTGGGAGTAATAGCTACTTCCTTAACCAATGGCAACCTTCTCCCATTATTATGGCCTCTCCATAAGAACTGTTGCATCAGCGAATCAATCTTTTCACATGCATACTTCGGAAGGAGAGTAACTGCATGTTATAGATCGGAACAGAAGTTATTATTAACTTAACCAAATAAAATCTTTTTGCTTTATTCAGCAGACACCCCTTCCAACTAGTAAGCTTGTTCTGAATTTTCTCATTGACTTCTTGAGTCGTCCTCCTAGAAGACCTTTTATACCTAATATTAACCTTTAGGTACCTTCCCAAGTCCTGACAAAAACGAATACTAGAGACTCACGAGAGCATTTCCATCCTTCTCACAGAAATATTCTTTGAACATTGAACCCTAGACTTACTAAAATTCACCCGCAGGCTTGATGCTTTGGAGAATAAGTCCATGCACTTCATAACTTCCTCTACTTGAGTTTTCATAGCTTTACAAGATACCAGATTACCAGTAGATCATCAGCAAATATCAAATGAGATATTTTAGGGTCATGTCTGGAAACTGATACCGGTATCCACGAGTCTTGAGAAATCTAATGGGTAATAAAACAAGCAAGACACTCCATACAAAGTACAAAGTGATAAAGGGATATGGAATCTCCTTGTCTCAAACTCCTCTGAAAGTTAAAGCTTTCGAATAAAACATAAAAATAATATTTAATTAATTATTTATTTATTTTTGTAGATCTGCAGATATGCAGATACATATATAAAATCCGCAATTTAATTTTATTAGTGTGTGGACTGGATCCAATTCGATAGTCTTGCAAATCAGATTGATATCCATAATTTTCAGATCAGATTCGGATAAATATCGTGGATATACGAATTGAATCCGACACATGAACACGGAACACCCCTATTTTCTTTTCTCTCAACCACATCCTTTTGTTTCTGTTTTTTCAGTTAAAAACGTTCAAAAGTTTTATATACCCAAATATTAAACGTGAAAGTAACTAAATTTTATGTTTGTCGCAAAAATAATAATTCAAAATAACAGATATTATTAAATAATTATAAAAAAATATTTTATGTATTAAATTTAAAACTTAGAAGAAAAAAAAACGAAAAGAAAATTGGCATTTTGGCATATTCGGAATCTGTGGGGAGTAGCAGCAGTAGGTACAGCCGCAATTAGAACACAAACAAGAAACAAACGTAGCTCCAAACTTTCAACTCTGCAACACTTTCTGAACCATTAAAGCTTAAAGCTCACACCTTTCAGTTTTGGGGTTCGAATTCCACCTTCCAACTCCACAAAACGACAGAACCCTATGGCCGTTTCAGCAGCAAATTCACTTTCCTTTCTCAACACTGTCTCTGTCACATAAACAAAACAACAAACACATCATCTTCATATCATCGCATTCTCTCTCTCTCTCTCTCTCTCTCTCTCTCTCTCTCTCTCTCTCTCTCTCTCTCTTCTGATGGCTATTGTTGCCGCTGCAGCTGCTGCTGCTTCTTCTCTCCCCTCTGGTAATTTTTTCCCCGTTGCTCAAAACCCAACTCATCAACTTGAAATTAAAAAAAAGAGTTATTTCTTTTTTTTCTTTGCCCCCCGGGGGGGGGGGGTGTTCTGTGAAATTTGAGATTTGGATTATTTGTTAAGAAAAAAAAGAATGCAGAGCATAGAGAAGGTCATGTAATGTAATGAAATTATATAAAATTAGTTGTGGGAGTGTTAGGTAACTATTGGGGCCGATTTGTTTTGAATGATTGAGTTTTTGATAGTACTTATTGTACACTTAATTGCAGAAGGGATATGTCATTCAATATCATGTGGAAATGGAACCACGAGCAATTCAATGAAATCTCCTATTGATGGTAGAAGAGTGCATGACTTTACTGGCATGAGGTGCTTACATGAGTAACGGTTATCTAATATCTATCCTTATTCACAGAAAAGATTGATCTGCTCACTGTTCTCTTGCTGATATGATTGTAACTGCTCACCCTTGATCCACATGAACACAATATTCATGTGTTATTAACTATATGTTGTTGTCGTCGTTGTTTGTTGCAAGATTTGAATTCTCTCAACCAAGTAATTTTATGGCATTTCACATGATTTGAAGAGGAACCACCTAGGATCATGAAAATAAGAATGTTATAGTTTTAAATTAGTAATATAATTATTGATCATATCACAACAATATTTTCGGTTGGCCTTATTCTCTTGATTCTGCAACCAAATATCCATCCAATGTTATTCAGTGGCAATTGACAAAATCAAAATGTGTGTCTGCATTTTGTTATATCGGTTCATTATCGTCACATTTCTAATCTTAGCTTTAGGAAGTTATTGTTCCTGGAAGATATAACTTGCATTGTTTACTGAAAATCGTTTTGGTTATCTTTAGAGGCAAAAGTTCAGTTTTTGGATCATCACACTTCCTTTGGCTGTCCATGGGTCACGATCTGTGCCTTTCAAAGGTTTGTGTTGCTGCAGACTATTCAGATTCTGTACCGGATTCATCTAATTACATGAATAAACAAGGTTATCATCCTCTTGAAGAACTGAAAGTTTCCCACAATACTCGCCCAGCTAGACTCTCTCCTGCTGAGACAGCAAGAACCACTGTTGAGGTTTGTGGCTATATACTTTTTTTGTCCCCCCCCCCCCCCCTTCTTTTTTCCCCTTAGATGCATAATTTAGTGCATTTCATTTGCTGGACATATTGAAGCATCTGTATGCTTATATCAACTTGACCTTTTTGTATGTATTAGGCTAATAGAAATGCTTTGCTGGTATTTCCTGGAACTGTACACTGTGAACCACATGAACAGATTTCATGGTCTGAGTTTCAATATCTTGTTGATGATTATGGAGGTTTGTATATATGTGTGCGTGTGTATGTGAAATGCGAATTATCATGTGCTTGCATTATTTAATGATTTAACATTAATTTAATCACTGAATGCTTAAGCTTTCTATTGCCTTTTTCTGTGTAGACATATATTTCATAATCTCTGAAGACGCAAACATTTTGGAGGATCGTGGTGCAGATAACCCAGTGGTAAGAACTGTGCAGATACACCTTAAAAGCTAGCTATTAAGGAAGAAAAAACCACTTTCCTTAAATACAACATCAAACATCCCATACTACCTGATGTGAGACTTTGGACATCCCATAATATCCAAGTCTCTTAACAATATACCACCCGTGGAGAACCGATGTCCATGGCAACTTCACTCTATCAACACTGACCACAACAAAAACTTTGATTACATTGTTAAGTATATAAGGAAAGTGGGAAACTACACCTTAAAAGTTAGCTATTAAGGCGGAAGAATCACTCCTTAAATACAACATTAAGCATCCCATACTACCTGATGCGGGACTTTGGGCACCCCATAATACCCAAGTCCCTAAGAGTAGCCTTATTTATTTCATCGAAGTTGTGGTTGTGAAATTGACGTTCAAGATTTGACTCTCTTCAGAATGCTTTGATTGGAATGGACATTCCCATATATGATAATAGAAGAACAGCTAGTCAATATGACCTTTTTGATGCTGGAAGCAATGAGGAATTCCCATTTGATGATGACTATGTTGAGGTTTGCATTTTCAAATGCTTAGGTTACAGAATGTTATTAGTTGTTCTAGCTACTACTTCTATTGTATGCACAAAATTTACAATGTTATTTTCTGGTAACAGGTTCTGGAGATGGAAGAATCTAATTTCCCAGTGAATTGGGGGCTGCCAGATACTACCAGCATTGTTCATCCTATTTACTTTTCCAAGTGCTTAACAAAGGTTCTCTCCCTCCCCCCCACCAAAAACACACCAAAAAAAAAAGGAAAAAACTTTTCTTTCCTCTGTCCCCTTTTTTTTTTCGTGTTGCATGGTAGAACTGATTACTAATAGTTTCAAGAAATGATATTGAATCTTTGTAAAATTCTTATGCAGGCTTTGAACATGGAATATGACAAGAAAATGAACCATCCTTCAAATGGTGTTTCTATTTTGGGGTATCTTAGACCCGCTTTTGTTGACGAAGAGTCATATCTGAGAATGATATGTCACCCCGAAGATGTGGATGGATACAACTTGGAACGTATAGGTATCTGGTTTTTCTAATCTTGATATTCTGGATCATCTGATTTCTTGTTTATAATTTGCTATAAAGTCATTATGGTTTTTCCATGAGAAACTTTTTAAAGTTGTACTCCTTTAAAATTGTTGCAGAAAGATCTTGTGTAGTTGAGTGAAGTTGTGTATTTATTTTATTAAACATTCAAAACTTCATAGAAGTTGGTTGAGTTTCAACCACTCTTTCCTAGGATGCCAATCTAGTGTAGGAATACCTACAATGCATGCTTGTTATTTATCATTGCAATCCTATGAGTATATCACTAGCAAAGGCAGATTCCCCTCTTTCCAACCAGTGTATGAAATCTTACTTTCTGTAATACAGAATCATACATAACTTGTCTTTCAAACTTGATTTTCTTTTTTCATTTTTAAACTTTTAGACACTGAAGAATTACGCTCAAAGAGTTTTAGTGATCGAAGAGACTCTGGGTTGACACTATATCGATTGGAGATCCTGAAAATCAAGTTATATTCTGTGTATGGATGTCAGGCATGTATCTCAAACTGGCTTCATACATATGCTGAATAATGTTATCTCTACAATTTGGAGTTTTGTTTAGAGAACAGAAAATGTACAGAGCCATTCTTAATTACAAGTTATGAATGTTCTGCCTACCCAAAATATTTGCAGTCCGATATTAATTCGCTAGACTTTCAAGATGCTGAACCCGATATTCTGGTGCACTCTTCTTTGGCAATTCTGGAACACTTCAACCAAAACTGTGATGATGCTCTTAAAGCTCTTTGCAAAAAGAAGGGTCTTGATGTTGAGGTAATCCATATTTTCAACATTTTATCCTTATTTGGTTATGGTATCTTTCTTTAAAATTAACATGCAGTTTGAAAGATATAGTGTTCATAAAAGGATGAATAAAATGTCTATATAACATATTGTCATAAAAGTCTTTGAAACAGCTTAATGAAAATTTACACCATACAACCATTATGTTTGAGAAACTAATTTGACTCAAGGTAATGAAAATTAATAGGTTTTTGCTGATTTATTTAGTTCATTTTGTTACTTGGCTTTCAGGGAGCTTGCTTAATTGGGGTTGACAGCCTAGGCATGGATGTTAGAGTTTTCAAAGGGTCAGAAGTTAAAACGCATCGCTTTCCATTCAAAGTGCAGGTAAGCATCTTAGGTTTAAATAAAATGCATATTTTTTCTGGTTGATTCTCTGATGTCATGGATCCTCTTAGTTGAACTTCTTGCCTAACACAAATAACAGTTGTTTAGATAGTTTAGTTACAATCGTTTGGAAAATCTGAGACCACCACGTAGGTTATTATTGCGCACCATCTAATTGACCCTTCTCATATAAGCTTTTGTGAAGTCATGGATATGAGTTTGGTTAAAGAAAAGTGTCTCTCATTCTCTTGTGATCCCTTTTCAAACTCATAAATGGATTTTTTTCCTCTTTCCATTTGCAGGCCAACTCTGTATCTGTAGCTGAAAAACAGATTCGGCAACTTTTGTTTCCCCGATCTCGCCGAAAGAAGTGTGTGAAGTCATGGCGGAGTGCTTAGAATCCGCCAAGAGTAGACTATCCCTAAGCCGAGTTGGTCCTTATTTTCTGATTTTCCTTTTCTTTCTGCCTTAATTAGAGCCTGATCCGGAGCAATTAAGATGTACATTAAGATGTATGAATAGGTCTATAATTTGTACATTATTTCCAGGTTAGTCCTATACCTCAATTTTTCATCTATATCATGAAGTTTAGGCAAAAAGGAAGTTAAGGGCATTGCCCACTTTTTACTAAGGGGGATGACTGTATGCAAGAATCAAAACTTACCAGTCTTTTGATCCTTGCTGGCTAAACCAACCCCCATTGGCCTCTATTTCAGGTTGTAAAAGGGTTAAGGTGGTTGCTAACTTGTTTCCTTTTCACTTCTCTACTTCCTTAGTTCAAAACTCCAAAAAATTGTAACCTCTTTTTCCTGACAATAATAAGAATAATAAGTGGTGCCAAGGGTTTTCTTCTTTACAGAAATTATAGTATGGCTTTATATTATGTTTTCACAATTATAAGAGTAACACTATAGTACAAAAATTGTAATACCCAACCAAATTTGAGTTACTATTTTCATTCCTGATTTCTGTCAGAGTATATTCTAGCCAAATAAAAGCCCTCCTAGTGAAAAGCGAAATGAAGAGTTAACTATTATCTTCTTGTTTAAAGAAAGAATATTGATCAAACGTTAAACTTGATCATTGGAAGATTATCTAACGACTAACTAATTGTAAATTCAGTGCATTGATGTATCCGAAAAGAGTCAATGACTAGAATAAATGAACTTACTCCACAACTGGAAACAATTTTATTTGAAATAGTATGAGAGACTAAATATTGACATTTTTCAATTAGGAGAGAAATAAATAATCCAATTGAGCATGGCTTAGTTGTCCAGCTCCAGCCATGGTTATATTGCTATTGAATTAAATCGCTTAGTAAATTAAATATCATATTTGGAACCAAAAATATTGAATAAAAGTTGAGTATATTTGTACAGAAAAAATGTTAAAAATAAATAAAAATCTCTGCCATCATATACAGATTATATTTCAAAATTATTGTAATGTTGTAGGATACAGTTATACTCTCACTGGGAACTCACCAATAATCTCCACAAGAGCATATACCATCCTTAAAATGGTGGAACCGATTGGTGTCCCTAACGACAATTTCCCGTCCAGCAATCTTGGAGATAAGCTTTGCAGCAATATGACAATCTCCGCAAACACGAAGATTTTTTGTGATTCTGATTGGAGAATTTTGAGTATTCAGCAGAGCAAACACAATGGCTAACTTTTCGCTGTGGACAGCAAGATGGCATTCCTTGTCCTCCTCCTCCACATCATGAAGAGCAGAATCGGTCTCAGGGACATAACCTAACTCTTTCATCTTCCCCACTAGCACACCAAGCTCTTCATAGATCTCCTTTGATTGTGGATGCAACGTGTCACCTGCGAGAAAAGTATGAACCTGATTGTTCAGCTCAACATTGCTGATTCCAGGTGTTTTTCGAATTCTCCTTCTCTTCATTAATGATCGAACAGCAGTAACTTCTTTCCATCTTCCGGCCTTGGCATAAATATTGGATAGCAAGACATAGTAACCTGATTGCTCAGGAACCAACTGAAGTAGGTTGTCAGCTGCTAAAACCCCAATGTCCATGTTGGAGTACACACGACAAGAACTAAGCAGTGTACCCCACACCCTTTCATTGGGCTCCACCGGCATCTGCTTGATGAAATTGTAAGCTTCATCTACTTGACCGGCACGCCCTAAAAGATCTACATAACAAGCAAAGTGTTCAATTCTTGGTGTTAAGTTATATTTCTCTGTCATCTGTTTAAAATAGATTTTCCCTTCATCCAGTAATCCTGAATGGCTACATGCCGAAAGAATTGCGACGAAGGCAATTGAATCTGGGCTCAGACCAGAATTTTGCATTTCTGTAAAGAGTTCCACAGCATTACAACCTTGTCCAGCCATAGCATAAGCAGATATCAATGAAGTCCATGAAGCAACATCACGAAGTTTCATCCTATCAAATACTTTTCTTGCATCATCTAAACATCCACATCTAGCATACATGTCTATTAATGCATTTTCCAATAGCAAATTTGGACACAATTTCTTCCAATCAACATATTCATGAATCCTCCTTCCTAACAATAAAGCTGAGAGATCCCCACAAGCTGGAAGAACACTAGCGCAAGTGATTGCATCAGGTTCTACCCCAGTTTTCTCCATTTCTAAATACAACTCTACAGCTTTGCTAGGCATAGAATTTTTCATATATGTGGCTATCATCACATTCCATGAAACCAAACTCTTCTTGTCTAAATTCATAAACATATCCCTAACATACAAAACATTATTAGATGATGTGTTACTTACAGCTGGCATGAGACTAGCCAATGTACCTGCATCTGGTTTTTGTTTCAAAGCCTCCATTTCCCGACAAACCTCCAATGCATCATCAAACTGCATATTCTGCGCATATCCTGCAACCATTGAGTTCCACGATACAACATCCCTGCTTGGCACTTCATCTAGAGCACGCCTTGCCTCGAGCAAGCAACCACATTTCCCATACATTGCAATGAGACCATTCCCAACGAACACATTTGAATCAAGCCGAACCTTCAGCAGAGCTCCATGCAGCTGCAACCCAAAGCTCAAATTGTCAGAGCACGAGCAAGCCTTCAGAACACAAGGGTAAGTATAATGATCTGGACTAAACCCACCATTAACCATGGCCTTGAAAACATGCAATGCATCATCAAACCAATGGTTATTGACATAACTTCTAATCATGACATTATAGAACACAACATTTCTCTCAGGAATTTCGTCAAACACCTTCCGTGCAAACAAGGGTTCACCACAAGCAGCATATGCTCGTATGAGCTTGATTCCTAGAGATGGGTTGTCATGAAAATTGAGGTAATAAATCTTGGAGTGGACACTTTTCAAGGTTTTTATATCTGGGTATTGGTCTAATGCTTTGCCCAGAAGTTCCTCATAAAAGAAGGGGGTTTGTGGGGATGACAAAGTTTTTATTTTTGAAGAAACAAAGGCTTTTAACTTGGGCAAATGAAGAGGTTTCATGAATTTGAGAATGTTATTTTGTCTATGTTGGATTGCATGGCACTGTACCCACTTGGAGCTTCATTAGCACCAGAAACCAATACAACCATGAAATGGGCTTCAATCTCCATATATATAGCTTTTGCTTCGTTTCAACTTTCAAGGAGAAAATGAAGAGAAAGAAGATGAAGACAAAATAAGAGGAAAAAGAAAATCAAAAGTTTGTAAAATGATAAATATAATCTTATTGTATGTATAATAAGAAAAAGTATTGGGAATTAATATTAATTGTGTACAATGTGTATAATGAATTAAAAAAATGTAAAATTAAAATTAAAAATTAGATCATTAATTAATTATTTAATTTTAAATTTTAAAATTTGAAAATTAAGATTAGTATTTAAATTTAGGAAAAGTCTACGGGGCCAGCAGTTTTGTTGAATTTTGGCCAGCATGTAGCCAGCAGAGAAAGGTGAGTCATTGGATGAAATCTCACACCAATCTCACACCATTAAATCATCATTGATAGCTATTTGATGGCTACCAATCACAAAAGTTGCTGGCCCCCTAGCATTACTCTTAAATTTATTCACACACCATGTACGGTTATTTTTAATATTATCGTAACCTTCAATACACGTCTAAAATCCACCGTCATCTTCTCCGGTTCTCACCTCGCGTCACTAAATTTCTCACCGACCATACCGAGACCGCCGCATCCTCCCACCGACACCGTCCTCACCTCCACCGGTCAGCCCAATGCGCCTCTCCCTCCGACGCTCAGCCTAACGTTGCTGCCGCTGTTTTCGTGCATCTCTTCCGAATCGGCTTTGCTTTCTCCCATTCCTTCAAGCCTCTCACCGATGATACACCATGCTCTTCTTCTTCGGATCCAAGCATGGTTAGCTTCTTTCATTATTTGAGCCATATGCTTTACAACAGTGTCGCTTTTGTCATGATTAATCCTTCAAAATTATGTTTCACTACAATAATAGTTACTTCTATTTATTCATCTTCTTCTTTTATTTTAATGGTCAATTTAGGATGGTCATTTTAGTAGGTATGCGGGTGGTTATTTTATTTTTTTGTAGATTGTTATTTTGATTGGATTGAGTTTAGTTATATATAATTAAAATATGTTAGATGTTCAATTCATTAGGTATGCGGATGATTATTTTTATCCTTAAGTGGATGGTTATTTTTATTAAGTGTGAGTGGCGCAAGCCAAGTAGCGACGGTGAAATGTGATGATTATTGATGAAGGTGGGGTGGCCGCTGGTTGAAAAAAAAGAGAGTATTGAAAGATTTTAGATGGTTATTTTTTTGAAATAATGGATTTTTTAAAAATTTGAAATTTGAAATTTAAAATTTGATGTGAATTTATTATTTCGTGGGTAATTTTTATTTTTAACTCGTATTGGACTAAATAAGTATTGTACACATTGTACAAATACCCCGACTCGTATAATAATATATAAATGTAACCTTTTTTTTGAAATTTAAAAAGATTTTATAAACTATTATGATTATTAGAAAATGTTAAATTAACATAAAAATGTTGTATAAATTTATGTATTTACTTGTTTTAATAAAATTAAGTACGCTAAATAAGTTGCCAATGAATTATAACTCAAATGACATAATCTTTTAATACTCATTTAAGAGGTTGAGGATTAATGTACAAATATTTTTTGGCCTACAAATTAAATATCTTAAATTTATAATTTTAATATAGTTGTGGTAGCTTAAGTTGTCCAACCTGTTATTATTTGACCAGTATTCTATTTTCGTATTAAATATTAAAATGGGATCTATTTTGTTTATTTTATTGTTATCAATGTCATGAAATTTTTTGGTATTTTATGAAAGAGGGGTTATAACTTATAAGAAGTGCCTGTATAGTGGTGGCAAAAAAATTTGGAGTTTGGATTCTACACACATTTTTATTCTTTCTTTTATGATTTTTTTCTCAACAAAACGATAGAAAACCCCATTCTCTTTTCATGTTTTCTTTGTTGATTTTCTTTTCTCTATTTTTTCTGTTGAAACAAAGGAATATTAGTGTGGTGAGAAGTGAGAAGTGAGAAGTGAGAATTCATCGATGGCTATATCGAAACAACCAAATACATGCATGTGCATGGATAAAGTTGGACGTGAAAAAGCTATAATTAATCTTTTAAATAATTTTCTAAACGTTACGACAAATATAATAAAAATAATCATTAAATTAATTATTTAATATTTATATATATTAATTCAAATATTTTTTAACTAAATAATTAATTATTAAAATAATTAAATTTATTATAATAAAATAATCAAACTTATTGTAAATAAACAAATAATTAAATTTATATAAATAGTATAATAAAAAATTATTGAAATGTTAAACACATATATGCACAGTGATTGATTAATAGTTGATTTTTAATATATACACAGTATAATTATTTAGTAAAATAATACATGAAATATTTGTAAAAAAAAGAAGCATATTTTATCAAACTAAAATTATTTTTAAAAAACTACGATGTTATTTCTTTAAGATTGCTTTTGTCAAAAAGAAATTTTTTCAAGCTAAAATATATTAGGTTACTTCACTACTTGTCTTAGAAGGTAAAAATTTATGTACTATTAATTTTATGTGAATTTGATAGTTGAGAGATGATAATTTAGTTAAATTTATTAAATTATTTAACGATTTTCAACTGTTAATTTTAGATGAAATTAACTGCACCTAAATTTTTATCGTGTTAAAATTGTGTTTGGATGTCTTGAGTAAATTATAAAATAGGAATCACTCACATAAAGACACCTAAAACATCTTTTTTTAAGATATTTTTTAACAATTAAAATTTAATACATGTAATCGATTAAATCATATTATTTTTATTAAAATTAGACCGGACAAATCGATTTAGCTAAAAAAAAGTAAAGCAAACTTTAAATCAATCTAAATTAATATTTTTATATAAAAAAAGATTATAATATCCCTATTATAAAAAATGACTAAAATATTTATATTATATATAGAAAAGAATATTTTAATTATTTTTTTATAATAAAAATATTGTAGTCAATTTTTATAAAATAGAATATTAATTTAAATTAATTCAAGATTTAATTTATCGATTTTCAGTCAAAATAATTTATTCGATCTCATTTTGACAAAAACAATACAATTTAATTAATTATATATATATATATATATATATTAAATTTTAAATGTATTTATCTAAATAACTCTATTATAAAATTAGTTACCCTGAATTATGATTATCACTAATCAGATACCCTCTACTTTTTAGTTTCTACAAAAATAATAAAGATATTTCGGATAAAATATATAAAAAATGAAAGAAATAAAAATTTAAATAAGATAATACACAAAAGACTACATTGGTCATTTTCTGAAATTTCTCTTGTGATGTGAGCTGTCCTATTCGCTTGTCCTTATCCACAGTCAGCAAAGAACTATTCAATATTAAATTATTCTATATATTAAAGATACAATAATTAGTGCAACCCCAGCACATATTTGCATTTATGGACTTCCTACCTACTTCTTGGATTTTATTTTATGCAAACAAATATCAGAATCATGGAACATGAGGGCTAAATAAAATGTGCTCCCAGTCCATAAATAAATAAATAAATAAATAAAATGTGCTCATCTCTCCCAATTGAAACTTTACTATGTTAACACAATAACACCCCAACAAAAAACCTATACATTAAGTGTAAGTTTTTATTGACAATTTAATTTCTTAGATTTATATTAGCATTATTAGTGAAGATTTAATTTAATTTAAAAAAACTGTAGTTTTAAAATATTCAAATATATTAATTTTGTTCAAAACAAAAAGTTAATTTTAATGAACTAACCATTACAATTTTGTTACTACGTTATTAGTCAATATCATGAGTAAAAAACATAAGTATTTATAATCACGTGTAGTGTCTTCTATTATTAGAATATAGATTGACTTCAAATTTTTATTCATGTAAAATTAAAATAATTATATTAAATATACATAAAAAATAATTATTAAATTAATTATTATATAAAAAATATATTAAAATACATAAAAATATTATACGTATATGTATATTAAAATTAGTTTTTAGATTAATTATTATATATTTATATATAAATATATATATACATCATTTTACATATTTTTAATATATTTATGTGTATTTTATATAAACCACTAATTTAACGTTTAACTTTTAATATACACATGATAGAATACAAAATATATATTAAAAATATATAAAATAATATATATATTTAGATACAAATATATAATAGTTGAATTAGTAATTAATTTTGTGTGTAAGTACAGTATTTTTAGAATAAAAATTACCAAAATATTTTGTATTTGTATATAAAAAAATAAGTAATTAATTAGGGGGTAAAAATTGGGTGTATTGCGCATAGGACTTTTCGAAATAGTCTTTCTCTCTCTTCTTGTTTGGTGGAAGCTGCAAAAAAAAATTCAACTTCCTCTGGAGAAGGAGTAATGGAGTATAGAGGGTAGTGGCCGTCCAATTGGGACACCCTAAAATCGTTAAAAATTCAATTTTTAATTTTTGTTCACTTAAATTTTAAATTTTAAGAGTCATCTATTTTCTCTCCTTCTCCTTTGTTCTCTTCTTGCTTGTCTTTGCCCCTTGTCCTTTTTTTGCCGTTCAACTTTGATCTCTTTCTTTCTCTCTCTAACGATTTCGATTCAAATAGTGTGTGTGAGTGAGGGAGTGATGACGCCGGAGCAGGAGAAAGAGAAGGAGGAGAAGGGGGAACAGGAAGAACAGGTTTTGGTCCTTGATGCTATGAAGAGGTATAGGAATGGTGAAATTTGGGATTTTGAGGATGACATGGCTGTCTCTGATGGACATGGTGGTGGTGAGAATGGTGTTCTTTTGGGTTTGGATGGTGGAACAACATCAACTGTCTGCATTTGTTTGCCCATGGTTCCTTCTTTTTCCCATTCCCAGCTCCAGTCTCTTCCAATTCTTGCAAGGGCTGTTGCTGGCTGCTCTAATCACAACAGTGTTGGAGGTAATTGACTAATTGGAAGTTGCCTTTTTGTTTGATTTTACTTTGTGGGTTGGTTTCAAAAGTTGATTTTGTTTCTGGCTTTGTTTGGTCTGAGTTCTGCTAATTTTAGAGAATGGTTTTGGTTGTTTTGGTTAGTTAATTCAGTTTACTGTTCAGTGGTCACTGGTTATTTATCATATTCAATTCCCTTTGTGGATTGGGTAAATTGAGGAGAGTAATAGTGAGAGCAATTTAGCTTATTGGGAAGTACATTCTCCTTTACACATTTGAGGGGGATGTTGATAATGGCTTAGGTAGGTAAATAGGTGAAGGAAAATCTATTTTGTATTGGAGAAAGTTGTTGATATTTTATGTAGGTAGAATGCTAGTTTTTTAACTTATATAACAGCCTATAAGGTAGCAATGACTTGTGAGAGACTATGGCCTAGAACAAAGCTCTTGGCTATTGATAGGGAAAGTTGCAAAGTTTTGGTACCTTTTCTTTTGTTTGAGCAGTTTATAGTTTTAAAACTCTGCATTATCTACCACTCCAATGGCTGTGTTTTAGGATGAGTGTTTCTAGTTTTTTCATATTTTGTTGGGAGGGTTGTATTATTTTAATGGTTTTTGAATTTCATATTGTCATTTTTTGTCTTGAGATTTTCTTTTTTCTTTCTTTTTCTCTTTTTTTTAACTCCACTTTGTACCTTCTGTCTTTTCTCAATAATGAATTTCTTATTTTGATCTTTTTCAACTCCACAAAGAACAAAAGTTATTGGTTGTGCCTCCTTGCCAAGGACACACAGCATTTTTATTTGCTCCTTTTACAAGAAAAAATGATGCATAAATAATAGACACAAATTGATGGTTTCAGCAATTTTTTAAAAATTAGAAAAATTATGTGATAAATGAAAAGAAGATCATGTCACAAAAGTAGTTACATTGTTAGTTGTTGCCATGAATAACTTCTTCTACAGAAATTGCTGCAAGGGAAACATTAGAGCAAGTCATGGCAGATGCCCTTTCAAAATGTGGTTCAAAACGATCTTCAGTCCGAGCTGTTTGTTTGGCTGTATCTGGTGTTAACCATCCAACAGATCAACAAAGAATTCTCAATTGGCTTAGGTTGCTCAATATAAGTATACATTACCTTTTTTTTCGGATAAATAAGTCATGTTGTTTGTGTTCTTTAGCTGTTAGAAGAAACTTAACAACTATACTTATTTGATTTGTTGGTTAGTTTTCTCTATGTAATGCATTATTTTTTCTCTGTCTTATTTATAATTTAAGAATACAATTGAGTCTGTTATTTATCATGGTGTTTTTTTTTTCCTTCTATATATTAATTAAGAACAGGAATTTGTTTCTATATCCTGTCATAAATAATAGCCTCGGCTGCTTCTAGTTTTTCTATTTTGTTGTCTTACTCTAACTGATTAATACCGGATATCTTCACCTTTTGAATTTACAGAAGCAGTATGCATAAAGAATTGATATTAGGACACAATGAAATTAGGCAGCTTATCTGTAAATAATTGAAAGTTTAAATTAAATAGTTACTTGTTTGTGCATTTTCCGGTTCAGTTTTTAAAATATTTTGTGCCTTTTAGTTTCCATAGCAATAGTTTCTCCACTGCTTAATGAAGATGTGAACTATCAATTAAGATATGTTGTGACTTGATGTAACAGGGATATATTCCCAAGCCACGTGAAGCTGTATGTTCGGAATGATGCTGTGGCTGCCCTGGCAAGTGGAACAATGGGTAGGCTTCATGGATGTGTATTGATTGCGGGCACAGGGACCATTGCATATGGATTTACAGAGGATGGCAAAGAAGCAAGGGCTGCAGGTGCTGGACCTGTCTTAGGTGACTGGGGCAGGTAATCTGCCGTGATTATTTCTCTGTCTTTCATGATCTCTCTCTCTCTCTCTCTCTCTCTCTCTCTCTCTCTCTCTCTCTCTCTCTCTCTCTCTCTCTCCTGTGCCGAACATAGGCACAGACTAAGAGTTCAATTAGCTAGAAGAGGTTTATAGTTTCTAAGTTAATCTGGCCTTTTACTTTTTCTAAAAGCCCCTTCGCTCTATGCTGGCATCACTAGTAATATGTCCTGGAGAGCTACAAATAGGGACTCGGGGAAGGTCTTTCTTTTGAATTTCGACTTGATCACTTGATTTCTGCCTACTATTTTGTTGAAGGTATGCATTTTTTTTCTCTGCAGTGGATATGGAATCGCTGCACAGGCCTTAACTGCAGTAGTAAAAGCGCATGATGGTCGAGGTCCTAGTACAAGGCTTACGAATAGTATTTTACAAGCACTCGGTCTTTCTTCCGCAGAAGAATTAATCGGGTACAGTCAAATGATTCCACATTTCATATGTTTAAGTAAACTAGTACATTTTTTGCTCATTTTGTGGAGACAAATGATGAGGTCCTTAAAAATTTGGTATACATTAGTCCCTTGCTTGTCTGTAGGATAAATGCAGCAAGTTTTTAAAATTTTATTTCAGAGAACCAAACTTATAAGTCAGAAATAATTTTCTGATTGATATATTGGTTATTTTATGTTGTTGGATTGAATTTTGAAGTCTACAATTATATGGCTTCATTTGGCTTATTGATTATTGTCTTCTTTCAATGAAAATTTATCCATCCATACAATTGAGAGAGACATTGGATCACAAAATCACAGTATCTTTGGTTGTCACGTTGAAAATCAGGTGGACCTACGCAGATCCATCTTGGGCGCGCATTGCAGCACTTGTACCGCTTGTCGTGTCCTGTGCAGAGGCTGGGGACGAGGTTGCAAATAAGATTTTGCTAGAATCTGTACAAGAGCTGGCTTCAAGTGTCAAAGCTGTTGTAGAGAGACTTGGATTAAGTGGTCAAGGTTAGGGGTTATCTTACTTCAAATACTTGACTTTTATACCCATTAGATAGGTATATATAGGGACGAAAAAAAGGTCTGGGAATCTGGTTTTCTAATGTAATCTATATTAATAATACTCGGAAGATATTTATGAAGCCTGTTCGTAACTCTTTTGAGGTAACAGTTTGATTTTAGGGTGATCTTTCAGCAGTAACTCTACAACAAACTCATGTTTAGTCGTAAAAGCAATTCAGGAAACGTTATTTAAAATTGCATTCGATGCTGCGCGTGGAGTTTAAAATGGAATATACCAAGGAAATTTAACTCATTGACTAGGCCTCAAGAACGTCCTTTTAAAACATGGAAACATTGAAAGCACGAAATGTTGGATCATTAACACGAGCTCTAGATTTTTCCTGTCTGTTATTGACATATGATGAGAATTTTGGCAGATGGCAAGGATGCTTTCCCGCTTGTGATGGTTGGTGGTGTTCTTGAAGCGAATAGGAGATGGGATATCGGAAAAGAAGTAGTAAACTGCATTTCTAAGTACTTTCCCCGGGTACTTCCAATTAGACCAAAGGTCAGTATAATATGTCACTTGTTTTTATATTTCTGCACAGTCCTGCTTTTATATTAGAATTTATTCTAAAATTATGTTGAATATTGTTGCAAACTTTTAATAATGTTTCACAGGTAATTAACTGTACACATAGACAACAATTTTAAATGTATTAACTTGCAAAGCAAATTTATGTTGTCATCTAATAAAAATCAAAAGGAACTGCCAATATGATCCATTTCTATGTAACTTCCATATGACATGGCGATTTCTGTAATTTCTATTGAATAACACTGGAAAATTAAACTACCAAAACATGAAAATTTGTAATTTTTTTTTTTTTTGGAATGTAATGAACCTTTCTGCAAAGCATATAAGTGTCAAGTTTTCTCAATTGAATTGCGACTTTAAAAATCAAAGAGCACAAATCATACCTTGAAGAATAAATTTTGAAACAACTTTGGTTTATTGAACAGGTTGAGCCTGCTGTTGGAGCAGCATGGTTAGCTTGGAACTTTTTCATGAAAGAATGTTATAGTTAAATATGTGGTTGCTGACAAATGTTGGAGCGGAATAAGAGAAAGAAGACACTCTACAACCTCCATTTCTTAGTGATTAGAATTAGTACACAATGCCTAAACTGAGAAGCTAAAGGATACAATTCATGTAACACGCAATTTATATTAGCACATGGCACTTGCCACTTGTTAGACCTTAGTTCCTTTCCCACCCTCTTGATTCCCTCGTATACATATGCTTGTGTAAATAGCTTATAGTGGTTAAACAGAGTTGTGTCTTAAATTCTTATTTGTGATTAAACTTCTGTCATTTTTGTTCTTGATTGTCACACAGTTGTATTTTTTTTGTTTTGTTTTAACTTTTCATGCAATCAAGATCAGAAGGATGCATTCATAAATTTTATATTTAACATGTGATTTTAGTGTCCATTTGAGCTTCAGTAAAGTAAGAAATATTGTTAGTTTTGCGAGTCATTAATACCATCTCCAATTCAAAATTATTCATGTGCCTGAATGCAACTTATTTTAGTCTACTTGTGACTGTAATTCATACAGCTCAGTTGTGCAAACCACCAAGAAAGAAAAAACCAATGTAGACTTTAGACAATCTAGGAATTGTGTGAAGATTACAATGAACAAAAAGACAATTGAAAATATCAATTAGAACCAATGCCAAGGTGAAGGAAACAAAAAGGATTACTGATTGATAATATTACACATCAGTTAGTTTAGAATTTCTTTTCATAATAAAATGTAAATATAGTATAGAACAGCAGAGCATCCTACAGCTTCCTAAAGAATTTTATATGGCCCAGGAACTACTACCATAAATACATTACTAACTGGATAACCACTCCATAAAGCTGCCTCTTCAAGATTGCAATATGCCTACAACACAAATGCAAGGCAGATGATTGGAACCCGGAAGCATAACAGGGTCGTTCCCGTTCTTTTCTTTCACTTCTAGAGATGGAGCATGAAACAGCCCCAGAAAAGAGAAATCCAATACCTATAGAATTTTATTGTCCTTATGCAATAACTTCTCCACTCTTTAGTGATACGATCATTTGCCTAAATGCCTTAAGTTTCCAAGAAAATGACAGTAAATAGAATCCAAAACTAAACCACCATGAAGCGAAGGTGGTGGTGCCCTGATAGCATTTATGAAGTTAGAATCTTCCCTTATTGTTCTGATCAGCAACACCAAAGGCACTAGATTGACTTGAGCCAAAAGATCCAAAACCACCTGAACGATCTGAACCACCAAATCCCCCAAAACCACCACCACCTGAACGATCTGAACCACCAAAACCACCTGGACGACTGAATCCTCCGGATCTACTCCCCGATTGACCTGAACCAAAGCCATCAGAGGAGCCAAACCGACCAAAGCCTGATCCCCCAGATGAATCACCTGAAAATCCCCCCCTGGGTCGACTCATACCAGAGTCACCAAAACGACTAGAAGTTGACCCAGAATTTCCATAGCTAGAGCGGCCAAACCCAGAGTTTCCATAGCCGCCTGAACGACCAAATCCAGGACTACGACCAAAACCTGAATCACCAGATCGACGATCCCTTCCACCTCCATAAGAACCGAATCGTCCACCACCCATGTCCACTGATCCAGGATCAACAGCAATCCTTGGTAGCTGATTAAAAAAAATAAATTAATAAATAAATTCAGCCATCTATTATGCACAAAAGGAAAAATAACCTAACAAATAATGTAAGTTAGCAGAGGAACACCACAAATATATGACAACAACAAAAGCCCTAATATAAACAACTTAGAAATGGTAGCTCACTGGCTGCTTAAGTGCAAAAGTGTATTAGACTAAATATTTCAGCAACTTAGTACTGTAGAGGACTATCGGGTGGTTAGCATATCATGGTAATCGAAAAACTTTAGTTACAAACTAACAATAAACTTTTTGGAACATCTCTGAAAGGGAACCTTAACAGTTCAACAGTTGAGCCAACTTTTAATTTCATAGAACCAGAAAATTAATGCTAAACACACTACATCTTCAAGTAAATAGAAGAGACAGGCAGAAATGGGTAGGGTGCAAATAGATCACCTCTGAAAATCTACATCCCACATCACGCTCAATGGTCTTAACAGCCCTGGATTGATCTTCAGTATAAACAAGAATAGCAGTTCCTTTCTTACCAGCACGACCTGTTCGTCCAGATCGATGAACAAATATCTCCGATGAATTGGGAAGATCAAAGTGTATTACCTATTTGAAGAAACCATGTTAAGTGGTCACATGTAAAGAATTGAGTAACTTAACAATAGCGTTCTCTATCTCAGTATTTGCCTATAGTCCTATACATAATGCAATACACAAAGATGGCATACAACATTGACAGAGACTAGATGCATACAACACATAACACAGTAAAAGTGCAGGACTTACAAGATCCACATTTGGTATATCAAGCCCACGTGAAGCAACATCTGTTGCAACCAAAACGTTAAAATGTCCATTTCTGAATCCAGCCAGAGTTCTTTCCCTCTGAGCTTGGGATATGTCTCCATGCAAGGCCTCACATTGAACAGTTTTTGCCAAGCCATATGTTAATCGATCGGCGTCACGTTTGGTTTGAGTGAAAACAATGCATTTTCCTCCTTTTGCATGTTCCTGGCAAGGGATATACTTTAGGGAAGACAGCAAAACAAGTCCATTAACAAGATTAATTGTACACGAAAGAAGACATACTGTTATTAGAGGTCCGAGAATTCCTGCTTTAACATACATATCAGTTGCAATAGAATATAGCGAAATTCCATCTGCCAACTTCTGATCAGATTCTCCAACCTATGGCACCAATAAGTTCTCAGTTAAAAAATGATCAACATGCCATCATAAGCAAGCAACTTAATCTCAAACAGATTTTCTTTCAACATCAAACAGTTTGACTACTTTGCTAATAACCATATCAACACAAATGCACCAAAACCCCTGTTGTTTCATATGAAAATCGATATTCCAATCCTCGACAGAGACAAAATGAGTTCTGTTGGGGGGAATTTAGCCTTAATGCTCCAAGAAATTCTCCTAGTGCTTAGAACATGATTGCATACTTACAAGATCAATGGTCAGGGGATCCTGTAGGTAGTTACGAGTAATCTGCTTTATCCAAGAAGGCATTGTTGCAGAGAACATAAGAGTCTGACGTTTAGGGGGCAACCTCTCCAAGATCTTTTCAACATCTTCTTGAAAGCCAACTTGAAGCATCTGATCAGCTTCATCGATAACAACATACTTAACTTCCTGTAAATTCAGGGCACCTCTGTTTAGAAGGTCGATAATTCGGCCAGGCGTGCCTACAGCAATATCAACACCGTAATCAAGCTGCCTCATCTGACGAGAGATGGGTGTACCCCCGTAAACACAGATGGTATCCAAGTTAGGTGCTGCTTCCTGGAATTCCTTCTCAACCTGTCGTGCAAGCTCTCTGGTAGGAGCCAAAACCAAAGCCAAGGGATTCCTTCCTCGCCTGGCACAAATCACCCACAAAAAAACTTCTAAGTTAAACATACAAGTGAATATTTTATAATTACTAGCCACACCAAATCACCTGATCCATCTTCAATACAATCAATTTCAAACAGAGCAACAAAATAGAAATTCAAGTGGAGAATACATAAATAAACCAACCCATGCTTAGCATTGAACTGAATGATCTTATCTATGATTGGTATCCCAAACGCAAGAGTCTTTCCAGTTCCTGTTCTAGCTCGACCAATCATATCACGTCCTTGCATAGCAGGTTCCAGCACAGCTCGCTGTAATTCCACCAAATTCAAACCAATAAAAACAAATAAATATACAAAGTCATCATCAACTTAAAGCCACTAAATTTCTAAAAAATTTCACTGTTTTTCATCAAACCACACCGAAAATGATTTTTCATTTTACCTGAATAGGAAAGAGCTTGAAGATTCCTTTCTTTGCAAGAGCAGAAACAATATCCTGCGAAATCCCAAGCTTCGCGATCTCAAGACCTTCATCGGCGCTGTTCCCTCTAGACCCTTCTTCGTAGGCGTAATCCTCAACTGCAAACTCCGCGCGAGAACAGAACGAGGAGCGGAAATTCAATGGCCCTGAATTAGAGTGAAAGGCTCTCCCTTTCAAAAACCCAGTTAACCCGGAGAATCGTCGGAGCTCGCCGACGGGTGAATCTCCGGAGGATGCGGAGGAAGAGGTGAGTTGGGGGAGAAAGGGGTCGGTAGCGGAGGTTACGGCGGCGGCGAGAGAGCGCTTCGTGATAGCAGAAGAAGAAGTTCTTCTGAGGATTGTGGTTAACATTTTGAGCTGCGTTTGTATGGAACAGAGAGAGTGATGTGATTATGTGAAAAGGGAGAGACTTTATTTTCCAAACCCTATTTAGGGGTTTAGGGTTTTAGGGAGAGCAGCGCGAAGCTTGGGGAGCACAACACTGAACAGAGTGAAGAGAGAGAAACACAATTCAGAAGATTTTTGTTCGACTGAGAGCTCCAATCCTCTACGTGCAAGACTACTTCACTACTATGCTACGCTCTGCTTTTAGATTTTTTTTTTTTCTCTTAGAGTTTTAAGTCGAAGAATAGTTTCTCTCTCATATTTATTTGTACTTTAAATTTTAAATTTGTACTTTAAAGGGTAAAGTATGATCTTCTATTTTTGAATAGTTTTTCTCTTATATTTATTTTTAGTTCTATCTATAAAATAAATGGTGAGAGATCGTACTTTATTCTCTAAAGTGAAATTCAAATTTTAAAAAATTCAAATTTTAAGTCAAAATTAAGCTCTGTTTAAATAAATAACTTAATTAATTTTTAAAAAAAAATTAAATAATAAATATTTATATTAAAATTATTTTATATTTAATTTTTAATTTTAAAAAATTATAATTTAATTTTAAAAATTATATCAAATATTAATGCTATAACTTTTTATAAATTAAAAGTTAAAGAAAATTAGTTATACATTTATTTAAACTGGCTTTTAGACTTCTTTAAATTGAAAAAAATTAATAAAATGAAAAAAAATCAATCATAATACGTGTTTATAAAAAAAATTCATTATTAAATTAATTATTTTTTAAAATATATTATGTTGGCCCTTAAGCTTCGTATGTTTTTTCTTTTCGGCCCGCTCAATATTTAGAACTTCGTCTCGGCTAATTGGGTCCCAACCCGGGTCGTATAAAATGAATGGAGACCAAGTCACTTTTCAGGTTCGGTCCAAATAAAAGAATTAGTCATAGGTTACACTATTAACAATGGGCTTACTTATATACACTTGTATTTGGATTTTGGACTGAATCTCTCACCAAAAATAAAATTTTCAAAATCAACTTAAGGTCCAAAAGAAACGGTAAAAAAATTAAAAAAAAAAACATGAATATGCTTATATTGTTATATGCCCGTGTTTAGTTTTGATCTAAATTTAGTTTAAATATAGAATAGAATAAAGAAATGTAGATAGAATGATAGATTCTAGATAAAGATTGATTCCTTACTTTACTGACATGTTCCATTGCCTTCCCATGTAGCAGCTACTGTATAAGGAAACTTTAAAATTCATTAGTTTTATTATTTTTTATTTTTTTAAATAAAGCAAGACCATCTTTGAGCTACATTATTAATGAACACCTTGTCTTTTTTCTTTTTTAGTTTAGTAACAAACTCTGTAATATTCCTTAAACTACAAGTAATTTAGAGTTAAAATCCAGCTCTTATAATCATATTTGCACGTGCATAAAAATTGATTATATTGACCACATTTGATTCAAGAATAAAATAAAATATTGAGAATAAAATATAAAAAATAAAAATATAAAAATTAATATTTTTATATTTTATTTAGTAATAAATTAAAATAAATTATAAATATTTTATTTTATTTTATTTTTTTATACAAAAAATTTAAAAAAATATAATAATAAAAATATAATTATAAAAAATTGATAAAAATAAATAAAAAAATTATATTTTTTGTTAGTATTTTTATCAAAAATAATATAAAAAATATTAATTTAATATTTTTTAATATAATATTTTTATTTTTATTTTATCTGTTAAATATAATTTTATACTTTTATATTTCTGTATGTCTTAATATTCCATATTTGTAAACAAAAAAGCCATTTAGATAAAGATATTGGTGAAGTAATATAAATCATGCTTTAATCAAATAAACAACATTTATAAATATGTAAACTTTTTAATGCATTGATGATTAATTCATCATAACAAGTCCTTACTTCAATAAAATGCTAGCTTCAAGTTGTAACCATATATATGTCATTGCATATCATATCATAAATCAGTTGGTATCATGCATTTATATCTAGATAAATAATATATATATATAAGTCTATTAAATGAGGAATCTTTGATAGGAAAAATATGATTTGCCTGCATCTTTTCTCCATTGCTGCCACCCCTTGGTCAGTGTAGGGAGGCATCAGACAAAAACATAGGGTGGACAAAGGAAGGGTTTTATAATGTGATTTTTATTTTTATTTTTTAATTCAAATTCTATCTTTGGCCCTTATAATAATATAAATGTATGTTTATCTCATTGCACATGTCAATATATATAATTATGTATGGTGATAGGATGAAGTTGGAATAGAAATATTAAATTAAGGGAATTATATAAATGAGAAAAGGACTCCCAAATTTCCTTTTTTTTTTATATAAAATATGTATACATTTTTGTTTAACCCTCTTAAAAATTTTATTTGTTTCTTTTTTTATTACAGAAATAATTTTTACTCCCTTTCAAAAATTTAATATAAGTGTGTTTCTAGTTAAAAATTATTAGATATTTAACATATTTGACTAAATTATTTAATATAATAAGTATCAATATCTTAACTATTATTTTTATATAAAAATATTTTTATTTGTAGTATTTATAGATGCCACTTTATTTTATTTTTAAAATACTTTTAAAATAAATTTATATCTCTTAATGTTACAATATTTCTATCTTGAGAAAATTATCTAACTCAACCAGGAGAGTTTATAATAATCATAATAGCTAGAATCTCAATTTAACTTCTAAAATCTTTCGATATTACGATTTTAAATGAGTCAATCAATTTTACAAAATTTGTACTAGATCTGATGATTTTATGATTTAAATCTTGTTAAAATTTTATATTATACGTACTTAATTTATTATTTTTTTTTATCTAAAATCTCCATTTTCTGTACCTTGATAATTACTATTATAATAGAAGATTTAGACATCCATAATCTTCCAAATAATTCAATTTGAGACACAAAAAGTGTACCTAAAGTACTTGGTGTTAGTGGCATAAATAGTGTTTAAATGGTAGAAATTAAAATGGGTCCAAACCCCACTAAAACACAAAAGAAAACAATGAATTCCCAGAATGGGACCAACATGTTTTCCAATCAGTATTCCAGGTCCCAACTGTCATGCCTTGAATTGAAGCATATACATGACCATGCCAATCTTAGTTTACTTCCATTGACCAATTTCAATTTGATAATAATAATTTAATTTTAATATATTATAATAAAGAAAAAACAACTAAGGTGAGAAAATAATAAATAAATAAATAAATAACTAGGATAGGAGTTTCTAGTAAGAAGGAAAACTGAAAAAAAAATATTGATGAATTTCTTTAAGATTATTTAGAATATTTAGTTAAAAAAAATAAAATAATATATCAGAAAAAAAAATCAGGTGTTGAAATAATTATTAATAGATTATTTTTGAGTTATAAGAAATAACTGAGTGTAAATCTTTTTTATTATTGATAATCATATAAAAAATAACAATAAAATAATTTTTTTTATTAGTTTTATTTACTCGATTGTCTCTATTTTCTATTTATTCTATTTTATTGTGTTGAGTTTTTTTTTTTTTAAGTAAATAAATAAACAAAGAAAATATTCAAACTGGTCCACATTTTGAAAGGGGATTAAAATGATGGATCCCAACATGCTCTTAAAAGAAGAATCAATGGACTTTGCTTTTATCTTTATTCACGTTAAAGTGAAAGGGAGTGATATATATAACTGATAAGGCTATAGTCTTAGAGCACTGTGCTTTTATTCTTATGATGAAATTGTAACTAAGCAGTATATATACAACAAAAACTAATTTGGATCGAGTAGTCAATTCACTCGTCTGTTTAAATAAATGTCGGAAGTTCGAATTCTACCTGGTGTATGCAACAATTTATTGACTAGCGACAAATCTTTAAATATAACTCAAATTCGCGACAAATTAATCCTTCGAGTTAGGAAATACCGTAAAAAAAAAAAAAAACATATATACAACAAAGTAGATAAATAAAATAAAAAATTAAAAACAAAGGTATTGGGGACCAATGGTATCTACCTAAAAAGAAATTAAACTGTTTGAATTTTGGAGCTTATGAGCTGACCAAGGTTGATTTCATCCTTATATCCTCATTATTTAACTATAAAGATTGTCTCTTTCTTTGAGTTGGCTTCCACTCAAGTTGTTGTTGTTGTTATTGTTCTTCTACTAAATTTCTTTCTAAACATCATATTAATATTTTCTCTGAAATGTTGTGTAGGTCCACTTAATCTCAGGGTATATAATTCATTGTTATTTTTTAAGAAACATAGTAAGTAAATCACTATTGAAACCATTATAATTTATAACCAACCACTTTTAGACATCTTGGAAAGAAAGTAATTATAGAAATGGTAAAAAAAAAGTATGTTTTATATTGAATTCCTAAAATTATAATTAATTAAACGATATATTAAACTTTTTAAATTGATGATGTAATTTATTTTCTTTTTGGTGATTTAGTTAGATATGTCGATTGGATTGGTGATGAGTGCATGATCTCAAAATGAGAGATTAATGCAGCTGGATCCACCCCCACTTTTTAAATTTCATCTCTCAACCTTGTTTTTTTTACTATATACGAGTAAAATAATAAATAAATTTCTAAAAATTTATATTTCGAATAGATTAATCTCTAAAAAAATATAAATAAAATTTTGTATAATAATAAATATGAACAAATTAGTTTAAATTAAATTTTTTTATAATAATTGTAGAAGTTAATTTAAAAATAATGTGTTTGCTTTTATTATTTTAAATAATTTTATTTATATTTTTTTTAAAAAACTAATATATTTAAACAGTAAATTGTTAAGAATTTATTTATTATTTTACTCTATATATAAATATAATAATATATGCATTAATGCATATATGTAGAGAGAGATCATTCATAACACAATTTATGGAAAAGTAAACCTCCAATAGTTAAAGATGGCTCCTTTACTTCATCTTCATCTAATTGAGTAACCAATTTTTTAGTAACTTTTCCATAATCATTCCTTGATTTAAATCAATGATTTGATAATATGTTTGATATGTTTAATGTAAACATACACGTGCTAGTGCTTCTTTAATCTGGTTTTGATTGATTACTAACCTCATAATGTTTTTTCCCCCCTCTCTTTTGAAAACATAACATGAATTCTTATAATATAATAAGGGCTTGAATTGCCATACAAGATGATGAGGAAAGATAATTAGAAAGACATCCATCGATAAATGTAAATATAAATACTACACTTTTGTTAACACACAAATTATTACATATATAACCATTGTTACTCTTTCGTATTAGCTTAAACTTTTGAGATAAACGATTTTATAATATAATATCAAGAATTTTTTGTTTGAAAAATTTAAAATTTGATTCTTAATAAACTCTAAAAAATAAAAAAAAACAACATAAAACAAATAACAATAGAACTGATAAAAAAAAGAATTTTTTTACGAAAGAATTTTCAAAATATTTTTTTAACACTTAGATTAAATGGCTGAAATTAAAAGAACTAACATTAAAAATTACTTTAAATTAGATATAATTATAGTTATTCATATAAAAAAATACAACTAATCAATCTTTAGTTAATCAATATTAATTTTTGTTAAGATTTATAATTTAAAATTTAAGATAAACAACTTTATATTAAAAAAAGTTAACTAATTCATCAATATTAGTTCATCTCAACAATATATGTTACTAATTCATCAATATTTAAAAAAAAATCAATATTATCAAACTGATAAAGTTTCTAATAGAGTATAACAATAAATCAATAATAGACTTTATTTAAAAAAAAATGCATTTTACTAATTAAAATTGAAACAGAAAATATCCATTTTCATATTTATGTTTTTGTATTTTTGTTTCTATTTCAGAGAAGTAATATCCAAAAGTTACCAAGCCTCAGAATCACAAGGTAAGATTGAAAAACATTATAACATTATTATGTCACAATGCAATGTATGTTTTAACATCTAACAATAAAATATATAATATAAATCTCTTCCACACATTTAAAAACAAAAATAGGTACACTCACCTTGCACATTGTTATGATCTCATTGATTCACACGATTGGTACCTAAAATATATGGTTTAAGATTATATCGTATCAGCTGCTTCAAGATTCCAAAATCTTGTTCAGCATCTTATTGGACCAAGTAAAGATAATGTTTAATTATTCAGTTAGTTTTTATAATTTCACAAAATTTATAATTAAATTTTTATATTTTTAATTAAGTATTTATATTATATTTAATTTAATAATTAATTTTTTTATATTAAAAATATTAAAATTATTAAAATATTTTTATAAAAATATATATATATATTTAAAAATTTAATCAGATTTTTAATTGTAGATATTTTTAATTGATAAAAAAATATTTATTTAGTTTTTAATATTTTTTATACTAAAAAAATTTAATTATAAAATTAAAAGTAATATAGAGACTTAATTAAAAAAATATATAAAAATTTAATTATAAATTTCCTAAATATAATGTATCAAATAATAAAAGTAATTGGGCTCAAGAACCGACAGAATACCAAAGAAACATTATTAACTGGTTATATATCAAAAAATGGTCTGTGGTTATGCATTTTTCTATCCAAACACCACTTTTGCTTTTGCTTTTTAGAAAGCTAAAGATGACACCAAAGTTGTGTGTGTTTATGTATGTGTGTGCGTGAATGTGGGGAAAAATAAAAAGAAATGAGAGTGAAAAAAAAAAAAAGGAGAGACATAGGATGCTGTTGCAAAAAAAAAATATTTACATAATATTAGAATATATTTTTTAATGTGTATTTCAAAAGTACTTAAAATTATTTATTTATATTTGAAAGTTATATGTAAGTTTAAGAATGAGTGAATGTTAAATAAGACCTAACATAAACATTTATATGTATTCTATATATAATGGGAATAATTAGTTTTTTTGAAATATTTTTATTATATATAATTTATAAATTTTTTGTTATTTTCAAAATTTGAAAACAAAATCTTTTAGTTAAGTTATAAATCACTTATCATTTTAATTAACTTTTTTTATTATTTTTACACATATTTAACAAATAAAAGAGTGAATTAATATGCATGTTAGTGTATGTCTATTTATATACTAGTAAAAATAAAGAGAACAAAAATATTTTAAAATGGAATAGTATATTCCAAAAAATAAATATTTTGTCTTTTTAAAAAATACAAATAGAAAAGTTGTGTAATTTTTATATACATCATGAAAAAAATTAATTATTTTCTTATATTAATTTATCTACACAAAATAGTTAAAATAATAAAAGATTTTTTTTTTGTCAATGAGTTATAGCTCAAATGGTATAGTCTCCACATACTCAATTAAGAGGTTGCGATTTCGAGTCTCCTATCTTTGATATAAAAAAAATAAAAGGTTTTTTTTTCCTTTCTATTTTGTTTATTTATAGAAAGTTAGATGTGTGTGCAAAGCATATGTATATGTTTGCTTGTTATTTTGGTTTGGTTTGGTTTTGTTTATGCATCTTCCAATTTCATCACACAAACTTAAAGCTATAACCTTTCTTCTCTCTGCATCTTCTTTTGCATATTCATATTCCAACTTCACTTCCACCCTCAATAGTATCTTCTTTTCTTAGCTTAGCTTCCTCTAGAATACTAACATGGCTGCTACTCCTTCTTCTTTCAGTTTTGCACTCTTTGCCTTTCTTTTTCTTCTATCTCTCACTTACCCTTCTTGTGTTTCTTCATTTCCTATGTCCTTGAGAAGTCAAGCTTCAATCTTGGTTTCTCTCAAACAAGGTTTTGAAGTCAACAACAACACTTCTATTTTGTCACTCAAGACTTGGAACATGTCCAACTACATGTCCCTTTGCACTACTTGGGAAGGTGTCAAGTGCGACCACAGAAATGTTTCTGTGATTGCACTTGACATATCCAACCTCAACCTCTCCGGATCACTTTCGCCGGCCATCACGGGACTAAAGACCCTTGTCAATGTCTCTGTGGCCGGCAACGCGCTCTCCGGAGAGTTCCCTAATGATATCCACAAACTACCATTGCTGAAATACTTGAACATATCCAACAACATGTTTAGTGGAACTTTGAGTAGTTGGCAATTCAATGAACTCAAGGAGCTTGAGGTTCTTGATGCCTATGACAACATGTTCAACGGATCACTCCCTCTTGGTGTCACTAATCTCCATAGCCTCAAGTACCTGAGTTTTGGCGGGAACTACTTCAATGGTTCAATCCCTTCAAGCTATGGAACATTGTTTCAGCTCAATTATCTTTCTCTAGCAGGGAATGATTTGAGAGGTTTCATACCAATTGAGCTTGGAAACTTAACCAACTTGACACAACTTTTCTTGGGATATTACAACCAATTTCATGGTGGAATTCCAAAAGAGTTTGGTAGGTTGACCAACCTGGTCCATCTGGACCTTGCGAATTGCGGCTTGCAAGGTCCAGTTCCGGCCGAGTTGGGCAACCTTGACAAGTTGGACACACTTTTCTTGCAAACAAATCAGCTGAGTGGAACAATCCCTCCTCAATTGGGGAATTTGAGCAGCTTGAAGTCTCTTGATCTTTCAAACAATGAGCTAACAGGTGAAATCCCATTTGAGTTCCAAGGCCTAAAAGAGCTTACACTATTGAACCTATTCATCAATAGGTTGCATGGTGAGATTCCAAGTTTCATTGCTGAGATGCCTAATTTGCAAGTGCTGAAGCTTTGGCAGAACAACTTCACTGGTTCAATTCCTTCAAGGCTTGGACAGAATGGTAAATTAACTGAACTTGATCTTTCAACAAACAAGCTCACAGGACTAGTTCCAAGGTCTCTTTGTTTTGGTAAGAAGCTCAAGATTCTGATTTTGCTCAACAACTTTCTCTTTGGATCTTTGCCTAATGATCTTGGTGAATGCTACACACTTCAGAGAGTTAGATTGGGACAGAACTACTTAACAGGTTCAATACCAAATGGATTTCTCTATTTGCCTCAACTATCTCTTTTGGAACTTCAGAACAATTATCTGAGTGGTTTTCTTCCAAGAAGCACTGATGCACCTTCATCAAAGCTAGGACAGTTGAATCTTTCCAATAATCGCTTATCCGGGACCCTGCCGGCTTCAATCGAAAAGTTTCCTGATTTGGAAATCCTTCTTCTTCATGGAAACAGATTCTCAGGTGAAATTCCACCAGATATAGGCAAGTTAAAGAGTGTTCTCAAGATGGATTTGAGTGTTAACAACTTTTCAGGTACTATTCCTCCTGAGATTGGTAAACTTTCATTGCTGACATACTTAGATTTGAGCCAAAACCAATTATCTGGTCCAATACCAATTCAGGTTTCTCAGATTCACATATTGAATTATCTTAATGTCTCATGGAACCATTTGAATCAGAGCCTTCCAAAGGAACTTGGATCCTTAAAAGGCTTAACTTCAGCAGATTTTTCTCACAACAATTTCTCTGGTTCAATCCCTGAACTTGGTCAATTCTCAGTGTTCAATTCAACTTCCTTTGAGGGAAATCCTGAGCTATGTGGATATGACATGAATCCATGCAACAATTCCTCATCATCAGTGTCACAATCTCATGTCAAGGCCAATTCGAAATCCGGGGTTCCGGGGAAATACAAGCTTCTATTCGCGCTCGCCCTTTTAGGCTGCTCATTGGTGTTTGCCACACTGGCAATCATCAAGAGCAGAAAATCGAGGCGAGGCGCGAATTCGTGGAAGCTAACAGCATTCCAGAAGCTTGAATATGGAAGTGAGGACATCATAGGTTGCATCAAAGAGAGCAATGTGATAGGAAGAGGTGGAGCAGGAGTTGTATATGGAGGAACAATGCCAAATGGAGAACAAGTAGCAGTTAAGAAGCTTCTAGGAATCAACAAAGGTTGTTCACATGACAATGGTTTATCAGCAGAGATTAAAACTCTAGGGAGAATCAGGCACAGATACATTGTGAGATTACTTGCATTTTGTTCAAACAAAGAGGACAATTTGCTTGTTTATGAGTACATGCCAAATGGAACCTTAGGTGAAGTTTTGCATGGCAAAAGAGGTGAGTTTCTTGGTTGGGAAACTAGGCTCAAGATTGCAATAGAAGCTGCTAAAGGCCTTTGTTATTTGCACCATGATTGTTCTCCCCTCATCATTCATAGGGATGTTAAGTCCAATAACATTTTATTGAACTCTCATTTTGAGGCTCATGTTGCTGATTTTGGACTTGCCAAGTTCTTGCATGACTCTGCTGCTTCTCAGTGCATGTCTTCCATTGCTGGTTCCTATGGCTACATTGCTCCAGGTATATTTCTATATTCAACTCTGTCAAAATTTACTATTATACAATATATATATATATATTAAAAATAAATTTAATTATTTTGTTAGTTCTTATAATTTTATGTAATTTAAATCTTTATATAATTTTTTTTTGGAATATTTATTTTTATGTTTAATATAGGATGACTTGTGAAATATTTTTAAAGTAAATATTCTAAAATATTAGTATTTTACACAAATAATAATTAGTACAGATTTAATTATAAATTTTTATTTAATATAAAAATTCAATTACAAATTTTTAAATTATAAAAATCTAATTAAAACTTTAATAAGAGTATAAAAATTAATAGAATAATTAAATTTTAAAAATATTTAAAATTATGTATAAATATGTGATAATTGATTTACTGATAATTTTTTTTAGAATAAATTACTATTTGTACCGTGAAAGATACAGACGCTAACAAATGTACCCATATAAGAATAAAACGACAATTGTAACCACATAAGATAGTTTATGTGTGCTAAAAGTATCCTAACAGACTAATTGCGTAACCAATGTCCGGGTACTTTTGGCATACGAAGACCATCTTTCGTGGTTACAATTGTCGTTTTATTCTTATATGAGTATATTTGTTAATATCTGTATCTTTCATGGTACAAATGATAATTTTTTTTTTTTATAAACTAGATGTTGTTTTTAAAGTTATTTCAAAATGAAAGGTCAAAGGGAATCTTGAAAGAAAATGTTGCATGGTTTATATATTCTTTCTTCTTTAGCAGTGCTGCAAGAATAGCATATACTTTGGATTACTTGTTGTTTTTCTGGGTCCACATGCATACACTCTCTGCATCTACGTGAATTCCTAGAGACTAGTTACTCAGCCAAATTAAAGGTTCCACTAACACAAAGGAATTTTCTTTTGCTTTTTTTTTTTTTTTTCTCTAAATGGGTTTTGTGTTTGTGCTTTTGCATGCCTTGAAACCATAAATACTCTGAATTATTCAAAACATTGCACCTTTTTTTTCTTTTTATTTTGACCAACTCCCTCTATATTATTATTACATATCATATATAATTATATATGGTATATGCTTATATATATTTATATTATATATATATAGTTCTTTCATCAAGGTTCCTGCCTGGGATCTAAAAGATATGCTTTCCCAAAACCCAAGAAAAAGAAGCATGAGCATGGTACAATAATAGATTCATCTAGATTATCTTTTCATAAATTTTAATTTAATTTACAGTAACTTTTTTATTATTGTTTCAAAATTCAAAATGAAGCTTCTTCTCTAGCTTTTATATATAATAAATATTAGTTTCTATTTATGTCTTCCCACCCTCACTCACATGGTGTATGTCCTTAGAATTTTATTTATAAATAACTTTAATTTCCATTAAAATAATTAGTGTAATTTGTCTATATATTCAATAAAAATTTAACTATGTCATATGTTGTTCTATCTTACTGTGTTGAGCTTTTTTGTTTTAAAAAAATATTTAAAATAATATGCATAATTTTTGCAGAATATGCATACACATTGAAAGTGGACGAGAAAAGTGATGTGTATAGTTTTGGAGTGGTGCTGCTAGAGCTTCTCACCGGAAGAAGGCCGGTGGGCGGCGATTTCGGCGAAGAAGGGCTAGACATAGTTCAATGGACAAAGCTCCAAACAAATTGGAACAAAGAGAAGGTGGTGAAGATCCTTGATGAGAGGCTAAACCAACACAATAAAATTCCAATGGATGAGGCAATGCAAGTGTTCTTTGTGGCAATGTTATGTGTTCAAGAACAAAGTGTGGAGAGACCAACCATGAGGGAAGTTGTTGACATGCTTGCACAAGCAAAACAACCAAACACATTTCAAATAACAACAATATGATTGAAAAAAAGTGTATGTCTAGGGTTTATGTTGGGTTAAATTTTTATCACTGCTAGTAAAGGGTGCGTTTGGTTTGTGTTTTTATATTTTATTTTTATTTTTAATATTTTCTGTTTTTTGAATTTTGTGAAAAAAAAGAAAAACAGTGAAAACAATAAAATTATATTTTTTGTTTTCACTTATTATTTTTTTTTCATAAAATTCTAAAAAATAAAAATTATTAAAAATAAAAATAAAAAATAAAAATATAAACCAAAGGCAGCCTTAATTTTGTCCTTTGAGTTTTCAATTTTCTGTTTTTTTTTTAATATTTTTTTATTTTAACTTTTATTAACACTTATTAGCACTAGAGTGAGAGTGAAGCAAGAGAAATGTGTTGTGAGAACATTATTGAAAAAGTCACTATATATATAGTTGGACCATGATAAATTAGACAAAGAGAGGGAGTGGGATCAATGTTAATACCAAAACTCAAGTTTGTACCATACATTGGGATTGAGAATGAAGTTTGACTTATTGGTTTGTGTTTGCTAATTGAGAAATGTTTATTTCTTCAGTTCTTTTTTTTAGGTAAACCAAGTTGATGAGATATATCAGATTCATAAAAATTTTGTTCAGCATTTTATTTAAGAATTTAATTTTAATATATTAATAATATAAAATATTTTATACAGTTATGTAATCTCAATTATTTTTTTAGCTAACTATTCACGCAATCAATGTAAAAAATAATTATTTTTACTAATGTGATGTTATGCGATTGGATGCATGTGTAAAATGATTTATATTCACGGTACATAAAAATAATTTTTTTTTATTTAGTACTATTTTCATTGAAAAATAACTACGCATGTTTTAAGATTTTAGTATACGTATATTAAGAAAAGTATACAACTCTAAAAAAAATTAAATTATTTTATAGAAAAATATTTTTTTTAGTAAACAATTGTGAAATAATTATTACAAATTGAAAGAGATAATTAAAACATAGGGTAATTGAAGAAAATAACTAATTAATGTTGTATTAAAACATCAAAATGATAAATATTATTTCACAATAATTTAATCTTAATTAATAATTATTTATGGAGAGACAAATTATTGAAATAATGGAGAATATCGAGAACTTTTTCTTTTTAATATTGTATTATTAGAGGTGAAATCCTTCATCATGAATTAAACTGTGTGTTGAACACAACTATGGCCATTTACAAAACGTCAATGACGTTTTGTGTTTCTTCAATTAAAATAATATTTTTCTAACAAAACGTCAGTAATGTTTTGTGTTTTAATAATTAAAATAATATTTTTTATTACAAAACGTTAGTGACGTTTTGTTCTTTGATGATTAAAAAAAAAATTTTATTGCAAAACGTCAGTGACGTTTTGTACTACTACCACAACCCTGTAGAACACCAAAATCATCAAATATTTTTGCATTTCACATTAAAATTATCCATATATAAAAATTTTAGCCGAATATCGATTGTGTATACATAATAATGTATTCAGGTGACTTATCTATAGCTTTCCTGCATAATTATATATTCACCTTATGCATCTGATGAAAATAATAATGAAATATGATGATGTCAAATGTTTTGGCATGAGGTAAATTTTTGTTAATAATTATTAGAGACATTTTTTTTAATCATCTCTGGTACCCCATAATTCAAATGTTTTGGCATGAGGTAAATTTAACTAAGTATATGTCTTGTCACTTTCGTAGGAAATTATTTTACGTGATGGAACATTATTACTTTTCTTTTTTGGTCCGCATGGAATTACTTTTTTTTATAATAAGAAGTATAATTTTTCATTATAATATATTTATTTATCGATATAAAATAAAATAATTACATAAATTTCAGTTGAAAATGCTATGTTATCTTTTTAATAATATTTTAACTAATATTAGTTAGATTTTTACGTTCTTCAAAAGATATATTTATCTTTCTAAAACTATATGAGAATATATAAATTTGTAATCTTAAACTTTTTTTCGGATTTTCTTTCTTTTCAAAGTTTCAAAAAACACAGAAAATTTGTTTATTTTCTGATTTTTTTAAACACAAAAAAAAAGAATAAAAAATAAAATAAACACTAAAAAAATATGTCTTTTATATTTGAAACTACATTAAGTCTGTTACATGTACATTTTTTATAATAGACATTATTTTGATATCAATATATTTTTAACAACTAATATGTATTCTTTTTTGTTAATTAGAAATAGTTTTAAATATAGAAGGAATCTCTCTTCTACATAATAGAATTTACCTTTAAATATATAATTGATTAATAATAATTAATAGCTATATTTTTATATGAATGTCAAAATATGTAGTGTACACATAATATTATTGAAAATATATAATCTAACTGCCTTTTTTATTTTTTTGGTGTAGATTGTAGAATCTAACTAGCTAGGTACCATACTTGTGTTGTAGTTTATACGGAGGTGGTTTGGGCCTACTAGCTAGTAAGTACTTTTTTTTGTTGGGACTAGAGCTAGTAAGTACTTTAAACATTTGAGCCACCTAACACTGATCCCTAGAATCCTTTTCCAGGAACCTGGGTCCATGACCAAAACATCTTTTTGGGCCCAATTTTTCTTGGTTGTTTAACCCAATATTAGCTCAATTAATTCTCTGACAAAAAGCAAATCAATTAATTCCGACCAAAAATATTTACTAATTAACTTGAGTACCATTTGTACCTGAGGAAAGTTTTTGATGCTGACAAATATATCACGAAATAACGAAATTAAAATTATAATCATAAAAGATCAGTTCCGTATAACAAAACTATTCAAATCCTAAAAAACTATCTAGAAATCCAAGATTATCCTTTTTAACCTAATCCAGCCTATCTTAATCCTTAACCCTTTATCTCCGAAAAAATTCATCCTCTTCATATTGCCATCATCACCACTGTCGTCCCCACTATTCTCTTTATTCCACTTCATCAACGATTTTTTAACCAAAACCAACCTGTATAACCAATTAATACTGAGAAGAAACAGATTTCTAAAACTAAAGAATCAATAGGCGTTTCCATTTCCAGAATCATACAACATTCTCATAACCTCGAACAACATGAAAGCATCAACACAAGCGTATTGAACCTGTTTTGCTGTGAGCCACACGTTATCCCACGACTCCGATTGACCTTCAAAGGCTTCTCAATCTCCAATCTGTGCACTCTCTTCGCAAGCCTCTTCATCTCACTCTCCCCCAGCATGCTCTCTGCCAGACCATTGTCGTCGCTTCCTTCTGTTTATCACCACCATTCTCCTCCTTTTCTTCATTGAAGAAATCTTAGCTTCCCTTTTCTTCTCTTTATTACTGTCTTCGCCGCGTCCTTCGGCCTCGCTGCTGTCGTCGCTGCACCTGGAGCAGTTGGCGCCGCCAAGGCACACGCAACGACGGAAGAGAAAACAGAGTTCGACATTGATCGATGAGGTTTTGAGCAACACGAGAATCGCTGTGATTAAGACTGTGAGAGAATTGATGCATGCGCATCATGTTGTGTTTTCTATGCTTTTTCATATAAGAAATCAATTCATAATGTTTAATTATGAAGTGTTTTTGGTGCTTAAGTTGGAAATTGCTTTTATTCCTTTGATTTGATGAATTTTGTAGAAAATAAGAGAAAAAGAAGCAAAAAGTACAAAACAAGCTCAAAAGAAGAAAAGAAGAAGTTTTGGACACGCTTTGAAACTTAGGATATGCTTTGAAGCCTTAGGCCACGCTTTTGAAAGCATGGCCCCTGAAGCGTGCCAAGGGCGTGTGGAGTGGCGTGCACTATGGCATGTGAACCCAAGTGCGGATGGGCGTATATGTGGCGTGTGTGTGTGCTTAGCGTGCACTATGGCATGTGAAGTGGCGTCTCTAAAACTACACGCCTTCGAGCCCCCAAAAAGTGCAATATGATCATGTGGAAGGCGTGCCTGAGAAGTGGCATGCTGGGCAACTTCCTAGAGGACAAATTCTTGCAATCTAGGCATGTGGAGGGCGTGCAAGAGAAGCGGCACACTGGGCCACACTTCAGCCACACTCCATAGTGGACACTGGATCTGAGGGTACAAATCACTATTCTTTTAGTGTTACAAACCCGACGTGTGGCTGGCGTGCCTGGGAAGTGGCACGCTGGGCCAATTTTTCAGAGGACAATTTCCTGTAAACACGCAAGGTGACCTCTTCACCTTCAAAAGATCATAACTTGAGATACAGAGGTCCAAATGACGTGCTTCTAATGGCGTTAGAAAGCTGACTTTCAGAACTTTCTAACGATATATAATAGTCTATAGTGGACACTGAATCTGAGGGTGAAAATCACTAATATGTCAGCGTTGCAAGGTTGACGTGTAGCCAGCGTGTAGAATTTCACATGCCCTTGAACCTGTAAACACGCTAGACTGACCTCTTCACCTTCAAAAGAGTATAACTTAAGTTAGAGAGATCCAAATGACACGCTTTCAATGGCGTCAGAAAGTGGACTTTTAAAACTTTCCAATAATATATAATAGTTTATAGTGGACGTTCAGTTTGGGGCCGCGAATGACCCCATCTTTCAACATTGCAAGGTTGGCGTGTGGACTGAAGTGCGGAGTAAAGTAGCACACCAGACCAACTTTTCAAGGAGAGTTCCAAACCTTTAAAAGCCTAAAGTCTCACCAAAGTACTATTTCAAAGGCACTCCACATTGAGCCACTTCTACGACCTCAATTCCTTCATTTATTCTTCAATTCTTCAAGTCTCCAATAAGAGAATAAAAACTTCACAAGTCCAACTTTCAACCAAGTTGTAACGACCCAACTTCTAGCCTGTCATGACCAAGGCTAGTAGCCAGGTGCTACTATTTAGCTGACTTTAGATACTTTAGACCATATATTAAGTGTATACATATGAGCCTGTAGCGCTAGTCGAGAATCGTGTAGCTAGTCGCGCATGTTGGAATAATTGTAAATTAAGCAGTTAATACAAAAAACAGAAAAGCATAGCTTAGCATACACATATCACACATGAAAATGCCCGGAGGCTTAGTTCATCACAAAACACAAATTCATACTTAATTACTTACTATATTATGTACATACTCCATCTGTAATGCTTACAGGCCTCGGCTCACAAGAGCCACCCTAGACTGGGACCCGTTCTACATTATTAAATAAATAAAAGACCTAGCCCTCTAAAAAGACTACTCAAGAGTGAGGGCAATGACCACTACTACTACTACTACTACTACTACTACTGATGTTGCTGTTATTTTATCTCCAGAAACTGCTGTCACAATATGCTAAAGCGAGGGAATCACTTTGACGCGCCGGTGATGTTGCTGCTGCTCGCATCCTTTGTGGAGTCCTCTTCCCTGGTCTCAAAAGAACTAGAGTACAGATCTGCCATCATCTGGTCAATCCACGCCTCTGAGCTAAACTCGGTTGAAAGTGCAGAACCAGAGCTTTCAGGAACCCATAGCCCCTGGAATCTTGGCTCAGCTATAGGGGATGGTGGTGGAGCATCGGGCATAGGTACATCAGAAACTACTTGATCCTCTTCAGGATTGAACCATGGTGGATACTCAGGTATGTCAATGATCAAAGATTTCGGTTTTGGCTCTGCCATATTCAGAGGGTAAGGCGGAAAAGGATACTGGCCTCTGCCGGGGTGAAGCTCGGATAGCAGTGTACCATAAGGCATGTCAGGGTCAAACTCCTGGCTGAGCAGAGGGTGAAAGAAAGGACGGTCGAGAAGATAGTAGGTGCGTGTACGCGGACTACCCCAAAACACCGCGCTCTCCGTCGCGGGGTCCACGTATCTGCCGTACGATGGGTACTCAAAGAAGATCACGCCGGTCCCCATCTCCGGACATGGGAAAAAGGGGGTGAGAACCTAGGGTTCCCAGTAGAGTACTATACGAAAAACCTAAGGAGATCCGCAGCCTAAGTCTAGTCGTTCATAGGGTCACCACAGTAATCAATCATATAAACAGATATAATTACAGTATAACAGTCACATACACAAGTAATCGAACACAAGCAAAGAAATGCAGAAACCAAATATGATGCATGTCTGGTCCTACGCAAGTCATGAGCTTATGCGTCGGTTGGCTACCCGCAGCCCGATGTTACCCGGCCCAAGTCCAGATATGGCTACTCCACTGGGTCGGTCGCGCACCGATGCTCGAAATACAATCGCGGCACTAATAAAGAATGGCTCAAAAATACAAGGTGCTCCCAGTGAGTAGCAGTCCATATGGCGGGTGTCCCCACGTTCATATAATCTCTGGCCAGGCGGGATGGAAGTCTGCTCTGCCAGGAACTTCTTAGCACCTTGGGGTTTACAGTTTCTTCTTCCGCGGCACATCTCAACAGAATTTCTTTCTAAGGGACTTCTCCTCCCTCTTTTTATAAAAACTTGTGCCCGGATCTTTCTTAAAATGTCTCAACCTTGTCACATTTTACCATTTTGCCCCTTTTTATTTAACTTTTCTTTTTACCGTTTTCATTAGGTTTTTAATGATGCTTTCACCCCTAATGTTATTATTTTATCATTGTATCTTCATATTTTTTTCTAATATACTTTTTTTCCTTGATTAATTTAATTATTTATTTTTAATTTGACTTTATGCCTGAAATTACTAATATGCCCCTAAGTACTCTAGTTTCTACTGTTTAACCTTATTTAGCATCAAAATTTTACCGAATTAATCCTATTAGTTGCCTATGATTAAAATTATTCCTAATAATTTTATTAAATGCCAATTTTCACTCTAAGGGACCTAAAACCAAATTTACCATTTATTAATTTTATTTACTTATTCTAATTACTACTTTTTACCGTTTTACTTCTAACTTTTACTAAAGCTTTTATTTAGGTCTGAAACTTTTTTATAATTATAATCTTGACCCAACTAATTTATATAATTACTATTTTACCCTTAATGATACTAAATTCAGAATTTTACTTATTTTTCATTTAAATTATATTTTTGACTCTCTTTTTATCCAAAAATTATCATAACACCCTTTTTACCCTTCCTCTTTTGTTCCATAGGATTAAAATTATTTTTGTGAATACTTTTTAACTCTTTTCTACCATGATTTTCGTGCTCTTAGTGACTGAGATTTCAGAGGTGCAATTTTTATGTTTTTCTTCACTTTTTGTGACGTCTAAAACTTGAAACTTAAACCCTAAGCGCTTCCATGTTTCCAACTGTTTTCACACAAAATCCAGAGGCAATATAACATTATTTTACACATATTTATCAAGCCAAAATAGTGGTAACTCACAAAATTTCAAGAAATTCAAAACAAACATAAATTCACCACAAAGCGGCTCATATAAGCACCGAAAACAAGCACAACCATACTCTAGCTAATCCTAACCGTTACCTCTTATGTAATTCAGTTAATAAACCTTTTTCACACTAGAAAACGTGGATACAAGGGCAGAAACACAGCTGGTGGTGGTGAGTTTCATTTTTGGGCCTAAAGTATCGCAAAACGTCAGAATTTAGCCACTGTGAGCTCGAAACTCCTTAACTCCCTAGGCGTGCTCCATGGATTCTTCAAGAGAAGTTCTCTATACATAGAGGAGAGTAATGATTCATAATAGTTACTGTTTCTTTTAAAAAGAAAAAGAAAAGGAGAAAGAACAAGAGTTTACCTAGCCGAATTCGGTAAAAACGCAAAGATTGGTGAAAACGGACAAGAGTTTGTACTTGTATGGTTTGAGTCCTTGAAGAAAACTTGGAGAATAGTGTATAAATGGTTATATAAGGGGCTAAAAACGCAGGTATGGTGTGCATAATTTTCTCTATTTCTCCTCTCTCATTTATGATTCTTATCTCTCTCTTTATGGTAAAATGTAATTGAATTTTTGCTTTCGTAATTCCTTAAATAAAATCTGAATTCTAACTTAATTAAAGGTGGCAAAAGAGGGCTGAAAAAATTAGAGAAAAATGGGCTGATATCAAGAGAGAAGGGGCGTGATTTCGAGGAAACACAATCAGCGTCATAATGACGTGTTTATATGCAGTTAACCGCGGTTAATTACTCGTGGTTTAAAACACAACAGAGAGGGGTGAGAGGCTGAGATAATCTCGGCCTAGAGGCTGAGAGATGGGGGCCGAGTTACTTGGATAGTAAGCAAGAGGATTCGGGGCCTCTAGGAATCGTCTGCGGAATGCTAGACAGAAATTCGGTTCAGATAACTTTTACCGGGCGTTAAAACGATTAATGGCTAACAATTATTTTTAAAGAGGTGAATCATAAAGGGATAGCTAATATAAATCTAGAGACACATTTACTTGAGTAGAAATTACTTTTACCACTGGTTCTGAGGTTTCCAGTTACGAGAATTTTTTTCGGTGCACGCACAATCGTCACTAAAAGTGTTTTTGCGGCTCAAAAATTTCTGGTGTGGTAATTAGCCAATGGTAAGATAGTATTTAATATCCATTAGTCAAATTTGACTTAGAGGGATTAATTACTCTCATAAAGCCAAGTTTGACCTCGTAACTCTCTTTTTTTTATTTTTTGCGAGAAAAATCTTTTTACCGATAACCTGGTTCTTACACAAGTCCACTCTAACCTTCATCCAAGCCATAATTCACAATCAATCAAAGCCTAAAGACCCACTAACAAGCAATCAAGGCCACAAAAATTATCTAGAAATAGTTAGAAAATTTACATTTGATGTAATTTGAATTAAATTTCATTTAAATTTGTAATTTAGAATAGCTATAAATAGGATTTTAGATTCATCTTTTAGACCACCACCTTGGAGGAGAGTCTTCTCACCCTCATTCTCTTCTTCTCTTCCATTTTCTTTCATACACTTTTTTAAATATTTTGTTACGAGTCTCTAACTCTTTTTATTGGAAAAGAGAACTCTATTGCAATTTAATGGATTAATTTATTTTCATTATTTATCTTCAATTCTTTCTTTCTTATTTCTTTAGAAAGATTTTTCGTTCTTCATTTTAAAGATTCAAATGTCTTGAGAGAGAATTTGAATCTCACATGAATTCCATGAGAATTGAAAGAGGATTATGGAATTGGGGCTTGAAGATCTTTCTCCCAATTCTTATGAATTTGAGTTTGGGATTGATATGTGACATGTAATCAACTTATAACTTGATTCATAAAATTGTGCGGCTCTAAATTAGAGACTAATCTCCATCTCTTCTCATAAGCAATTATATCAAGACATTGGCAATTGATTAAGTTAAGAGAAATTGAATTGCCAAGACATTGGAATTCAATTACTTATAATTTGCCAAGAGATTAATGAATGCATGATTGAAGAGGAGATGAAATTTATTAATCTTGACAATGCAATATCGCTTGATCCCAATCCCAATGTTCTTTTCATTCTTAATTCTAGTTATTTACCTTCTTACACTTTACTTTCTTACACTTTATTTTTCTGTACTTTACCGTCAATTTATTTTCTTGTCATTTTATTACTTTTATTTACTTCTTGTTCCTTAATTACTCATTATTCAAATATGGCCGTCTAACTAAAATAATCAATTAACTATTGTGTGTTTAATCTGTTTAATTTTGTGGGATTAACACTCATTCACCGTGAATTTATTAGTTGATACTTGATACGACTAGGGGTGTTCGCGGTGCGGTTTAATTCGATTTTAAGGAAAAAGTCATCCGATCCGAACGCTTAATTTATGTGCGGTGCGGTTTGGATTGGATGAACCTTTTTAGAAATTCGATCCGATTACAAGCGGTTTGAATCGGTTTGGATTTGCGGTTTTTTAAATAAAAAATTAATTACATATAACAAATCTCAACATCAAATTTTAAATAATCAACAATGACATAACAAGTCTTAATAATATCTTAAAAAGCCAACGATAACATAACAATAGAAATAAAATTATAAGTTAGTTAAAATAAATAAATAAATAACATTTTAAATATAAAATATTTATTAAATAATAATAATATATGAATAATAGAAAAATGTATAACAAATTGAACATGTTATAAGTATAATTATAAATATAATAATAAAATAATAATATTATAGCACATTGTGCGGTTTGGATTGGATTGGATCGGTTATGAAAAATAGATTCGAAATCCGATCTAATCCAACAATTTGTAAAAAATAGAATCCAATCAAATCCGAATTAGTACGGTTTTAATTGGTTTTCGGTTTAAATTGAATTAAATAAGCAGTTTAATTTGGATCGATTTGAATTTAAATACCCCTAGATACGACTCGATGCACTTACCGATAATTCTACAGAATATTACCTTTATAAATTTCGTATCAAGGATTGACGAGCCTTGTGCTAAAGGAAGTGAAGGAATTGATCGAAGGTTTGCCGAAGTAATTTAACGAATAGGTTTCGAAGGATGAAGCTGATGAAACAAAGAAGTAGCTTGAAGAAGCTGGTGCCAAAAAGGGTTAGGGATTATGTGTTTGTTTGGGTATTATTATCTGGAATAAAAAATATTTTTTAATAAAAAAATATTTTTTTTTTATTTTTTAGCGTATTTGAAAAATTTTTAGTAATAAAAGTAAAAGTAATAAAAAAAATATTTTTTTGAGAAGTTATAATTTATATCTTTTTTTAAAATATTTTTTTTTTCTTAAAAAATAATATTTTTCATATAATAAATAAACAAAAAAGTACTTTTATATTGTTATACCCAAACATAATTGATAAATAAAAATATCTTTTTACATAAGATACCTAAACTTAAAATTACTTTTACTTTTCCATAAGATCTTTTAAAAAAGATAACTCGAAAAAAGATTTTTTTCTTAGAAGCTCACCCAAACAAGCTCTATAATGGCTTGGGTTAGGTTAATAAGGATAATTTGAGATTTTTTATTTTTGGGTAGTTTTTTAGGATTTTAAAAGTTTTGTCTTCCAGAATCAATCTTTCGTAGGTATAACTTCAATTGTATTGTTTTGTGACTATAATTATCAAATACAATTAACTCACTTGGGTTGGTTAAGTGGTCAGTTTATTTGTCTGCTTAAGTATGTGTCGAAAATTTGAATTTTTTGTATATAGCAATATCATTAGTTAGTAACAGACCTTTAAATAGAATTTAAATCTGTGACTGTTCTATCCAAAGATTCTATAGATAACCAAAAAAAATTTAAATACATTTGCATGAGAAAGCATCTAGTCCTTTTCACACACAAACTCAGATGAATGCTTTGATTTTATGAAGCTTGGTCACTAACTCGCTATCAATTTATATATATAAACAACCAAATTTTTTTTTTATATATATAAAAAGTTCACGTTGGTCAACATCAATCTATTATCTATTATATATTAAATATGAATAAAGTAGGATTTATCAACTTGTAAGATTTGTATTTATTGGCCATTATTAACATGTGATATCACGTTATTAAAAAATACTTAGTAACATTTGTTTTGAAGTATTGAGACAGAAATTAGAAGACTAAAATTTAATATCATGTTTATTGGTTCAAAGGCTGTTATTAAAATTTCTGTCTCTGTCATAAAAATTTCAATATTTCAATACCTTCAAAAAATGGAGACACATAGAACTAAAATTTTTAAAAATAAAGATTAAAACTTTAATAACATTTTATACCTAAAATATCTTTATTTTAATTAATTAATTTTAATTTTATATTTTGTACAAATTAAATTAAAATTTTATTCTTATTTTAATTTCTTTCTTATACTTTACACCAAATAAAATATTAAAATTTATTTCAATCTCTATTTCCCCACCAAACTCAAGGCCTAAGGGATATGTTCTAGACTTCTAGACAAGACAATCCTTGTTGGGAATTTGTGGCTTCACATCTTAAAGTGAAAGGAATAAACTCTCTAGCGGACAAAGTACCATCCAAGATTTGTGTCTCTACTCTCCTAGTCATTTTGTTGTCCTTAATAATATTTTTAAGATATTAGTTAGATAAATAAATTTATGACAAATTTATAATATATGGGATTAGTATTTTTTTTATGAAACTAAAAGACTATTCTATTTTAAATACTTTTAGAATAACAAAATTTTATGTATTCGATTTTAAATTTCAAACAAATTTAAGTGTTTACTAATAGATTATTAAGATACAAACCAAAGAAATTTATGAACAAAACCAAGTTAGTTGTTTACTCTTGAGATTAGCGAGTTTTAAAGGTACTTGTACTTGTTCATATCTCATGCACAAAGCACAAACCTTTGATGCATCTCTTATCAAGATTTGCCTTGAGAACAGTGTCTACCATTGCAACCTTGTCATCCAATCTTTCATGCCAAACACCAATGTTGTCTTTGTTTCCCACAACACCCTTTAGTAGTGATCCCCATTCATGGAACATTGCTATTTCAAGATGTCTCAAGAATCATAGAAACAAAGAAGCCATGATCCTTTTCCTCAAAATGAGGAACAATACTATTCTTGTTAGGCCAGATAACTTCACCTATTCCATTGTACTCCCCTGTTGTGATCATCTGGGTCTTGTTTATCAAGTTCATTGTGAAATGATCAAGCTTTGTTCGGTTTCAGACACTTGTTTGTGGACTAATCTTATGCAGATGTATGCAAGTTTTGGTGTTTTTGAAGATGCAAAGAAGGTGTTCGATGAAATGCCTGTTAGAGACTTGGTTGCTAGAAATGCTTTGTTGTCTAGTATCTCTAAGTGTGGGCTGAGTGATGACTGCTTCAATTTGTATAAACAGCTATTTGAGGAAGGAGATTTTGGTGATGAGTATACTTATTCTATTGTTTTGAATGCGCTAGCGTCTCAGTCGCAAGTGGTGGAAGCAATGCAAGTCCATTCGAATGTGATCAAGTTGGGGTTCTGTTCTGATGAGTACATTTGTAATTCTTTGTTGGAGTTGTATTCTAAGCACAGTTTAGTGGACTCTGCAATGGCATTGCTTGAGGAGTTACCACATAAGGATGCGTTTTCATGGACAACTATTGTTACTGGCCTTTCACAAAGTGGAAATATGGATGATGCTATCTTCTTGTTTCATAAAATGCAGTCATCTGGTGTGGAGCCTAACTCATTCACCTTTGGCGGCTTGCTTAGCGCATGTGCCGCCACCAACTTGCTACAGAGAGGAAAACAACTCCATGGTCTTGCCGTGAAACATGGATTTGAAGATAACTTGGTGGTGGGGGCTGCAATTTCGGATATGTACTTTAAATGCGGCGAGATGGACCATGCATTGATGATGTTTAAGATAATGCCCGAGAAAGATATTGTTGTTTGGAATGGAATGATATGTGGGTATGCTCAGAATGGTGAAGCAAGAAAGGCCTTGAATGTTTATGATGAGATGATGCTATTAAGTTCATCATCAGCATCCGAAATTTCGCCAAACGATGTAACTTTCACTGGTGTGCTTAGTGCATGTTGTCACAGTGGTTTGGTGAAAGAGGGTTGTGAATACTTCAGCCAAATGATTCATAAACATAGGATCAAACCCAAAATAGAGCATTATAATTGCATGGTTGACATGCTTGGAAGAGCAGGGTTACTTGAAGAAGCTGAGGCTCTTATGCTACAAATGCCTTATAAGCCTGATGATGTAATGTGGAGTACACTATTGGGAGCATGCAAGATGCATAGGAATTTAACAATGGCAATGAATATATCTCAAAACCTTCATATTAATGGACCATGGAGTTCTTCAAACTATGTGCTGCTTGCAAATTCTTATGCCAATGTTGGTGAATGGAGTGAAACTCAGGAGGTTAGGGAAATGATGAATTTGAGGGGGCTTAAGAAAAGTTCAGGATGTAGTTGGATTGAAATTGGAGGCTACCTATATCCATTTCTTGCTGGGGATGATAAATCACATACTCAAATTGAAAGAGAGCATCATCATGCTTTAAAGAGCATGTGTATTCACATGCATGGAATATATGAAGAAAATAATGTGCTGAATTTTGATGCTAATGATGATTGATGGTTCAAAATAACTTATATTAATACCATTGAGCCTTTATTGTAAATTTATTTCATGTCCTATAGGCTATATTTACATGTTCTATTTTGGATTATATTCACTAGTATATCAATATATTCACTTTATTTATTTATTTATTAAATGTGTGTAAAAGTAATAAAAATGAATTAACTGATATGAGTATGACAAAAGTCTTATTTGGGTTGGGCCTCATGAAGTAATTGTTGGTACTTTTAAAAAGTTTTGAGAATCTGTGCAGCTGTGCTATAATATAATAAAAATTAAAGCAAAAATAGAGAAACACTACATTAATGTGTTTAGTTTTTGGTCCAGGCCTAAACAATATTTTCGACCCAAAAGAGAGGGGAAAAAAGAAAAAAAAAAAAAAGCAACTTTCTTTCAACGTGTTAAGCTATACTTAAGCTTAACCTTAACACTTCATTATCATTAAAGAAACAAAGACAAAACAAACACTATCATTATTGGGTTATTTTCATCTTAGGACAAAACTAAGGAGAGAATGGGATGGTACATATGTGCATTCAATGTCCCCTTTTCTTCTTTTGAAGTGTAAAAAATAATTTTAAAAAAGTTACCTTCAAAATATATATCTTCTATCCTTTTGATGGGTATCATTAAATCAATAAAAAAAAATATTTTTTTAATATATTTTTTTTATTTTTTAGTGTTGTACCGTATCCTAAAAACTAGGAAACATCCGATGTATAACTCGGCCACGTTGTGAAAATCCAAATTCACACTCAACGGAAAAAAAATAGCATATAAACGTAACTCCCCAGAGAATTTCGGATTGCGCCGAGATTCACTCAAACCAACCGTTACGCAACTCACATCTTAAACCTATAAGAGCAATGAGATCAAACATACAGAGATAGACTTCATTCGCTGAAAGCCATAAAGACTTCAGAGCCACAATTCTACTTCAGAATTATATTCTCGACAATACACACTTCTTACTTTATTTATCTTATTTATTTCCTTTACTGACTTGAGTGTCGGAGTCCCTTTTGCAGGTACCACGCTCGGGTCTAGATTCACAAGGGTGACGTCTGCTCAGCCGAAGCTACCTGAAGACGAGGCTGACAGCAAGTCGAAGCATAGCTCGGACGTTGTATCCTTGTAAGAACATTTGGCGTCCACCGTGGGGCCCTGGTTAATTCCACCTCACCCCAAACTCAGTTCCTACTAACGCACATCTTCTTTGTTATCCTCCCTTTTTTCCTTGCAGATAACAAGAGTATGATGGACTATTCGGAAACTCATCAATCCAGTCAAGCCCACGCCGATCTTCTGGCCGCTAATGCCGCTCTCCAAGCGGAAAATCAGAGAATGGCCGAATTGCTGGCGGCAATGCAAAACAAGGAAGATCGGAAAGATAGCAAAAGAACAGACGCTGAACAACACGACGAACATCAATCGGAATCCAACGCAAAGACTGGGGAGACACCCCCAAAAAATGGAAGACGGTGAACCAGCCATGACCCTAGCACCATATAAGGGGATCTGGGATCCTAAAGTCCACGTCACCAAATTTGAGTCTATGATGTTCCTCAACAGTGACTCCGATCCAATCTTATGTCGATCTTTTCCTACGTTTTTAGATGGAGCTGCCCTATTATGGTTTTCTAACTTGCTTGCAGGATCCGTAACCAGTTTTGATGACTTCGCCAAGATGTTCATTAATCATTTTGCAGCATCTAAAATCTATGTGAGGGACCCGGATTATCTCAGCACAATCAAACAAGGGCAACACGAAAGCCTGAAGGATTACATGACGCGCTTCACTATAGCAGCCATAGAAATCCCCGATCTCAACCCGGAATTTCAGCTACATGCCATAAAAAGCGGTCTCCAACCCGGAAAGTTCCAGGAAGCTATAATTGTGGCAAAACCGAAAACACTGGAGGAATTCCGAGACAAGGCCACCAGACAAATTGAAATAGAGGAACTCCGTGAAACACGAAGAAACGAACGACTACCATCACGGAAGAAAGATGACAGGCCGACGAGGTCAAGTAACAGAGATTTTAAAAAGCCTTCTAAACTAACACCGAAATTTGATTCATATACCAGGTTCAACACCAGGAGAGAGGATATCATCAAGGAGATACTTCACAACCGACTTATAAAGCCACCAGTCAAGGCAGGGACATACCAGGATCAGAAATACGTGGACAAGAGCAAACACTGTGCATTCCATCAAAAGTTCGGCCACACCACAGATGAATGCGTCGTGGCCAAAGACCTACTGGAAAGACTAGCGAGGCAAGGGCTACTAGACAAGTACATCGGCTCTAGAAATCGGAAGGACATAGCTGAGGAGCAAACCGAGATATAGCACGGAACGCAAAGACAAAGGAACATACCGAGACCCGGTAGAAACCCCTGCCTCGAAAGGAATCATAAACTACATTTCAGGCGGCTTCGCCGGGGAGGAAGCACAAACACAGCCAGGAAACGAAGCTATCGAGCTATGATGTCAGTGGAAGGGTCCAACCAAAACCCAACAATACCGACCTCAACAGCAAGTATCAGTTTCAATGACGGTGATTTCAAATCGCAGGCACCAAACTTGGACGATCCAGTAGTCATCTCAATACATACAGGAGAGCTAACCATAAAGAAAGTTCTACTTGACCCAGGAAGTAGCGCCGACGTTCTTTTTTATTCTACCTTCAAAAAGATGCAGCTAAGTGACAAGGCATTACAACCATCAGGAGGAGAGCTAGCAGGATTCTCGGGAGAAAGAGTTCCTATATCAGGTTATGTATGGTTAAGGACAACACTAGGAGAACCCCCAAACTCCAAAACACTATACGTCCAGTTCTTGCTAGTCGATTGTGCCAGTCCTTACAATATCATCCTAGGACGCCCTTCTCTTAATTCATTTAGAGCTATTGTTTCTACTATTCATCTATGTGTCAAGTTTCCCTTGCAGGATAACACAGTAGCAATAGTCCATGCCGACCATAAGGAAGCCAGACAATGCTACAACGCGAGTCTGAGGAAAACCACAAAAGAAGCCATCTCGAGGATCCATTCAGTGTACAACTCAGAAAACAACCCTACCTTGGCAGAAATGGACCCTAGGGACAACAACAGTTGCCCCTCTCCAACGGGTGACTTAGAAAAGATACAATTAAATGAAACAAACCACTATACTAATATCGGTTCAACTTTCTCTGCAGGAAGAAAATAGAACTTGGAAGACATTAAAAACCAATGTCGACTTATTCGCCTGGACTCCAGCGGACATGCCAGGAATGGACCCAAACTTCATATGCCATAAACTAGCAGTCAACCCCAACGCCCGACCTATAAGACAAAATAAACGTAATCTGGACACTGAAAGAAGAAATGCAGCAGCAATAGAAACGCAAAAACTGTTGGATGCTGGTTTCATCCGAGAAGTCCGATTTTCCTCATGGTTAGCAAATGTGGTTATAGTCAGAAAAAGGTCAGGGAAATGGAGGATGTGTATAGATTTCACAGATCTAAACAAGGCCTACCCAAAGGACTCGTACCCGCTGCCGAACATTGACAGGCTCGTAGATGACACCTCAGGTTACCAAGTGCTGAGTTTCATGGACGCCTACTCTGGATATAACCAGATACAAATGCACCCGGATGACGAGGTTAAGACAGCATTCGTAACCAACCAAGGTAACTTTTGTTACAAAGTAATGCCTTTCGGTCTACAGAACGCGGGGGCCACTTATCCACGACTAATGAATAAAATATTTAAAAATCAAATCGGACGGAATATCGAAATATATGTTAATGACATGGTCGTCAAATCCAGTTTAGAAAAATAGCACGAAGCCGACCTTCAAGAGATATTCCAACAACTCCGAACATACAACATGAGGCTGAACCCGGAAAAATGCATATTTGGAGTACAGCAGGGCAAATTCCTTGGATTTTTACTAACTAACCAAGGCATAGAAGCCAATCTCGACAAGTGCCAGGAAATCCTGAACATGCAATCACCAAAGACGATCAAGGAAGTACAACGACTCACAGGATGCCTAGCAGCCCTGTCAAGATTCTTACCAGCTGCAGCAACACGATCATATAATTTCTTCAAGACTATGAAAAAATCAGACAAATTTGCGTGGACAGAGGAATGTGAAAAAAGCATTTTCCGAATTCAAGCATATCTTGGGATCACCACCCATACTCAAGAAACCAGAACAAGGTAAGCCACTCTTCTTATTCCTTTTAATTACAGCTAACATTATTAGCTCTGTTCTTGTAACAAAAATGGAAAAAGAACAACATCCGGTGTATTTTGTAAGCAAAGTCTTACAGAATGCCGAGACAAGATATCCAATGATAGAAAAATTGGCATACGGACTAGTGATAACTGCTCGGCGTCTGAGGCATTATTTTCAAACACACCCGATCATAGTTCGGACAGGCTACCCTCTGCGACAAATACTATCAAAGTCGGACCTAGCAAGACGACTGACAAAATGGGCAATTGAACTCTCTGAATTCGATATATCCTACCAATCAAGAGGATCACCTAAAGCCCAAGCCTTAGCCGACTTTATCTCAGAATTCACAGTCAAGGCAGAACACATCAAGACATGGAAACTATATGTGGATGGCGCATCCAACGAAAGCGGATGCGGAGTAGGAATCCTACTTAGATACGACGATGGAGTACACGCCGAATAGTCAATCAAGTTCCTCTTTGAAACAACTAACAATCAGGCCGAATATGAAGCCCTACTAGCAGGCTTGAGGTTGGCCAAAGAAGCAGGAATCTCCAACCTAAGAGTACACTGTGACTCACTCCTCGTAGTACAACAGGTAAACAGTCAATTTTAGAGAACTAGGAAACTTCCGACGTATAACTCGGCCACGTTGTGAAAATCCAAATTCACACTCAACAGAAAAGATTAGCATATAAACATAACTCCCCAGAGAATCTCGGATTGCGCCGAGATTCACTCAAACCAACCGTTACGCAACTCACATCTTAAATCTATAAGAGCAATGAGATCAAACATACAGAGATAGACTTCATCCCCTGAAAGTCATAAAGACTTCAGAGCCATAATTCTACTTCAGAATTATACTCTCGACAATACACACTTCTTACTTTATTTATCTTATTTATTTCCTTTACTGACTTGAGCATCGAAGTCCCTTTTACAGGTACCACGCTCGGATCTAGGTTCCCAAGGGTGACGTCTGCTCAGCCGAAGCTACCTGAAGACGAGGCTGACAGCAGGCCGAAGCATAGTTCGGATGTTGTATCCTTGCAAGAACAAGTGTATTTAATAAAATTTTAATAATAAAAATAAAAATATTTTTTACATAATAAATAAACTACAAGTACTTTTATATTGTTATATCCAAATATAATTGATAAATAAAAAGATATTTTCTTAGAATATCTTTTAAAAAAAGATAACTCTAAACAATTTTAATTAATTTCTAAGCATATTTTTATCTATAATATTTCTGTCTCATCGATTATCTTACGATATATAATCACATAATATTTAACAACATTCTTTTTTTAAATATTTCAGGTAAAATCAGAATATCTAATAAATTTATCACTAGATCACACCAATATAGGTGAACTTAACAATAATATATGTTATTTAATGTAAAAATATTATGTGTATATTAAAATGGTTTAATTATTCTGTTGGTTCCTATAGTTTCACGAAATTTTCAATTAAGTCCCTATACTTTTTTCCCTTTTAACTGAGTCTTTGTACCAATTTTTTTTTAATTGGGTCCCTACAGGTTTTTTCCTTTTATTTAGGTCCCTATACCAATTCTTTTTTTTAGTTGGGTCCCTATAAAATTAAGCCAATTACTACTAAGAAGGACTTAATTGAAAAAAAAATTTAGTATAGAGACTCAATTAAAAAGAAAAAAAATATAAGGACCTAATTGAAAATTTTACGAAACTATAGAGACCAACAGAGTAATTAAACTTAATAAAATTTAGCTATTAAATTAGTTATTATATATGAATATATTATTTTATTATATATTTATATATTTTTAATATGTATTTATATTTTTTTATTAAAACTTATGTGTATGTAAAAATATTATGTTATTATATTTATATATTATTTTATATATTTTAAATTGTATTTATTATATAAATTTTATATAAATAACTGATGTAGTAATTAATTTTTTATACATAAATAATATAGTTGTATTTAATGATAAATATTTTCTTTTTGTTTTTTAACACGTCAAACACTAATTCGTTGTGAATCAGAATTTAAGAATTCGTGATTAGCCAATAAATTATTATATACAAGTGTCATCGAACTCCAACAATTATTTAATCATATTAGTGAGTTATACACTTGATTAACCCAATTTGGTTTGCACATTTTCTACACATATAGTGGGGTTAGGTCATTTTTGGCCTATAAACCAAAACGTTCCTACCCCCACGCCCTAGACCTTACCAAAAGTTACCGGGATGAGAAACACCAACACGTTGCTACAAAATAAAACACCCTCTTCCCTTTTGGTGATTGATGTATCCTTGTTCCACACATGCCCTCTCCAAATTACAAAACACCCCTCCTTTTTACTATTATTATTTTTGTGTCTAATTATGCATCAAAATATGACAATTCACATAAATTTTATTGGATGTTAGAGTAAATTAATTATGTGTTATAATTGCATAAAATTATATAAATTTGAATATACTTTTTTTTTATATGTCGATCTACAATCTAAAATTTAGATTGTGTAATTAATTGATGATATTAAATATTTCACATGAACAATTCATAGAAATAATGTATCTCTTTTCACATCTACAATTTTATGATGATGATATCGTTTTACTTAAATAATAAATAGATAATTAAAACTAAAATAAGAAGGTGCTAATTTACCAACACCGTTTGATTGTCACGTGGACCTATCTCGTTGGTTAAAGAGTTAAAAAAATAAAAACGAAATGCCTAATTTTATTTATTTTTTTCACGTCATTATTATTAATGTGCCCTTTTTTGCGTGTCTCTGTAGAAAAAATAAAAAAATATAAATGAATAAAAATAAATTAGGGAAAAGGGGAAAAAAAGGACTTTGGTTTTTGTTTTCTCTCTCATTCGCCTTTCCATTCTTTCGTTCTTTCTTTCATCTTCACATCGTCGTCGATTAATCCAAATCCCTCGTCGTTTCACTCAAAATCGGAAGTTACCGCCGCCGCCGTCGCAACCGGCGATTCTCAGCCACTACCTCCGCCTCACCTGCCTCATTCTAAATCTCACTTTTTAGCGTTTACCTATAAACCGTAAACTGATTTTTTTGCTCTGTTCCTCCGTTTTCCCTTATTTCGATTTCCGCCACCGGCGATTTCGTTTCCGGTGAGTCTATTGTTCGGAGGAAGAGGTGCGCACGATTATTAACCTGCGCACCGTCGGTTCATCGCGGTTCCTTTCCTTTCGGAGCCGAATTCCATAGAACTCTGTTTCGCTCTCTGTTTGGTGAAAGGTTAGAGCTGCGCTTATTCTCTTTCCTTTAATCGCTCTGTGCTCGCTTTCGATTCGTTCATTGCGTAGTGATTCGCTTTCGGAAATTAGGTTTTCCGATTGTCGATTTAGGTTTGTTTTTTTTCCCTCTGGTTAGGGGTTTTAGCGATATGCTTCGTTGAATTTGCTTGTTGATCCGTTGGTTTCCCTGCCTTGATTCTTTTTTCCGTTGATTTTGGGAGATTAACTTGTTTTTGATTTGGTGTTGATGGTTTTGTGCATTGCAAGGGTGTGGGTTTTAGCTGAATTCAGTTTTGACCGTTAGACACTGGTTTGAAGCTGTGCTTACACTCGTTGCTGAATGGGAGAATTTGTGAACTTTCTTTGATGTTGACAGGATTGATTTCTGCCTATAATAAGTTCAATTGAGTTTGCTTTGCCAGCTTCAAAATTGAATTTGAACTTGCCTTCCCTCTTGCCAGTTGCTTGGTGGCAGGAGGTGTGTGGAAAACTAATAGCACAGAGAGTTTAACTCACTCATAAACCATTTGCTTGCAATGATTTTCAGCTAAACTGTAATTTGTTTTTAAAAACTGTGCACCTTATTAGTTCTGTGAAAAGAAGAAATGTTCTTAAAAATTGTTGTAATGCATTTTCTCTTTGTCCTTATTACCTCGTGTTTTCTCTTTTGTGTATTGAAATTAACTTGCATTATTTCTGTAGTATACCTATGTTATGACTGCGTGTATCTGCTCCAGCTGAGCATAATTCAAGACCCTACTAAACATTTATCACTATTCTCCAGGTTTTTGGGAGACATCATAAACAAAAGCATCAAGCAATATATAGGACTAATTTGTTTACTATGATTAATCACTTTCACTGCGACGGAGATTGAAGTTAAGAAAATTTAAGTTAGTTATACATCACAGGATGGCTTTCTTTAGGAATTTTCTAAATGATAATGTCTCCCATAGCGTCATTGAAGATAAAGACCAAGAACAGAATGCTGATAGAGTACATAGATCAGTAGGTAATGAGTGTGTGGATGCAACGTCTGGTGAGAAGGAATTTGATATGAACATGGAGGCACAATACCAGAGTGATGGTGAGCCAGATGGGGTTAATGGAATGCAAAATGAAGCAACAACTGATGATGGAGTTGGTGAGAGAGAATCAAACTTAGAGACTACTGGTAGTAAAACAGCTATGGTTGGAGAGTGGGGTTCAACATTTTTTCAGGACTGCCGGCCTATGTGCCCTCAGGATGGTTCTGACTCTGGGCAGGAATCGAAAAGTGGATCAGAATATAGAAATGAAGATGGCTCTGAAGAAAATTCGTTTGATGGAAGAGGGGACAGATTAGACTCAGAGGATGATGAAGGACAAAATGAAGCAGGAAAAGCTCCAAGAGGCCAGTCTGATGTTCCTGCTGAGGAGATGTTGTCTGATGAATACTATGAGCAGGATGGGGAGGAGCAGAGTGATTCGCTGCATTACAAGGGGGCACATAAAGCAAGCGGGTTGAATTCATGGCCTCAACGGATGTCCAACAATGCCAACAGCACTGGGCGTAGGAGGTCTAGAATTGTAGATGATGGCGAAGATGATGACGGTGATAATGATGATGATGACGGTGATGCTGATTATGAGGAGGAGGATGAAGGAGATGGTATGTTAGCACTGCATTTGTATAACAATTTTTTCTTAGAAGGAAATGCTGCACTTAAAATAATTTCTTGTCGTTGTTACTTATTATGGTTTGTTATATACCCATGATGCATTTTTAATATCTTTTTGTCACTTATTGCAGAAGATGACCCAGATGATGCAGACTTTGAGCCTGCAGCAGGTGGTCGTGCTGCAAACAAGGTGCTTTGTTTTTCTTTTTTCCTTTTTGTGTGTGCGGTCATTCTTGCTACCCAGTTCTAACATTTTTTTTAATTAATTAAATTTTCATATATCTTGTTCCTTTTGGGGGACAAAGGGTTTATATATGTTATTTTGAGGTAAAAAATTGCTGTACTATTAGCTTTGAAGTTAACATATGTTTTTGTTCTGGTGAATTTCTAACTTATTATGCTGAACTGCTATTCCAGGATAAAGATTGGGAAGGTGAAGGCTCTGATGAAGATGATGACAGTGATGTAAATCTAGATGTTTCAGACGATGATGATGATGACGACGATGACGATTCTTACTATGCCAAAAAACCTAAGGCAAGGCAAAGAGGTAAAGTTGGACGAAGCATAAAGTCTAGTAGAGATCGCAAAACATATGCTTCGTCTGGTCGACAGAGAAGAGTTAAATCTTTTGAAGATGAGGAATCAACAGCAGATGATTCTGACAGTGATAGTGATGAGGATTTCAAGAGCGTAAAGAAGAGAGGAGCTCATGTCCGCAAGAATAATGGTCGCTCTTCTGCAGCCAGTAGTTTATCTTTGCGCAACAGTGAGGTTCGCACGTCTAGTAGATCAGTTAGGAAGGTATCATATGTTGAAAGCGAAGAAAGTGAAGAAGCTGATGAAGGGAAGAAGAAAAAGTCACAGAAGGTACAGCCTACATTTGACATATTTGAACATGGTTTTTGTCTATCTGATGTCTGTATTGTACTGTTAAATCTTTAGGTGTTATTAATGTACTAAAATCAGCATTGCACTGTCAATGTGATATCCTAGAGGTTACTTTAAACATTTAGTAGAATATTGTGAGGAAGTTATATGCTTCTTTGGAAAGGAATTTTTTGCAGAATTTGTTTTTTTAATATAAATAGAAAAAGGTTTTATTAGATAGAAAATACAGAAACACAAGCCTTCATGAATAGGTGTATTTTGCATAAGAATATTGTGCAACAAATTAAAAACGATGATAAAATTTGCCTTATTTACTTAGAGCTTACAGTGTTGCGACAAATCTACAATTTGCTTGTTTAAAATTTATTTATGGAAGATTGAGTATTTTAAGGGGTGCAGTTTAGAAATTGATGCTTTTATCCCATTCATATTGCTTTTTAAGTGAAAAAGAATGAATCCTTATTGTGGTTTGAAGAGGGTTACTTTTGTTGGCTTATGAATTTGAATGTTTTGTCTATAGAGAATGGTTTTTGGCCACTTTGATAACTATCCACATTAGTAAAAATTCAATTGGGGAAAAGTATTTTTATTTTATTACATTTTTAAAATTTTTTTATTTGAGGCGTGGTGGTGGAGAGATCTCAATTGTTAGGTTTTGTTGGCATATTATGGAGCTTAGTGTAAAGTGGCCAATTTCATTTGTTGTGGCTTTCATGATGGAGATTTGTCATTTACGCACTATACCACTTTTCCAGAAGAATTGATAAATTGTATGTCAAGTGGGTATATATCTTTGTTGTGTGCTTCACCGGCCCTTGTAAAAAATCTAGTTAATTGTATCTATCAAAGGTTCGACATACTCTGATCTACCCATGATGATTGCTGGATGAAAAGAGTTTTTGGTTCTTGAGCAAACTTATTATCTCTTTTACATTACTATGATTTCACCCTACTTACTTTACACTCCTGAATTATCTATATTGGTGTGATCTTTTTTATAGCATGCACCTTCGATGAAATTTTTTATGACAAGCTATTTTAATGGGATATGACTAGATATCTGGAATCTATATGGTGTAAAAGTTCCCAATCTTTATATAAGATTCCCTCTCAGACATGCTGAGAGTTTGGAAAGTTATGCTTTATAGATAATTCCTTTGATTGGCTTTTGCTCTTGTATAGAGGAACGCTTATCCTCTATCTTGTAATTTCCTACTCTATTTAATGAAATTCTTCTTTTATATATACACAAAATTGGCATGATCTTTTAGAATATTTTTCAGGAAGAGATTGAAGAGGATGATGGTGACTCTATTGAAAAAGTGCTTTGGCATCAGCCGAAGGGCATGGCTGAAGATGCTCAAAGGAATAATAGATCAACAGAGCCTGTTTTGATGAATCACTTGTTTGAGTCTGAAATTGATTGGAGCGAGATGGAATTCTTGATAAAATGGAAGGGCCAGTCGCATTTGCACTGTCAGTGGAAGTCTTTTGCTGAGCTGCAAAATGTATGAAATTTTTTCCTATAGTTTATTTTGTATTCTCTATAGTTTTGGTTCTATTAATCCTTCATCTTTCAGCATTCTTCTTCTATTACTACCTTTTTTCTTTTCCGGTTGAAATGTAATGCATTCTATTTGTGTGATATTACAGCTTAGTGGTTTCAAGAAGGTTTTGAATTATACTAAGAAGATAATGGAGGACATTAGATACAGGAAGACAATCTCAAGAGAGGAGGTAATATTTGCAGGAGGATATTTTAAGATACTATTCAATTATTGTTAGGGCACTATAGATAGTCAGATACTGCAATACTACAAAATCTTTTGCGGAAATTTATTTAGGGAAGTAGTTTATTTTATAACTCCATGTTGTTGTTGGAAGGTTGCTTCTGGTACAGTTGCCTTACGGGTTATTCTTATAATACCATTATTAGCACGTTGTAGTGAAATCTTCTTTGTGGAAGGGTCTATTCACTGGATTGTGCGAAGTGGCCGATCATCCATTATAAATTATTCTTGCCCTTTAATGTTGTTTTCATTTTTACTTTTATTTTTTTCACCTTAATTTCTTCAATTTATTTCTTTTTTGTATCTGCAACATGAGAGAGGCGTCTTGCATCTGGCCTCATCAATAATTCGTTGAAGCATGTAGACAATCTTTTTTATCTTTTAAGCTGTTGGGTTGGGGGGTTAACTTATGAATGAGTTTTTATTTAATTATATTTATTTTTAAAAGTGTTGACATTGTATGTTAATCTGTGTTCTAGCTCCATATAGTTTTGATGAAATTTTAGATAGCAACTAGGAACTTATATTTTAACTTATCTTCTAAGATGTCTTTGTGCATGTGCTTTTATCCAGGATTTTCTCTTAACATTTCCGCAAATACAAAAACAGTTAATTCGGTATTTTGGGTCAGTGTTTACTTTTTAATGGCTTCTTGGCTCCAAATGCAGATTGAGGTCAATGACGTGAGTAAGGAGATGGATTTAGATATTATTAAACAAAACAGTCAGGTTTGCTTTCCTGCAGTTCATGATTGTTATTGCTTTTGTAATCCCTTTTACTTGTTATGTTTGAAATATTCTTACTTTGAGCTTTGGAATTTCAGGTGGAAAGAATAATTTCAGATAGGATCATTAAAGATAATGGTGGCAATGTTATTCCTGAATACTTGGTCAAGTGGCAAGGATTATCCTATGCTGAAGCGACCTGGTACATTATACTACTGATTTTGTAATGCTTTTTTTCCCAGTTAGTTTTATCTGCATCCAGTTTCTTCATAATAGAAAGGAGGAAGGATTAAAATCTATGCATCATTGGTGCATTTCTTTTTACAACTTCATACCCCTATTGCATATGGAGTTGCTTTTTACAGTTGAATGTGGTTTAACTGTTATTAGGTATATTTTCACACTTAATTTGGTTTTGCTCAACTGATATTAGGGAAAAGGACACTGATATTGCTTTTGCTCAACATGCTATTGATGAATATAAGGTATTTCTCTCTCTCTCTCTCTCTCTCTCTCTCTCTCTCTCTCTCTCTCTCTCTCTCTCTCTCTCTCTCTCTCTAGGGCTGGGTATGCAACTATACAGAAATTAGTGTGGCATGTGTATAAGGAGTGTGACACACATGTTGAATGTTGGAACGGTAAAAACTAAACATGACTTTGGATGGGTATGATATAGCATGGATATTGCGCAAGTTATGATTTTGATTAATTCAAACAATTATGTGGTATGCTATATGGAAATGGAATGGCGTGTTGGGCAGTAAAAGGTGGACATAAGCATAAACTTAGTGTGGCTGAGATGAGGATGCTTTAGGAGACGAGTTACTATACTCGAATGGATAGAATAAGGAAGGAGGACATAAGAGAGAAAGTCAAAGTGGTGACTATTATTGAAAAGATTCCATTCGTCATGGTATCAATACTTAGTAGCACATTTTTTGAGCCGGTAGATACTTTGCTGATACATAGCAATTGGTAGTGAAACATTGACATTGGAATCAGTGTGTGTGTTCCCTTTAACTTCTCGTTAGGGTATCCTTGTGACTCTAATGTTGGACATATCACCAAAATCTAAATGCTTACATCTGATGTTAAGTTGTATTGTGTATTTCTGCCACCAATCCCCTTAAAACTACTAAACTAGGCTGTTAATAATGCTTGGTGACTACATTAGTGGATGATATGTCCCGGGTAGAGTATTCTTGGTGTATCTTCTAATATAAAACCACCCACTGGTGTAAGGCTGGACGGTGGTTGGTTTTATTGTGTTGCTTGGATGTCTTATCAGTTGTCTGCTTGTATACTTTACTGTGTACTAAATTTTTTGTTCTATCATATTTGAACAGGCTCGTGAAGCTGCAATGTCTGTTCAAGGAAAGACGGTAGATTCCCAGCGCAAGAAGAGCAAATGTTAGTATCAATTGCTGTTTGCATGTTTCAGTATTTTCTGCCCTACTCTTCCATTTTTTTCCAATGGAACCCTTGGCATTTCAATTGATCCTTGCTTTACAGTTGGCATGGTTGTTTGCACAGTGCTGTTTATTTTCTTATCATTCAGCTAGTACATATCTTTTATCCTCCTTGATTTGTTGGAAAAAAAGCATCAGTAGTCTGGTAAAATTTTGCTAATTTTTCTATGTTATTGCATAGCTTCTCTTTGTAGTTCTGAAGACTACTATAGCTGAAAATCATTAGCATAATATAGCACAAAGCTGCTATAATTCCCCCCACGGCCCCACCCCCTCCTCAAAAAAAAAAATCACATATCACAGGAGCAGTATCAGACATGATTAGTCTCTGTTTTTTAGTTTGCATATGTAATTTTCAAGGATAATATTTTCTGTATTCTTTTATTAAGGCATGAGGTTGAGTGTTTGATTTTCCTATATTTGGTCACTTTTTGTTTCTTTTAGGTGTTATGTATTCCTTTGTTTTCCTGATGGAGTGTTGTTATTTATTATCATTATTAATAACAGTACAATTATATCATGTAATATTACCTCTCTAAATTCTGATTTTCGAACTTCTACTTTATGGATGAATTGTGTAGTAAGTCTGCGGAAGCTTGAGGAACAACCCGAATGGTTGAGGGGTGGAAAGCTCCGTGATTATCAGCTTGAGGGTCTGAATTTTCTTGTTAACAGGTTTGCATGTTTGTAGGTTTACATAGGATATGCTTGTCCTTTTTGCGTTCTGAATCTATCTATTCTATTTTGCAGCTGGAGAAATGATACGAATGTCATTTTAGCTGATGAAATGGGTCTTGGTAAAACTGTTCAGTCAGTTTCAATGCTTGGTTTTCTACAGGTACCGTATCTTCTCTGTTAGGTTACAAATACACTTGCAGAATGTTAAATTAATCCACTTGTTTCTTTATACAGAATGCCCAGCAAATCCATGGCCCTTTTCTTGTAGTTGTACCACTGTCTACTTTATCAAACTGGGCCAAAGAATTCAGGAAGTGGCTTCCTGATATGAATATCATTATATATGTTGGAACTCGTGCAAGTCGAGAGGTGAGGCATATATGTGTGAATTTTGGTTTATATGGGAATGAAGTATTATGTTCTGTCATATATGTTAGTATATTATAAGTAGATTTATCAGCCTGGCTAAGTATGCTAACTGCCAAGTGAGTAACATCAAAAGGAATCTTGCACTGACTTAGTTATGAACATTTTTATGTAGCTTATATTGTGAATTTTCTTGAATCTGCATGCTTCTGTGTTTTCGTCCTAGTATTTTTTATTATCTTGCTTGATGTTAGAGAAGATAAGTAAGCTATCTTTTATGTTGTATTACGGTGTTATTGTAATCAATCTTGATTTTTTCTGTGTTGTGATAGGTTTGTCAACAATATGAATTTTACAATGATAAAAAGCCTGGAAAACCTATTAAGTTCAATGCGCTGTTGACTACATATGAAGTAGTTTTGAAAGACAAGGTTGTTCTCTCCAAGATCAGATGGAGTTATCTGATGGTAGATGAGGCTCATAGACTAAAAAATAGTGAGGCGCAGCTATATACAACACTTTCAGTATGTAACTTCTCACTTAATGTTATTGTTAAGTAGTTCTTATGATACTGAGGTCCATCTCCTTCTTATGATGGTTTGTGTTTTCTATTATGTTTTAGGAATTTAGCACCAAGAACAAGTTACTTATCACTGGAACTCCTCTACAGAACAGTGTTGAAGAACTATGGTATTAATAACAGTTTCCTTTTATGTTATGCTTGTCGAAATGGAATTTTCGTTTTCCTGGATTTGTATGATTTATTGATGTTCATGTTCAGATAATTGTCAGAAAAATGTTGATTGCACATTATATTTAGATTATCCTTCAGCCAGTCAGATGCTTGATGCCTGATTAGCTGAGTCGTCCATGATTGTTGGTTTATTGTCATATCACGTCCACTTGTCTGGGTTGTTTTTTGCCTTTTCTTTTTCCCTTTTTTTTTTCCTAAGTAGGTTCTGTTATTTTGTTTGTAATTTCTTTTTTTCCTTCTTGTCTGGGTACTAATACCCTTCCCCTTATTCCTTGTTTATAGGGCTTTGCTGCACTTCCTTGATCCTGACAAGTTCAGTAGCAAGGATGATTTCGTACAGAACTATAAGAATCTGAGTTCTTTCAATGAGAATGAGGTATAAGTTGTCACCAATACCCTGATCTTTCATATTAATTATTTTTTCTGGTTTTGATATTACGCTTAGTGTAATTCACTGTTGATATATTACTTTATCATTAGCTTGCAAATCTTCATATGGAATTGAGGCCTCACATACTGCGAAGAGTTATCAAAGATGTCGAGAAATCGTTACCCCCTAAAATTGAACGTATCCTTAGGGTTGAAATGTCTCCTCTTCAGAAACAGTAAGTGGAAATTTTAGTTTGGGGAAGATTTTTGTGTTTGAAAGTTATTCCTGTAAGTTACCTTCTAAGTTTCTGCTGGTGTTTCCATTCTTGTAGGTATTATAAGTGGATTTTGGAGCGCAATTTTCATGATTTGAACAAAGGAGTTCGCGGGAATCAGGTTGTAATTCTTCTACTGATTCTATCACAGCAAAATTTGTAAATAAACCTACATTTATCCTAAATCCATTCTTAGCATTGATGTTTTAGATAGACTGGGCTGTAAAATGTCAGTACTGTCCTTGTTATAAATATTGTCTATATTCATTTTCATTTTTTTTAATATAATGCTTTTACTTGGATTTCATGTGTGGTTTCTTGATTCCATTCACCATTCATTCTTATAGGTAATAAGCTGAGCTGTTGGGGTTTCTTTTATTATTTAGAAGTTATATTTCTTTCATTTAATGAAAAATAGGTGGTGGATGGACATGCATTAACATTTACAGTGTGTCAATAAGATAAAATATCTTTCTTTTTAAACTGTAATACAATGCTATTGGAGTGGAAGAATCTAGAAAATGTTGATCTCTATATTGCCAGTTGAACTGAAAAATTTTCTTGTTTGTGTCCACTGTTGAATTGAGAGGATTGATTTTATATTGCATATATATACGTCTGAATATTTTTCTCCTTATCTTCATTACTAAATTCAGTTGTATTCTGTTTCTTCTATGTTTCAGGTTTCCCTTCTAAATATTGTAGTGGAATTAAAGAAATGCTGTAACCATCCCTTCCTGTTTGAAAGTGCTGACCATGGCTATGGTGGGGACTCTGGAAGTAGTGACAACAGTAAGCGAGAGAGAATTGTCTTTAGCAGTGGCAAGCTTGTCATACTTGACAAGCTACTTGTCAGATTGCATGAAACCAAGCATCGTGTTCTGATTTTCTCTCAGGTTTGTTTGTTGAAATTGATGTGGACTTGCTTGTTAGATGGCTTTCGGAAGCTTCTAGCTCACAATTTTACATTGTACTACTACTGTCGTTTATTACTGAGGTTGCACACACTCTTTTAAGTTCGGTTGAAATAATCGTAAAGGGTGAATCTAGTTTTAGGTGTTTTGGAGATTGTCTATTGTTGTTTACACATGCAATTTGTAAGACTGTAACTATCCTTTTTTGCTTTAATTTGCAAACATATATAAAATGCTTTAAGAATTGGTTCATCAATTACTGAGTTATCATAGGTGTAATGCAGATGGTCAGGATGTTGGATATACTCGCAGAGTATATGTCGTTACGCGGGTTTCAATTTCAGAGACTTGATGGCAGTACAAAAGCTGAGCTTCGTCAGCAGGCAATGGATCACTTTAATGCACCTGGAAGTGAGGATTTTTGTTTCCTCCTTTCAACACGTGCAGGAGGTCTGGGTATCAACCTTGCAACTGCAGATACTGTCATTATATTTGATTCAGATTGGAACCCTCAAAATGATCTGCAGGTAGATAACTCATCTGGTTCATTATTAATCAACAAAGAATAATGGGTACTTACAGATTGCTGCGTGTCTTACAGGCAATGAGTAGAGCTCATAGAATTGGCCAACAAGAAGTTGTGAACATATATAGATTTGTGACAAGCAAAAGTGTTGAGGAGGATATTTTGGAACGTGCCAAAAAGAAGATGGTATATTCAGAGCTATTGGATATCCAACTTTTATCTCGTCTTCTAAAATATCTTTGCTCCCTGACCTTTCAATTATATTTGCTTTTACGTGAATATCATATATCTGCCTGGTTATTGACAATGCCATATGGGTAACATTTTACATTTTCTTTTTCATGTGAATGTGTTCTATAGGTTCTTGACCACTTGGTCATACAAAAATTAAATGCAGAGGGTAGACTGGAGAAGAAAGAAGCAAAAAAAGGAGGATGCTTTTTTGACAAAGTAAGGGCATTGTGAAATCTTTCTACTTCTACCTATTTTTGTCACCCTCTATCAAGTCTTAGTACATAATTTTAAAAAATGAAACTACTGGTTGATACCATATTTGTATAAATTGTGGATTCAATTCAATTTTCGTTTTAGTTTGTATTTAATTACAATATCAATTGTTTTGTTTTTTACATGACAGAATGAGCTATCCAAAATATTACGATTTGGAGCAGAGGAGCTTTTTAAGGAAGAAAGAAATGACGAAGAAAGCAAGAAACGACTCTTAAGTTTGGATATAGATGAGATTCTTGAAAGAGCAGAGAAGGTTGAAGAGAAGGAAGCTGAGGGAGAACAAGGAAATGAATTATTAAGTGCATTTAAGGCAAGATATTTGGATGGGACTCTGGATATTTTTTTGCTCAACTTTCATATAATTCTTTTTGATTTCATAAAGGGTTAAAATCATTCTACAGGTTGGTAAATTGCTTAGGTATTTCAACTGTTTAATTTTCTTGTTTCCAGGTGGCCAATTTTTGTAACGATGAAGATGATGAAAGCTTTTGGAGTCGTTGGATTAAGCCCGATGCTATAGTCCAAGCAGAGGTTTGATCCTGTTCTTCTCCATGGATATATTTTTCTTCAAAAGAAATATGCTTCCTTTAAAAATGGGTTTATTTATTCTTTAGATGTTTCTTGTTGAGTTTTGAGGATTATATATACCTCCATGGTTATATTTTTCTATTTCCTTTTTTAGGATGCTCTTGCTCCGCGTTCTGCAAGGAATATTAAAAGCTATGCAGAGGATAATCAATCTGAAAGAAGTAATAAAAGAAAAAAGAAGGATCCTGAACCACCTGAACGAGCTCAGAAACGCCGGAAAGCAGAGTACTCAGCTCCTGCAGTACCAATGATTGATGGAGCATCTGCCCAAGTGAGAAATTGGTCATATGGGAATTTATCTAAAAGAGATGCACTCCGTTTTTCTCGTTCAGTAAGATTCAATGACTCAGTTTTCAATAATTTCTAAGCAAAGTCTGTTGCATTTGGTGTGCCCCAATGGTTGAGGACCCTCTTGTATTTACATGATAAGTATGTTGATAATTTTAAGCAGTTAAGGCAAATCAGTCTCATGCTAAAGAAATGGCTAGTTATACACTGTAGGATCATCAGTTAAACTTTATGCATTTCCACTGTAAAATGAGTGGAGGTAGGGCTGTAGGGGTGTAGATGCTCAGAAGGAAACTAGATTGCTGGAGCCTTTACTTGTCCTGAGGATATGATGATGTGAGGCTCGAATTTTTTACTTAGTAGCTTGTTGTGGCTGCTGGCGCCAAACTAAACTTTGGTCGGAGTTTGGGTAATGGGTAGTTATTTGCATGCAATTTAGCAGAGATAAAGCACATTCTATTTCCTGTGTGTGAATCTGAAACAATTGATGTTTGGTTTTCATTTCCTTCCATGAATTGTATAAGGAAGTCATTAAAATGCATCTGGAAAGTATCTGCCTTGTTTGTGTAGTTTGCTACACTTGTTTCATTGATGGTATTTTATATGATCACCTGTATTTGTTTCTTGACATCTATTGTAGCGGAGTATTTTGTTGGCATTTTGAAGTTGGGGTAGGGATGGGTTGTATGTCTTGTATGCTTGTAAGTGCTTGGCTATGTATCTGTCCGTCCTTGCTGTTTTTGTACATGTGTAATGTATGTGCTCCGTGTTAGTTTCTTTGCGCTTAATATTTTGTATGTTCTACCCAATAAAATGACCAGGTTATGAAATATGGGAATGAGAGCCAAATTGACTTGATTGTTGCTGAGGTTGGTGGTGCACTTGGAGCTGCTTCACTTGAAGCACAGTGTGAACTCTTCAATGCTCTAATTGAGGGTTGTACAGAGGCAGCAGAACTTGGCAGTCTGGATCCAAAGGTTGTTTATATATATTTTCTATACAAATTTATTTTATTTATTTATTTACCTAATTTCCTTTGATACTTATACCGTCTAGTATTGCAACCAGGGGCCTTTGCTGGATTTTTTCGGTGTCCCAGTGAAGGCGAATGATCTACTTGCCCGTGTCCAGCAACTTCAACTCCTAGCAAAGCGCATTAGTCGGTATGAAGATCCCATTCAACAGTTCCGTATTTTATCATATCTCAAGCCTTCAAACTGGTCGAAAGGTTGTGGATGGAACCAAAGTATGTCTATCCTCTGTAGTTTGTATTGTGCATTCCAATGGGTTACTTGTTTGTTGCTTTTGTTGACTCTATCTTGTTCATGGACAGTTGATGATGCAAGATTGCTTCTTGGAATACATTTTCATGGATTTGGTAATTGGGAAAAGATTAGATTAGATGAACGGCTTGGTCTTAACAAAAAAATTGCACCAGCAGAACTCCAACACCATGAAACTTTCTTGCCACGAGCTCCAAATTTGAGAGATCGCGCAAATGCCCTTTTGGAGCAGGTCTGCTATTTCTTCAATTATAATCTCAGCATTATGTTCTTTTGCTTTCTCTATATGCAGTATGTATAGCTGGAAAATCTTTTAAGGGATCTTAAACTTGTTCCTTTCATCTCTATATGCAGTATGCTCTTTTCCACTATCATTCTTTCTCTCAATTTCAGTAAATACTTGATGCTTGCATGCCCAATAATATAGGTTTATACTCGAAACAAATAAATAGGAGGCATAGAAGCAACACTTAGAGCAAGGAGGTCTTAATGGGATTGGAGGGCTGGAAAGTAGTGGCACGAGAATGGAATTTGGTTTAGGGGATTAGGGAATGAGTATAAAAGGAGGCATGTGGGGATGGAGATGGGGGGAAGGAGTGAAAGCATGGGACTGGCACGGTTTGAGTGTTGACTTGGAAGGGAGGAAAAACTTCTTTAAAGTGTGAATTGACTTTCTTTCTATTCATCAAATGTACTTTCTATGTATATAATCAAGTTGATAGTCTTTTCTTGTTTGTGTCTTTATAAGATCTCTTGAATCCTCTCCCTTTTCAATATTTATGACGTTGAATGTGCAGTGCTTTTCAGTTGTTTCTTTGGTAGTTTGGTTCTTCATTGTTGATTGATGCTTCAACTTATTCTGTAATCAATTTTATTGCTTGTGACCTGCTGTGATGTTTTCATTCTTCTTTCTGTCTAGGAACTTGCTGTTCTTGGTGTGAAAAATGCTAATACCAGGGCTGGACGGAAACCTTCCAAGAAAGAAAGAGAACATATGATGAACAACACGCCACTGTTGCGTGGGCAGGAGAAGAAGAAAATGGGTTCTGCTAAAGTCAATGTCCCAATGAGAAAGGATAGACCTCAGAGACCGCAGAAGGTTGAACCTATAGTAAAAGAGGAGGGCGAAATGTCAGATGACGAGGAAGTATATGAGCAGTTCAAGGAAGTAAAGTGGATGGAATGGTGTCAAGATGTGATGGTTGAAGAAATGAAAACTTTGAAACGGCTTCACAGGTTGCAGACAACCAGTGCAAATCTTCCAAAGGAAAAGGTATATCTTTAGCAGGATTACGTCTTTCCTCTTGTTATGTACATTTCAAATATGTTGTCTCTATTTACTTTTCGCCCATCAACTTTTAGGTGCTTTCAAAAATACGTAACTATTTACAACAACTTGGGCGAAGGATAGATGAAATTGTCATTGATCATGAAGAAGAGCCATATAAGCAAGATAGTAAGTTCTTTTTCCCTGTTGAAATTGAGTTTATTCATTTCAATGAGAAGATACTGTTCTTTGTATGTCTCTGGATCCTTTTTTTTTGCGCCTGGTCTCGTATTTCCCTCTTAAGGACAAGTATTGGCCTGTCTAGATCCCTATTAAAATTTATACTTTCTTGCCGATTTACAGGAATGACTGTTCGGCTGTGGAAATATGTCTCCACCTTTTCCCATCTTTCAGGGGAGAGGCTTCATCAAATATATTCCAAACTTAAACAGGAGCAACAAGATGAGGCAGGGGTTGGCCCCTCAAATGCCAATGGTTCAGCATCTCTTTCATTTGGCAGAAATGGAAACCCATTTGCTCACCAACTGGAGAGGCCAAGAAGATTCAAAAATGTTACAACCTACCAAATGCCAGAACCAGTTAATAGTACAGGGAAATCTGAGGCATGGAAACGAAGAAGAAGAGCTGAAAGTGAGGACCATTTCCAGGGTCAGCCACCACCTCAAAGAACCATGAGCAACGGTATTCGTGTCACTGATCCTAGTGCACTTGGTATCCTTGGTGCTGGACCATCTGACAAACGTTTTGCCGGTGAGAAACCGTTTAGGGCACAACCTGGTGGGGGCTTTCCTTCAAGGCAAGGCTTCTCTTCAGGTATAAAGTAGCTAGCTTTTTGGGTTCAATGTGGCTGGTTCTTTGAGTGTAGGCAGCTAGCTTTCACTCAACATGCACACAGCTTCAGCTATTGTATATTCTCTGGAATTTTTTTTCCACCCATGGGAATAAGAGCTTGCAGATCCATTTTTGGTGTCCTTTGGTGGGTCTGAGAAATATCCCAGCATATGGGATTTCCATCCTTGAAACACGTGGCTGAAGCCGATGAAGATCTGGCGCAAGATGAAATTGAGTCTTGCAGAGTTTCTTTGTTTTTCTACTTTCAGTTACTACCCTCTTGTGAAGATGAGCCAATCAAAGTGTTTAGAAAGCAAAAATCTTGAATAGAACAAAGAATATTACCCACTTGCTATAGACATACTTAGGAAAGTGTACATTGTCAGTTTTGCAATTTCATTGAACTTAACTGCTCACTCCATAAAGTATTTTAGTTGATGCCGACAGAAGTGTATTTGATTTTGTGGTAATTATTAAAATCTCAAGATTTTGTAGCTCTTTCAAGTGAATGAAAATTAAACTAGGCTTCTTCCCTAGTTGCTACTTTTCTCGCTTTTAGTCAGAGGGATTTTGGTGCTTTTCCTGTAATTCATAAAACGCATGTACCTAGGTGATTCGTAATACATGTTCCTCATGTCTAGCAAATTTCTGTTTCTGACTTTCTGTTGGATATTTTTTTCCCCCTGTTGGTCTGACAAGCTATCATCAAGGTAGTTGTTTTGCCGTAGGATACTGTGAACCTTGATTTGAGTTGCAAGCTTGTGAGTTGTGGACTTGTGGAATATATTATGTTGTAATATATTTAGAATACACATACTGATTGACTACAGGTAGTTGTTTGATGTTTAAGTTAATAGAATTTGACAGGAGGTATTGAAGTTAAAATGAATTGGTTTCTTGTTAAACATTGTTAGATTTGATAAATTAAAACTAGTTTTACCATAAAGTATTTGACAAAACTTATCCCCGTCCCTCTTTTTCCTCAGTTGCTGGAAATATTTTTTGCATTGTATAACTAATCCAACGTAGAATGTGATGCATCTCTTATATGTATAAATATTTCTTTATGAGAATTTAGACTCCATAGAAATTATTATCACTTCTATAAAGTACAAAGGAAAAAATCCTCTAAAGTTGTAAGAAAAATTGTAAAGTGATAAAATAAGAAGTTCACCATCAGTAAATTTGTAATTGTTACTATGTAAGAATTTTACTATCTTGATTTAAAGATGATTAGATTTTTATTTTTTATTTTTTTTACTTTATCAATTTTTTTTATTTCAGAAGAGTTTGATCCAATTACAATCAATATGTTGGTTAAAAAAAATCTCAAGATATATCAGGAGGAAGCGAAGCAAATTCTATACTGAAAATCGAAGCCACTTCACTTTCTGGGAGCAGAAAATGAACTGAACAATTAACATAAAGGACAAAGTTTAAGATGAGGGAAGAAAATAGAGACACTATTGTGAGTATTGATTATGAGGCAGTTCCGTGGTCACAGGTGGATCTTACATAAGCAGTCTCAAACTTGGGAGATAAAGCCAAACATTGAAAGGAAATCCATAAAATCACAAGACACATTGCTGTGTGGCCTCATTTCCTTCCACAGCACCACCCAAGTGTGGTTGACATGCTATTATCTCTTTATCTCTCATCTTGCTATCTCAGCCTCACACTTCATTGTTCCAAAATTCCAAGCTCTTTATATGTATAGAAATTTCACAACAGAGAAATGTTGTTTATATATATAATCAGACTTTTAACTGATATAAAAAGAGTTTAATTTTGATGCACTAAATAGTATAAAATATTTTATATGGTCATCCAATCACATATATTTTTTTGCTAATGTAATATTATATATAAAACTATTTTATATTGACACGTTATATTGGTGGGGATTTAAAATCCAAAAACTAAGAACATTACAACGTTATTTTGATAACTAATGTTTGAATAACTTTTTTCTCTCATTTCTTAATCTGTGCTTTATCCAATAAATCAAGGAACCTAAGTATATGTCTCAAGGCACATGAGCTTGGATGCCATGCCTTTATAGTTTGGACCAGTTTATCATGTGTTCAATAAAGTAGGTATAAATTTTCCAATATAAAAGTACTTTGCCTTCAATCGATATGCCAAACATATGATCATATCAAAGATTTAAATGATTGATTTGGTTTAATGAGTTTATCACTTCCCCGAAATGATGGGACGTGATTAATATTTAATAAACATGGTGCACTATATAGTTGGAAAAGTATAATAAATAAAAAAAATATCTATATATAATATATTATAACGTGCCAAACAAGATAAGATGAAAATCAAGCAACATAAATAGTTGTTACAAGAAAAAATATATGAAGAAAGAAGCAGTGAATTTGGACAAAAGAGAACAGATAAAGCATAGGAAGAGGGAGAGGCTGAAAACATATATGATGTGTCTTTCATGCGAGTGTAAATCCAAGCCAGAAACTGAGTATTCACATTCCTGGCCTCATGGTAGCAAAATCTTGTTCCCCCTTATCTGCCACGTGTGCAACTCAGTGGGTCCCACCCTTGCATTTGATTGGTTCTTCCGCTCTCTTACTTCATAAATATATTGTTATTGCAGTTTGCACTTTTGGTATGTAACATAAGCTTGTTACATGTTACATACTAACAAGGGAAGAAGAATTAGAAAAGAAGAAGAATTGCACGTCTTATTATCTTCCCTTAACCAAATTCCACACAACGAAGATCACTGAATATTCTTCCTTATCAAGGTACTCTTCTAAATTCTAACATGCTTGAATTATTGTTTTCATACTTCATACATGTTCATACTTTGATTAATATGGTTGAAGTTTGGTGAAATTCACTGGAAATCGCTTTTCTATTCGTGTTATGTTACCAAAATTCTAAAAATAGAAGAGAGTTTTGTTGAACTTCACTAAAGATTAGAAAAAGTGAGTGTAATTTTTTTTCCTTCTTCTAAAAACTGTTCCATGTGTTTATACATATGATTCTTTCTATGAATTTTGTTAAATATCTTGTCTCTGTCTCTGAATATGAGTTGCTGTCTCTGGTTTTGTTCATATTAATAGAAGATTGTGTCATGTGTTAGCTTTGTTATTGGTATGAAAGTTACAGCATGAAAGAAAATGAGAAAAAGAAGCTATTTTGTGATGTTCTTTCCACAGAATATATATTATGCTTTGTTTAATGTAAAACTTGGTGAGGATTCAAAGAGTTTTTTCAACTAAGATTTTCAGTTTCAGTTATCAATAAATGGTTTTATTATATAGGATTTTGTCCAAGGAATATGTGTTATGTCTATGTAATTTTGCTTTAATTTCAAGCAGCTTAATCCTATTAGCTTATGACCAACTATTCAAAAAGTTGCCAATACTTACAATTAAAATTTTTATAGGTGGTATCTTTTTGAAGGAAGAAGCCAAGAACGGCTTGAATTCTAAAGAAGGAAAAGATGGATTACGTTTACGCGCCAGGAAGAAACCATCTCTTTGTTCCAGGGCCTGTCAACATCCCTGAGCCGGTCATCCGGGCGATGAACCGAAACAACGAGGATTACCGTTCTCCGGCGATTCCTGCATTGACTAAAACCCTGCTTGAGGATGTCAAGAAGATTTTCAAGACTACTACTGGAGTCCCATTTCTCATCCCTACAACTGGTATTGTATAATAAATTTAGAACTACCCAAATTGTTCATAATAACCTATATTATCTATTTTTTCATCTAAAGGATTTTTATAGTTACCTTATTTGTACTCAGTTCTGCCTTGTATTACAAGAAAACAAAAACCAGTATGTTGACTTAGTATACAAGATAAAATAAGTACACAGAATATTTTTTTAGAGGATTTTACTTCTACGAAAACGTCTTTATTTGAAAATGGTATTGCGAATCGTTAAATGGTTCAATCAAACATATTCAGTTAAATTATCTAACAATTCGCAATACCATTCTTTACATGAACTCGTTTCGCAGAAGTAGCCACCATTTTTCTACAAAATAAGTATATAAAATAATTAATAAATGCTAACAAAAATTGTAATAATTCAAGCTCAGATTACTTATGCATTTGGAATCATGATTTGTGAATTGGAACCAAGTGAAACTTGACTGCTAAGTTATTGGATGAGATTGTAGAAAAACTAGTAGACGGATTATAATTAGGGTTCTTAAGAAGTAACGGTTGCGAAGCTTTGTTTCAGGTACCGGTGCATGGGAGAGTGCACTGACAAACACATTGTCTCCGGGGGATCGAATCGTATCATTCTTGATCGGGCAATTCAGCTTGCTGTGGATTGATCAGCAACAACGCCTCAACTTCGATGTTGATGTTGTCGAAAGCGAATGGGGCCAGGGTGCAAATCTTGATGTTCTGGAATCAAAGCTTGCTTCGGATACTTCTCACACTATAAAGGCAATTTGCATTGTCCACAATGAAACTGCAACTGGTGTCACCAATAACTTGGCCAAAGTTAGACAACTTCTTGGTAAGTCTTCAATCGAATCGAATTGAATTGAATTTGTATTAGGGTTTCATCCAAGGTGAAAAACTCGCGTGCAGTTATTTTTACGTGAAGCTGATAGTTAAGAACAATTAGATAGCGATTCTCAACTATCAACTCAACTGCATGCGAGTCTCCACCTTTATGCAATTGTGTGATCTTGTTTTGATTTTGTGTCTTGTATAAACTACATTTCTGAATATGAGAGATTTGAACGCCAACAATTATAATCATGAAAGATGTGATACTTATAAAAAATGTCTTAGTCCTACCATTTGTCAAAGTAATCTAATCTTTGAGGGATAATCAATTTACATTCTTTTTATGATTAGATTTGTCAGCGTTTGAGTCTTTCATAATCAGAAATGATAGTTTACTCATTTTGGTTTGCTCACACACTTGTTCTTCGATGGCACTGACAATGTATAATTGTGAGAATCAGATGACTACCAGCATCCAGCTCTGTTCCTTGTGGATGGAGTTTCTTCGATTTGTGCACTCGATTTCCGCATGGACGAATGGGGAATTGATGTGGCCTTGACTGGCTCCCAGAAAGCTCTTTCGCTTCCCACAGGGATGGGTATTGTGTGTGCAAGCCCCAAAGCACTTGAGGCTTCAAAGACTGCTAAATCAGTGAGAGTTTTCTTTGATTGGAAGGACTACTTGAAATTCTATCAGATGGGAACTTATTGGCCATACACTCCTTCCATTCAATTGTTGTATGGCCTCAGAGCAGCTCTTGATCTCATCTTTGAGGAAGGACTTGAAAATGTTATCATAAGGCATAAACGTTTAGGCAAAGCAACCAGGTGAGATCAGATATATTAAAAGACAGAGCCTAAATTACACTGACTTCTCAGCATCCATGGATTTTTCCATGTCATGTTTATAGATGAAGTTATTGTCACATTTTGCATACAAAGGTGTCAAATGTTTATATAGCTTAAATCCCAGCGAGATTAGTGTATCCTACTCATAAATATCTTTGAAAATTAGAAATATTGGTAGAGTTTTTGCTTTTGATCAAAGGTATGTAATAAGGACTCAATGTGGTAAATGCAGGCTTGCAGTAGAGGCATGGGGTTTGAAGAATTGCACCCAAAAGGAAGAGTGGGTCAGTGACACTGTGACTGCAGTTGTTGTTCCACCTGACATTGATAGCGCTGAAATAGTGAGAATTGCATGGAAGAGATACAACATGAATTTAGGATTGGGATTAAACAAAGTTGCTGGCAAGGTTTTCAGAATAGGACATCTTGGCAACTTGAATGAGGTAACATTTATTTTCTTATAACCAACATCATATTGCAAGACATTAGTACATGAAATTTAGAGACCTAGGCTTCATTTGGTAAAGCTTTTTGGAGAGTTGCATGCAAGCACCACGTTTTGTGTTTGATATTTAAAAATATCATTACTTATGCTCGTAGCTTTTAAGTTTGATTTATTGAACATAGGTGCTACGGCTTTTAGAAAGCTGTATTTCGAAAAGTAAAAGTTTTACCAAACCGACCTTTATTTATCATGTACTCTTTATCATGGAAGAGAAACTTTGATTCCAGAAATTCAGAAACTTCAGTTTATTGCTCACTCTATCTATTCTTTACTCTGTACTAAACTATGATAAATGTTTAACAAAAAATTTAGCACCTAAATAATAAATTCCAAATAAATGCCATACCATAAAAGATTCAACAAAGATTTTACATTGTCAAATTGCTAATTACTACATTGTTTCTACCTTTTCAAATGTTACATATTTCTTTTGAATCATATGTTGCAGTTGCAACTGTTGGGTTGTCTTGCTGGTGTGGAGATGATACTCAAAGATGTTGGTTATCCTGTGAAGCTTGGAAGTGGTGTTGGTGCTGCCAGTGCTTACTTACAGAACAATATTCCTCTGATCCCTTCCAGGATTTGATTGATTACAGAACCAGGCTACCTTAATTTCTTTTACTACTACTGTTCTTTTAATGCAAGGTACTTTCTGTAAGATATACATGTTATTGTGAGGCTGAAGAAGCTGAACATATATTGTGCTACTTTAAAATGCATTGCTTCTTTCATTGTCTTGTATATCAGAAACTACTACTAATACTACTTCATCTTATGATGATGACCTTGTTTTATGTACATTAAATTCATTATCATTTACTATGATGTCACCTTTGCATAAATATAGAAAGATATCATTAGTATAAGAGTTAAAGAATGTCACCTTAGAGGATGAAAGAGTATATGTATAATAATTTCTTAGCTAATTTTCTCTTTTTGCTCTGAATATACGTATAATGAAAGAATATATGACTTACAAAAATTGTTTTAATTCGTTAATACTTAGAGAAACCAAAATGATTCATACTTATACCTAACAAAAGTAAGCATTAATTACATTATATTTGTGAAAATAAACCCTGATAACTATCTTTAATTCTTTTTTTTTTAATGGGTTCTGATAAAACGTGCGATATTGTTTAAAAGAATAATTTTTTTTTTTCCAATATATTCAATTCATAGAAAATTTAGAAAATAAACATTTAAAAGTATACCAATGAGTTATAACTCAAATGACATAGTCTTCCCATATTCAATTAAAAGGTTGCGGGTTCGAGTCTCCTATCTTTGATAAAAAAAAAAAAAACATTTAAAAGTATGCCTGATATTTTCTACAATTGTCCTAAAGAGTAAAGACACTTGTTGGCAAGACCTTTTTTTTTTTTTTTATTTCTGAAAAATAAGCACTTCAATTCAACCATTAACATCATTTGAGTGAGAGCATCTCAGTTTAGGGTCTAAAACGTATAAACCACAAATTTCAGGGTGTTAAATGCAATTATTTCTATTTTGCTGCTGTCGGCGCGGCTTCGCGCTTCGTGGTGTGAACTGTCTAGGAGCAGTGATTGGCGAAGCATAACAGTTTAGCTGTTTAGGGGACTATAACACAAAAAGCATTAAATTTAAGGAAATTAGTTGCAAATATTTTTATTTTGCTGCCGTCGAGTTTTTTCGTGGTAGCTTTGGCGCAACCATGATACATACAAGCTGCACTTTAATGCTATCATGATTCATGCCTTCTTTCACTATTTTTTTCGTGTCTAAACATGGAAAAAAAAAAAAAAAGCAAACTCACCTTTTTTTCACTATTTGAGAGTGTTGAATTTAGTTTAACTATTATTAAAAAGGAAAAAAAAAAAAAACCTACGCCATATTTAATTCAAATGTTTAATCAGTATATTTTAATTTTTAATTTTCTAAAGATTTTTGTTTTACCCCTTCCTCTTATTTTAACCAACTAACAAATATATATTGCTCTTTCTCTTTCATTTATCGATATTTTAATACGGAACAGGAAAAAAAGCACAAATAGTATTTTATATCTTCAATACTATACTTAGGAAATAAATACTTGCATAGTTGCATGTTGACACTTGAGTGCTATTCATCAATCAACGTATAGACACTAGTTTGTAATATTTTCTTGTGCTCCCTCCTTAGTTCTTTATTATTGCATATTTTTTAACTTCTACCTGTTGCACCGTATTTATTCATGTTCTATTTTTAGGATAAAGGAAAAACTTTTAATTTTCTACGATGTAACTGTGCTAAATTTTTCCAACTAACAATCTATGATAGAAAAACTAGAATGAACTAACCGTTGATCTTCATGTCCAAAAACCACAAAAAGCTATGCTCCCCTAGTTAGTTGTAATGATAAGAATTCAAGTGTAGGGAAGAGAGGTTGTTGGTAGTTCAAACTTTAAATTTGATTGTCCATAATGCATGCACTAAAAAGCTAATGATATTTTTATCTAATTTTAGTAATTTTATCTGAGTAATTAAGGTAAGTGTTTTTGTACAGATAGAAAAGGTGTAATATAAAAATAACTGAAGAAACTAAACATTATTGTTGATAACAGAATAATAGATTCAGGTGCAATAGATGTACACCGACTTGATATTCTGTACAAAATAACAAACTCGCTAATACAAGAATTGTTGTGCAAAAATAGTGTATTTGTTGAAAGAATCACAAACCAAGCTATCCAATGATTTCACTCCTACAACAAGAAAAAAACAATTTCTGCTGGTATCAAACTTCCCAGCTATGCCTAAACCATTTTCATTTTTATTAAATCTATATTTCCCAGACATCGATCTTTGCATTGTGATTGTTTAATTTCATAAGGTCTCTCTCAATTTACAAGCATGAATTTTCCTTCCATTTTGACGCAAAAGAACCATCAATTAAACAGTAGTAGTAGTAGTAGTCCATTTGAGCTTCTCCCAGATGATGTCATACTCATAATATTCAACAAAGTTCAAGATGCCAAAACCCTAATCAGCTGTTTCTCTTTCAACAAGCATCTTGCATCTATTGTCTACCAAACCAATATCATATCACTCTCATTCCTTGCCCCTCATCATTACTCATACCTTTCATCTCTTTCCTACTACAAAAGAAATGCTAGAAACATAAAAAGAAGATATAATAATTATAGGAAACTCACCAGTGCTGATTCCGTAGACTTGGTCAACTCTGCTGTCATCAATTTCCTAGCCACCAACCTCCTCGAAAGCGGAGGCGGCGACGACGAGTTCGACGATGATTCTCCCTCCCTGCGCCTCCAACCATTCCACCAAATCTCGCACCTCAACGTTGAGATATGTTCAGATCTGATCACAAGTTCCGACGATGTCTTCCGATGGAAAGCTAGATTTGGCAGCAAGATGAAGAGTTGGTCCTTGCTTTGCTGCTCAATGGTGCTTCAACGATTCGTGGTCGGTGATTGGTTGCCGGAATGGCCAAGAGCGATGGCGTACAACAGATTCCGATTCCGAGAGAATCGGATGAATTCGTGCTTCAAATCAGCGTTTGAGAGGTATGAGTTGGTAAAAGAGATGGCGGCGCAATTTCCGACGCTAAAGACGATGAAAGTGAGTGATGTGAATAAGGAAGGAATGTTAGCGATGACGGAGGAAGAGATGCGTGATATGAGGGGTTGTTCATCGTTGAAGGAAGAAGAAGAGAGTAATAATCTTTTGTTAGGGATGTGGTATGTGCCATTGTTGGAACTACCAATGGCGAATTGCACGTGGAAAGATGCAATGATGATTGTGATTCTTCCTGTGGAAAGTAAGGGTAGAGAGGTTGATTGCATATTTGACGGCAATGCGGAGGAGAAGATGATGTTCTCGGAGGCCATAAGAGAGATGCTCAAGCCAAACAAGGCTGACCACCGTGGCTGGAGATTGCAATCCGCTAAAATTCAATTCCGATGACCAACCTCATACACATCTAAGTGCTATCAAATCTCTCTTTATACTTATTTCTTTATGTATATACTAGCCACTCAAAACTACTTATTCATGGCCATTCATATGTTATTATGTTGTATATATTGTACATGTAGATACTTGTGTGTGTTTTTTTCAAGAGCAGCGAAAAAATTATTCATCATTCTTCAATAAGATTAATTATGACATGCTCACAAATGAATAAAAACACCCACAAAACTTAATTCTTGCAATTACAATTGTTTAATTTCTATACTCTTAAATGTTAATTACAGCAGTTTTATCAAGTAGCAAAGGATATAGAAAGGGGAGCAACAATTTTTATTTGTATACCTAACATTATTCATAATTTATCGTCAAATTAACTCCTATATATGTATGTTGTGCCACTAAAATTAAGTCATTAGAAATATCATAAATGATCACAAATATTTATAGGAAATTCATAGTTAAGCACCACATACATTTTATTTGCCAGTAAACAGTTCACTGATGTGTCAATAAGTTAAACATGACCAATGTCCAAAACTATATGAATTATATATGAATAGGAAAATATGATTTAATAATATTTTACTTTTACCTGTATTGTAAATTTACTAAAAAAAAAAGTAAATTAGTCACTAGTATTTTTCAAGAGAATTTTGTTAGCCAAAAGAAAAGGATCGATAGATGTATCCCAAGGAGTTATTGCAACAAGAAAAAATTTAATACACCGTTAGTATAAAAAAAATTTATACGTAGATCTAATTACATAATAACACAATAATAAAAATAATTATTTTTTATATTAATTATATAAATATTATTTAAAAAAATAAATATAATTATATAATTATATAAAATATTTATGCATCCAATTAAATTAAAAAAACGGTGGATGGTGGAATAATTCTTGTTTTCAACGTATCCTTAACTTGGTTCCATCCCACAAAGAAAAAGGATATTTTCTTCCTTTCTTTAAAAAAAAAATATATTAAGGGGAAAGGACTTATTTTATTGCAACTTAGTAGCAAAATAGCAATACTCAGTACTCACTTATCCAATATTTTTGTTTGTTTCTCAAATTCTCAGTCCTAACCCCGTTTCCATTCACAATTCCCATTTGGAAACCGCTAACTCGAATCTTCCTACAACCTTCGCTCTCCCCTCTGAGAAAACCAGGTTCAAAACCGCGTTCAAACGCTTTTCCTCTCCGTTACATAACCATTATCAACACTCCTATTTCACCATCATCTATCTTTCTCATACACGCAAATATCTGACATCCCCAGTTTAAAGTTTTAACCTCTCTCTTTAACCTTTCCGTTTCAAACTTTCAATTCTAATGGGTTCAGTTTCTACTTACAAAAGAAAAGAGCCAGAGCCAAACAGCCCCTTTGACACACTACCGGACGATGTTATCCAGCTTATACTCAACAGAGTCAAAGACGCTAAGACCCTCGTTCGTTGCCTCACACTAAACAAGCGTTTCGCTTCTATTATCCCCCAAACCGACGTCGTTTCACTCCCACTCTTCGTCTCTCAACGCCCTCACCACAACAATAATCAAAATAATAATGGAAATAATAACAATTTCAGCAGGGGCAATCCTGTAAATTTAGTTAAATCAGTGGTCAGTTACCTCATCGCTAAATTCCGCCGCCGCAACAACCGTCACAGCAACCGCGGTGGTGAAGGCGATAATTCTGTCCCTGATTCTCTGTGCCAGTGCGCTCCGAAGCTACTCAAACCGTTCCGCCGCATCACGCACCTTCATTTCGAGCTCCACACCATTGGCGGCACCGTCGACAAGGAGTTCCTCAAATGGAAAGCGATCTACGGCAGCGAGCTCAAGACTTGCGGTGTTCTCTGCGCGACTTCGTTTCGCCGATCTAACGACGGCGAGTCGGTGCCGTTGAAAGAGGAACAACAGGAGGATGAAACGGTGCCTCATCCGCCGCCGTCGGTGCCGACTGAAGAGTTCAAGGCTCGGATCATGTGGACAATCTCGTGCTTGATCTCGGCGTCGGCGAGGCATTTCTTGCTGAAGCAGATGCTAGCGCAGTTTCCGACGCTGAAGACGGCGACGATAAGTGATGCGAGGAGGCAGGGGAAGTTGTCCATGGGGGAGGACGAGATCCGAGATCTGAGGGAGTCGCTGAAGGAGGAAGGCGCGACGGAGCTAACGGCGGAGCGTGTGGTGCCGGACCTTAGGATGAGGATGTGGTACGCGCCGGAGCTTGAGCTTCCGGCGGCGAGGTGCGTGCTGAAAGGAGCGACGCTGCTCGTGATTGGACCTGCTAACAGCAAGGAGGAGATGGTTCCTCCAGCGGATATCGGTTATGACGGTGATGCGGCAGAGCAGGCGTTGTTCGCGGAGGCGCAGAGAGAGATCGTGAAGATGAAGAAGCGGAGTTGCTACGTGATGGAAATGACGTCGTTTTGACGGTGTGTTACGTAACTATCATAACTGAACGACGACGTCGTTTCAGACTACAATAATAAATGCTCAGAAAACGTGGAATTTTAGCTAACATGAATTAGAGGATAAAATTTTGCGTTATAACAAGTTAAGCATCGTGTAAATAACAAAACCATATGTTAATAGCTATAATAATAATAATAATTAGTTGCGAATAAGGTAGCCTTTTACGTCATTGTATCTGACTAATATCAAAAGGGTATGACATTAACATTGAGTTTCATTAAAATTCTTGTCTAGGCTTTGCTTAATTTTGAGTTCTAATTAGTTCATGCAGGGAGTAATTGTATGCATGTGAAGAGGGGTTTCCCGTTACGTCACTTGAGGATTCGATTCATTGAATCAAAAAACTAATCACTAAATGCTATGAAAGATGGGGCGGTAATCAAAAGGATAATGCTCAGAAAAATAGAGAGCAGCTGTTTTACACACCATATACACACATGCCAATGCCATGGCATGTTTTGTCAATCTGAAGGCTCCTTGGGCTCTTGTGCAAATTGACATTTCTTAACGAAGGATGATATGTGTATATTTTTTAATATATATTTTATTTTTATATTAGAAATGATGGATAAGAAGTATATAAGAAATAAAAAAATGTTGCTTTTTGCTTTTATACTATAAAAATAAAATATACAAAAGATATATAAACTTTTTGCTTCCAGAAAAATTTATTATTTTTTATCAACAATTAGTTGACAATATTTAAAAATATGTTATTAAATTGTTAGACTAAAAAAATTAAACTAATAATTAAAACAGTCATGCTATATATACAAGTTTTTTTGGCTTACAAATCTTATAAGTTAGGCTAAATTCAACAAAAACTACTCTCACCCAATTCAAGCGTGTTAAACACGCGCCTTACTGAACCGTTTTCAAAGTACGCTACTCACATTATGACCGACTCTTCTTCTTTCTCAATCAAAAATGCAACCGTCGAGATTCAAGGCACATTTGGAATCTCTGAAGAAATGTTTAAACTCCTCGCCAACACTCGACGAAATCAACCAGCAAACATCAAAATCTCCATAAAAAAACACCAAACAGAAAGAATAAACATTATTCAAGGTACTGTTTAACTTATCTTCTAGGTTTTTAAGATTTCTCTTTCTGTTTCACTGTTCTTGGTTTAGATTTGATATTGCTGTTTTAATGAAACTGTTCAAGTCGTTTACGCTGTTTTACGTGCTTCTAGTGAATAGTTTAACGTGTGTTTTCATCTATTTTTGTGCATGTTTGCATGTTTTGAAGTGAGTTTGTATACATATAAACTCTGCATTGTATTTCAAGTGAAATCATTTTTGGGTGTATATGGCCGATTTTTTGGTGTATATGTCGGAATTCGAATGTGACTGGTGCTTCTAGTGGCACTTTGAACTTAAATATCATTCTGAACTAATATAATGTCATATAATCCAAAAAAAATAGAGGTATATGGGACTGATATATATATTAAGAGTATTGAAATGTAACTGCTGCTATTGTACTTATGCTTGACTTTGTAGTGTCATTAAATGCATTGTTGGTTGAGTTGAATTTCATTTTGAACTCATTTAATTTTGTGTAATCCAAAAAATAATAAATATGTATAGGAGTGGATTTGGGTGTATGGGACTAGTATTTGGATGTATGTGGCTGTTATTTAGGTGTATATGTCTATTACTTGGCTGGTATATTTATCTATTGACAGTATTTTTTATTCCTTACAGTAAAATGACAACCAAGAACTAAGGTGAAAAAAATACAATGTAAGCACATATATATAACTTAGAACAAGTCAATTTTTTCTAATATAAATATAAGTTATTTAAATCACTCTGATTTTGCTTTGTTGACAGCAAACCAAATACTTGAAATGTGCCACGCGACTATTGAGTGAAAAATTTGAAAACATGATTGAGGAAAAGAAGGCCATTGTTCGCGAATCAAGATTTGGTGGTCTCATGCACATCCCGCCAATGAATATTCCGCACAAACTGTTAAAGGAGTTGGCAAATTCCTTTAATTTGGACAAAAACAAACTGGAAACAAGCCATGGTTCGTTTAAAGTTAAACCCAAAATAATAGGGGCTGCCCTTGGTCTCAATGCATCAGGTAACCGATTACAAAAAATCTCTATACTTGCATTCTCTGTAATCTATTCTTTGTAATATCTTATTCTGATCTCATGTAATCAAGTAATAAATGTAGGTGTATATGAGTGATATTTGGGTGTATTTCAAGTGATTTGGAGTGTAATTTTTTTTCTTTTTTATGGGAAAATCTATTTTTCGATAAAGTGAGTTTTAAGGATCTCTCGGAGGAGAACAAAGTGATTTTTAGGAGGTTCCAGGAGAAGACATTAAAGAATCTGACCGATGAGATGATGAATATCGGTGTTGGTAACAACCAAGATCGCTTGATGTTCAAGAGGATTTTCATCTTCTATATTCAAATGACATTTTTGTTGCCAACTACGATTAATAAAGTATCTCCTATCCACCTAGCTCCAATTTTTCGGATGGACAACATAACGGAGGGCAACTGGGGCACCCATGTGTTGAATTTCATCATCAACGGCATAACTAATTACCATTTGAAAAAGAAAAAAATCAATTGACGGCTGCCTCTATACCTTGATGATAATCTATTTCTATCTAACAAAACACGCAGACAAGAAGGCAGAAGCAATTCCTGGACCTCCCTGAGTTAGCCACTTGAATAGAGAACTGGTGATTGCGAGAATCAGAGCAGAGATTGATGGTCATATGGTAACTGAACAGAATACTTCTCTCTAGTTTGGGTGTATATGAATATTATTTGGGTGCATCTCATCTGAATTGATGTGTAATTGGTTTTAAATGTTTAAGGGCATTATCAAGAAGGCGGAAGTGAAAAAGAAGTTGAAGGAAATGAAAGAAAAAGAAAAGAAAGAAAAAAAGAAAAAGACAAAAAGGAAGAAGGCAAGTTCATCCGAGAGTGATTCATCGGAGAGTGAACTTGATTTTTCCTCTGAGTCTGAGTCTGAACAAGACTCAGAGGAAACAACAGAAAGAAGGAAACAACCCACCCGTACAGCTAAAAAGTTTGTAATATTTTGGGTGTATTTTGTCATTTTTAGGGTATTTTTTGCTAATGATTGGTTGCCCTCTAGAATGGTATCCAGAAAAAGGAAGCAAATTTTGGAGGATTCCACTTCAGAGAGTGAAAGTGAATCTGTGAAAGTGGAATCTGATAATGAGTAAGATTCTAAATTATTATTGCATCGCTTTCTTTTCTGTTTATTATCAAAATTTGATGTTTTAACATAGTGTTTATTATTTAATTTCAGAAGTGAAGAATCGCCACCAATAAAAAAACAAAAATCAAAGAAAAAAATTCAAACTCGACCGAAAAAGTATGCACTGCTTTCGATAGTATTTTATCATCAATTTTGTTGTGTTTGTATGATTCATACTTTTTTATTTCCAGGACACAATCTGATAAACCCCAATTTGTGGTTTATCTTGTGTTGAATTTGGTAGGTTTTATCAACTTTTCTCACATTTATTCATTGAAATAGCATGGTTTTGTGAATCTCTCCTCATTTGTGCTTAAGAGTGAAAACATGCTTTTCAGGCCTTAAATTTGCTAATTTTAATTCACTTTAATTCCATTCGATGCCTTGATATATTTGTTGAGTGATATCAGATTCATAAGGCAAGTATTGGATGGAAGATGTGAAGAGAAAAGCATGCAAAGTGGAGAATTCATGAAGAGATGAGCATTTGGAGAATTGAAGGTCACGCGCACGCGTCACTCACACGTACGCGCGAAGAGGACATTTAAGCCACGCGTAGATGGAATTTGCCAGCGAAGCACACACGTGACACTGATCACGTGACCTCATTAAAGTGAAAACGTTGGGGGCAATTTCTGAGCTTCCCAGATCCAAATCCAACTCGTTTCTGAGGCTATTTGATGCAGAATTCAAGATTGGACAAAGGGGGAGCAATTAGATTAGCTTAGGACCATGTAGGGTAGTTTTCTAGAGAGAGAAGCTCTATCTTCTCTCTAGAATTAGGGTTTTAGGTTAATTGCATCTTAGATCTAGGGTTTAATTCTTACTTTCATCTACTTTTTCTTGCAATTTATTGTTCTTTCATCCTAGCTTTTCTAGTTTTACTTGTCATTTTCTTTATTTTGTTTCTTTTATGTTCTTATGGTTAATTTCTTTGTTTATTGTTGATTCCTTGCATTGGGTAGTTGTAGATTTTATTATTCTTGTAATTTTACGATACTTTCTTTTTATGCCTTCTAAGTGTTTGACAAATGTTTGGTTGGATGTTAGAGTAGTTTTTTGAGTATTCTTGGCTTGGAAAGAGAAATTGGGTGCTCTTGAGTCATTAATACCCAACTTATGTTGGTGACCTAGAGTTTTAGTTAATATTGTTTCCATTGACTTTAATCTCTTGCTAATTCAATTAGTAAGTTAATTAGGACTTTTGGATTGAGATTAACTAGTCTTATTTGACCTTCTCTCATGTGAATATAACATTGTACTTTCTTCAAATGTTGGAGATGACTAAATAGGATTAGCTCTTGTTAAGTATTGTTGTATGATAATTAATGACTAGGATAGAAAGCCTTTATTCTCAATCCTTGCCATGAATGTCTCTCTTTATTACTTGCTTCTTTAGTTGTTTGCTTTACATTTCTTACCATTTATTTTGTTGCCCTTTTATCAACCTAACCCCCCATGATACTCGTCACCAATAATTGAGCACTCGATTGTAATTCCTATGGAGAACAACTCGAGACTAATACTCTCGGTTATTTTTATTGGGTTGGACTTGTGACAACCAAAATTAAACTTTGATTGAGCATTACTTGTCGGTTTGGAACTATACTTGCAACGAAGTTATTTTCTCTAATCGAGAAGAAATTCTTAACCGACGATTCTGCTCCATCACAATCCAAAAAGAGAAATCACATTGTTCAGCATTCGTCTTCTGAAGAACAAATTCAATCCTATGATAGGTAAGATACTTCGTAAAACTATCTTACCCTTTATCATTAAAATTATATTTGTTAACATGTTCTTTTGCATGTACTGTCAGAACTGATATTGGAACTGAAGTATTACAAGAATTCTTAAGAGAATCAAAAAAGAAGAAAACCAATGAAAAGGCTACTGCACAAGGTTTGTTATATTTGGGTGTATATTACTGATTTTAAGGTGTTTTGGTTGCTGATTATTGTTTTTGGTTTCCCAGGATGAAGGGAGTTGGGCTGCCATCGACGGAAGGTCACTATGACTCATTCGAAACGTAAGATCCTTTATTTGATAGAATTTTGATATCCTGATTTAACTAAATAATGTTTTTACTGAATGAAGTTTATTCTATGCTTAGAATGCCGGAGGTGAACTTAGGAAGCGAGAGTGATCCTTTGTTTTAACGACAAACTAACCAAAGCAGCGTAAACAAACCCGCAGATAGCATGTATTTTTTGTTTCTAATATTGGTTGCTTAATTCCTTTTTTACCATCTGCTTCTAATTTTGTATATATTTTTTTTAGCAAAAAAAAGCCCTTTAATGTTTTATTCAAGAAAAAAAGGCAGAAAAAAAAATCTGCAACTAAGTAAGTTCTCAAAAAATAAAGCATGTGTTTCTTTTCAATTCTTTAGGTGTATGACATTATTTGGGTGGATTTTAGGTTGAGATTGGAAGAAGAATCGGTCAGTGACCCAGCTCAACAGAAGATGATCGTTGTTCGGATGGAGACATATTCGCAATCTGAACTGCTTGATATGTGAGTTTTACAACTAAATTTCGACCTTCTAATAATGTATTTTAAGGGAGTTTCTTAACTTTTTATTTTTGTCTTATTTAGAGTTCCGATTCAAGTACGCATGCCTATGTCCCAGACAACAGCAGTAAGCCATGTGCCACCAGTTGAACCATCCCCCCCAAAGTCCCCAAGTGAGAAAATTAATGAAGAAACAACCAAGTGGTAAGGAATGATATTTGAGTGTATTTGGTTATTATTTGGGTGTATTGTTTTCTTATTTAGGTGTATCTCTTTGGAATCTTTTTCTCTTACCCTACAGCACTCCACAATCCCAGAAACCTGCTGAAAGCACATCCATAGTGCCACCAGCTCCATCTAAAATGTAAGTTCTACATAATATAACTCTCTTTCGATAATATTCATCTATTCTTATTCTTATAATAATATATATGTCAACATGCAGTAATCCACCCCCTGAAGCCACTACTACATTAATGATGATCTTCAACACAGCATCCTATATAGCAAAACAATTTTCGGCGCCGTCATTCAGCCTCGACTTCACTGATTCAAGTCAAGAAGAAACCTTGACTCAAGGGGGCAACCAAGATCTCAGAAGGAAAAAAAGTCCTGAGACACCTATACTAATTGAAGAATTAGAGGAGCTGGTGAAGAAAATTGCAAGCGCTGGGGTTAAGGTAGCAATGGACTTTGCAGAGGGTAAAAGTCCCCCGCACGAAAAGCAACCTGCCGACCAAATTTTTAAAAAAATTGAAGCTCCTACAAGGAGTAAGGAATTGTCGGCTGAAATGAAAGAGAAGTGCTACCTTTGGGCCACAAATGTAAAGACATACTGGGATGGAAGTACTAATGAGTATGACCCAGTGTGCACCCTCAATGCCCAAGAACCATTGATACTATCAAAAATCCATTTTGCATCTCTAGCAGCTAGCAAATATATCGAAGTTGAGGTAAAATTACGGCAAGATTAATTATTTAATTATGACATGTGAATGCAATGTTGATTGATTTAATTGATTTGAGTTTTTTTTTATAGATTGTCAATGCTATGTGTCTGATTCTGAACAAACAAAATATTAAAAGATTTAAAGAAGAAATTTACTGTCTGCCCCATAATATTGTGGTAAGGTGTATTGGACTCAATTTTGGGTGTATTTGTGTAATATTTTGGGTGTATTAAATATTTCTTCTGGTGTTTCTCAAATACTGCGGAACATGGCTATTGGGAATCATGGCGGTGGCGAGTTCTTACAGCCAAAATAAAAAAAGCCATTTATGATTGAGGACTACAAAATGTTCATTCCTTTTTTGGATTTGAAAAAATTGGCATCGCATCCATATGTAACTTTTCTTTCTAAAACTTCTAATCATAATTCTTTTGTTTATGTGCCAATTAAACTAATACTTTTCAATGTGGCCATACTTTAGATATTTGCACCTGTTTGCTATACGGAGCATTGGTGGTTATGGGTGGCTGATGTTAGAAAGAAAAAATTTTGTGTCCTTGACCCATATCACAAGATATGTCCCTCCAAACCTAGAATGATGCTTAATAAATTTGTTGTAAGTTGATTTTGTCTTTTGTGTTTTAATATTTGGGTTATTTCTATTCAAAATAAGGTGTAGTATGTGATCCTTTAGGTGTATTCATTTATTCGATTTATTCTTTCTTATATTTTGCTTTCTTTTTTGTTTTTAGGGGTATGTGATTTTTCGAATGAGGGTATATACTGGTGGAACCTCTCAAGAAAAATGATCGTGAAATTGAACTGCCATACATCAACATTTCAGGGCAAAAGACAAGGTATAAATCTTTCTCTCTGAAAATTGTGTTTTCTGTTGCTGTGCTATTTTAATTTGCTAATTTATTTTTGGTTTTGAGCTATGATTGTACTATTTATGTAATGAAATGGCTTGAAATTATCGAGCCTCAAAATATTAAAAAGGGAAAATATGACTGGGACAATTGGACATAGGTAATTGTGTTTAAAACTGTATAACTCTCTATTACTTTACTAAATTAACAGAGTTCATTAAACGCTTATTCTTTTAAACTGTAGGCGGAGGTGGACCACTTTCGAGTTGAATATGCTTCACGAATTTTGTTTCATGAGATGAATCGAGACAGAGATACAGCAATTAGAGAAAGTGAAGCAATAAGATTGTCTAAGCCATCTGCAGTGTTATTGAATCCATATTGTCAAATAGAATCAGATGATATTGACAGTGATTAGTTTAAGTGGTGTATAGTCTTGGAATAGTTTGAACAATTTTTATAAATTTTCTGAATATTTAATACAATCTTATTATAAATTATTTTTGCATAAATAAAACTGGCTGTGCTGCATTCAAAAGCTGGCAATTACAGGTTCAAAAAAATAAAAGAAAACAATACTATACGTGCTAATACGCCCATTTTCATTAATAATATACCCAAATATAGTCGGTATACACCCAAATTGAGTACACACATATTTCCATGAAGAAACCAACAAGGAGGTATGGAAATTCTAGAATTTGATTGTATATGTATAGTAAATTTAAAACAAATAAATATAAACAAAACACTAATTTCTAACACAAACAGCAGCATCTGAAAAATATATATAAAAAAAAAAAGAAAATGTCAAATATAAGAGAATGCAGAAATACACCCAAAAAATTAAATGTTACACTCAAATAGTGTCACTATACACCCAAAATTCTATCCCCTGCTGCTGGATCCCTAAACTGATAATTCATAACATGTCCGTGATATTGGTTGGAATTCGGTTGCACCACTGATGCAGTATCAAAAAGGTTTACCTGCAAAAAATAAAATCACATATTACCAAAACTATTAACAAAAAAATTAAACAACACTATTAACAAAAAAATTAAACTCAATTACCACCTATTTAAAGAACATCACTTTTACCTCGCTTAGAGGTTTCGTTTTCTTCTTCTTTGAGGCATTTGCAATCTGTTTGTCCAACTTTGAACCTAGCATATTTTTTGGACGTCCTCTTGTTCGAACCCTTGGAGGGCTTTGAAGCTCATTAACGGATTCCAAGTTAGCATCTTCGTGAGATAACGAACAAGTTCCCTTCCTTTTGGCTTTCAATTCTTCCATCTCAACCACGACGTTATCGTAGGCACGGTGCAGAATGACGGTGAGCTCCTCAGATTCTGATGCAAATTCACATATATTTTGCGAACGAAACATCAATTTGTCAAACCTCTTGCTTCTTAGTGCCAACAATGGCTCGTCGTGGCTGCTCTTGATGTGTGTGGGTCTCCTCTTTATATTCTTGCTCCATCGTTCTAATAAGTATCTTGTTGACACTTTGGTTACTCGTTCAAAGCTCAACACGCTTAGGGAGTGACGACACAATATCCCTATTGACTTGAATAATAAACACTAGCATTTCACTTGGGTTGCTACCGAGTCGTACGTTACTGTAAACTTGTTGAATGTTGAGCTAGAAACTTGTTCAGCAACTTCGTATACTGAATAGCCTAAAGCGGAGTTCGTTAATCTTGTGATGTAATTCACCTTCCCTCTGAATTGTGCTTGGACTTCCCTGAACTTTTGCTGAGTGTACACATGTTGAAACTGGGCTTCTATGGAGGATTTTGTTGTACACGGTAGGGGTGCACATGGGACGGGTGAAGCCGGGTTTGATGTGACCCAGACCCGGCCCGAAATATATACCGGGTCTATTTATTAGACCCGAACCCGGTCCTAGACCCGATGAAACCAATACACTTTCGGGCCACAATTATACCGGGTAAAAACCGGGTGAAAACCGGGTGAAAACCGGGCCGTTAACATTACATTACGTTGATACCTTCTTGTAAGCTAGCATGTAAAAATATCCAAATTTTCAAGACTTCAACCATTATTTAACATGGTAAAATTCACTTAGAAAAATATAACAAGAACCAACCATTCTTCAAAATTAAAGCATAACCACAATCAATACTAAAGTATAACCACAATCAATACTAATATTGTCTAATAATACCAAATATTTAAATCAATACAAATAACACAATATTATGCATTAGTCTAAAGTCTTATGCATTCTAAACATAAAACATTAACTTATAGTTTTATAATGACTAATAACACAAAATATTAAGATTTACAATACTTAAATTCCACATAAGAATAGTCATGATCCATCACTAATAACACAAAATATTAATTGTGTATGATGACCGGGTCACTGGGCCGACTTCGGGTGACCCGAGCTATGGCCCGGACCCGACCCGAAATAATGACCGGGTCTATTTTTGAGACCCTTACCCGACCCTAAACCCGATGAAATCACACCAAATTAGTCCCAAAAGTGTTCGGGACCGGGCCGGGCCTTCGGGCCGGGCCGGATCTGTGCACCCCTAGTACACGGTATGACGGTTTGAAAATCTGCAGCATCCGATTCTCTCTCTCTTTGCTCCCTACTTTCAAGGCAATTATCGTATTGTTTGATGAATTGGATAAGTGAGCTGTTCCGCGTAATGAACTTGTTAAAAAAATGCATGCATGCTCTCGCTCCTTTGTGTGCTTCTCATCCCGACGCAGAAGTGGTGATCGAGATAAATTGGAATCCATATATGACGGTCTTCGTATAGCTCTGCAAAATACACCCAAATTAGACTATAATACACCCAAAAATATGTAATTTATACCTTTGCTGCAGATTTTAAACGTCATTACCTGAAAGCCACTTGTTGTCCACAAGACCATACTTCAATAGAAAATCATTCCAATTCCTATCAAATGATTCTTTAGTATGAGAGTTCCAAACAACATGGCTCATTTCTTATTCGATTTCTATGTGTCTCTTGTAGCTATTTAATTTGCCTGAATCTTTTTCATGATGTGCCAGATATACTAACGGTGAATTGTTGTGGGCATACAAGCCTCGATAGCCATTTGCATCGATGCGTATTGATCGGTGAGAATCTCTTTCAGAGCATTTCCTCCCATGCAACGAAGCCAACATTGAAATAACCATTTGAATGATTGAATATCTTCATTTTTCATCAAAGCGCATCCAAGAAGTGTTGACTGACCGTGGTGATTTACTCCGACAAAAGAATCACAAACCAAATTATACCTGAAACAGATTACGACAAAATAGAATTAAAATCATTAAATGCACCCAAATAATTACTTTATACACCCAAAGACCTCGAATATACAACTCTGTAGCAAATTCATACAACAATATTAATTCAGCATCATAAACCAGAACAGCGTATTACCTGTTTGTATTATAGGTGGTGTCGAATGAAATAACATCTCCGAAATACTCACAGGTAGCTCTGCTCCTTACATCCGCCCAAAAAGCAAGCTTAATCGACTGATCATCCTCGAGTTCGAGATCGAAAAAGAAATTCTGATTCTTTTCTTTCATTCTTAATAAGTATTTTCCAAATTTTTTTGCATTGTCTAGTTCCAAAACATTCCGCACTTCTCTCGTGATGTAATTTCTCACGTATTTTTCGATAAAATTTAACTCGCGGTGACCCTCGGCTGCTGCAACAAAAGATTGGTAAGTTTTGCTTGGTCTAATACTGGCTTCCTCGTTATTCTCTATGGTACGACGCACGAACATGCTTAGTTTCCTGTGTTGTTTGAGCATCTCTGCTTGATTTGGACAGCAAGAATGTGAATGATGCAACACGACATTCGAAATTATCTAAACACCAACGTCTTTCAATATGTGTACATAAATTCTTACAGGACAATTTAAACCAGCAGAGAGATTTGTCTTCTCGGTGAGAGATATTTTCGATTTCCATTTTTCCTCTCTGCTACATGTAATCAATTGATTCTTAATTTTGTTTTCCTTCTTATTTGTGCTTCGAACTCTTGTAGAAAAACCTGTAGCCTTCGCATAATCCTTGTAGAATTTTGCAGCATCTTCAAGGGTGTTAAAATTCATTCCAACCTTGGGAATAAACTGCTCATCAACAATACAGAGGGGCTGTAACATACACCATATTAAACACAAGCATAAACTATATAATTTAAATACAACTATAAAACCATCATAAAAAATAACAAAATCAGATTCATGAATCATCATTAAACAGAAACTAAAACAATTCAACTAAAAGAATAAGATAATTCACCCTCAGTCAGATGAAAAGTCATAAACTGTAAATACACCCAAACTCTCCTAAAATACACCCAAATATTCCTGATTTACATCCGAACGTCTGATATAAAATACAAAAATTCATCAGAACTAATACATTAGATTCAATTCAAACAAGGAACAATGAACAACAAATTTCACAGGCAAGGTTCACGCATTATTCAGCTACACAATCATAAACTACTAACTGGATTCAAATTCAGATTCAATTATTAACTAGAATTAAACCACACCTCAGAAACTTCATTGGATTCAAATTCAAAATCCACTTCACTCTGGTTCAGCTGAAAATCTTGTTGAGTTAAGAAATTAACTAACATGATTAATGATGACAAATATTATTTTATTGGGCTAATTATCTAATTAGTTTTGATGATTTTGTTTAAAGTGTTGCAACCCACTATGGAACAAAATGAATCTGCTGATGGGCTGTATAAACAAAGGAAGCCCAAAGAAATCAAAGCAAAAATTCAGCTGGGTCAATTGGATCAAAGCAAACATAAGCCCAATGAAATTCTCTCATGCCAATCCCTCTAAAGTGCTTTCACCAAAGGCAACGTTCACTTTTTCACTTCGGTCAGAACTCAGAGGAATGAGAGAGAAAGCTTCGTTCTTCAACTATTCACCAAAGAAGAAAGAAAGAGAAGGATTAAGCAAGAAAAGTTGAGGTCTAATCACCCAAATCAAACTACATCAAGCTAAGTCAGAGGCTAAAGGTGATTTATTTCCCTTTGTATGCATCTTACTTTCTTCCCTCCTTCTCTAACTCTCTGCTACTTCTTTTTTAGATAAATGAAAAAAGTGATTTCTGAGACACACTGCTATGAATCAATGGCCAAGATTGTTTCTTGGGGACCAAGTAGTATCTCAAAAGTTCAGATGTGGGATTGCCATTGAAAATATTTTTTCTTTGCTATTCTGAGGACTCGGTCAAGAAAAAGGGATCTGTCTCAAAATTTCAAATTGGGGATTAATGAAAGAAAGTGAAAGGCTAAGTTGATAGCACACAGCTCGAGGAGTTGACTTGGAAAAGAGCAACTAACCAACATGCAAGGAGATACAAAAAGAAAAAATTTTGTTTCTGCTGAGGTAAGGAGAGAGAATCAGCGTTTGAAGTTCATGTTCTGAGAAGTGTTCTTTGAAGAAGTTCATCAACTTGGACAATGCTTCCTAATCAAAGGAGCATTCTGCCAGAATGAGGAACTAAATCAGAGTCAAGCAAATCTGATTCATCACATAGCAACAGAGGCTGTTGAAGCATCAATTTCCTTCATGTTTTACAGATTGTACTTTTAATTTTCAATGTATATCTTTCTGTAATTTCTTGAGTGGTAAAAGGCTGAAAGGGAGAGCTTAAGAAAAAGCCAAAGAGTGAAAAAGGCTGAGTGATACACTTGAGTAAAAAGCCTAGAGTGATTACAGATTTCTATAGGTTTGTTTTGTGTCTTGTATCTTGTACCAGTGAGGTACCCCTTTCTTAGTTGGGTAAGCACTAAGAGTGAAGAGTTAGGTATTAGCATAACCAAGTCAAGTTAGGTTAGAACTTGAGTGTGAAAGGATTGTGTCAATCCTATGAAATTGGTGTATGTAATACTTTAACTATAGTGGAAATTCCACCACTGTTGTGGTAGAGACTGGATGTAGGTTGCATTGCACATGGCAACTGAACCAGGATACATGATGGTGTCAGTTTCTCTCTTTCCTTCTTTGTTCTGTTTTCTGATATTCATGAGACAAAATGAAATTGTCTCATAAATTTTTCGCTGCTGAGTTCAAATAAATTCAGACTGAAAGTTTGTTTTAAAAGGATTATTTTATTAAAGTAAAAGAAGGTCATAGATTCAACCCACATTCTCTACGCCTTCTACAACCTTCAAATATGAAGTTGAATCATCCATTATCTTCAAAACGATTATAGAGCTTGATTTCAGAAACAATAGAAAAGGAGAAAAACGAAGAAAGAGAATAAAGAGAGAAACTTACGTAAATGACGACAGAAAAGGCAGAGAGAAACACACAAAAGAGATCGAAAGAGAGAAGGCAAGAAAATGCAGAAGAAGAAAACGAAATCCTTTCGAAGAAGGAAGTAAAATATTCGCGCGTTGATTGATTGAAAAATCTGTTAAGAAAGTGCGTGAAACATACGTGTCATAAGAGAAGCGTTTTAGGACTAAGAAAATTTCAAGACTTGTAAAACTTATATAGTAAAAAAGTTTGTATGTAGAAATTAATTATAGCTAAAATTACTGATATAAAATAATAAACTCTACTCACTCTTTAGTTTTTTTTTTCTTTCTGTAATTATAAACACAATCTTAGATTGGCAACGCATAATGAATACTTGATAATAAAATATAAAGTTGTAAGATGATGAGAAATATAATCATTTATATGGATATATTTTTTATTGGCAACTACTCCAATTAAGATGCCAAAAATATTTTTTTATAATAATTTTTATTTAAAAAATATAACTTATTTGTTTGACCACATACACTTTAAATAAAAATAATATTTTTATAATATATAAAAATTAAACCTTATAATTTATCATCTAATAGTTAAAATAAAATATTTTTACATGATGATAACGATAAAATCTTCATTAGAGTAACTCCCTCTTTTATTAGTCTGTGTGCAAAAATTTGTAAAACATACAAAATTTGGTGTATTTATTAACTATTGGTTATAAACTATTGACCCTCTTAAATTTCAATTACTGACTATTAATAAAAAGTAAATTATCTGACTTATCTTTTATTTGTACCAATTATATAATTTTTGAATTTAGGATGTCTTTGTTAATAATAGATTATACATTATCTAAAAACTATTTATGTTTATATGTTATATACATGTTAATTTCTTCCAATCTTTTGTTTGGTAATGGAATAAAGAGGCATTGAGCCTAACTTTTAATATGTAATTATGTATATAGCGTGACCATATTACCATAAGACCACTTTTAACGAAAAAGAATACACTATTCTTTTCTACAAATTAAGAATACTCAATAAATAAATTCACAAGTAATAGTGGAACTATTAATTAAAGTATGATTCGGTTGAAGGTACAATTTTCTTTTTTAATTAACGGTCTTACATAAAGTAGGGTAAGCACGGGTAGCGGGTACCCAATTATCCGTCCGAATCCGAACCGAACTAATTAAATTAGTTCTAAAATTAACGGGTAATTGGGTCAAATCCGAACCAAACCGATAATTTTTTTTAGTGATTGGTTCGAGTATTGATTTTGGAAGTGCAGAACCCGAACTAATCCGCAAACCCGATCATATATTAATTAAATAAAAAAATAATATATATATATATATATATATATATATATATATATATATATGACTTTTCCATTAGACAATGATTATTCATTATTAATATGTTTGGATTTTAAGGAGTTTAATTTTTTTTTGCCAATGAGTTATAGCTCAAATAGCATAGTCTCTCCATACTCAATTAAGAGGTTGCGGGTTCGAGTCTCCTATCTTTGGTAAGAAAAAAGGAGTTTAATTTTTAATGTATTTTTTGTTTAACATGTTTGGATTATTTCTATTGATGTTACATGTTTATTGTACTAGTTGAATTTTTAAGATAAAAATTTGGTTTTTTTTTTATGAATTTCAAAGTCATCGGATACCCAATTACCCAAACCGAATCAATCCATTCTTAATCAGTTTGGTTTGGTTCGGGTACATTTACAAAAAAAATGCAATTCCGAATCAAACCAAACTAATTACATTTTGATCGGTTCGGTTCTAATTTTACCATAAACCCGAACCAAACTGACCCGTGCTCACCCCTAACATAAAGAAAATAATTTTTCTATTGTATTTTTCGACTCCACAAATCAAGAAATAATCTTTCTCAAATTTGAGTTATATTTAAAAATTTATTATTGGCCAATAATTTTTTACACACAAAATAAAATTCATATATCTGGATAATTATTTAAAAAGATAAATAACTTAATTATTTGATTAATTTAAATTGACTTTTTTTGGGTTCATTAGAGAAAAAGTTTGCTTTTTTTTTGTTTCGGATACTGTACAGGCAAAGTGGACGACCCTCCTAAATAAGTAAATTTCATTCCCATCTTTCATCTGTGCCAATTTACATTGGTAAAAAAGTTCTCTTTAAATAGTGTCTAACAGAAGAATACAAGACCAAAATGCACTAGTTGAAAACAAGCAGCCACGGCCCAAGGTTGGTTTTCATTTTTCACCAATTAATTGTACGGAAACATCAAACACTACAATTGTTGTCATTTTCAAAGTTGGTAAGATAGGTTCACCTAATTTTTTATAATTCTTATTTTTAAATTCTTCTCAAATTATCAAAACTATCATATAGTCACAACCTTGTATTATTATCTCCGCTTAAAAGACGTGTTTTACCTTAATTTGCAAGGAAACAAAATCAAAGTAGAAAAGTTGATTAAACCCTTTTGATATTATCATAAATTAAACAGCATTATTCCCACAGTCAAATTTTCATTGTTTGCCGACATTGGGTTAACGAACAAAATATTCTTTCCAATGGGCCAAGTGTTTTTCATAGGCCCACATTTGAAAACGACCAAGACTAAATAGTGACGATGAACTCGCACATAGGACAAAATCCATCTACCAAGACCAAAAAAAAAATAAAGAACAAAATTCACATCTACCAAGGAGAAAGTGACACATGTCAAAAATGGTTTTTGACATGTGACTCTGTTGGCCCTACTGTACAGTTGCCTAACAAGTAATGATACCCTTCTCCATTAGATTGGCCAGCTCAAAAGTTTTAGCAAAATAACACGTGTTTAAATCTGGCTCTTTAATTTGCTGCGCTACTCCACACAGGACCTTACTGTGCACTACACTCTCTGCCCATTGAACCATCTTCGTCAAGTTCATTAAGAATTAAAGAACACAAATTGGTATATTTTGTAGAGTATATAATATAAAAAGTTTTCAAATGAATGTTTCAATAATTTTAATCGTTGATTTTAATTAATATATATTATATATATCTTTTATAATTTAGATTAATAGTTAAAATTATTAAAACATTGATATAATTAGTACATTTAAAATTCTTCTTATAATATAGGTATTTTAAGAATGATATTTTTTTTATTATTTCATTACCTTAATCCATGCATAATTAGACTCAAATTGAGTAGTTATTTCTAGTTGAAGCTTGTAGTAATTAGTAAAAATAAAAAATTGAAGGGATTTGCCGTGGCACTGGATTTGACCATTTCATAATGACACAAGCAAGTTGAATTCTTTGTATTTATTTATTTATTTTATTATTCGGGGGTACACAAATTGACATCCAGAGGATAAAATGGCTCCAATTAAGGGTTGCATTTAAGTTGGTCAATATGATTGCATTGGAAGATTCAGGTTTGATACTTTGATTCAAAAGCCATAAAGCCCACCACTTTAATATAGGATTCTTTTTCTATTGGATTTGGATTTGGCCCTAAATTTTGGATATATGAATATTTATATGAAGATGAATTTTAAAAGGGTCGTTCTACGGTACAGATACAAGTTGATACAGATATACAGATATTTTCTCTCTTTGAATATGAGATTAACACGTGGTACTGTGTTTCAGAGCTTGTCTGCTGCCTTATGTTAGCTGTGGATCGTAGCTGAGCCAACTAACGAAAATAGTGTGATTTAAATATAAGCTGATAGACTTGCTGAAGTGGGCTTTGGCAGTGAATTGGGTATCTAAAAACTGAATTGGACCCAAAGCCTTTTTTTTTTAATTTGTTAATAGGAGGAAAAAAAGAGAAACCAGGTGTACTAGCCATGGATACTAAAATAAAAATGAAGATCTTCTCCCCAAAAATAAAATCTTAGGTTGCAGGGAGACAGATACAGCCGCCATCGTGGTGCTGTGGCGGAGGTTGACGTCTGGAAACCGATTCTGATCGAAGTCACGGATTCATCTCGGACTTCCCACTTTTCCCTATTAATAAGAAAAAATTTTTCAATAAACCTGCCCGGACAGCCGAGTGATAAGCAACTGTTGACAAAACTGCCATAATGCTGCATGACTTGGCAATGTTTTCCATTTTTGTTAGTGCTTGTCCACTTCTTTGCATTGGATCCGGAGGAAGAACTGGAACTAGTATGGCTCTAGCTCTTAGGCATTCAAAGAAGGCGTCGATGAAGTCTAGACCAGGCACATAAACAACAAGAACCTTGTCCCAAGACTTGATAACCGGCTTTTGGCTTGTTAAGAGCTTATAAGCAATGCAAGATGCATTAAGATGTTGTTCTGCATAAGTCCTCTGGCCTATCGATGCACCTTTTTCATTAATCCAAGTGTAAATTGTTCTGTTTTGAGTAATAGGATGAGTTCCCCATTGCCTTAAATAGCCATCCAAATTAGGCAAATTAGGAAAAGGCACTCATAGGCGTGGGGCGGCTGTCGGCGAACTCGTATGCATCAGCGACCACGGTATGGTGGGGAGACCTCCGTTATGGGAAGCGAAAAGGAAATCTGATCGAAAAAGGGGTGGAGACGCCGCGTTCTTCACAGGTATGACTACGGCGGTAGCACGAAATTTCCGATTGTGGACTGCCGATGATGGTGTTGCCGGTGATGGGTGATGGCAATTCTTCTTGTTGCCCGTTGTGGAGCCTCTTGGTCACCCACTTCTTCTGGTTGGCGATGAGTTTCGGGTCTCTCCTTCCACTAGATGGAGCAACAACTTCACTCCCTTTACAGTGATAAGGGTATTTAGCAATTATAAAAATTAAAAGATACCAAAATTCACATATATTTTCAAAGTTTTGTTTACAGGCCCACAAAAATTATATTTTATGAATCAATCATATAGCCCATGAACCCCAAATTTTAGGATCATGAAAAAAAAAAAAAGCCCAACACTAATACCCCTAACAACGTTTTAAGCTACTCATGCGACTCGGCTTCTGCTGTTACACATCCTGCACCAAGTTCTGCAACTTGTTCAGTAAGTTCTGCAAGCTGCTCTCTCAGGACCAGCACTATGACGCGTGTCATCGTGGTATTCAACCAAGAAAAATCTGTACAAAGAACATCTGTACACTATAATTGACCATTTTAAAATAGCAGTTTGTTTCCATTTTCAAAAAATTATCGAATTGTATTTTATAAAAGCGTGAATTTTGACTATTAAAGATGAGTTATATCTCAAATGATATAGTCTCCCCATAAGATTACAGGTTCAAGTCTCCTATTTTTGGTAAAAAAAAAAAAGATCGCTACAATAAATTAAATAATTGAAACATTTATTGTAAATTTTAAAAAATAAATATTTATGTAGATAAATTGGCCTTAGGACATAAACTTCAGCTAGAATGTCACTTTTTTTTTTATTTTAATTATTTTCACGTATATTTTTTTAAACTTTCATGTAGACTTCATTAGAATTGTATTTTCTAAAATAATTTCTGTTTAGTTTTTTTTTCTAAACTTTATATTTCGTTATCTATCAAAAAAAATATAATACTCCCTCTTTTTAATAACAGGTGTCTATTTTAATGTTATTTTTACTATTGAATTAATTATCGTTTTTGCATTTTTATAATTTATATTTATTAAAAATAAAAAATATTATTTATATATTAAAAAAATTATTAAAATTAGTCATTAATATAATATATAAAAATATATATAATTTAATTTATTTTTAATATATATTTATATTTTAACATATATTTTATGTTAATAACTAATTTTGATAACTAATTTTAATATCTACATGGTTGATTTAAAATATATTGGTAGATGTTATAATTTAAAAAATAAAATTTATTGTATTAATAAATTTGGTATGATACATATTATTTTTTGATTCCGCTTAAATTCATGTGAAATTATAATAGGAAGTGGGGCCCAGAAGAATGCAGCAACAAATAATTGGTGATAGAGTGGCACGCAGCGTATGATTCCCAGCTCGGCGTCGTTCCACAATCATGAAAACGAGCAATCATGATCTGACCTTCCGATTTTGTCTCAGAGACGCATCAACTTATCGATGAAGAGACGAAGACGAAGAAGAAGAACGAAACAACATCTTCATCATCATCATCATAATTCAGAATAAGAAAGCAACGATTTTTTCATATGGCTTTGTCAAAACAGAACTTCACTGGTCTCGTCCTAGCTTTGGTTTCAAGTGCCTTCATTGGTGCTAGCTTCATCATCAAGAAGCAAGGTCTCAGAAGAGCTGCTGCTATTTCTGGTGTTAGGGCTGGTTCGTCAATTCCAATTTCTCATCCTTTTCTTTTTGTTCCCTATCGATTTCTCAATTTATTTCTTTATTTGTAGGTGTTGGTGGCTATTCTTATCTATTGGAGCCACTCTGGTGGGTGGGGATGATTACAAGTAAGCTCCCAATGTTTGTTTGATTTTATATTTGTTAGCTGGATTTTCTGTTACTTCACTGGATATTATTCTCCTCGTTATTGGTTTTGATTTGATTCAATGATCTTATTATGGCTTAATTGGATCAAAAGGGAAAGTTTGTATTAAATAAGTTAGGTTGAAGTCATTTCATTTTGCATTGGTCTCTGGATTCTGGATTTGATATAGTATTGAGTATTGGCTATTGATGGTTATTAGAATAGAGTCAGATTTAGCTGACTTCTTGCAGAATCTATTTCTTTGTGGTTTTTCTTTAGTGATTGTTGGAGAGATTGCAAATTTTGTTGCCTATGCATTTGCCCCAGCAGTTCTAGTTACCCCTCTTGGCGCATTGAGCATTATCGTGAGGTATTCGGCTTTACCTTTTCTTCTCTAGTTGGAGTGAAGACAATATTAACCTCTAACTTCGGCTTTACCTTTTGCATGGCGATGGCATCTGTTAGTGCTGTTTTGGCTCAGATTATCCTGAAAGAGAAGCTACACCCGATTGGGGTTTTGGGATGTATAATGTGCATTGCCGGTTCCATCATTATCGTGATTCATGCTCCTAGGGAGCAACCTATCAAATCTGTTCTGGAAATATGGAGTATGGCAACTCAACCAGGTTAGAATTGTGCTTCCTTTCTTTCTTTCAAATCATTATAGTTCCTTGATAACCAAGGTATTGTCCCTGCATGCAGCATTTCTGGTATATGTTGGATCGGTGGTTGTATTGGTATTCATTCTGGTCTTCCATTTCGCACCAAGATGTGGGCATACCAATGTGCTAGTTTATACTGGCATTTGTTCGTTAATGGGTTCCCTTTCTGTAAGTGAATTAACTTTTCTCTATCTTGTTAAATCATCTGTTAAATAAATAAATAAATAATTGATCTAAACTTCAAAAGTTTGTTTACTCAACAATATTTTTTGCAAAACGCACATATGCCTGAGGAACATGGTTTATTATTGAAAATAATTGGCTTTTTGCTATTTGCTGGCATTATATGTGTAAGACCTGTGTTCTAATAGTGAATTTCATTAATGAAGCTTCAGCTTCCATGTAAGTTTCTGCGTTAAGTTATTTATAAGTACTACAATGTTTTAGAATTTCCTCCTCTTCCATCAGTTATGTGGTGAATTATTTCTAGTGGAATAACTTTTGATATTTATTGTGAAATGTTTTTTTGTATTGAGTGTGCCACACTGCAAAGATAAGATGTCTAGTCTTATATGAAATGGTTGTGATTTTGCAGGTGATGAGTGTTAAAGCCCTTGGAACTTCTTTGAAATTAACATTTGAAGGGAAAAACCAGTTAATCTATCCAGAGACATGGTTTTTCATGCTAGTTGTGGCTTTTTGTGTCATTATGCAGATGAATTATCTTAATAAGGTTTGTTAACTCGATTTCTCTTGAGATTAGCACTCGGGCCTCTATTCTTCTGCAAACATTTTTGAGATCATTTGTGATTGGTGTATAAATCTCTGTTTTTCTGTCAACATGCTCGGAAGTGATGGAATAGTGGCTGATTTTTGAAAATTTTCTATTTGATTTAGCATGTTAGAAAAAAAGAAAAAAAAAAAGGCGGTCCTGGCCCCAGTATTTAATATAATCCATATCTTTAAGTGTGACCAATGATTTATTTAGTGAATAGCAAATTTTTTCTACAACTTGTGAGTATCAATGTATCATTGACTATGTTATAAAACATGTGCGAAGTCTTGCATTGTCTACTCTTATAAGAACGATTCTCCATCGTTTGGGTTTGATTGTAAATATTATACAATAAAGCCGTATCTCACTTGGTGTAGTCGGCTATATAGATCAAATGATGCCAGAGCGCCCTGTAATAGATAATCATATTTGTCATAGATATTATGTTTTTGAGAAAAGAAAACAAAAATGAAGAAAAAAAGGAAGTCATGTATAAAGTTAAAATGAAAATGATGTTTGATTGTTTGTTAGATCAGTTATATTGATAAAACCTCTCAGTGACATAATAATCCATTAAATTCTGTGATGTTTATATTCATATATCTTGTTGAAAATGTTGTCTCAATTTTATTTAGTGGAACATGAATAATTGCCATACTTCATATTTGTTTTGTGAATTACACACAATTTTTGCAATTTGAAATCAACTATGCTTAACTAATGTAACGTAATTGTAACATTTCAGGCTCTTGACACCTTCAACACTGCAGTAGTTTCTCCTATATACTATGTCATGTTCACAACACTTACAATCCTAGCTAGTGTGATAATGTTCAAGGTATCATCAACTAATTTTGGCATTTAACGTAAAATGTTCTTCTTTTCTATGGAGTGCCTAATTAGCTTTCAAAATAATTCTCACAGGACTGGGATGGCCAAGGTGGTGGAACTATTGTTTCAGAAATATGTGGCTTTATCGTTGTGATTTCCGGCACGATATTGTTACATGCAACCAAGGACTTTGATAGAAACTCTTCTTTTAGAGGTATGGTGAATTTGATCATGAGACCTAATTTGGGTACTATTATCGCGTTGGCCAGATTGCTGTCTAGGACCATAACTAATATTTTCTTGATTGCATACCTTGAACCAAATGCAGGTAGTCAACCTTCGTCGCCTACGTTATCTGTACGCCTTTTTAACGGAAATGGAGAATTATTACTTAAGGAAGATGAGGAAAACATATCTCCTGGTAGTATGTGTGCAAGAAGACAAGAATTGTACTAGATTGTTCAATGGTTTGATCCGCAAAAGGAAGTCCCAATTCGTTTAATCATTGAGGGAAGATAAACCCCCTTTGACCGGAGAGTCCAAAGGACTTGTCAAGTAGATGATACCAGAGAGGTAGCTGCATGTACTAATGAAACCATAGAATGATGGGGGATTTCAGAAGCAATGCAGGAATTTTTTCACTGAGATGAGAAGATGGTTGGGGTTCCAAACTTCCGTATTGTACATTGGTGTCTACATTTGCAGGTTTTCTTCTGGCAAACGGTTTTGCTCTCTTTTTTCAAAAAGTAGTGAATATTTCTGTAAGTAGTCACTGGCTTGAGACTAGTTCAAATATTGAACCTAGAAATTTGAGCAGGGAATAGAGATTATTAGTTTGTCAAAACCATCTGCATAGTGGGTTTGTTTTTCCTTTTTCATATATTATTTTTTAATTTTTTTGTTTGGCTTAGCATAAGGATTTTCATTTGTGGCTTTGTAAGTATGATTAGTTCAAAGTTGTAAACAATATTCTTTTGATGCAGTGATAAACAGCTCGTTAATGTTTCTTAATGAATGAATATTATGGCATAAGTAGGTAGGTATGAAGCATAGGCTCATAGTTTGAATTTTGAACATGTTTGAAGAAGCCAAGAAGGGAACCTTTCCTCTAAGAGGTTTGTTCCAATGTACCATACTACCATTCAATGCTAATTAGACACATCTCAAAGCAATTTCCATGGCCTTTCCTCACCTAAACCTTTTTGCCTGTCTCACTTCTCCACCAAGTACAATCTTCTCTTGAGAAAAGACAAATATCATGGCAAGAAGTTCATTAGTTTTGGTAATACTACTAGTAATTGCAAATTACACTTTTTTTTTCTACTCATCATTAAATACTTATTAAATAAAATATGTGTTAATGAAATAAATTTTATTTTTTTATTTATTATATTTTATATCAATCATTCAAATTTATAATTTATGGTTTAAAATTTAAGATTTAAAATTTAGTATTATTAAAAAAAGTAAAAAGGATTGGATTTTAATAAACATAAATATAACAAAAATAAGAATAACTATAATAATTCATTATTATATAAAATTACATGAGATTTTTTAATTCTTAAAAGCAAAAATTAGTTTGACAAGTATCCACGGTTAAAAAAAATAATCTTAATTTCTTAAAACTAAAAAATACGATCACAAAACTTCTTAAGACAGCTTCCAATTGGTATGTACAAAATTTGACGTAAGAAGAAAGTCTTCTCTTCTCTTTTCTTTAAACCCTTTTTTAATTATTTTATTATCAGCGAAGATTTTTTGTCGGTCATTTCTGCAGCGATTCGTGAAACTCAGCTCAACTCGGTGGAAACTCGGTGGTTGTTGTTGAATGGCGAAGCTTGAAGCGAAGCTCGGAATGATAGTTGACTCCGTTGGTAACTTCTTCTCCGGCAAAGACCAGCTTCCCTGGTGTGACCCTGACATCGTCGCTGTAAGCCTTTTGTTTTTCTCGATTCCATTTTCTTCATTCAGAATTGATATCAACTTGTGATTTCTTGTTATCTATTGGTCGTGATTTCAGTCTTGATGTTTAGGTCAAAATCAAGTAAGCGCTTGCAATAGGTTTAGGGTTTAGGGTTTAGATATAAATCAATCACATATCTTTTGTTACCTTAGTTAAGGAGGAGGAATTGCAGCTTCTATGAAACAATTCCCTGTTGTGATGGATCATTGTGTAATCAGTTAAAGCTATAGCTTGGAGCATGATATGTTTCGTTCACAAAAGAAATTGTTGATAACAATTGAAACCTCCTTGTCTTTTTATTGTTCCTTTGCTGCTTTTTATAACTCGAGTTTTTGTGCAGGGGTGTGAGAGAGAGGTTGCTGAGGCTGGGAAGCAATCTGATGAGTTCTTGCAGGAGTGTCTCTTGCGATTATCGTGGGCTCTTGTTCACTCCAAACGATCACAGGATGTACAACGTGGGATAGCAACGCTTGAAGGTGGCTCCGAATTTCCTTACCTTTTGAGTTTTAAACATAAGAGTGTATATTCTGCTTAGTATTGCTGTTGAGTTCTGTTTTTTCATGCAATTTTGATTATCTCAACATGACACATGAATGCCAGGATCTTTGCCTAATACATCCGATCCACTACAGCAAAGGGAGAAGCTGTATCTTCTGGCTGTTGGATATTATCGAAGTGGTGACTATTCAAGGAGTAGGGATCTTGTGGAGAGGTGCCTAATGGTATGCTCTATAAGCAAATAATAAAATCTTTAATCCGTCCTTTTTTTCATGGTTAGATCAACCCCTTTACTTATATAGCATGCTGATTTTAGTGTTATTTTAGTTAGAAAAAATCACCTCCTGGCAAGTTCTGCCATTGATTTAAAAATAGTCCCAATAATCAGCAGAATAAGCTGAGGTGTTTCATTATTTATGAATGAATGTTTTAGCAGAGGTCCTGATTTTATTTTGTGATTATCTTCCAATATAAATTTCAATGTATACCTGCCATTTGTATCCTGTGTTACTACATATACATGAGACATCATATCTTGAAAAAGAATCTGTATCTGTATATTTCACTGTAATAATTTCCTAGTAGAAAGAAGTACAATATGATCTGAGTAGTTAAGCTTTACTGTTCTCTGGTGAGTATTGTGAATTTGTGATGTTGAGAATTTCCTTGTCATTATATCTAATTAAGATTAAACCACCTTGAACACACTCAGACGCACATCAGATTTTAAGTTAGAACTCTGAAAGAGGGGGAATTGATCACTAGAGTCATGCATCTTTCTATGCTTCTTTTCCTTTACATATACTTGAGTCTTCGGTGCATATCATTACATGCTTTCTTCCGCAGATTGCACCAGATTGGAGGCAGGCAGTGACACTCAAGAAGGCAATTGAGGATCGGATTACAAAAGGTTCCAATAAATTATTTTGATAATTTCACTAAACTACTGCCTTTGTTTTCATTTTGAGAAAGAGAAAATGGGGTTTGATATTCACTCTAATATATAACACTGATACGGTTACTTTTTCACTCATTGCAGATGGTGTTATTGGCCTAGGCATTGCTGCAACTGCTGTAGGATTGATAGCAGGTGGGATTGCAGCAGCAGTGTCTCGCAAGAAGTGATAGAATCCTTGATATTTTGCTAATATATGCAGAGGCAGCAAACTTTATATATGTGAATTTGCTGGATACTACTTTTTTCCCTAAGAACCATTGTGTCAAAAATATACGTTGTTTAGACCCTACATTGAGAGATATTGCGTGTGAATGAATCTGTAGTTTCTATCTGATGTTATCTCTTTGTAAATCATATTCCTTTTGATTGAAAAAAGAAAGGGTTGCATATTGCCATGTTCACATAATGGATTCTACAATAGAGTTTATAAATATATGCATATGCATGATGATTAGATTTTTGTATTCATAGAGTTTTTTTTTAAATAAAAACAAAAAAATAATATATTTTTATTATATCTAATTGGCGAATGCGAATACGTTTTGCGAAAATTACTCTCTAGAAAATGACCTACATACAAATTAACAAGTTTCGGATTTTTTATTTTTTAATCTTATAAAAAGTATTTAATCTTATTAGTAGAATTTTTTTTAATTTAAATTATTGATATAAATTAAAATTTGTTTAATTAACAAAGAATATAAATAAAGTTCTAAACGAGTTTAATTTGAGAACTTTACAGTTTATACAACTTATGATCATTACCAGACCTATCATTAACTACTTAGGACAGGTTGTGATCCAACTACAGCTAAGTTGCTGTATGTTCCCAAATGATCTTATTACATCTCTCAGATTAGCTGCTTCCTCCCACTGCCCTGCAGCTGCATAGATTCTTATGATCTCTTTCCAGGAGAAATTTGGCAAATTGTTCTTCCTATTGATAGATTACCATGCACCGTCGCGCAGGCGCTGAACGATGAAATGGCTCCAAAGTAACCACCTTCAATCACTCCTTTTGTCTCATCAGCTATCCGCTGCAACCCAACAGATCAACTATGCAAGAAAAATTATTCAAACTAAACTTGCATGGCTGCAAGCTGAAAGAACTGTAGTGAAGGGAGCATGTTCTGGTTTGATCCCAGGTGTGGTTTGCCTCGAAACAGCACATAGCTTCTTTGTCTAGCCCGTGTTGCGCATAAACGGATATCAGAGCAATCTAAGAGATTGTATCTCTTTCAACCATTGCATTGAAAACTCCCAAAGACATGTCTAATGATTCACATTTGGCATATAATGTCACCAAAGGGTTGCCTAAAGAAACTTCTGAAGAAAATCCATGGTGTAGTATGTAACCATGGACCTTTTTCCTATGACTCATGGCCAAAATGCTAGAACAGATGCTCAAAATAAGACTGAGGGTGTATGCATTTGGCTTGAGATTTGTATGAAGCTATGCAGAGAACTTATCCAACCCTTGCAAAACAGCAAAAGGTATCCATTTACATTTATCAAAAACCCAGATATCATGTTCCAAGATATCAAACTTTTGTAAGGAAAATCAGAGAAAATTTGAAAGAAACATTTTATGAGATATCATAATATTTGTATCTTTTTTTTTTTTTACCGAAGATATAGAAACTCGAACTTGCAACCTCTTAATTGAGTATAAGGAGACTATGCCATTTGAGCTATTGCTTCTTGGCATAATATTTGTATCCTTCAACGTTACTAATCTATCAAATCATATAATATTATCAACGCTACTTATCAGTCAAATCATATTATACTTTTATTGATTATTTTTTATTTTTTATAAATTTAATTTGAATACACTGATACATATATATTCAACTGCATCAATATTTTAAAAAAAAATCGATGTAAATGAATTACTGTATACAATATTTTACACATACATTAAAATTAAATTCATTTTTATACAACATAATAAAATATAAAAAGAATTATACTTTAGTGATTAAAGCTTTAAGTTGAGACCACTTCATTGCAAAAATGAAAAATCCAACGTAAGTATCAAAGGAAGAACCTGGTGAGTTGAAAAAAAGTGAAAAACAGAGTCCCAAACACACTGTGGAATTCGAATTTGGGGAGTTTGCAATGTTGAGAACCCTGTTGGCGGCACGCAGTTCTCTGAGATCTTCCAGAAAGATCCTAACTTCACTCTCTTCACCTCCTTTCAAATGCTGGGCACCTTCTTACTCTTCGAAGCAGGGAAGCGACGATGCGCACGAAACGGTGTCGTTTTTGTTGAAGGACACCGCCCTGCGTTCGAGGCCTCCGAGGTTGCTGGTTGTTCAGCCTCGACTTCGCCCCGACAGGCTCCTTCAGGCGAAGCTCAACGAAGCTCTGTGCCTCGCGAACTCGCTCGAAGAACAGAGAGATGGGTACTTCCTCACCGATTTCTTCGATAAAGAGTTGCCGCCACACATCGTTGTTCAAAACCCTTCCATGAAAGGCCACAAGGCTCGTGCAGGTTCTTTCTCTTTCAATCTTATGTGCTTGAATTGAATTCAATAGAATGAAATGAAATGAAGCCAGTCACTAATTTAGGAAGGTTGGTTAAGAATGAAGTGTTTGTGTATCATAGAACTAAAGTAATCAAACATGGGAGTTCAACTAAATTTGTGGACTTTAGGTAAATTTGAATAGTAAAACTCAGCTTGTAAACTTTTAAGAATTTGGTGGTAATGCCGTAAGCTCAATTTGGGGGCTAAATTTGTAAATTCCAGTGTGACAACCTTTAACCAAAAGGAATAGAACGTGATGTAATAGAAATTATTGAATGAGATAATAAATGTTCTGTTGTATTGTTTTGGTGTTAAGGTTTAAGTGGAGAGTTACTAACTCAATGTTGTTTGGAAATATAATGAAATGGGATAGTAAGACTCAGGTTCTGTTTCGGTGCTATTATTGCATTCGGCTCAAATTGAAGGATAAGAAAATGAAAATTGGAATTGGATAGAATGGTGTGGATTCACTTCATATGTATGCACTTTTTTTTATCAGTTTCATATGCAGACTTGAGATTTGCTCACAACATTTTGGGCTTGAAACGCATTGTATTTTTGTAATTTGCGTGTTTCGCCTTGTAGATGCATATTTTGGTCCCGGAACAGTGCATAACATCAAATGCCATCTAAATAATGCAGAGTCCAAGGCAATGAAAAGAGCCAACTTCTTCTTTTTCATGTGATTGGTTATTTGGATATTATGGGTTTGATTGTGTAAATGTGTAACTATGATGACAGGGTGAAGTGGATGCTGTTTTTGTTAATGCTATACTGTCTGGGGTTCAGCAACGGAATCTTGAGGCAAGTTCTAGCTGTGTGAGCCCCCCACCCCCCAAATTTTAGAATGCTAAATTGATCTTTTACCAATGCCGTGTGATTTCCAGACGGCTTGGGATAAACCTGTGCTCGATCGTGTTGGTCTTATAATTGAGATATTCAATGCTCATGCCTTTACAAAAGAAGCAAAACTGCAGGTGCAATATATGGCTCCTTTTAGCTATCTTATGGTTGATGTTGTTATTGCTAGAATTTCTTGTTTCATTGTAAATGCAAAAATCATTTGCTATTTATGTAGGCTGAACTTGCAGCTCTAACATATAAGAAGTCGAGACTTGTTCGTGTTCGTGGTCCAGGTGGACGCTATACATTTGGAGCTGCTGGAGATGCTGAAGTTGTGAGCGCCAGGGGGTTGGTTTATATTTCCTTAATTTTCTGGTGTTTGGTATCACTTTTTAGCTAGGAAGGAACTTCTCTTTGTGAAGATCAATTAATTTACATCAATTCATTAGAATGCATAAATCTGATTGTATGTGAATATGTGCATCTTCTTGTCTAATCTATTCAAGTAGTAAATTATTGACAATAACAACATCTAATCTTGATAATTGACAATTTTAGGAGAGGAAGTGGTGGACAAGGCTTTATGAGTGGTGCTGGAGAAACTGAACTTCAGCTTCAGCGACGAAGGTATAACTTTGCTTCTGAAATTTTAGGATACAGTTGTTCTCAAATCCTCTTTTTTGCTTATCTAGCATATCTTGTTACTTCCTTATTTGCTTCTCTACTCAAGTCATCATATATTTCCACATAACATGTAGTTTGGTTACTGAACTGTGTAATTCTCTTAGAATCTTAGAAAGGAGAAATTATCTATTATCACAAATTGAGGAGGTTCGCCGTACCCGAGCAATACAACGTGCTGGTCGCAAGAGGCATGGAGGTTCATTTGGACAAGGCTTAGCTACTGTTGCTGTTGTTGGGTATACAAATGCTGTAAGTGGTTTAAGTTCGTTTGGTTTTTCTATTTGTTGCATTTAGAAGTTAGAACTATCACGAATGCCTTTATTACATACTTCTCAGGGGAAATCTACACTAGTTAGTGAGCTATCAAACAGTGATCTCTACAGTGATTGTCGGTAAAACCACCGTTACTAATACCTATATGAATCTATATACTCTAATTCTAATGTAGCTAACTTTTGGTTTTAGATTTTTCATTTTTAAGTATTAAATCTACTGCAGATTGTTTGCAACAGTGGATCCTAGATTAAGAAGTGCTGTTCTGCCTTCGGGGTGATTCAACCTGTAACTTTAACAATTTATTGCTATACTCTCAAATTTGTACATTTCTTGTGAAAATTGATTATATTGCTTCACTGTCCTAATTTCCATATAGGAGGAAAATGCTTTTTAGCGACACAGTAGGATTTATATCCGATTTGCCTATACAGGTAATTTCAAAGCATGAGCAAATTGCCATGTCCTATACTGTTTTACTGATTTATATTCTTCAATATTCTTCTTCAACAATGACCCAATGCACATTTTTTTCTTTTGTGTTTGAAGTTGGTGGAAGCATTTCATGCAACTTTAGAAGAAGTGGTGGAAGCAGACCTGCTTGTGGTAAGATTTTGCATACCTATTTCAGTTGAAGGCGTTTTTTAGTTTTTATTTTAGGATATGATTTCTTCTTTCATTCTGATTCTAAAAATAAAACCAAGAAAAGAAAATGGCAACTCAACTTTTACAAGATTATCCATTTAGAAAACTAGTCTTTTATGTTGCTAAAGACAACTCTAATTGATGAATCTATCATTCCATAAAAGCATGTGGTGGATTCAAGTGCTCCCAATCTTGATGAGCATCGGTCAACAGTTTTTCAAGTTCTTCAACAAATAGGGGTATCAGAAGAGAAGCTTCTGAATATGATTGAAGTTTGGAATAAGGTAATGTAATTTGAATGCCCTTCTACCAAAATGCAACATTTTTTATAATTTTAAATGTTTGGATTATTAATTTATTTTTGCAAATGCTTAGATTGATATTGAAGAAGAGTGCACAGATGCTGACGAAGCCGACAAATATCTTGATGAAGATGAAGAGTCTGATGTAAAATCCATGGCAACAGAATCTGAGACGGATGTTTGCGAGCAATCAAGGGGAGAATATGAGGCCATGGAAGAAAAAGAAAACTACTCTGATGGTTGGTTATACGACGAGGATACTATGGTCGACGAAAGTGATTTCTGTTCGCCTTCAAATGCAGATGACCAACAAAATGAGCAGCCTAACAAGAACAAGATCTCGGAAACAGATAGCTTGATAGGACAGAACGGTCCACACGTCAAAACATCTGCGGTGACCGGAGTTGGTCTACAAGAGTTGCTAGAACTAATAGATGAGAAACTAAGTGCACAGGATGATGAGAAGTTGAAGGGTGCAAAAATGGTGGAAAGAAATATCTTTGAAAGAAAGTGGAGACCCTCACATACACAGGAGGATTCTACCATAGCAGCTGAACAATAGGATACTATAGCATGCTCCATCCTCAGTCATCAATCATGAATGTAGTTTGTTTTAATGAAGAGAAGAGCAAACATGTTTTCCTTCATTCATAGTGTGTTGAACTGATTTTCTGCCTAAATGAATGAATGAGTGTATTACATACAATCAGAAATAATCATGTACCTGTTGGACAGATTGTTGCATAGAAAGCCAAACGTGTTGCTGTTTGCTGTATATAAATTAAAGGCATAATTTTGGGTATGGAAGAACTGAAAAAATACCAAACAAATTATAAAAATTTCCGTTGCCGGGAATCGAACCCGGGTCTCCTGGGTGAAAGCCAGATATCCTAACCGCTGGACGACAACGGAATTGTTGATTAAGATTTGCAAATGTTTTATACTGAATTTAAAAAAACAATTGCTCAAAGATAATTCCTATTATGTTCACAGGTGCAAATTGGGAAAGAGTAGATATTACGCTCACACATACAATTATTTATCACGATATATTTAAATACGTTGTGTATTTTATATTTCAGGTTTTTGACTTTTTGTAATACCTTATTTATATTCAAATCCATTATAAATATAATTTATTATTAAAACCTATTATTAAGGCTTTAACACTTATTTAACGTACAATTGTAAGGCTTGGACTCTGAAAATATTTTTCTGCCGGAACTAACAAAAATATAAATGAAATTAATTACATTACTTGATTAGACTTTTATGAGAAAGTTAAATAAAGAGTAAAAAATTGAGATATAAAGATCAAAAACAAAATCAAATACTCAATTGGGATTATGGCATTATGGCCCAATACCTGCGGCATACATATATTGGATTGGGCTTTAAGAAGAAAGGTATAAAAAACTAACGCTCATTTCAGGCCCATTAAACCAAGATAATTTTTAACTAGAATTGGGTAGGGGCCGCGCGAACGCAGGCCCCTGCTGCCACAAATTATGACGTAGGCTCCACCACTTGGGTAGACCTTAAGCTAGTACCCTTCCCAAGTGCAATGGAAGTCACCAGCCTAGACCATGAGCCTTCTTGATCGCCCATTGAGCCCGTCCAGGTAAGTATGCTGCTCAGTTTCACACACTTTTCTTTTATAACTCCACCTTCCATACTCCCTCATTTCCCTCCTCGATGTGAGACTCTTGCTGTAACCCAATAACAATTTCTCCAACTATGTACTCTGTTCCACCATGTATTAAAAAACACGATAAGTTTCTCACAATTAACTTGAACGAATTCTTTTGTGATAATAAAATAGAAGGACCATGAACATGAGAGTATATAGAGACCACAATGTAATGATCAATACATCAATATGTCATTTTCCATTAAGAGTTTGCTTGATATGGATTTCCATTCCATCTTCATGAGTAAATGAACTTAATTGCGTTTATGCTGTCTTTGTAGTGGCGTGCCCTCATGCATCTAATTCCATAACATCATATATATTATCTGCATATCATGGCCATAAACACCAAAAGTATCAATGCATTTGGTAGAAGTATTCTTGGTTATTACTTATTAGTGATAGTGGATTGCTTTGTTAGGAGCTTCATAAACATATAAAAAAAATCAGGGCAGCAATTACAGCATTAAGGAGTTAGTTGTACAAGATTGTTCTACACTCAGTTTTCTAAATTACATGGTAAATTAATGAAGCAGATGATGTTATATAAAGTAGTATTTGCTCAGATGTGTAATCGGACAAGGGAAAGGCTACTTTTTTTTGCTCTATAACAAAATTTTATCAAATTAGACTGCATATCAATTTTGAGATAACATTATCCTCTTAATATATATATAATCTTTTTTTAATTATTTTATTTATATTACATTTTAAATCTTAAATCATAAATTTTATTATTGAATTTAGAAAACAATAAACTTTATTAAATTGTTGATTATATGTTCTATTTTGTGTTTTATCAAAGTATGTGCTTGTTTGGGTGCCATTAAATTGATAAAAAAATATTATTTTTTAGCGTGTTTGATAAATTTCTAATAATAAAAATAAAAATATTAAAAATATTAAAAAATATATCTTTTTTAAGAAGTAACAATTTATATCTTTCTTTTAAAAAATTCTTTTTTCTTAAAAAAAATATTTTTCAAGTAATAAATAAATAAAAAAATACGTTTATATCATTATACTCAAATATAATTAATAAATAAAAAAATTTTTTGCTTGAATTATCATCTCTTTTTTGAAGCCTTAGACCTATGATTTAATTGGATTTAATTGAGAGTTTCAAACACGTATTTAGCAGGAAAAATGAATAATTATGATCGGGTTTACTTAAAACCTGTGATTTAGTCCTCTTAACTGACGTAGGTTTGTAATAGCGATATTATTCTTGTCAAGTATAAATAACATTTTCTGTTAGAATAAATAGCTACCAACCTATCCCCCTAATGGGCTTTCAATGGAAAAGAGTTGCGAGAAGTAAACTAACTTTAACAAACTATATAATGTACCCAAACAAAATATTGGGCCCAGATAATTTTAGAACTAGAATTGGATAGGGGCCGCGCGAACGCAGGCCCCCACTGCCACAAATTATGACGTAGGCTCCACCACTTGGGTAGACCTTAGGCTGGCACCCTTCCCAAGTGCAATGGAAGTCACCAGCCTAGGCCATGGGCCTTCTTGATCACCCATTGACCCCGTCCAGGTAAGTATGTTGCTTAATTCCACACACTTCTATTTTATAGCTCCACTTTACAGACTCCCTCACTTCAGCTTCTCAATGTGGGACTCTGTATGTGACCCAATAACTGCAATCTCTCCAACTATGTATGCTCCATCTCATTTCTTTCTGAATGGAAGATGACTGACGTTCAATACGCTATTACTTTAACATTCCAACCAGTGATGTTAGAAAATCGTTTTGTTTTTACTAATAAGATGGGAGTGATTAGAGCACAACTATATTCACAGGAATTTCGCCTGTTTGCCTATTTGCTCTTCCTTTTGGGACCGGTTTATCCTTTTAATGATTGAGTGAGAATTCTTTTTTCCCCACACCTTCTGTGGTGTTAACTCATTCTTTCTTTGACCTAAACGAAGCGCTGCAGAATCATCTAGTTAATTCCCAACATTATATATAGATCAGAAGGGAAAAATACAAAGTACTACTACGTATAAATAAGTTATGGTTCAATTATTCCATTCGAAAGATCTAACAAACATTGGTATCAGTGTCAGATAAGAGTGAGTATGATAAAGCTAGATATTGTTCTAAGTACAGCAAAGATTTGAACTATGTATTGTGTGTTCCCCGCCAACCATGCCCATATGGCTAAACATACACTTGTATACATCCGCTAGATATTGATATCAATACGTTTAAGATGTCTCCATTTCCAACAACATAGTAGAGTTTGTAGGCATCAAAACAACAGTGTAGTTTATATTCATTATTATCAATGACCAAGTTTTATTTTGTCACTTGTTCCCTTGAAATTGGTTTATTCTTCAAATAACTCCCTTTAAGCCAACGAAATTCATTTGCAAAGCAAGTTTTTGTTCACACCTTCCATAACAAGATTTTTCTGACCCCAAACCCAAAGAATAAGAAGATTTCTGAGACCAGAGCTTCTCACTCTTAAACCTAAAGCCAAACCCTATTGAATTGCAAATATCGGCTAAAATATTTAGTATATTTCGCCTGTCAAATGGTTGAGATCGAAAATCCAAGGCTAAAGGGAACCTCGAAGTGATTTCCTACATTATGAACTAATATACTAGTCAGAGGAAAATCGTAAAGCACTACATACAAAGATATGATTTAATTATTCCACAACCAAGATGTAATTCACATTAGTATATATGAGAGTGAGGATGATAATGCCGGCTAGTATTCTAAGTGCAAGTAAGATTTCAACAAAGCATTTGCTCCGAGGGCTATCTATGTCAACTACTTAGAGCCATTCCTTCCATGGCTGGAGGAATTTATAACCGTGTGTATGTAGAAGAAAAATTTGCAAATGCATTCGCTTATGAAATTTACACTGCAGCTACTCTCAACCGAGACTGCAACCTACCAAGAATTTACATTTCTCACCCTCAACACCCCCCACACAAGGTAAACATATAGGGAAAAAAATGGAAAGCAGGTTAAAGGAAAAAAAATTACAAAATCACAATCATTCCCTACTCTCTCCTACTATGCCAAACCCCAGCTCCCTTCAAGGCATTATATTTGATGGAAGCCGAATGCAATTGATCAGTATGAGCTTTTGCTGCAATTCCAGTCAACGTAAAAAAAAGTCATTTACAAGTTGTCACATCAGTGAGCCAGGTCTTCACTCCCAACACCAACGCTGGACTTGTCAATCATGCGAACGTTGTATTGCTCATATACTCTTGCACGATTCTCAGCCCACCATTGTTCTGCTTGTTTCTCGCTGAACCGCTTTCGACTGCATTCAACAACGTAAAGGTTAAAACTCGGGTTACAAAATGGCTAATGTATGGAATACTGTATAGTTTATATGAACTCAGGAATTGCTACAAGCTAATGAGGAAAGGCAAATGAGTGCTGTCAGTTGATAGAAGGGCATTTTCTATAATGCATTAATACCTGAAGCGAACTCTCTTAAGATCTATTACGCCTCCAGGAAGGGAGGTGAGTGTAATATATACACCAGGTTCATCTTGCTCAACCCATTCATTCTCACTCCGGGATTCACTCTCCTTTGTTCTGCTCCCATTTTTGTTAGTTACCTCTGACTGGTTCTGTTTATTGTGACCAGCACTACTACGGTTGCTGGCAGTGCTGGATCCATTTGAAAGCAACTGATTATTTGATCCAGTTAAATCTGCTTCTGGGCTTGTTGCTTGAATATTCAATCGATCAATGGAAGCATAGCTAAGCTCATTGGAACCAATGGAAGCAAGAGAAGGCGATTTGACATTCCTAGCTGCTCCTACAGGTAGCCTCTCAGCCATGTCCTTCAACTAATCAGTGCATGAAACAAAAAAACAGAATCACTTAGCATAACATCCAATACAAATCTGGAATACATAAGCCTAAAGAATAACTAGTTTCGATTTATGAATGTTATGTGTCTCTCTGTCTCTTTTCTTTCTTTGCCATGGGAATGTGTAGGTATTTTGGGATCTAACAGGTTTCTAATTTCTCAAATACTTTAAAAGTATATAAGTTTCTACCTGAGCGGTAAGAGATTTGATCACTTCCTTTGCAGCTTTGCACTTCGCAGTTTCCTCTCCAGCAATTGCTATAGCATCTTTTAGCTGTTTGGTTGTTCTTTCCAACTCAACTTCTTGAAGTTGCGCTTTCCTAGTCAGGTTTTCCACCTAAAAGAAGGAAAGAAAATGAGGCTTGCCAAAAATAGATGACCTTGTGAGTTACACTATCGACATCAGATATGATCTACACCAAACAATAAACTATTGTCCACAAGCCATCAGACCACACCCTCCAAAACTAATTACTTGAACATGCAAAATGAAAAACAAGATTAGAAATGAGAATTGAGAAGCATTAAGTATGCTGCTTGGATTGCAGAATCTTATTTAGTTATTCCTGTGAAACTTTAAAATAAAGAACCTGGTCACCTCAAATAGTGTATTGCCACAACCTGGTATTTCAATAATTGTACTGTATATACATGGCAATATTACATACAAAGCACGTGCTTTGCAATTATATTGCCTTGGATTTTAATTTGCAATTCATCTCAACCATTAATTAGAAAATGCAGCAAGTCATTAAAGTTGCTGGCCATTAATATGCATCCCATGGTAAATTTTTCTGCTTGTCATTTCCACCTAGTATCCCAGTCATTTCCTTTCAGATATTTATTCACATATATTGATGTCCTAAAAATGACCAGTTGATGCACCAAAAAATGGGTGTTATTAAGAGCAGATTTTATAAAACTCCATGCAAATTGCAAACATTTAGAAGCAAGAAAGGGAATCAATCAGCCACGGCATAAAATAAGGTACCTGCTGTCTTAATTTAATAACCTCCTGACTGAGGCTATCATTGGTCCTCTTAGCATCATCCACAACTATCTTTGGGGAAGTAAGACCTCCCAGTGTTGGAGTTGGAGTAGTTGAACGTGGTGGACTAGGTCGTCTAGATATTGGAGATGTTGCTCGGGAAACAATTCTAGATCCAGGAACAGATGCTGAGAAGAACTTCTTTGATGATCCAAAAACAGGATTAAAAGATTTAGAAATATTCAGTGCTCCCCATTGTGAACCCCCATTTGGAACAGGAGAGACGCGACTACTGTTGAATTCCAACTTCTTGTTTTTTTTAGAAGATCTGCTATCCACTTGCTTCAAGGACTCCATTGAAGAAAACCTAGCAAGTTGACTACGAGATCTCGAATCCATTTTATCATCCTTATCAATTAACTCAAGTGACCCTGGAACGATACTTCCTCTTCTGCTCACAGAAGAATGGGATGAAGAATCAGTTTCCATAGATTTCCTTAGTTTATTAAAACAGTTGTCACAGACGCGATAAGGTTTGTTGGGGTTTGGTGCCATTGAAGCCTTAAGAGATTTCTTACTGCTACATGAATGACAGAAAACAAGTCCACAATTATAACAATTGTGACGTTTTCTTTTGAAATTAAATGGAAGACGACAGCCAGAACACATAGACTGGTCAACACCAGATACCCACTTATGTAGACAGATAGCTGCAGTGAAATTAGTACCACAAGCAACACTTTTGACCTGTTTGTCTTTCAATGCTTCTACTAATGTTGGGACATTTCTGTCATCTGTATCCCCATGGCCTAAACGACCATTTGCACCCTTACCCCATGTGTAAACTTCTGTCCTTGAAGTTAAAACTGAAACATGATATGCACCACAAGCAATCTCCTCCACAAAACTCTTTGAAAGCTTTCCTTCAACACGGCTTGGTAGCTTCCCATCAGCTTGAGGATTTCCCAACTGACCATAGACAGGACTACCCATTGTATAGACATGCCCAGAGGTGGTAAGCGCAACAGTCAGACTATGTCCACAAGCAACCTGACAGAAATTGGGTTCAACCAGGGCTGCAACACAGGTTGGAACAAGTTTTGCTTCCTTATCACCATGCCCAAGTCGACCTTTGTCTCCATCACCCCAAGTGAACAGCTTCCCTGAAGAGCAGTTGCTGGAACTAGAATTTCCAACCATGACTTCCACAACTGCAGCAGTATGCCAAACACCACAAGCAGCCCGGACAGTACGAAGACCCTTGAGGGACTCTACTTCCCTAGGTAATGAAACACTTTTACGATCTCCATGACCCAAAACACCAAATGTACCATCACCAAAAGTAAACAATTGCCCAGCAGAGGTTACGACAGCAGTGTGCCATGGTCCACAAGAAATAGATGAAACATGTATGCCCTCCAGGGGGCCATTTACTCTTTTTGGGACCCAGTGGCTCACTTGATTACCATGCCCCAGAAGACCATAATTGTATGTGCCATCACCCCATGTATAAAGATCACCAGAAAGTGTCACAGCACATGTATGATATTCCCCACAAGCTACAAGTTCAATATTTGTATTGCTTAAAGTTTCGATAAGCTTTGGATGGAGAACATCAGAATCAACACCATGCCCAAGCCTACCTCCTGATTCTTCCCCCCAAGAGAAAATTTCACCTTGTTTGGTCACTAAGGCCGCATGTCGTCCACCGCAGGCAATATTCTGTACATCAAGAACTACTGCAGATTCCAAGGCTTTTGGAAAAAGAGAGTCCATTTTTACACCCAAAGAACTCCCAACTCGATGAGTCCCACCACCCAGAACACCATCACCTGTACCTTCCCCCCAAATGAAAACATCCCCTAAAGCATCGCCATCATCATGGCCAGAACCTTGGCTAGATGAGCTAACAGCACTTGATAGACTAACTCTAAAAGCATCCATACCCATTGTCTTCATGTGACCATGCATACTATCTGATCCTCCAGACGACACAGAGTGGACTGAAGCACTTGCAGAATCTGGAGGGAAGAAACCCTTTGGTGGGACAGCATACAACATCACATCCGATAATGCTTTATCTAAACCATTTTTAGGTGGGCTGTCATAAGGACTGTGAAGACGAAGGTGATCCCCACTATCCTGAATAGCACAGACAAAATTCTTTAAATAAACATCTTCAACAGAAATGCAGTGAAACAGGGAGAAAACAAAGGGGTATAATTATATATTTATACCTTTTGCAAGCTTTCATTACTACCAAATGGAGAATTCATGGGAGAACTTCTTCTGGTGTATGTTCTAGGACTATTAGCTTCAGAAGGAATACCATCACTTCTTGACTCTGTCCTCCATTTTCGGTGATGACTACGTGAAATTAATGCTTTTAAACCACTAAACCAAACTTCAGCTTCATCTTTATCTTTGCAAATCTAGCAGAAAAGTAGGTGACCAGATTATGTTAAGCTTTCAGCATATTCAAAATATCAATAGCACCAACGCAACGACCAACTGCAGCTAAAAATCCCAAGAGGGGAAGAATAAAGAAATTCGTACCAAGTCCAGTGACCTATCATTGTAGATAAGAGAAAATGACTGGTATTCCTTTTCAGGCCGTGGATACCTTTGAAAGATTGGCTGAAAAAGATAGGACCCATATTTTATCAATCACAATAAAGAAGCCAATCAAGTTAAATGACTTCATCCATGAGTGAAGGAACCACAAGTATAATTACATAAACAGGCGTACCGGAATATTCATAATAAAACAACCATGAAGCTTTACTGGTAGACAAATAATAAATGTGTATCATATTTCATATATTTCAACTTTGATAAGCACATTACTTTAATCATGCAAACATCAAATGGAACAGAACCATCATATAACAACTAATCATCTGGATAGGACATATCACTGTTGACTAAACCTGATGAAGCAGAACAGCACCATGATTCAACAGCAAATTTAAAAACCTACCGTGCGTTGTCCAGATATAATTCTAGACACATGGCTCAGTTTAAGGTGCTTCTCTTCTTTCCCTGAGAACCATATCAAAACAGATTCATCCTGAAAGACATAAAAACATTCAAATTTTGGCAACTGGATTTTTTTTTTCAAATAAAAGGCATCTGGAAAATTATCTAGCAACAAATGGTAATCTAATGGAAATAACTCGCATATGGAAAAATAACAAGATTGTCCACTAGCAAAAAATTGTTGTAACAACAAATACATTTGCCAAACAAAACTAGTCAAGACTGTTAAATCCTCATGGTTTAGTAAAAGCAATATTAGGTTTCGGAATTTCAATTTGTAACTCAAAATTTATATAATGTTGGGCATATCATTGTAATCACCATGACTAAATCAAATTTTAACAATGTTTCTTCTTCAAGCACTCCTGAAAATCTGATCATAAGATAATCTAACTGCTCTTTTAAGCCATTGATGGATTTATTTTGGTAACTAAAAACAAAACAAAACAAAAAAACAAAAAAAAAATACAAATATTTGCAAATTCCTTTTCTATTTTTAGAGAATGCACTTTCAGAATGTCATCTTTTTCACTATTTAATTTGTTGGATGAATACTTTGCATTCTGCCCTCCTCTTTGAGAAACTATTTTATACTCTTTGTTATTCCACTTCAAGCATCCCTACTGTCTTTATCCCCACTACTTCTAGAATAAATTACTTGACTTTTATTTAAGGGGAAATAAGTAAATACAGAACAAAAGGTAATAATGAGGCACTGATTTTAGTAATTGAATATTAGTGCCAAACTCACATTGGAAAGCCTGAACGGGCAAAACTTGGGCTTCCCCCTTCTTCCATACTTGAGCAGGTAAGCTCCTTTCTTTAAAGCAGTAATAGCCTGTCATGAATATCAATAAAGCACTTCAGTCAGCACATCTGAAGATAGTACAATGCTGAGAAAAATGAGGAATTACCAAATAAACAAAGCAAGATAAACGACAAACATCATGGCTTAGCCTGCCTAAAGACCAAAATTCCACATAAGACACAAAAAAATAGTTTGAACCATGGACAGAAGAGCATCATTTTCAGTGTCTAGCCAAGTGCTTCTCGGGCACTTGAGTAAACCAGTGGAAATTGTCAATGTTTTCACATTCATAGCACTTACTGTCAATATTAAAAATGTCCAAAGATACATCTATAACGAGAGTATTCTCACCAATTAAGACATGGAATATTCTTCTATGATCACAAATCTAACACCTCATATGTAAACATACTCACAAGTTGGTCTCATCAACTTTACACTCACGAACTTAGTTACAAGACCAACTAACACCATAGTGAGTGTGTCTAAACAAGTAAACATTAAGTCTTAAACTTGTGTACATAAAATAATTTTCTTAAGAAAAACAGTGAGATCTCACTCTTTCTTCACATAGGGCAGTGGTTTCCTATACATGTAACACGTGACAACAAGAACTGGCATGCCATTGAGCAATCAAGCCCTTCTGCGAAAGGCTGCGTAGCGCAACACATACACAAAAAAGGCAACCTACAAATAACCTGACATGATGATCCACAGCTAGGAGCAGCTGAAGCTAACTAATAATCAAACTTACTGCAACTATACTTCCATTGACTAATCCAAAATATCGCAATCTAGTGAAATTAATTAACTCAGTTCATCTAAAACTTCAATTAAAACGCTCCAAACAACAGCCATCACAACAGCAACGAAAATCCAATTACGATGCTGAAGTTCCAAATAAATCGGAAGGAAAAAAATAAAATAAAATAATCTCTATGTATATATTCAAAGAAAAAACAACGGTACCTGCTCAATGTCTCGTTCTACAGCACCGGTTCTGCTAAGATCCGAAGTCATTCTACCAGTACGTGACATCATCCAAAGCCGAAATTTGAAGCAAAAAAATGAAAACAAAAAGAAACTAATTAGAAACTTCTTTTTTGTTTTGGCTCCTCAAATTCTAAACACCAATCTCGCATTCAACCATTTTCGTACCCGAACCCTTCCATTCATCAATTCGAACGGATATTCCGAACAAAAAAACCCTCACTAAACTCCCAAATTCGCAATCTGAAACAGCTCCAGCACCAAATCCATCATGATTCACGGCTCCATCGAGCACCTCACCGCACCAGAACACTGCTCCACACAGCTCCGAAGCTCAAACTCAGCTCGAAGCGTACTCCGAAGCTAGCTCCGAAGCTGAAAGAAAGCTCCTAGGTCACGGAAGAACAATTCGATCGCGTAACTCCGCGGATTCCGGTGATCCAAGCGTCGTCGAGCTCGCGTCGGCGCGGCAGAGACGAAAATCGCGGCGACAGAGTGCGGCGGAGAAACGAAAATGGAGAGAGACACGGAGAGAGAAGGTAAGGAGCTCTGATCTGAGAGAATCAGTTGCAGAAGAGAGAGAAAGTGAGTTTCTAGAGAGAGAAAGCTTTTTTTTGCGAATTATAAAAAAAAAAATAAAAGCAACGAAAAAAAACAGTAAAACACAGTGTTTGTTGTCTATGGCTGAGAAGTGTGTGTGAAGAGCTCAAAACAGAAAGAAAACAGAAAAGGAAAAAAAATTAAAATTAAAATTAAAAAGGGGAAATTGAAAAAAGTAGAAGGGGGTGAAGATTACCCCTGAAGTTTCGTAAAATTTCGGGTTTGCCACTGTACTTTTTGCGGTAATTATTGTTGCGTTTTGTTGTTTAGACTTTAGAGTGTATAGTATTTGTATTTTATTATTCTGAGGGAAAAAATAAAAAAGAAAAAGAAAAAAGAAGAGATTTGACTAATAAAGAAAGAAAATGTATTTGGAAGAGGAAGAAAAAAACAGGATAATGGTTCTTTCTGGTCAGTATTGAGTCAATGCCTTTTAGAATTATTAATCTTTAGTTTTGGAGAAAATAATTTTTTCAGAGATTTTGTTTGGCTATGTAGTGACTAATAACTAACAACAGATAAACTGAGTTGTTATAATTATTTTAATTTAGTATTTGTTAATATAATATGTTTAAATAATACGAAATAAAAATAATAGTTTGATTTTAAATGCAGCAAAAAATATATATTTACACAATATCTATTCAATTATGAACATATTAACAAAAGTACTGGAGTCAATAATTAAAGTCTTTATGAATAAAGTTATTTTAAAAAATACCAAAAAAATGTTATTTTAGATATAACAAGGCCTAAAGGCTAAAGCAAAAAAGGAAAACAGTTACACAACAACTAGCTTAGGGAAGTGGATTCCAATATCAATACAAAATTATTTTTCATCAATAATGTATCAAAATTAATTTACAAAAATTGGTAAAAAAAACACAAAACATACATAAATTCTTAAATAATTTAAAAATGACAAAAATAACAGTAAAATATCTTTTTTTATAAATAAAAAATATTCTTTGTATTTTATTCGATTTTATAAATATTTAAATATTTTTTAAAAAAGTGAATACAAAAATTAGAGTAAAATTCGATCTCTAGATGTATTATTTTTTTAAAAAAAGCATTCATTCACAAGTAAAGTTCACTTGGTGTAGAATTATCAAATTGGATAAAAAGATTTTTTTAATAAAGCTAACAAAAAAGCATTCAAATCTTATATTTACAAACTTTTTTGGAATATATATATATAATATCTTATTTTTGTTACTCATATCATTTTGTTAAATTATATTCTTACAAAAATAAATGAGTTATATTTTTTACCACTTTTTCTTTGTTAGTGTTTCCAAATAAAGAAAAAAAAGTGATACTTTTTATAGTTTTGTTATACATTTAAAATTTTTTGGCAATTAACTTTAATTAAATTGATTTAAAACCAACTAAAATTAATTTCATTAGTGATAGCATAAATAAAGGCCACTAATATAAATGTTTATAACTCGCGTTCTTTTTTCTTTTTTTTTTTCTTTTTTTTGCATGTTTTTTTTATTATTGTTCTTTTATTGCTGTTGTTATTATTACGTTTTTTTTTTTCTATTTCTCCTCCTCTTTTTAGTGATTTTGCAATATGTGTTTTTTCTCTTTGTTTGGAAATAAGGGAAAGATGAACAAAAAAAAAAGAAGATGATGATGATAATGACGAAAGAGGAGGAGGAGTTCGTTTGTGTGTCGTCATTATTAAATAATTTCGGTGAGGTGCACTTGTACTTGTTTTAAATTGAATTTGTTTGTGTATAATCATCATTATTTGATTTTAATTTGGTCTATTTTGGATTTAAATAAGGTGCACTTGGTCTCTTATTTTAAATTGAGTTTGTTTGTAGTCATCATTAAGTAATTTCGGTGTATTTTGGATTTAAATAGTTTGTGCTTGTTTTGAACTGAGTTTATTTATGTGTCGTCATCATTAGGTAATTTCAGTGTATTCTGAATTTGAACTGATATACGTATAAAAAAAAAAGATGACAACGATAACAATAACGATAATGATGGAAGAGGAGGAGGCAAAAGATGGAGGAGGTGGTATAGTGGTAGTGATGACAATGATAATAAAAGAGAAAGACGATGATGAAAAAATACATGATATGAAAAACGGTCATAACTACTTAGTTAAATTTGATTAAATATATTCTATTTTTTAGGTGAAAAAAATGTGACTTTGATTATTGTAATATCAAAATAATAATAATAATAATATTTACCTTATCCATTTTCATTGTATCACATTCTATGTTATTTATCTTTTTGGAATAAGAATGATTTTGGTCCCTAATATAGAGGCCGAAAATCAATTTCGTCTCCAACCTTTTTTTCGCTCCAAAATGGTCCTCCAAGATTTCAGTTTATTTTAAAATTGTCCTTCGAACGAAAATACCATTCTCCCTTAACCCCAAAATCAACCACCACCACCACCACCATAACAGAAGCCACCACCACCACCAATATCATTATGGCCATCATCATCATTAGACCTTTCTCCAAAAACAACCAAAATCAACTAAGAAGCCCAAGTTGAACAAGAACCCACCACCACCACCACCATTATCATCATGGTCATCATCATCAGAACAACAAAACTCAAAACAGAACCCACCACCACCTCCACCAACATCATCAACACCAAAACCCACCACCACCCCCACCTCAGAAAATCAGAACTCAAAAAATCATAGCAATCAAAACTCAGAACCATCAACAAAATTCAAAACTAAAATTCTTTCTCTTTTATTTTTGTTCTGCTTCTTCATCTTCTTTTAAAAAAATTCAAGCAACATGCACTTTGAACAATAATAAACAAATTCAGTAACAACAATATTTCAAATTCAAGTCAAATTCAGTAACAACAATATTTCACAAAAAAATTCAGAAATTCTACAAAAAATCCAGTTCATAGAAGAAGTGGCGGGCGGTGAGGGCGAGGAGGAAGAGCAGTGGCGGAGAAGAAGCGGCCGGTGAGGGTGAGAAGGGAGGAGCAGTGGCGGATCACAGGCGGCAGGGCAGCGGTGCGGTGGTGCTGCGATATAGCAGTGCAGAGAAGAAGAAGAAGATGATGAAGCGGCGGTCGGTGAGGGTGAGGAGGAAGAGCAGTAGCGGATCACAGGCGGCAAGACAGCGGTGCGACAGTGCGGCGGTGCGGCGATACGGCTTCCCTTCCCACCCCCACCCCTCCTTTCTCGCGCCCCAACGCTCCCCCTCCCACCCCTTTCTTTCTTTGTGTCCCTTTTTTTGCTTTCTTTTTTATTTTTTTATATTTATTTTATTTTATAATTTTTTAATGAGAGGTAGTTTGATAATAAAAAAATAAAATTGGTAAAAATGATGATTTTAAAATAAACTAAAACTTTAAGTACCATTTTGTAGTGAAGAAAAGGTCGATGACGAAATCGATTTTCGACTTCTACGTTGGGGACCAAAATCATACTTATCCGTTATCTTTTCGATAATCTTACACAAGTCAAGTAAAATCTTCTAAATGTTGATTAAACTAACACAACTTTCTTGACAATTGATCTGTGTTTTCAAATAACACGTGATAACGATAGTGTTATTTTAAGTAATGAAAACTGAAGCTAAACATAAAACATACATAGTGCTCTTCATTCATATTAATATAAAATAATGATGTTATTATTAAATTATAAATAAATATGTAAAATAAAAATTTGAAATCTAAAAATAAAGTGTTTCCTAAACTTTCTTTTATGCTTGAAATTTTTCGAGATAATGGCACAACCGAAAATGGCGGAATCACTTTTTTCTTGGACCCTCATTGGCTGGCGGCTACAAAAAGATTTCCATTTATTTTCTTTTTCTCCATAATTAATATGTTATATTTGACCCAATAAAAATGAAACTATTTTCCTTTTCTTTTTTTTTTTTTAAAAAATGGTCACAAATAATATTTTGTAAGAATATTAATGTGTACTTTAGAAGGGAAAAAAAAAAAGGAATCATAGAATTCATTATTCATTACGCATTACGGGTGTTTTTAATGAGAAAAGGTAGAATGATTATTATTATTTTGATTTATGGGACATATGGCATGGCCAAGGTTTAAATTTATTTGGCTTTTAACACAGATCAGAAGACAAAATAATTTTTTATCTCAAAATTTTGGAGCATGCATGAATAATATAATGGTGCCATTTGATACGTCACTTTTCAGGTACATGTACGTGAGATTGATGTTCCTATCAAATTCGTATTTCTTATTATGTTTTCTTGAAACAATTAAAAATTATCACCGGGAGAAAAAATATCATTATTATCTACAAAAAATTAAAACGTTAATAAAATTAATTTTGAATAAATAACATTAATTTTATATTCATAAAAATTAATTTTTATATAAGAAAAATATTCAAATATTAATTTCATCCATAGTTAATTTTATCTAAGTTTTAAACGTTTATGGATAAAAATGATAATTTTCTCATATTTCATGAGTAAAAAATTAATTTTATTATAAATAAAAGGTTTAATTACTTTGTTGATTTCTATAATTTCGCAAAATTTTTAATTAGATCTTTATACTTCTTTTTCCTTTTAATTGGGTCTCTGCACCAATTTTTCTTTTTAATTGAATTCCTACATTTTTTTCCTTTTATTTGAGTCTCTGCACCAATTTTTTTTAGTTAGATTCCTATACAATTAAGCCAATTACTACTAAAAGGACCTAATTGAAAAAAAATTTGGTGCAGGGACCAATTAAAAGGAAAAAAAGTATAGGAACCTAATTAAAATTTTGCGAAACTATAGGGACCAATGGAGTAATTAAACCTAAATAAAATGATCAATTTTCTGAACTTTTATAAATATAAATATTGGTTTTGTAAAAAAATAATTTGGACGTTATTATACATTATTCTTTTGATTCAGCAATATAACATTTGTTTATGAATAAGTATAGAAACTTAATTTTTTAATTTTATTATATATTTTTTTTAATTCTCACTTTTTACAAAGTTTAAAATATATAGTTAAGATTTAAGGTTATTTAAGATTATGAATTAAGGTCTAAAATTTAATTTAGAATTTGGGATAAAAGAATTATTTACAAAAATATGGTTGATATTAAATGAAAAAAAATTATTTTTTAGTTGAAACTTTTTTTATAATACTAATTAGTAATAATAAAGGGAGAGACGAGAGAATAACTTTTAACAATAGTAAACATTAAAAAATAGATGAAAATGCAATAAGGAGTGGGATCTTATCATAAGCATCTCCCAGGCTAAATCCTATGCTATTATTTATTATTCAATTCAATTAAACTTTGTGTTGCTTTCACTTTCATTCCATGGGGGAAGTTGATATTGACACCTCTCTCTTTAAGTTATTATAATACTAACACAATCAACTAAAAGCAAGGCAAATAATTAGGCAACTAAGTTTTACTTAAACATGCAAGGTAGGATTGATTAAAGTGGTAGATAATACTTTGATTTCTAACAAAATAATTTTTGTTAGAAAACTAAATATCTTATTTAAAATTTCTATAAGTTGGATTAAGTTAGTCAAATTATATAAACTTTTTCATAGTAACTTTTTAAAACGGTAGTTATTCATGTGAAGATGTCTTTATACGAAGTTAAAATATTAACATATATTATATCTAAAAATGTAGTTAAACATATCAAGTTAACTAACAATTCTGAATTACTATCTTTACATAAAGTCATCTTCACGTAAGTAGTTAAACAATTTAAAATGGTCTAATAATTATCTCATTCGTCTGCTTAAGTAAGAGTTAATAATTCAAATATTATCTTGTGCATGTAGGCATGCATCAACTCATTTACCAATGATAAGGGTGCGCATGGCCTGGCCCGGCCTGATCCGAAGACCCGACCCGGCTCCGAACACTTTAGAGGGCTAATTTGGTGTGATTTCACTGAGTTTAGGGTCGAGTAAGGATCTCACAAATAGACCTGGTCATTATTTCGGGGTCAGGTCCGGATCATAGCTCGGGTCATCCGAACTCAACCCGGTGGCCCGGTCATCATACACAATTAATATTCTGTGTTATTAGTGATGAATGATGGCTATTTTTATGTAGAATTTAAGTATTGTAAACCTTAATATTTTGTGTTATTAGTTATTATAATACTATAAGTTAATGTTTTACGTTTAAAATGCATAAAATTTTAGACTAATGCATAATATTGTGTTATTTGTATTGATTTAAATATTTTGTATTATTAGACAATATTACTATTGATTATGGTTATACTTCAATTTCAAAAAAGAGTTGGCTCTTGTTATATTTTTCTAAGTGAATTTTATCATGTCAAATAATGGTTGGAGTCTTAAAAATTTGGATATTTTCACATGCTAACTTATAAGAAGATATCAATGTAATTTAATATTAACGACCCGATTTTCACCCAATTTTTACCCGATATAATCGTAACCCAAAAATATATAGGTTTCACCTTAAATATAATTTTGATATGCGACAAATTAATCATTAATCTATCGAATTGAGGTATACCGTGAGAAACTAAAAAAGTTAATTATCTAGCAATGGGGACATGCAAAAAGAAGTATTGGGTGAGTAGAAACAAGGTGAAGATCCATGCATGTGCACCATGGTTGGAGTTCACAAACACCCATGATGCCCTAAGCAATGGCATGCACTTTGTTATTTAATTTCCAACCTCCTTTGCTAGTGATTGAGACCAACGCCACTGTGCTACACCTTTTTGAAAAAGTTGGCCATAGCCACACATCAACACAAGTCAAGAGATGAAGGAAAATAAATCAATCAATAAATAAAATTCATATATATGGTCCCCCATTTTTGCTCTCAAGTTATGTGGTCCTAATTTTTTGAAAAGGCATTAGAATTTATTCTGTGTGTGTGTGTGAGGTTGATGTGGTCTCATGAGAGTTTATGAAGCCCATAATAATTCCCTTGCCACATGATGAAAAGGGCCTTATTTAAGTCTCTCTCTAAATTCATCCTCAAAATTTAATAGTAGAGGTGTTACTTTCATATCATGTGGGAAAAGGATGTGATGCATGTTTATAATTTGGAAATGTTCTTCAAGAATTATAATTAAACATAAAACAATCAAGCTATATTTACATACTTTATAATAAATATTGTTTTGATAACACTCTTTATTTCTTAACAATTTAATATGTATTTGTTATATTTTGTTAATTAAAAAATAATTTAAATATACAATTAATTAAAAACAACCAAAGTTTTATATGGGTGTTAATGTATTTGATCTATGAACAATGTTTTTTAATATAAAAGATAAAGTATATTTTTTTTGTCGTTAAAGTTTGTTTAAAATTAAAAAAATATTATTAAATTTTATTTTGTTTTAATTGTGTTCTGAAAATTTGCGAATTGTATCAAATATACCCCTAAGTTTGATAATAGTATTTTCTTAACAATTTAATATGTATTTTTTATTTTATTAATTAAAAAAATTAAATACACAGTTAATAATAAATAAATTTTTATACGGGTGTTAATATATTTGATCTATGAACAATGTTTTTCAATATAAAATATCTAATAACGATTATTTATTTGGAAAGCTCTGTAAATATAGTAAATTGTAACGTGTTACTCAAAAAATAATAAATATACACTTCATTAGTATTACCCACTAATTATATTATTGTGTGTATTAGTGTATTGAGATTTGCGAATGTTTAATAGGGAGATAGAAAAATAGAAAATAGAAAATAAATGTAAAGTGACAGTTATATAGATTAATTATTGTAATTGCTATAAATATAATTATTTATATATATTTTTTATTAATTTAAATTTTTGAAAAAAATAATTTTATGGCAGTAATAAGTGGTCAATTTATGTACTTATAAAAAAGAAGAATTATGTGATCAGTGAATTGTGGGTAATGTTATTGAACTTTATCAAAAGAAGATAAGACTGAATATCAAATATTTATTTAAAGAATTTGAAGAACATAAATTATAATACTAAAGACATGATCCTAAGAGTTGAATTAGTATTGAGAAACATGTCATACGTGATAAGTGATTACTGATAACACATAGCCTTAGACTATAGATAATTTCTTGATAAATATTTAGTTCTATCAACGTGAATGTCTGCTTTTATTTAAATTAGATTTAATTATTTAATCTATATAATTTTATCAAATTTTCAATTAAATTTTTATATATTTTTTGTAAATTAGGTCTCTACTGTTTTTAATTTTATAATTAAATTTTTTATAATATAAAAAATATTAGCGTTAAATATTTTTTCATAAATTAAGGATATTCATAAATAAAAATCTAATTAAATCTTTGACCGCATGTATTTTTAAAAGAAATATTCTATTAATTTTAACTTTTTGATATGAAAAAGATCAGATCTAATTACAAAATTAAAAATAATATAAAAAATAAAAAATTCAATTAAAAATTGATAAAATTACAGAAATCGACAAAATAATTAAACCTGTAAATTAAGTTAATTAGTCAATATGTAATGCATTAGCTTTCTAAATATCATTTGATAATTAACAAAATGAAAAATAGTGTATTAATTATGTTAACTAATTAAATGATTAGCTCACTATACTATACGTAAACAAGTGTTTGAAGATTTGAATATCATTTTATGTATACAATAATTTATTAATTACTAATAAATATTTAAATAAAACTCAAATTTATAATAAATTAATTCTTATCCTGTTAAATTAAGAAATACCATAGGAAAAAAAAACAATTAAGGAAAACAAGGATATCGAATTTGAAAGATGGGGTATTGTAAGGATAAATGCATTGCACTTTACACATGCATATATAAATATAAATTAAATTAAATCCTTGAAATTGAAGTAACCTGTCATTGAGAATTATTTAGAGAAGTAGACCAAACCCTTTTAAAAGGTCATTTGTCAATTTTAACCTATATGGCATACAACCAACCTATCATGCATTCATTCACCCCCAATCTTTGCATCAAACTCTCATCTTTAAAGCAACTGTGAACAATTATGTTATTATTATTATTATTATTCTTTCACTACATTCTCTTCTCTCTTGATAATAGTAATACATGTAACATGTGGTCCTTAGAATTATTAAAGGGAAACTACTTTTTTTTTGTGTGTAATTTCCATCAAAACTTAGATATATTAATAATTTCATCTATTTTTTATTTTATTTTTTTACGGTATTTTTCAATCCGACAAATTAAGTATTAATCTCAACCCGACAAATTAAGTATTAATCTGCTGTAACTGTATGCACAAAACGATATTCGAACCTCCAACACTTACCTAAGCGAGCTAGTGAGCTAACCACTAGATCAACCCTATTTTATAATATATATTAGATCAAGTTTTTGTAGCTTAATTCCTTTCGGTTTTGGTCTATGCCGTTATATATATATTTTTGAAAAAAGGACAAATAGGTCCCTAACCTTTTGTCCCGTGAACATTTTTGTCCCTGACCATTGAAAAATACTTTTAAGTCCCTGACCTTTACAAAATTTGGACAGATCAGTCCCTCCGTCCAAATGCCTCCGTTAAGGACTGATCCGTCCAAGTTTTGTGAAGGTCAGGAATTTAAAAGTATTTTTCAATGGTTAGAAACGAAAATGTCCGTGGGGTAAAAAGTCAGGGATCTATTTGTTCATTTCTCTATATTTTTTTAACTAAAGTTGGTTTGGGACTTATTATGTTTGGTAAGTCTTCTAAAAATTTAGTCGTGGACAAAAATATTTTTGAAAAATAAAAACAGCAAAAATAAAGTATGTGGAAAATACCATCGAGACTATTTTTGTTGTTTAAACTTTTTAGAAATATTTTTGTTAACGACTAGATTTTTATGGGTTATTTGTTGCGGTTTATTCAATTAAAATATATAAATGAAAATAAGTTTAAAATCATAGAAACAGCTTTTAATAATAATGTTGTGTTTTATTAAAAGTTGTTTAATAATATAGCATTTAAGAAGAGCAGAAACGCAATTTATATGTTTATATATAGAGTAACCCAAAAAAAAGGTATTATCTATTCATCCCAAAGAAAAAAACCTCTTAATTTATGATAATGACAAATACTTTCAAAATATTTTAAAATGTGCTAAAAGTATTCAAATTCCAAAAAATATTGTTTTTGTAATGGAACCATGAACATAACACTTTACAAAGCTTGGTGTTGGAGATAGTCGAATCATTGTTGTTCTCCACCTCAATTGTTTTCGTTAAACAAGATAACTTTTCTTCACGTATCGGTATTTTTGTAGCGTTTTTAAATATTTTAAAAACATATTTTTTATAATATTTTCTAAGCAATTAGATAATGTAGAGAACTTTTTTTTGTTTATTCTTTTATATACATATATATATGTATACAAAACTTGTGATCTTAGTGAAAAGATGAAAGATTAAACAAATTGTCCTAAGAGTTGGTGGTTGAGGTATATATATATATATATATATATATATATATATATATATATATATATATATTTTTGGGAATAAAAGTCACTACATATATCTGCACAAGATGAAACATCAAGCACTTCATAGGTTTTATTTTTATTTTTTAGAGTTTTTAATTGGTTTTTGGGGTCCATAGGAGTGACAAACGTGGAACCACCACAATATGCAGCTTGTTGAATTCTGGGCCTGGGCCTGAGAGGCTAGTGGGCCTAATGGTCCTCTTTTGTATGTATTAGCGACACATTTTTGTATCTTGTGATAATGAATATGATTGAGGATGAGAAAAAGATATTAGATATTAGATAACATGGAGAAGAAAGGGATCACACCCAAAAAAGAAAGAAGAATGGGATCAAAAGACAAGTGTTTTGAAAATAGAAGATAAGAGAAGGTATAGAACAAAGATAATAATTCCAACTTCCAAGCAACTTTTCTTTGAATAATTTGTATTTTCATGATATACGTATATTTTCTAATATTGTTCAATTATATCTATTTCTTTTGAATGATTATTTACATTGTCAATATAAAATGTTTGGAAGATAGGAGACTCGAACCCGCAACCTCTTAATTGAGTATGGAGAATCAATGTCATTTGAGTTATAACTCATTGGCCGTAAAAAATTACTTTATACTAATAGTATATCAAAATTAAATTAAAATAATAAGTACTAAAAAAAATACTAAAATTGGACATGTTACATTAGCCTAATATAGAATTGCGAAACAAACTTCATTTTCTTTAATCCAATGCTTCATGATAAAGATAAAAAAAAAATAACAAATAAAAAAATGGAACCAAATTGGTTGACTTTAACCACAAGTTGAACATTTTCCAATTCAAACACATCCAATCAACCAAACCACAAGAGAAACCTCAATGCATGATGCAATATCCAATTCTGTTTTTGAAACATTGCTTCAATCACAGGCCTAATATTAAATTCTTAGGTGAATGGAATAAATCATTCTTAAATTGTTAAGAAAGCATATAGACTATAGTAGTAGGTCAATTCTTCAAGGCAAGGATCAAAATGCACCAAATTAAGAAGCCAAATAACTGCCACATTTAAACCAAGTAAGAACAAAATGACATGTATAAAAAAGCTGCATTTTTTGATACTTGTTCCTACCTAACACAAGCAGCATCAGAAAATGAGATATTACATCACCAAAAAAAGGATAAAAATGAAAAATTCCAAAGTGGGGAATGGAATAAAGCTTTTCTTTTTTACAAAGGCAAAGTAGGGGGAGGAGCACAACAAACAGCAATGGAGTCATTCAATCATTTGAGGCAATTCTTGCTGCTCAAAAAAGTGGATACCATGTTACTAGGAACATGTTTGGAACTGTACATACTCAAAAGGCCTAAAGGAAATACCACATTGTCTGGACAACACTTAATCCAGCGAGGAACTCGAATCGAGGCCAAGGGATTCATCCTCACTAAAGCTAAATGGCATCGGCATCTCTGCAGCAGATCTACAATACAACATAATTCGTAATGCTGTTAGACGAGGGATACATATATAATAACGATGAACCAACCGTGTGAAACAAACAAGTAATATCATTCATCCAAAAATACAAGACTCAAATCAATAAAAGGGTACTAAATGATCTTTGTACAGCAGGAAAAAAAAATGAGAATATAAGATAACAGAAATCAGAAGAGCTACATAAGCATATGCTTGTATATATATGCACCTCGGGTTTTTCCTTTGTTCTATCTCAGCAATAGGTGCTTGTTTTGGATTGAATTGTTTATGCAGATCAACTTTTGCTCGTTTCGCAGCCTATAACATAGCAAAGCAAAACATAACACGCGTGGAAGGAACGGAGTAAGATCAATAGCAAACCCAACGATAACATACCACATGAATAGATAAGTTTACCCGTCTTACACTCACCGTGATTTCATTTGGAAGCATCCTTGCTCCATAAGAATCGTGATACTTTTTCACCTTCCTCTCCCCCTTATGCAACTCTTCCTGCACATGTGCAACCGAATATTTAACATTTTAGGCCATGGTAAGCCGAATAAATTGATCATTAAACATCAAACACATAAGAAAATAGAAATATATTAACAGACCTTTGCCACCCTCATAGGTTGTAGCCCCCTTTCTTCGGCATCCACAGGCATTCGAGGATGACGGATTGATTTTGCGGGCTTGGGCTTAACATGTTCACTTCTTTTCACATTTTTTGGATTGATGTTATCATAGCCTTGCATCAAATCTGTCTGCTTAACCATGGGGTTCTCTTCATAGTGATCACTATGGTTAGAAGCAGAATCAGATCTCATCCCCTCAATACCATGCTTCGAGACGATACTACGAACTTTAGTATAAGCAGATGCTTCTCCGTTAGAGTCATCATACAAATCCGAGGAGTTCCGGCCAGGAAGATGGTTGGCGTAACCATAAATGGGTTGCCTCTGTTTAATACTCTGGCGGACCTTCTTATCCTGCTTATCCGGGAAATCAGAGTCATGCAAGGAGCCAAATTCAACCCCTTCATGTGAATCTTTGGAACTAAATTTAGCGTAAGAAACATATTTCTGCAATACACAAGTAAAGAAGTGAGACGGCAGGGATACTCATACCACAAGATATCAATTACTATGAACTGAATATAATTTAGTTTTCAGCATCAATGAAAATATTTAACAGTAGAATTGAACAAGCTCGAGTACATCATTCCTAATACTACTTAATTATGCCTTTTCAAAGTTCACCTTGATGTCAAGATGACTCTAAACAATGACATACATACGATTATGAAAATAATCACTTCACTACATTTCATTCCCATTATCATCCAAACCAGATATGGACAATAGTCTTCTCATACCATACATAACAATTCTGACACCGATATGCACTCCAAGATGATGAGTTATCAAATGTAAATGGAATCTTAGGTTTGCCATTGGCAACTAAGAAGAGCTTACAGTGCTATCAAAGGTCAGTTAAAGAGTATGGAAGGATATTGAATCAGAAAAATAGTTAGAAGTCCTACATTCCAGAATTAACATATAAGTCATGGATCATTAATTTGCAATGCTAAAATCAGGTTGCTACCCAATCTTTTTTTGGATCATATATCATAGTTTAAACAGATTGAGTTTAACTAGTTGGCTCATTAAAATAAAAGAAGAGTGCATTATAAGTTTCGATTTCATTACTTACTGTGCTAATGTTGGATTGCCTTTTTCCAGTGGAGACTTCTGGGGAAGTAAGAAGTGCAGGATTTGCAATGGTATACGGTTCTGCCATAGAATTCATTAGCTTAAAATTGGTAATTTAAGAACCCCAATATAGTCTTAAAATGACTTGATAAATTTAGGAATAAGATACAGTTCAAGTTTGTTAAAGGTAAAATGAACCTCTCACATCTCAGCTCCGATGTAACATGTCTAGTAAAACTAGAAACAACAAAAAACAGCACACTGAATGGAAATTAAGGTGCCGCAAAGCTTAAAAATGTGCGATTGTGTGTGTCTTAGGTGATATTCATTTCAAGAGGGCATCCATTAAGTTCACCAAAGCATTTATGCATTGAAGATGGCCATGATGCAGTTTAGTCAGAAACATTTACTCCCATACTTGCCCCTATTAGTCCTACCTAAAGTTTTCACTGCCTATGACAAAAATTAATGTAGAATGCAACTTTCTAAAATATTGCCTTTGCAACATACTTCTTTAAGCTTAAAAAGAACTAGTTTTGTTCCAACACAACATTTTACTCTTAAAATGATAATTGAATGTGAGTTTGGAAAATAGAACAGAATATGTCAAAACATACCATGAACTGGATCTGCAGTTTGGCCTTCAAATGCCCCTGGGGGAAGCTGATCAAATTCTATACCAAGGAGTGGACCATCTTCTTGATAATGCCTCCCTAATTGCTTCTTTACGGCAGTTATAGCAGCATGTTCTATCTCGCCCTTGACTTTCAAATATCCTGATGGTTTATATCCTATGTTTCCACCCTTGGGATTAAGGGGTGGAAGAGCTCCATTGTGAGTCGGATACCTTGAAGGATCCACATCGTATGGATCCTGGCCTTGAGGAAACATGCGATCTTGCAAAAATGAGCCACTATCAGATGATGTATCATCCATTTCGCTTGCGTTTTCTGCATACTGGTTCCTATGTCCGTAGGTCATATCCGGAACTGACAAATCACGATTGTACAGGCCATGACTTTCTACCTCTTTCGGATCCACATAACGGTAATCACCATGTTTGCTGCTTCCGCATGAATCTTGCCGTCCACTACCACGGTCCTGGATGACACCACTTGAACGATCCTGTCGTCCATTACCAATCGCTTCATCTTTCAACAACCGTTTATCTTTTAACCTTCTGTGGCAAAACCATCCAGAAATTTGCTTCTCCGTCAACCCTAACTCCTCAGCAAGATCTTGTTTCATTTCCTCCGTGGGATATTTGTGCTCTGGAAACAAAGGTAAAAAGCAATTCCTCAAAAATCACTAAATTAGTCAATAGAAAGATGCATTAACATTCACAGACAATTAAAAACAAACAAAATTAAAGGAACTCGTACCGTTATAAAATTTCTCCAAGGCCATAACCTGGGAAGGTGTTTTGAGTCTTCTTTTATTTTTTTTCTCTGTAGAAGCTTTATTTTCATCTGATTGCAATTCTCCTGATTCTAAACACCAACATAAAAGAAAGAAGTTCAATATATGCAATGAATGGGGGAAATTACACTACTCAACTTGATCCACATCCACTAGATACCACCATTGATATTGTTTCAAACATAGATAGAATTTGAACTACAATTTCACATATTGGAAAACCATATGCAACAGCTTATTTTCTTGCTCCTAATCACTTAATCTACTCCCTATTTCTTCAATGGTTTCTAACATTAACTCAGCTGGAAAAAGAAAGGGGGCCAAGTTTTCTAATCTCATAAGAGGCCTTTCAAAAAGAACCAACAAGGGTTTGTGCTAATCAACATCTCAGTACAAATGGAAGAAGAAAAAACAACAATGACAACCAACATAGAAAGTAGATCCAGCCTTGTACACAAGTTTATGGTCATTGAGAAAAGCAAACAAAACATATAACAAATTAATGGCTTAAGAAAAATGTGAAACATTAAAACAAAAGCAAAAAAAAAAAAAAAAAACTAAGACATGGAAATTGAAAATTTTTGTACCCCATTTTATACCCTTATTAAGTTTGACTCACTTCCCCAGAACCCAAAGGCTCCATTTTTAACTCATTTGTGCATTACACCCACCTACCCACTAATGCAATTCAAATCCTGAGCTTCCAATCATGCCTATTTCATTCAATGCATGGAAAATAATTGAAGTAATTCAACAACGAAAATGGAACAAAAAATCCCAAATCTTGATTAGACCAAAACTTCGAGATCAGAAGACAATACCTTCCATGGCTGTGTGAGGAATTGGGGTTGAATCCAGCTTCTGAATTCAAGCTTCGGTAACCAAAAGTGCAAAGATTTTTCCCCCTTTTCTCTTTTTTTTTTGTTTTCTCAGTGGCTTCTGAGAAAAGCGAGACCCTTTTTTACGCCAAAAACAAAAGGGTATGCAAAAAACGTTAACTTGTTTGTGTTTATATGTTATTGGTGTTGCTTATTATTCTATGCGTTTTCAATTTGACCCCTTAATTACGCTTAAGAACAGAGAGAGAGAGAGAGAGAGAGAGAGAGAGAGAGAGAGAGAGAGAGAGAGAGAGAGAGAAGAAGAAGAAGAAGAAGAAGAAGAAGAAGAAGCAGCAGCTTATGGTGAAGGTGGAGAGACAAATTGGAAAAACATCAATGAACAAAAAAAAAAGAACAGCATCAAGAATTGTTCTTCTATGTTTCTTGTTTTTTGTTTTTTGTTTTTGCTTGTTGCAATCAACTTTCAATTCACATTGGTGAAAAATTATAAAATTAAAAATAATTTGGAGAATAAAAATTGAATAAATAATAAAATTTTATAATGCTGTTTCGGTTTCTGGATTTCGTTTGATTGAAAAGTTAAAAAATTCAATTATTTAATTTTTCCAGAATAGATGAATATATGTATAGTATATATGAAGGAGACTGAAGAGATGGAACGAACGTTTATTACAGTAATTAATTATTTTCAATTATTTTCTATAAAATTATAAAAGCAATTAAATGGGCATAATCTGCTTTTGATTTGGATGCATTTATTTCTTTATGGTTTTAGGATTGGACCTTGCTTATATCTATATAAACTTTTAGGGAAAGGATACATGGATGTTTAGGGAGTATTAGAGATATAATCATTAGTGTTATCTTTTTTATCAGCGTAAGCTTCTGGGATGAGTGGTATCATAATATGGTATCAGAGTTTTAGATTTAAAAAGTCAAGAGTTCGTTCGATTTTTAGTGAACTCCAAAATCAACTTAAGTTTTTGGGATGAGTTGTTTTATGATATGAGATGTTTATTATCCCTAGTACCCGAATGGTTATTCTGAATATTATAGATGATGTTCATTTTATAACTTATATAGCTCATTATACACATTATATAAATATTCTATTGACTATCTAACAGAACTCTTTATATATTGTTATTTGTGTTCCAAAAAGATTTAATTAGTTTTGTTTTGAAGTCCAAACGTGTAAATTTTAGTAGAATTTATCTTTTTAGGTAAATCTGCTAATTTGATAGGATAAATGGAATGGAATGCAGTTCTAATAAGATTAACAATAGCCCATAAAAGTAAAAAAAAATTTGCATATATGGCGTAGTAAATTATTTAATTTTAAGATCAAAATTCAACATTTTGAAATACTTTGAAAATCAAAATAAAATTAAAACTTTGGTTAAATATTAGAGACATTTAATTTTGATATAAAAATGACAGCACCCAGTAGAATCTGGATGAATTTGGACAACAAATATTAGTAAAAATGATTTAACTAAAGAGGGATATGCATAATTATCGAAGAGGAGAATTTAATGGAATGAAAGACAAAGTTGGAAGTGATTGTGGCGGACAAACGCCTCGAAGAAAGCAAAACACCTGGCGTGATTTGCCTTTCATGATTCTCTACCAACGGAAGCTTTCCGACACCGACATGAACTCTGAGTCGTGTGCCTTCGATGTGACGAAGGGAAAGAATTGGCGATGTATTGCTTGTTACGTTGTCAGCAAGCATAAGACATTTGGATGAGATTGGATCCATCAATTCTTTAAGTCGGTGGGGTATGTTTTTTTTTATGAGAGCTATTGTTTTGGGGAAAAAATCCTTTTTTTTTCCTGATATTTGGTGGATCTGAAGGCATCAAAATTTGAATTCTTTAATTCATATGAAGTTTAGACGCAACATAAAGTGGTGATCTTGGATAGAAGATGAAAGATAAATTTAGAATAGGCTCAACCTCAACTTCGTCAGCTATCTTTGTTCAAAAATGTCAATTGACAACTTTCTCAACTTGATTTTTTGAAAATTAACTGTGATGCTGGCAACTTTTTGAAAGCTCAAGTAGTGGATTTTAGGTGTGTGATTAGAAATCATAAAAGTATTTGGATAAAAGGTTGTTTGGGAAAGATTTTAATTTAGAGCATCAAAAGATTCGAATTTTTTGTAATATGGAGATGGGTGGTTTTAGTTTGGAAGTGTGACTTAAAGAAAATTGTATGCGAAATAGACTCGAGAAGTATTCTCGCTACTCAGGATGAACTTGCTTCAGAAGATAGAGAAGATGTGAATTTAGGTCCAGTTTGGGACACGACACAACATGGGACACGCCGACACGCGAATTTTAAAATCTTATATGACACGGGGACAAGCATACATATAAAATATAAAGTATTTTTAAAATAAATCGTAATTATATTTTGATATTTTATTGATATTAAAATATAAATTAAATTTTTTTATTATTTTTAATGTGTTATTTTAATTATATCAAGTATTTAAAATATTTTTTGTTTTAATAAATAATAATATATGCTATATCTAAATTTATTTTAAGAATACATGTTAAGAATAAGACTGGACACGCTGATACGTGATGATATTTAGGTGTGTCTAGGTGTGTTCGGAGAAGAATTTTCTATTAAGACACGGTTGGACACAGCAGACACGCGTGTCGGTGAGTGTCATGTCCGAAATGTGTCCGACACGGAGACACGGCAACTCAACCAAGTGTCCGTGCTTCATAGTAAATAAGTTATTTTGTGTTTGGATTTTTAGTTATAAAAGTACTTATTTTGAAGTTGTAGCGTTTGGATAAATAACTCAAAAAAAAATTTTTTTTACATAAGAGAATGAATATTAAAATAATGATGATAACAAATACTTTCCAATATTGAATGTTAATTTTACATAACCTAATCACTAATATTGTGTATGATATAGTAGGTGAAAATAAAAAATAAATATAAAATGTGTATCAATGTATATTTTGTTGCTATTTTTTATTTTACTCCTATTAGAACTCTCTTCTCCTTTATTGAGGTCAAGAACTTGCTATAATTAACTATGAAAATCATAGCAAGCTATAAAATCACATGTGAAACAAATAAAATTAAAACTAAAATTTCATACCACAGTTAAATACAAATTTAATAATAAAAAATAGAGTGATAAAATAAAAAAAAAAAATACTTAGAAGGAATATATGCAGTAGGTTGTTCAGATGCAATATTGTCTGAAAATGAAAATCGTGGTGGAGGATCAATACTTCCATCAGATGAATCATTAGGTGAAAATGGTGAGGTTTAGAACATTGCGTGAGAATGATGGTGGAAGGCCAGTGCTTCTAGTAGACCTTGCGTGAAAATTAACTTTTCAAAAAATTAAAAGTTTTTTTTAAAATAGTGCCAAACACACAAATTGTGACTTTTCATAGTCCAAAAGTTAAAAAAAAATTCTTAATACTGCATATTCATAAAATGCTTAAAAAAAATGAGAGGTTCATTTTAGCCTAATATTTTGAGAGAGGAATAATGTATCTTACTTGATGACAAATTTTGCTGTTTAGAGTCAAATCGGATACATTAAATAGTTTGATCCTCTTAATAATATTGTTAAAGCTCTTCTTTAAAATTGAGATGTTGCTTTACTTTTTTTTTTTTTAACTGTCTTTTTTTTTTCAGTTTTGTTTTTGGACACCAAAAATATTTGATGTAAAAAAATTTTATATATATCTAATTAGATTAATGTATTTTGATGATTTTTTAAATAATAAATTTAAAAATTAGTTTTATTTAATATGACAATATATTGTCTATAAAAAAATTTATCATATAAAAAATTAAATTAATCTAATTATGTATTGTTACTACAAAAAATAATTAATAAAAAAAATTATTCCTATATTCACGCGTCTTTTTTTTGTTTCTCTTCTTCACCACAAAAATGAATTTGAAATAGATGCAGAGGAAGAGCAGCAAAATTGTATCAACAAAATTGAACACATATATGAACCTGAATGTAGTAATGGTAATAGTCTATTAAGTTACTTGTTTCTTTAATTCCATATATACATTTTTATAATTTAATATTTTGAATATCTTTGATTTTTATTATTATTAACTTATATTGCTATTTTTTATTTTTTAAATTACTAAGACTTTTAACAATTTTTAAGCCAGGTCATATTTTATAACATGCTAGACTTAACTCGTTTATTTCATCCATGCAGGGGTGATAGAAACAGTAAGGAGAAAAAAAATTAATGGCAAAAAATTCTAGCCAAACAAAGCTTTTCTCAACTTATTTTTAGAAGAGGAGATGAAAATATTTAAAATGTATAAATAATACAAAATGTACGATTATCATCTTTATTTAAAAAAAAAAAAAAAAACTCAATTCATATAACATCAATCGTGATGTATAAAACATAGAATATATATAAGGACAGATTAACTTATATAATTATAGAGGCAAGTGTCCCACTAAAATTTAAAATTATTTTAAATAATATTTAAAAATTATATATAATTATTTTTTTTATGTTATTAAATTTGACTTTACACTATGGTTTTTAAGAGTGAGCACAGACAGCGGGTACTGATTGCTCGTCTGAATTTAAACCGAACTAATTAAATTGATTCTTAAACTAACGGGTAATCAGATCTAATTCAAACTAAATTAATGGTTCTTTTTAGTAATTGGTTCGGATAACAAATTTAGGAGTGCGGAACTCGAACCAACCTGTAAACTCGATCATATATTAATTGAAAGATTATTTCTTTGAAGGATTATTTCTATTGCACTTTTGTATTTTGCTTATAATGTGTTTGGTGTTTAACATATTTGGATTTTAATATGTTTGGTGTTTAATATGTTTAGTTCTTAATGTATTTGGTGTTTAATATGTTTGGATTATTTCTATTGATGTTACATGTTTATTATATTTACAGAATTTTTAAGATAAAAATTTCATTTTTTTATATTTTTTAGGAATTTCTGTTTCATCTGGTACCCAATTATCAGAACCGAACCAATCTATTATTAATTGGTTTGGTTTGGTTCGGTTCGGATACATACATAAAAAAATATAAATCTAAACCAAACCAAACCAATTACAATTCAATTAGTTCAATTCTAATTTCACCTTAAACCTGAACTAACCCGACCCGTGTTCACCTCTAATGGTTTCATTACGAAACTAAAAAAGATATTTATACCTCTAATCATTCTATATGACGACTACAATAATTTAAGAAGAGATATTTATAACATTTTTATTAAATTAAAATAAAAAAATGGGTTAAGTACGATTTTAGTCATTAAGGTAGAGATCGAAAATTTATTTCGTCCCCGATATTTTTTTCACTACAAAATGGTCCCGAAGGTTTCAATTTGTTTTAAAATCGTCCTTTTTACTAAATTTTTCATTTTTATTACCAAATGATCTCTAACTAAAAAAAGTATAAGATAAAACAAAAAAAGAAAAAAGAAAGAAAGGGAACGACGAGGGGAGAAGAAAGAGAAGGGAGGGGAGGAGAAAGAGAATTGGGGTGGGGTGGGGGGAGGGAAGAAGGTAGTGCCGCCGCCTGTGATGGAGAGTGGGAAATCTCCACGCCGCCGCCGCTGCTTCCTCCTCGTTATCGTCGCAATTCACGGCGCCATCACTACAGCCGCAGCCCTTTTCATGCGATCCGCCATCACCACCGCATCTCTCCTCCTCTTGCGATTCGCAATTCACCACCGCACCCCTTCTCCCCACTACCGCCGCAATTTTTTTCTTTAATTTTTCTGTTTTTGCTTCTGCTTCTGGTTTTACTTTTGTTGTTGCTTTGATTTCATTATCCATTGTTGTTGTTAGTGTTGTTCTTCTAGTTGTTGTTGTTTCATTGTTGTTATTGTTTCACTGCTTCTGTTTTTTGCTTCTGCATTCTGCTTCTGTTTCTGCATTTTGGGAAAGATGATAGAATGGTATTTTCGTCTGAAGGACGATTTTTAAACAAACTGAAACATTTGGGACCATTTTGTAACGAAAAAAAGGCCAGAAACAAAATAAATTTTCAACTTTTACGTTAGAGATCAAAATCGTACTTAACCCTAAAAAAATCTTAAACCCATAAATATATAACCCAATTTAGTAACTAAATAAACAAAACGAAAATACATCAAATTAAATTGAACATTTAATTTTTTTTTAAATATTTAAAAAATATAAATTAATAACTTCTAAATAATACTTAAATTCTTCATATCACGAATATTTGAAGTATGTATTACTTAAGATCTTACCAGAGTTGCTGGCACGAAATTAGTGGGGCTTCTTCCTTAAGTCCTATCACGATTGCATAGGGTTGTCAAAGGGTCAACCCGACCCATTTAGGTCAAATATGCTTATGTCCGTTTTATTTGTAGACCATAATTTTTGAATTCAGACCATGATCAGTTCGATGGGTTAAACGAACTAACTCGTTTATCTTTTTATTTTATTTTTAAAAAATATTTTGATAAAAAATATTATTTTTAAATTTAATTTTAAAAATAAAATCCGTCTATTTAAATAAATAAACGGAGTCGATGAGTTTGACTGCGCTAAAATTGCGCACTCTACGAAAGAGTTTTACAAGCGACATTGCTTGTATCTTCTCGACCTTGACTCTTTCCTTCCTTTTTTTTTGTTTTTTTTTTTTGTCAATGGATTGGACAACCCCTAATTTCAGGTTACACACTCACACACACCACACCCACATACACATAAAATCTCTTTTTTTGGTCAAGTTTGCACTAGATGAGACTCGAACCTGAGACCTCTTAGTAAGGAAGGGGAACTTATGCCACATGAGCTAAGGCTCAACGGCCCGACTCTTTCCTTCCTTGAACTTGGAGTCGAGGTCTTGTTGCATCTTTTTGCTACAATATTTTTTTACATCTCTTAAGATAATCCTAAAAAAGGATGGGTTTTTTCCTTTTGAAATATATTCTTTAGGCTTGGTTCCTTGATAAGGATTTTTGGGCCGTTAAAGTGTTAAGATTTTTCATTGGAATTCTATTGACGGTTTGGATTCTAACTTCTAATAGTAAGAACACCAAGATAAGTCTTTGTGCCCAATTTCCAATTATTCGGTTGTTAGGTAGTGTTTGGTAGAGAGACAAAGACCGAAAGACTGAGACTAGACAGAGACTAAGAGACAGAGATTGAAATAAATCTCAATATTCTGTTTGGTGCAAAGTGGGAGACAGAAATTAAAATAAGAATGAAATTCTAATTTGATTTGTACAAAGGGTAAAATTGAAATCAATTAATTGAAATGAGGATATTTTAGGTATAAAATGTTATTAAAGTTTCCGTCTCCATCTCTAAAAATTCTAGTCTCCTGTGTCCCTACTTTTTGAAAGTACTGAAATACTGAAATTTTAGGGACAGAAATAGAAATTTTAGTATCAGTCTCTAAACCAACAAACATGATATTGAGTCTCAGTCTCTCAGTCTCTCTCTCAATACCTCAAAACAAACACTACCTTAGTGTTTGTACCGTGTGAATTAGGTGGTAACTATCTTATACGACTTGGGAGGGTACTCTAATAAGTGGAATCGTTTGGATCTAATTAGGTATAAAAAAAAGTATCATCAGTTTAGAGTTGGATTAGATAGTAATATAAAAAGTTTTACATTCTTTTTTATATAAAAAAAATATAAATATTAAATATATACTTTTTATTTTCCATAATATCTTTCGATCGGACATATCAAGATTAATCTATCATGAATCGAAGTTCTATTTAAAGATTTACTGGTAGCTAATAAATTATTGCATAACTTTTTAAAAAGAATTGAATTATTTTTTAAAACTCGAAATGAATTTTCTACAGCCAAATAAATTACTCTTGTCTCAAACCAAATACACACATGATTTATTAGCAGGATGAATCAAACTAAATCCATGTCTACTCCCATGTTGTCCCTGTTGAAACTCATGAAACAATGTTCTAAGAGCTATGAGGATTCAAAGAAATATAGATCTCTTGTTGGCACATTATAATATTTACAATAACTAGATTTAGTATTCCCTTCACAATTAATAAAGTCTCTCAATTCATGCATCAACCAACCTTGGAACACTGAAAGGCAGTGAAAAAGATTTTGCATTACCTCTAAAGAACTGTAAACCATGGAATGATATTCAAATTTCTGTCACTTGATTAAGCGGACTAGTGAATTAATTACTAGACCAACTTAATTTGGTTATATACTTTTTTTTTTAACAAAATAATTAACTACATAATAATCACCAAACTTTTCTAGGATTGTTTTTTGTATTAAGTTTAGGGGTGAACGCGGATCGAATCGGATCGGATCCAATATCCGCAGTTTTTAAGGTTAGATTCGATCCGATCCAACCTTAAAAACATGTCAATAAAACACATTTGCGGATCGGATCGGATCGGATCGGATATATCCGCAAAACACAAAAATATTTTTAAAAGCTTATTTTTATTAAAAACATGTCAATAAAATTCATTTTTTCTATTATTTTAAATATATTTACTCTTAAAATAATATTAAACATACTTTTCTTAAATAATAAATTAAAATAATATAACATATATGATAATTATTAGTTGAAATAAAACATAAAAAGAATATTTACTTATTTATTTCTTTATTTTTACGGATACGCAGATATGCGGATACCAACACAAAATCCTCAATCCCATCCGATTAGTGTGCGTATCTGATCCGATCCGAAAGTCTTGCGGATCGGATTCATATCCGCAATTTTCGAATTGGATTCAGATAAACACCGCGGATATGCGGATCGGATCCTATCCATGAACACCCTAATCAATTTGACATGGTGCTAAAAAAATTTGCCTCATGGGGTTTTTGGTGAGCAATTATATACTAATGGGTGGAGTAGATTGGATTATGAAAAATGTTTAACCCAACCCAATAAATGCCACAATCCAAAAAGGCCCAATTATTCTTCCATGCACACTATCTTTCTTGTCCAACATCATTCAGCCAAAAAAAAATTCCAACTTTCTCCTCCTCACTCTGCAATGCCGACACTGTCACGCCACCACCACCTCCTCCTCCTCCGTCGTCTCCGCCACCTTCTCCCATCTTCCTTCTCAACCCACTCTCTGCCGCCACCACAGCCTCCTCTCTCTGACCCCTTCTTGGTCGAGAAGGTTCTCCTCAGCTTAAAGCACAACAACCTCAACTCCCTCCACAACCACCTGAACAACAACCTTAACCGCTCCGACCCATTTCCCCTCATCGTCGATATTCTCCGCCGGTGCCATCAAAATCCCACCTTGGCCAACAGGTTCCTACATGCTCTTTCCTTCACTTCTCCCAACCTCAAACACTCCACGCGCTCACTGGGCGCAATGGTGCACGCGCTTGTCCGTCTCAGGAAGGTTCCGGAGGCTCAGGCCCTGCTCCTCCGCATGATCAGGAAAAGCGGAGTCACGCGCCGCGAGATCATCGATTCATTGATCAATGGTGATTCTTGTTCCAATGTCAATGTGAGTGTTTTTGACTTGTTGATAAGGACTTATGTTCAATCTAGGAAGCTTAGAGAAGGTTCTGAAGCTTTTGAATTGTTGAGGGGTAGAGGGTTTTGTGTTTCCATCAATGCATGCAATGCTCTTCTTGGTGCACTTGTGAGAATTGGTTGGGTTGATTTGGCATTCAATGTGTATGATAGTGTTGTGAATAGTGGTATGCATGTTAATGTTTATACTCTTAATATTATGGTTAATGCTTTGTGTAAAGATGGTAGATTGGAATATGTTAAGGATTTTTTGGATGGTATGGAGAATAAGGGTGTTTTCGCCGATGGCGTGACTTATAATACTTTGATCAATGCTCATTGTCGCGAGGGGCTCTTGTCGAAGGCATTCGAGTTGATGAATTCGATGGCAAGCAAGGGGTTAAGACCCGGGGTTTTTACTTATAATGCTATTATCAATGGATTGTGCAAGAAGGGTAACTATGCGAGGGCGAGGGAAGTTTTGGATGAGATGTTGGCGAATGGATTGAGCCCTGATGCCACAACTTTTAACCCCTTGCTTGTGGAGAGTTGTCGGAAGGATAATGTTCGGGAGGCTGAAAAGGTTTTTAACGAAATGTTGCATCATGGAGTTGTTCCTGATTCGATTAGCTTCAGCTCAATTATAGGTGTGTTCTCCAGGAATGGGAATCTTGATCGTGCCTTGGCGTATTTTAATAGCATGAGGGGTTCTGGTTCGGTTCCTGATACCGTGATTTATACCATTCTTATAGACGGATATTGTAGAAACGGAAAAATGCTTGAGGCTTTAAGAATGCGGAATGAAATGGTGGAGCAGGGATGCGTCATGGACGTGGTTACGTATAATACGCTACTGAATGGACTGTGCAAGGGGAAAATGCTTGCTGATGCCGATGAGTTGTTTAAGGAGATGGTGGAAAGAGGAGTTTTTCCTGATTTCTACACTCTAACCACTCTCATCCATGGATATTGCAAGGATGGGAATATGAATAAAGCTCTCGGTTTGTTTGACACAATGACTCAGAGAAACCTTAAGCCAGATGTTGTAACATATAATACATTGATTGATGGATTCTGTAAAATTGGTGAAATGGATAAAGCTAAGGAATTGTGGTCAGATATGTTAAGTAGGAATATAGTGCCAAATCACATATCTTTTAGCATTTTAATAAACGGATTTTGCAGTTTAGGTCTTATGTCCGAAGCATTCGGCTTGTGGGACGAAATGGTAGAGAAAGATATTAAACCCTCCCTGGTTACTTGCAACACCATTGTAAAGGGCTATTTGAGAGCTGGTGATGTGTCGAAGGCTGATGACTTCTTGAACAGGATGATTTCGGGAGGAGTTTCTCCTGATGGTATTACATACAATACTCTTATAAATGGTTTTGTAAAGGAAGAGAACCTTGGCAGAGCTTTTATGTTGATCAACGACATGGTTCAACAAGGGATACTGCCTGATGTTATCACATACAATGCGATTCTATTCGGGTATTGTAGGCAAGGCAGAATGAAAGAGGCTGAGAAGGTATTACGTATGATGATTGACAAAGGAATCAATCCTGATAAATCGACGTACACAGCATTGATCAATGGGCACGTTTCTCAAGACAATCTGAAAGAGGCATTCCGTTTTCATGACGAAATGCTGCAGAGGGGGTTTGTGCCAGAAGACAATGTCTAAGGGATTTTATTGTTGGAGTGATGTACATGTTGGAACTTGGAACATTACAACACTTTGCACCGAATTCCCGGTATGAAAAGGTTGAACTTTCTATCTCCAAGTGTTGTTATCTTAATGTGCCTCATTTGAACTATTTATTGAGATGTGGAATAATAGTGTGTTAATGCGCCTCTTTGTCCAGGTTTCGCATATATAAGGCGAGCATTGCGGCCCTGGTTGGTAACAAAGAAAAGAAAGAAAGATGTATGCTTCCTATAACTATCCAATTATGAATGTCTTGGTGCTTTTTTCTTCATGCTCATGAATATGATAATTAATCTCTCAGTACCTACTTTACTGGTATGATTTATACATTCTCTTTTTTCAAATTCAACTATGACATTCAATGTCATTCTTTTAATCAAATACATTGTGGATGCTTCAAGATGCGAACTAGCCGTTTTGCTAGGAATGGTTTGCAGGTGTGGCATCCTTGTGACAGATCCAAAAAGTTTTGGTAATGATATAGGATCCTAAAAATCTTTGTAAACATCCTTCCAAGTACATGTTGAAGTCAAATGTAGATATTCTCAATGTATACTAATGGAGGTTTTTGTTGCAGTGAAATCAAGAAATGATTATTGAATTGGGCTGAAGCAAATGCTGCCACTTTTCTACCGTTTACCAAAATGCAAGCGGCATATGAAGAGCACAACGATTCGACTAATCGTGCTTGAGTAACTGTGACGGCTTCTTCTGGTACGTTTTTCTGGTCTCCAGAGTTCAAACTCGAAATCGCTTTGGAAAAGGAATGAATTTGCTTATTAGCAGACCAACATTGGTGTTGGTTACATACACATAGATAACTTGTTAAGTTTATTGTTTAGTCATGGATTCTTTTTATCTTCATTGTTGCTATATGAAGCATGAACACTAGAGTATAATAATAATTTGGGCCTCCATACATGTGTAACACTTGGTAACTTCTACAATGAACTTGAATTTTTCCATGATTTAATTAATTTATTTATGGAGTGTTGCCAAAATGAAATTGTAAAATGCAAACAGTTCTGGTTTGATATTTAATCATATGATAATTAGTAGCATGAATGAATTGATCAATCAAATCTAACATGTCTCCAAAACAATTCTTTTCCCAATATGTAAACCTCTTATATCCAGTGACCAATTCATGTTTATACACAACAAATTTCAAGAAAAGGTCCAATTTGATTTGCTTTGCCAGCCTCCATATGACTAGACCTAGTTTATTTATAATCTCAACCACATAATAGATTGGAAGATTATAAGCAATTGAATTGTTCTGTTTAGTGAATATAGACTTAGATTATAGTTTATGCATAGCAGTATTCACGGATCTTATTGGATATGACCAAAATCTCAAGCTGATTCATGCTATAAAAATCAGATCGAATCGGATATTCGAATATAAGACATTTCATTTGAAAAAAAAAAAACTGTTTTTAACTTCTTTTTTTTACATGTTTTACTTCAATAACATTATTAGTAGCATGAATCAATTAATCAATCAAATCTGACATATCTCCTAAACAATGTTTTCCTAAGATGTGAACTACTTATATCCGATGACCAATTCATGTATATACACAAAATCAAACGATGTTTTAAGTAATTAATTTGGGTTAATCAAATGGTTAACTCACTCGTCCATTTAACTAAGTGTTAGGAATTTGAAACCTACTTTGTACATACAACAATCTAGTAACAGGTGACGAATCTTTAAATGGAGTTTCAATTTGCGATGCATTAGTTTTTGGCGCATTGGGCTAAAGAATCATGTGGCAACAAAGAATGATGTTTTAAGTTTTCCAATTTGATTTCCTTGGCCAGCCTTCATATGACTAAGCCAAGTTAATTTATAATCTCAACCACATAATAGATTATAAGAATATATGGAATTGAATCATGCAATGTATTTTATGGACCTAGATTGTCCAACGTTATCCAAGTTGAAATCTTCAAAGTAAAAACCAGCAACTACAAAAATTACATGTCACATACCACTCAATAAATGCATTGAACTATACAAGAAGTAGGTTATTATTATTATTATTATTGTTATTATTATTATTATTGGTAATAATAAGATAAACCCAATATCTGGCTGCTGAAAAAAAGCAGTCAAAACTACCAAAACAACATCATGATTTGTAATTGACACAATTTTGTTCTTAATTGACTTAAACATTACACATCAATTAACCACAATGAATCCAGGCCTAATTAAGAATTAATGTTATTAATGTCCCCAGCAAATTGCTCCTTGTTTAGACAAATTCAAATTTGGCTAAGCAAAGAAAGAATTATGATTAATTGAGTATAATTCACGTCCACAAAACTAAAGCAACCGAAACGGCGGCGGGAAGAGTGGCCTAAGATCAATGATGAAATTCACAATGATGGTGATGAGGATTAAGATTTATCAATAAATTTCCTGAGAAAAGGGCCAAAAAAAAAAAAAAAAAGAAAGAAAAAAAGAAAAGAAAAGAGAGAGAGATAAAATGTCAAATAGTTATATACATTGTCATTGGTGATGTGGATCTTATATATATATATATATAAATCATAGTGGATATGGATAAGCATGTATAATCATCATATTTTAACTATAGACTTATAATAATGCATATATGTATATATATATATGAACAAATAATCGCGAAGGAATTTTATATTAGATATTTTAATTTTTAATAAATTTTTATTTTTTAAAAATTTTAAAAATTATTTTTATAGGATCAATTTATCTCTCTATTATTTTAAAAAAATTAATTTATTTCAAAGTATATTTTTAATTAATTGTCTTATAATTAAAATTTATTAGAAATTTATTCGTTTATCATGCATATTAAAACTTAACTATAAATAATAAGAAACTAATCTATCGAATAAAAATAATTCTTAAAACCTTATAAAAAAATAAAAATTATTAAAAATTAAAGTGTTTGATTTAAAATATTTTAAAAAATCATTTAAATATTTATTTAATAAATAATATAATATCTAATTCCTAACCCCTTTCTTTGACCGATTATTTATCTGTTCCTTTCAAGTATATATCATCACTCTCTAATTTTTATCTAAATTTTGGTGAACGAACTACATAGAAATCACTCTGATCTATGAATTTTATTTTATAATATTGTTATAAGTAATTATTATAACAATTGGCTTGTCTTGTTGTGTTATTAGTAATAAATAAATGTGTATTTGTACTCGCAATTATTGTGGCTTGGAAAGTGACTTGTTTTGAATTTTAGTACACATTTTATTTATTTAATTATGTTTTGACTATGACATTTTAGTGAATATGACACTTAGATCCGATCGAAAGTTCAAAGTTGCAATACAACCGCTACATAATTTGATAAACAGAAGAAGATGAATATTCATTATTCTAGTATTCTATATTCTAGAACATATCATGAGGATGTAAATTTCTATAACCTTGTAATATAATAGGTCAAAACTCAGGTGCAATCGACTTCATGTGAAGTTGATAGTTGAGAGTTGTTAGATGAAAATTTAATCAAATCAGTCAAATCATTTAACAGCTTTCAGTTATTAACTTCACGTGAAGTCGACTACACCTGATTTTCTACTAATATAATAATATAATTAAATTAATCTTGGAGTGAAAATTTGACTTGACAAACCATCAAAATGTGTTGAGAAAGACTTTTAGTATATTTCTTTGTTTTTTTCTTCCTTCTATTTGACTAATAATAAGAAGAAAAAAGAAACAAATAATTAATTTAGATGATAATTTAAAAAAATAATATTTGGAAAAAATAGGGGATCAATATATTTATTCAAATGCATGATCCTCCTAGTACTATATTTTATAACATATAATGTATTATTATTACTTAAATTTCAAGAAAGATAAAATGCATAACTTTAGTTTTTTATTAACAATTTTAAAAAGAAAAAAAAAACTGATTTTACAAATACAAGAGAAAAAATTGTTTACTTTCTCCAACTTTTAGAGGAGGTGGCAATATAATTTTCCCCCAAAATATTCAATTGTAGCTAGTGGCTCTTATGTAATCTTTGGTTATCTAAGACAAGCAAATAAGGACAAATATGGGTGGAATTTTATTCTTATTTATATTGAGAGATGACTTACTTCTAACAAAGTAAGTTGAAATTATTATTAGTAGGTTCCAAAATAAATCTGGTGACTGAAAAAAAAAAAGAGATTATAAAAGAAATTAAAATTATTAAGCTGGCCTCTTTTGTAAGTTGTAACCCTAGTGACTCGCTCAACTGTTTCTGTTTGCTTTTGTTTGGCATTTTATATTGCCTTTGTCATTAGGTTTTACCAACAATTTTAATATAAAATGACAAATAATTTCAGACTTTTTATTGCAAAAATAACTAAATCTATAGATATGTTTAATGAGTTTAATTTTGGTACACTGACAGTGTAAAATGTTTTACAGCTTTACGCAGTCGTGCAATTATGTCCATTCTTTTGAATGACTAACTATTCGTGCAGTTAATGTCAAAGACAGTTATTTTTGTTAATGTAGTGTTATACATAATTAAATACACATGTAAAACTATTTTATACTGAGAGTACATCAAAATTAAATTCATATTTAATTACTAATAAGTTTTATCTGATAACATACATAAATTTCTTTGTCGATTATTTTGAATATGGTAGAGAAGAATTTATTTGTCTCTCATCTACAAAGATTAAGATATATTTGTAAATTAAATTTGATGAAATATTTAATTATCTTCGTAATAAAATATTGAAGACCTATTTTTTTTTTTTCAACTTCAAAACATGAATATATGGAGATTGCACAAAGAGAAATATTCAATTGTTCTTAAATCTTAATTCACAAGATGAAAATTCAAAGGTTGTTGATCCAATTCAAACTTTGGTTATTGGAAATTAATGAAATTTCTCCTGTGGTCTTTTTCCTTAAATTTCGCATTTTCGTTACCTAGCGATAATTCTACTACTCTGGCGTGATGGGAATATAATTAATTCTTACTTTCACTATTTTCCTATTATTTTTGTGGACCATTGAAAATATGATTATTGAATCGGCTTGCAACTTCAAAAATAATAAAGTTTAAATTTTATGTACTAATAGTGAAAATAAATTATGTGTATTACATAAATAAGTAATACTAAAAAAATTAAAGCCAAAATATTATTGAAAAATTAATATAAAATTAAAATATATAAGTTTGTGAGAGTCTTATATTGTCTAAACTCTAAAGAGAATTTTATATCTTAGCTTGCAGTAATAATAAATCTAAAAAAAATTTGACAATAAAAACAAAATATATATAATGTGAGATAATTTTTATAATTATATAGCATAATAACATCATGAAAATAAATAAACATCATTATTATATATTATTATTAAAATTGTAATGGGATATATAAATGATTACATTATTCTAATATAATATCATACTCTGTTTAACTATACGGTTTACACGTTCCAAGTATATGGTGATTTCCGAAATAAAGTAGTAAATATAAAAAGAATAATATCCCAAATAAATCTCCAAAGAATTTGCAGTCGAACAAATTTGTCCCCAACAAAATTTAACTAAAATTTTGACCCTGATATTTTTAGTTATACACCAAATACGTCCCCATGCCAGTTTGACTCGATCAGGACGTTCTACGTGGAGGTTAATGGGCTGACGTGTTAGGTTAACTGCCACGTGTCACCTTCAGGACAATTTAGTCCCCATCCAAGTTGGACAAAACGACGTTGTATTGGATCATGAGGCGAACGACGTCGTTTCATGGAAGACAAATTCGTCCTCATCATGAAAGACAGAATTGCGAAACGGCAACATTTTAAATGGGGGACCTATCTGCCTGTTCGAGGGGACCTATCTGCCTGATGATTATGCTTCTATTGAGACTTATTTGTCTGATAACCTAATGTTAGGGGACCTATCTGACCTATAATTGGTGATATTACCCTCAAATATATTCATTGCCCTTTTTTGGTTTCATTGAAAACACAGGTTGATGTATCTGGACCTAGTAGCTTACAAAATTCTAATCCTCTCTCTGATGACAATCAAATTGAAAATTCTCCTTCACATGTCACAAAAAAATATTTCAGGCAATCGCAAATATGCTAATTTTGAATGACTTAATGCGTATGTTGAATGATGGCTTGCCTTGGAGGAGAGAGTGAAGCAGTTGGAGGATCTGTTGTTGAAGAAGAATGAGGATAGCCATGTTGTGAAAAAGCATACTGTTTTTGCTTTGTTTAGGGGTATAATAATTGGGGGCATTGATAGTTGTAGTTGTGTTTTGTATGTATGTGGTGGTTGTTTAGGCAAGTTTTAATCTGTGTTGATTATCAAATTGTTAGATTAAAATGTCTCATTATATTTAGATGGATATGCATGAAATCAATTGTGGTAAATAGTATAAAAGAAACACGTTGCTTTTGGTCTGTTTCATCCATTTATCCCGGTGTTGGAATAAATTTGAACAATCTAGATGCTGTGCCACTGGTTGCAATTGCCATGTTCTCAACACTAACACTCTTCTGAGCATTGGACCTGATTACTGTTTGCTTTGGACGTCTAAAAGGTTCCTGAGCCTGGAATTGACAAAATTATTATGAGGATGTTTCATACAGATTTTAACATACGCATTAAGTCATTCAAAATTAGCATACTTTGAAATTGTCTGAGACATTTTTTTGTGACATGTGAAGGAGAATCTTCAATTTGAGTGTTATGAGAGGGAGGATTAGAATTTTGCAAGCTACCAGGTCCAGATACATCAGCTTGTGTTTTCAATGAAATCAAAAAAAGACAATGAATATATTTGAGGGTAATGTCACCAATTATAGGTCAGATAGCTCCCCAAACATTAGGTTATCAGACAAATAGGTCCTCAAACATTAGGTTATCAGACAAATAGGTCCCCAAACATTAGGTTATCAGACAAATAGGTCCCTATAGAAGCATAATCATCAGGCATATAGGTTCCCTCAAACACGCAGATAAGTCTGGTGGAGACGAATTTGTCCTCCACCAAACGACGTCGTTCGCCTCATGATCCAATATGATGTCGTTTTGTCCAACTTGGACAGGGACTAAATTGTCCTGGAGGTGACACGTAACAGTTAACCTGACATGTCAGTCCGTTAACCTCCACGTAGGACGTCCTGACCGGGTCAAACTGCCTTAGGGACGTATCTGGTGTATAACTAAAAACGTCAGGATCAAAATTTTAGTTAAATTTTGTTTGAGACAAATCTGCCTGACCGTGAATTCTTTGGAGACCTATTTGGAGTATTACTCATATAAAAAAGAAAAAATCAATAATTCCCACCAAAGCCCAACTAACCTTAAAGTTAAAATGTTTAAAAACAAAATATTGGCTTGGAAAAATATTAATCAATTTTGTTTGATTCTTCTTCAATTCTTTTGTGTCTTCCTATCTTTTAAGCTCTATACGTAATGGCTGATTTGTAGTGGTTAATCTATATATCGACAACTATTACCCTAGTATAAGATAGATAGATATAGATAATATCTAAAATGGTCTTTAATTGAAATTTTTAATTTGTCTCAGATTAGTTTTTCACTTTTTAAAATGACTAAATGTATTCTTTATTTTTAGAAATGTAAATTCTCGTTTGTTCAAAAGTCATCAGACGTTTTAACGTTATTGATGTGTGCAGTTAAGTGCCAAATTGACATATTTTTTTGGGGGGTCATGGTAGCCAACACGACCTGACAGATACTCGAAGCCCACCCCATCCAGTTTCACATCTGAAAGACATCTTAGCTTCTTCTCCAAACGCCATAGTTGGCTGCGCTGCGCGTTCCTCGTCTTCAACCAAGCTTCGCCTCCCGTATTGGATTTTCCAATTATCTCTTCACGCTACTGCTGGTTGCTCCAACTTCATCGTCACGTGCTTCACCGTGATTTGACAACTCTCCCTTTCCCAACTGTTGCGCCATACTTGCACTTCGTGTTCCCATCTGATGACTCCTGATTGGATCGAGGTCTGCTTCTCTGCTCTACTACGGTAATGTTGTTGCGATTATTCATCGTATCCGCTCTCTGCCTCTGAAGATCCGGTTTGAGTCTTCCTTCACTGTTCACCACTTCTCATCGGTTTGAGTGTGGCGCTAGGAGCTCTATTCCATCAAAAAACGATGGCTCTCTCAAATGTGGAACTTGCTGCTACAATAATAGAGAAGGGCGACATCACCAGCTGCTGGAGAGAAGGTCACCAGAGATGATGGCAGTTTGTTTGAAGGGCCCAATTGCAAAAAATGACGTTGTATCGTGTTATAGTCTCTCTTCTTCAAATAAATTAAAGTAGCGGCGAAGAAGAAGAGAAGCATTAATGGTCGCCCCGCAAATTTTAAGTACAACACAATAAGTTTAGCTATCATCTCGAATACGACACCAACGAGGACTTCGAAATAATCTTTTTTCCAAAACAATGATTTCAACTATCATCTCAAATTGAATTCTTACTGAAGTTTTGTGGCCTGCATTATATATCATTTAAATTCAATGTACAGGTTATGGTCAATGGACTTCTCTTTCACTCAACTTTCACTAGAGTTCTTATTTAAATTTTTTTTTACTTCTATTACTACCACCTATCATGGCTCATGCATAAGAGCAAATAAGACAAGCTTCATAGATGAGATGACGAACAGCAGAGAAGAGGAAATGAAGAACATACCAAGATAAATGATGAAGATGAATATTTAGGGGTTAGGACTTTATAAGTGTGAATAGATTAATTTGGGTATTTTAACCAAATTTTGGACACCAATTTGAGTCGAACTCCTTGTGTGTCAACACCAGCATGCAATTAATTGCAAACTTGACACTTAACTGTACACATCATTTAAAATGTCTGGTAATTTTTGGACTAACGAAAATTCACATTTCTGAGAGAAGAAGATACATTTGGTCATTTTAAAAAGTGGCTGGGAAACTAATCGAAGGCAAGTTGAAAATTTCAGGGACCATTTGAGATATTACCCCTCCCCCTCTCTCTCTCAATAAATAATTTTATAATATAATAATAAAATTTTTATAATTAAAAGATAAAGAATGAATCCGATCCTTAACTTATTAACCTCTAAAAAAAAAAATTAAATATAACAACAAAGTCTTTTCTTTCGTAAGATCGGTTATATGGATTAAATAATATTTATTGTGTCGTATCATGTATCATGTCTATATTAGGATTGTTGACGCATAAATCTCTTTTGATCAACTCATGTATGATTTTTTCAAGTCTTCCTCTACTATTTGCCACCTATTCCCCTTCCATCTCATCCACACTCCTAATCGGGTAATCTGTTGATCTTATTCTCACATGTCCAAACCACCTTTGGTGCGTGAGATTCTACCATCTTTTCTACAATGGCCGTTGCTTCAACCTTTTCTCTTATATATTTATTCCTTATTTTGTCCATATATGTGTAGTCTCTCGTCTATCTTAGCATCCTCATCTCTGCAGCACTTAATTTATGTTCATACTTACCCTTTACCATTCAACACTCTATTCCATATATAATATTGTCGGTCTAATGGAAGTGCGATAAAATTTTTCTTTAACTTTTAATCGTACTTTTTTAGTACATATAAAACCAGATGCATTCTATCATTTTGATCAGTCTGTTTGTATCGAATATTTTAAGTCCTTCTCAATTTTTTTTATTATCTTGTATAATACACTTAAGATACTTAAAATACTTTATTTGTAGTAGGATATTTCTTCAAATTTCACTTTTGTATTGTTATTTCTCTCTCGTCTACTAAACTTACATTTTGTATATACCGTTTCACTGTGACTTTATGTTCAATCTGTATTTCTCTAAAACTCCTTTCACTACAAGAAAAAGCGTGTTTATCGACGGCAAAAATCGACGGCTATTTCTGCCGTCGATAATTTTCGACGGCCTGCTGTCGATATTACTAAAAAAATAATTAAAAATAAAAATATTAAAATCGACGGCCTAGTCGTCGATATTTTTATAATGCATTAATTTATCGTCATGTTATAGGCGAACCAGAAGTCGAAAATAAAATCGACGAATATGGCGTCTATTTTATTATTTTAAATATCGACAACTTTGCCGTCGATAAATTTGAACGGTCTAGATTACTTTCTAAAATGGGATGAACGGTCTAAATTTAATCTATATAATAGATGCCATACGTGTTATTTTTTTTTATATTAAAATCGACGAATATGGCGTCTATTTTATTATTTTAAATATCGACAACATTGCCGTCGATAAATTTGAACGATCTAGATTACTTTCTAAAATGGAATGAACGGTCTAAATTTAATCTATATAATAGACGCTATATGTGTTGTTTTTTTCATATTAAAATCGACGAATATGTCGTCTATTTTATTATTTAAAATATCGACACCTTTGCCGTCGATAAATTTGAATAAAATCGACAAATAGGCCGTCGATTTTTATCACTAAAAACACATTTTCTCAACTCCTGCTTCCAAAGTTCAGAAACGCATACTTCCCCAAATTCAAGCTAGGTATCCTTTGATTGAATTCGCTTTCTCTTCAACGCCACCTCCGTCCGACACCACCACCGGCGACCACCATCGCCTACCCTCTCTCTCTTCCTTCTTCTCTTTCTTCCCCATTTCTCCATTTCTTCGTTCCTGCGTGCGACACCCCTGTTCGTGGAGTCACCCTCTGTCCGCGTCTTCAAGCACCGACAAGCAACCACCAGCGGCGGCGACCTTCTGTGCCACCGCGACATCACCACCACCCCACCGCCTCTCCGTTCTTCTTCCTCCTTTCATCAATGCAGGTTCCCTTCACTTGTTCCCTATCTTTCTTTTCTTTATTTTCACTGCTTTTTAATTCTGTTTTTAGAAATTTTGGTTAGGCTTAGGTTTGTTAAAACTTGTGTTTCTGGAGTGAAATTGTTGTTAGCTGTATCTTTCTGAAATTACTGGGTTGAATGTTGCTTAGATTAAACTGAAATTTACTGTTTTGAACTCTGCACACCACATATTCGGAGAAATGCCTGAATGAAATTTTTGTATGTAAGGCTTTATTATTATGATTATTATTAGGTTTATTTTTTCAATTTTATAACATTTTGATAGAGTAAAATAGTAAATAGTATATTGTATCTAGCTAGGGAAGAATCTAATAACACATCGTTTGGGTAATGAGCTCGATGGGGTTCAATGGTTGGTACCACACTTTGGTAAAAGCTAAGGCACATTTTGTGTGGTCCGCTAGTTTTAGTTTGTACTTGAGACACACACTTTTGGTGAAGAGTACTGTCAATAATGCACGATTGTTGGTTATGCTTTGAATTTTGTACTTGCTTCTACTCCTATGAAGATTCACGTTATTACTTAATTATTGGTTCTTTCTCATTCATGCACTTTATGCAATTCACTTTTCTACATCTATGTATTAGTTATGGAATCAATTCTTTATTTTCATGGCTTCACGCCATTTATGTATAAAACTTAGTAGTGGTCGTGTTTAACATAATTCACACAACTTTCAATCTAACCTAACACTCGGCTACTGCATATTTGAATTTCTCCATTTAATCACCTTCGATCTTACTCGTTTACTCCTCCCAACCTAGTAAAACCTTAACCTAATTTTGTGCTCATTGAAGTTTTTTACCTAACACCCTACTCTTATTCTATGTTACTAATTAATTAGCTTCATATTATTGATGAGTGAGTATATTATATAAAGTCTCCTATTGTCTAAAACAATTACGATTATTTCAAAAAGAAAAGAGAAAGTTTGTAAATTAAAATTTTTCAAATAACATTTCTTTCATTTTTGTCCTTTATTTTTATCCTTTGTTGATTAAAAAAAATTGTATTATTACATACAAAAATGTGAATCTGCTAGCTATATCTGGCTTTCTTCTTGTTGCCAACTACATACACCATCTCATTTTTATAAAAGTGGAAGTTGTCACCTTTGTTATTATTATCATGTACTTTTACTTTGGATGTATAGAAATGGAAGGACATTTAGGAACACATACTATCATCTTTCTTCCAGTTCTATCTTATTACAAATCAATATTGCTAACTTATTTGTTGATCATTAAAAGATTTCAAATGAAATGTCATGGCTCGAGTTTTGATTTTATTTAATCTATTTACCTTGATCAATTATATTTTCTGGTACTATTACTACACTGTTTAGTTTTAGATTATGGTGCTTATGGTATTAGTTCAACTTGCTAGCTATATTTCAATGTCTCTGAATTGCATGCATTAATTTATGATTAATAGATAAGATCCATAACAGTGGTCATTAGTGGCTATTTGATCCATAAAAGAGGTGCCATATAAAAGAATGCATTATTTGCCATTGATTCCAAGGCTACAAAGGTTGTATGCATCAATGAGTACTGCCCCTCATATGTTGTGGCATCACCAAAATCGCAGAAATGACGACGTGATGACACATCCTTCCCATGGTGAAGCATGAAAACATTTTGATACCAAGCATCCTCATTTTGCAAGCGAACCGCGTAATGTTAGACTTGGACTTTGTTCTGATGGGTTTTCTCCTAATGTTCATTTTAGCACACCGTACTCTTGTTGGCCTGTTATAGTTACCCCTTATAACCTTCCACCTCATATGTGTATGAAAGACCCTTTTTTGTTCCTAACGTGCATCATACCTGGAAAAGAAAATCCCAAAGCAAAAATTGATGTTTATCTTCAACCATTGATAGATGAACTTAAAGAGTTATGGGATGAAGGCGTCCTAACATACGACATTCATAGCAAGAAGAATTTTCAGTTAAAGGCTGTATTAATATGGACAATTAACGATTTTTCTGCTTATGGAATGTTGTCTGGTTGGAGTACGGGGGGAAGATTAGTGTGTCCAGTATGCATGGAGGATACCAAGGCCTTTTGGTTAGATTATGGCCGAAAGAATTCGTGGTTTGACTGTCACAGGAGATATTTACCTGAAGGTCATCCTTATAGGCGTAATAAAGTTGGTTTTAAGAAGAATGTTGAGGAGGATGAAGAACCTCGTATTAGGCTTAGTGGCGAACAGGTCTGGGAAAGAGTTAGACACTATCCTAAAATAGTTGACACAGGAGGACAAGTGAGATTGAGCGGATATGGGGTGGAACACAATTGGACCAAAAGGAGTATATTTTGGGATCTCCCATATTGGAAAGATCATTTGGTTCGTCATTGTTTGGATCTAATGCATATTGAGAAGAATATTTTTGATAACATAATGAATACCGTTATGGATACTGAAAGAACAAAAGACAATGAAAAGGCAAGATTAGACATGGCTGTGCTTTGTAAGCGACCAGATTTGAATTTGGTGCAGGTACGCGAAGTTCATTGGGCAAAGCCTAAGGGCAACTATGTCTTGACACTCCAACAACGAAAAAATATTTGTAAATGGGTACAAGAGTTGAAAATGCCAGATGGATATGTTTCAAATTTACAAAGGTGTGTCGATGTCAAGGGAGGAAAATTGTTTGGGATGAAAACTCATGATTGTCATGTATTTATGGAGTGTTTACTTCCGTTAGCCTTCAAAGAGTTGCCAGACCACGTGTGGAAACCGTTGACCGAAATAAGTCAATATTTTAGGGACCTTTGTTCATCTACTCTTCGGGTTAGCGATCTTGTACAAATGGAAGCTAATATTCCTGTTATTTTGTGCAAGTTAGAAAGAATTTTTCCACCTGCCTTTTTCGACATAATGGAGCATCTACCAGTTCACTTGGCATATGAGGCACGTGTTTGTGGACCAGCTCAGTATAGGTGGATGTATCCATTTGAGCGTGAAATAGGCACGTATAAGAGATCAGTGAAGAATCGAGCTAGAGTAGAGGGTTCAATTTGTCAAGCATACCTGGCTAGAGAGACATCAAGTTATTGTTCTTATTATTTTGAGCCACATGTCATGTCTAAGAGAACAACGCCGAATCGGAATGATGATGGTGGTGTAAGTTCATCTGAGCCTACCCTTTCTATTTTTGATCAACCGGGTATTCTTGGGAGAGCCAACAAAGACAGATGGTTAACTAGTATGGAAATGAAAGCCGCTCACTTACATATCTTGTTGAATTGTCCTGAAGTCGATACATTTAGAAGTAAATACGAACAAATCCATGGGAGCAATAATTCTTTATCCAACTTTCCATCATGGTTCCATGAGCATGTAAGTTTTTACATTTTGTTGACTGTATCAAAATATGTCAAAGTAAATATGGTTCCATCATAGTTCTGGATCACGTGTTCCCCCACCTCCTCCTTTTACTTTTTCAAGCTCTCAGAAAAGCACAGCCCCAGCCCCAGTCCCAACCCCAGCCCCAGGTAGAAAACTCCCACCTATTCTGCAGCGACCAGGACAACCACAGAGTTCTCAAAGGGAGGATGATTTTGACGATTTTGATGACTCAGATAATTATTTAGACGAGTATGAGTAGGTTATTTGATTACTTTACTTTGAATATTTTGTATTATTAGTAGATTGCAATTTAAACGAATATAAGTCTAAGTTTAGTTATTTATCTTGTCTTGAGTCTTTATGTTAGAGGGTTATTTATTATTTTGATAAGTTTGTAAACTCATTATCTAATATTTAGTATAAATTTTATTTTTATATTTAAAAGTTTATTTGTCTTGTTATCTAATATTCTGTTTAAATTTTATTTTTATATTTAAAAGTTTATTTGTATTAACGGTTTACTATTTTTCAAATAGAAAAAAAAATTAAAACATATAACTATTAAAATCGACGGCAAAGTTGTCGCTTTTAAAAGTTAAAATAGACAAATCTAAATAATTAAATCGACGACAAAAGTGTCGATTTTATTCAAGCACATATCGACGGCCTTGACGTCGATTTTATTGAGTTAAATATCGACAAAGAGGACGTCGATTTTAAATAATAATATCGACGGTAATGTTGTCGATTTTATTAAGGATGTAAAATTCTCACACCCATATTACAGACGGAACTAACGTCGATTTTATTAAATTATTATCGACGGCCATCAAAGCCGTCGATTTTATTAGCATTTTGAAAAACCGACAGGTTTTATAGCGACCAACTGCGCCGTCTTATTTTGCCGTCGAATTGGCCGTCGATTTTAACGACGTTTCTTGTAGTGTTTATACAATTTTAACTTCTGATTTTAAATTTTTCCTTGTTTAAAAGAAAGGATTTAAGTACATATAATTTTTTTTATATAATTCTCTTGTGTTAAAAGATATGTAAGTATACATTATTATTTTAGACCTAGTATAGTCATTTTATGAGTGTTAGAGGGAGGAAGAGGGAGAAGTGTAATTGATGTATGCATTCACTCAAATGTTATTACCTTATTTTGCCTTTAATTAATTTTTTAGGGTTTAAGGTTTATATTTAGGAGGGTTCAAGGTTTTTATTTGTATGATACAGACATATAATAATTTGCTCTAAGATTATTGAAGGGACTACATTTTGGTATGTGTTTAACAGCCTCTAAAAGTATGTTTTAAGACATGCTTAAAAAGCCAACAACTAGACAGATATAATTAATTTTTTTCTTATCTTTAAAATTTAAATTCGAGACAATTAGAACAAATTACTAACCATATCACTCGACCAATTGTCCAATTCAATATTAATTAGCGTATAACGATAATGCACGTAATTAAAAAGTTTATTTTATTTCTCTGAAATTATTATCCTGTATTTGTATATATTAAGGATGAATGACATGACATTTTGACTTCTAACAATTATTCAAAAGAGTCTTACAACATTGTTAGTTGCATTGTAATAATCCATGTTCTTTTCAATTTTTGTTTTTTAATGGGAAATGTCATAGTATAATGTATTGCATGCGCATTCATACAATGCAACAAAAAAATTTCTAGAATACATTATAAGAATTTTTTATTTTATTTGAAGGAAAATACGAGGCATATCATAGAAATTAAAGTCATCGCTCAAATATATAGTTGATTATCAATTAATTACACACCGAGAAGGAAAGTAATAAAGTCAATATTATTATTAAGGTTTAATTACTATTTTGAATTCTATAGTTCGTTAAATTTATAATTAAGTTTCTAATTTTTTTAATTAAATTTTTATACTATTTTTAATTTTATAATTAGATCATTTTCATGTCAAAAAAATTATAATTAATAGAATATTCTTTCTAAAAAATATATAATCAAATATTCTGTTGATTATAATATTCCGTTGATTCTAATAAAACTTAATTACGAAATTAAAAATAACGTAGGGATCCAATTAAAAAAATTATAGAAATTTAATTATAAATTTAATAAAATTATAAGAACTAATAGCATAATTAAACCTAACATTAAATCTCTAAGTGAAACTTCTATCCTATTTTATATAATTCAGTATTTATCGTTCTATGTAAAAAAAAAAAAAGGAACTGATTGAGTTTCTTAGCAATTGATGAAGCATTATTTCGTTAAGATTTTTCTATTCTATTATTATATTACTATTAGCATATTTTTATTTTCTTAATCATCGTCTTATTGTAAACCCAGAAATAAAAGCAACTGGTTAATTAAGAACTGTTTTGATACTGGTGGAATATTATTCAATGCCATACGTCTCTCATTTAAATAAAAAATAAATATTAGATTATATTAAATGGAAATAAAAGAAAGTAAATTTATTTAATCATGTGCCAAATTCGTGATAAAAATAAATAAATTAAATAAAATAAAAATAAAAGTGCTTTTGTAAAATTATTTTTATATTGAAAAAATCCGCCATAATTAGTTCCAAGTTGTCACCTTTCCTAATAAAATATTAACGCTTTCAACTGTGGCTATTTATTTTCTGTCACATGCTCAAAAACTACATGAAACTAATTATTGGAGCTAGATCTATCTATGGTATTCTACAGAAAGTGGAAGTCTTATTTTGCACGTGTATATGATATATATAGAAACTTGTTTTGGCCTTTTATATATTATTTTTATAAATATTTTTCCCATTTGTAATTCTTGATGATTTTTATTAGTCACAAAATGAAAACGTATAACATGTTTTTGTTGGAATAAATTATTTTAATAATCCAAATCATTCATATTGAGTCATAAAAAATATATCATAATGCGGACGCGTATCTTTACTAGTAGAAATTAGAAATTAGACGAAAGGATTGTCTCAATCTTGTGGTTCTTTTGATTTTCCTCAATTAAAACCTTCTGTATTTCTAGGTAGCTGAATTACAACTCTTCTGATGGGGAAAGAGTTACTGAGACGGTTTTGGTATGTTGGGGATCGAAACCTTGAAGACACTATTTATATTTGAGTATGGCACCCATTAAACCCTAAAGCCCAAATAAAATAGTATCTAAAGTCCAAAAGATAATATATCTAAAATCCAAAAGATAATTATCTAAAGAACAAAAGGTAATATATGGTTTTATTCTCATTTAATTCCAAATCAAAAGTAATTATGACTTATTCAATTTAGCATTTATAACAATAAATGAAATCACCATTATATAAGTTACTTAATTTGAAATAGCATAATTTGTGATTATAATTAATATATGTATTGCCCACAAACGCGCGCATCTGAATGCTATTTCTCTCATTATTTTAACAATCTGGTTCGTCTCATATATTATATATGAAATCACCGCAGCTTTTATCACATTAAATGTCGTGACTAAACCACGACAATCACCATCCTAATATACTTTACGACATAGATCAAATTTGGATGAGTAATATGGAAATTACATGTCAAGTGATCTCATGCATGTCTATTTCCAGCTGGTCCAACTTTAAAACTTTATTGAGTTCAAAACACAATACAAATATTGCAAAATGAATATTTGATATAACATGAAATAAACCATCAACTTAATTCTGCAGAAAAATAATTCAATATCTGTCATAGGACATATAGCATAAAATAAACTCACACTAAACCAAGGCATCACAAATATTGACACCCATCCGAGCAGTGAGCTCATGAAAGACTTTAGGATCAATCCCTTGGTTAATGGGTCTGCTAGCATATATTCTGTTCCGATATGTTCTATGGAAATCTGTTTTTCTTGAATTTTCTCCTTGACAACTAAGAACTTGATGTCTATATGCTTCGATTTTGTCAAGCTCTTATTATTGTTGGAGTATAATACTGCTGACTTGTTGTCACAGAATATCTTTAATGGCTTTCAATGTCATTTACTATACGAAGCTCAGTGACAAAGTTTCGCAACCATATGCCATGTTTGGATGCCTCAAAGCAAGCAACATATTCTGCCTCCATTGTTGAGGAAGCTACAATAGTCTGTTTGTTAGACTTCCATGCAATAGCTCCTCCAGTCAAAATGAAGATACAGCCTGAACTAGAACGTCTACTGTCTTGGCATCCCGCAAAATCGGAATCAGAATACCCAACGATCTCCAAATTTTCTGATCTTCAATAAGTAAGCATGTAATCCTTTGTTCTCTTCAGATAACGCATTACGCGTTTAACAGCTATCCAATGATCCATGCCCGAATTGCTCAAGTATCTATCCAACACTCCAACTATAAATGATATATCGGGACGTGTGCAGACTTGAGCATACATTAAGCTCCCTAGTGCTGATGCATAAGGTTTATCATGCATAGGTGTCCTCTCAAGATCATTTTTAGGGTATTGCTTGAGACTGAACTTGTCTCTTTTAGCTACGGGTGTGTCCATTGGTCTACAACTTTCCATGCCATATCTACTTAAAATCTTTTCGATATAGTTCTTTTATGATAATCCAAGAATACCTTGAGAACGATCTCTTAGTATCTCGATTCCTAATACAAAAGAGGCATCACCAAGATCTTTCATTTCGAATTTGTTCGATAGAAATTTCTTAGTTTCATGCAACAAGCCTATATCGTTACTGGCAAGTAGAATGTCATCAACATATAAGACCAAAAAGATGTATTTACTCCTACTGAACATGCGGTATACACACTCATCTATGATGTTCACCTCAAAATTGTATGAGGTAATGACTTGATGAAACTTGTGATACCATTGACAGGAAGCTTGTTTGAGACCATAGATGAATTTCTTTAACTTACAAACCATAGATTTTGAATCACCTGATACAAAATTTTCTAGTTGTACCATATACATCGTTTTATCAATGTCACCATTGAGAAACGTTGTCTTTACATTCATCTGATGTAGCTCTAAGTTAAAATGAGCTACTAGTGTCATTATGGTTCTAAAAGAGTCTTTCGATGATACCGGAGAGAAAGTCTCTTTATAGTCTATGCCTTCTTTTTTAGTGAAGCCTTTAGCGACTAGACGAGCTTTATATCTCTCGACATTACCCTTAGAATCCCTTTTGGTTTTAAATATCCATTTACAACCAATTGGTTTCACACCTTTAGGTAATTCTACGAGATCCCAAACGTCATTGTCTTTCAAAAACTTCATCTCTTCTTTCATGGCATCGATCCACTTTTCAGAGTTCAGACTTTGCATGGCTTGAAGAAAATTGATTGGGTCATTTTCTGTCAAACTAATGCCATCCTCATGGATCTCCTTAATGGTACTTCTTGAGGTTGTTGAGCTTGCTGTATGGGTTGGGGTTGAGGAGGATTCTCATCATTTTTTTGTACTGTAGTAGTATCTAGAGCAACAACAGTATTCTCATTATTCTTTTGTACTGTAACTGGATCTACAGTAGAATTCTCATTTTGCTCTTGTACTATAACTATATCTTGAACAACAATAGCCACAAGGACCTGATCATTGTCAGTTACAGAATCCGCATCAAAAGCAATATTCCTAATATTTTCTTCCCCCCAGACTCAACATCCTCAAGAAATCTTGCATTTTCCATTTCAAAAATAGACTTGATGCAGGATTGTAAAACTTGTACCCCCATGAACGCTCAGCGTAACCAACCAAGTAGCAACTAATTGTCCTTGAGTCCAATTTTCTTTCATGCGGCCTATAAGGTCGCGCCTTAGCTGGACATCCCCAAATATACAAATGCTTTATACTGGGCCTTTTCTCAGTCCAAATTTTATATGGGATTTTGTTAACTGCTTTGCTTGGCACCCTATTAAGGATGTACACTGCGGTCTTTAAGGCTTCTCCCCAGAGTGATTCAGGCAAGGAAGAATGACTAATCATACTTCTCACCATGTCCTTAAGAATTCGGTTCCTTTGCTCTGCAACACCATTCATGCTAGATTTGCTTGGCATGGTGTATTACGAAACAATAGCACACTTCTCTAGAAAAAAGAGAAAAAGGCACGGGACGTTGCTCACCTGAACCATCATATCTTTCGTAATATTCACCACCACGATCAGATTTGACAGCTTTAATTTTCTTTCCAAGTTGAAGTTCAATTTCAGCTTTGAAAGACTTGAAAACATCCAAGTCTTGGCTGGGACTTTTTATGAATTAAATATAGATACCCGTAACGAGAGTAATCATCTATAAACGTAATAAAGTACCGTTGTCCATTCCAAGAGACAGTAGGAAATAGGCCACATATATCGGTATGTATCAGTTCTAAGACATCTTTAGCTCTCTCGACACCTAATTTCCTTTCGTTTGTCCTTTTCTCCTTTATGCATTCAATGCAGACTTCAAAGTTCGCCAATTTTAGAGGTCCAATAATTCCATCCGACACGAGCCTCTGAATTCTTTATTTAGAGATGTGGCCTAGGCGTTTGTGCTATAATGATACCGAATTCTCATTTAGTTTTCGTTTTGTACCCGTTTGCAGTATTTCATTATTATAGGAATTTAAGTCAAGCCTATATAGATTATCCACCAAATGACCAGAGCAAATATTATTCGAATTATAAAAGAGACTGACTTTATTGTCTTCGAACGAACAAAAATAACCTGATTTGTCCAAACGAAAAACAGAAACCAAATTCCGTCTAAATGACGGTATATAAAATGTCTCTAATAAATCCAAGTAAAATTCACTCGTGGAATATAAACTAAAGGTTTCTATAGCTTCGACTGCAACTATATTGCCGTCTGCCACATAAATGTATCTTTCAGTATCACTTGGTGGTCGGCTCCACAGGCAACCCTGCATAGTAACACTTACATGAGTAGTAGCAGCAGAATCTACCCACCAAGTATCAACAGGTGCATAACTTAAACTAGCCTCAGAACAAACGAAAGTAAGAATTATACCCTTCTTTACACGCCAAGTGGCATATTTGGTACAATCCTTCTTCATGTGTCCCACCTTCTTACAGAAAAAACAGGTTGAAACTTGATCCTGTTTCTTAGCCTTTTTCTGCTGAGAAGGCACATCCGCAGTAGTATCACGTTTTCTTTTATACTGAGAAGATGAAGCCATCTGAGCACTTTCAGTCTTATCTTGCTGTAGTCTCTCTTCTTCTTGCACACAGTGAGATATAAGCTCATTTAAGGACCAAGTGTCCTTCAGAGTGTTATAACTCACTTTGAATTGCCCAAAGTGTGCAGGAAGGGAAATCAAAATGAAATGCACGAGTAAATCTCCAGACAACTCTAACTTTAGTGCTTTCAATTTTGAAGCAAGATGAGACATTTCCATAATATACTTTCTTATGTTCCCTTTACCTTTATACCTCATGGAGACAAGTTTGCTCAAAAGGCTACTTGCCTCCGTCTTTTCATTCTTAGTAAAGAATTTTTCAACATCTATCAGAAACTGTTTGGCATATTTATCCTCAGTAATTGAGCTCCGAAACGCCTTAAGAATTGAGCGTTTCATGATCATAATGCTCATTCGATTGGATCTCTCCCACTTCTCTATTTTAACCTCATTGAGATTTTCTAGAGTGAAAGTGGGTTTCTCCTCTCGAAAAGCTATATCCAGATCTATACAACCGAGGACAATCTCCACGGTATCTTTTCAAACTTTAAAGTTTGGACCATTCAGCATAGGAATACTGTTAATTTGTGCAGAAACATTGGTAGTTGAAGCTATAGTTTCTGGATTAGAACAAAAGAACATGCAGTAAGCATTAGTTAAATAATGGAAAAAAATCCATATTGAGATATCTAGAACAACATTAATTTTCAATATTTGGATGGAAAAATTAACTGTAAGTGATACTCTCATTGCAGTAATCAAATATTGTTAAAATTCTTGTCACGCATTAAGCCTTTTTTTGGACCGACTTAATGCACACATGGAAACTTAAACTTCGCAACCTATTTATTACTGCATATATTTCATATTAATTGGCCAAATAATAACCTTTCTTTGGACCGATTATTGACCGCATAATTAATAGAAAATAAACAAAAATGTGCAATGCTTATTATTTGGCTAAACAATAAACTTTTTTTGGACCGATTATTGTCCGCATAAATAATAAGCATTACTTTATTCTTAATTGGTTATCCAAATATGTATATGCCATCAATTTATGTATGTAATTCGGTTAAATATAGACCTTTCTTTGGGCTGACCAATATTCACATAAATTACATATTACCATATTTCTAATGTTTTAAATAAATCAATTTTCACAAAAAAGACTACTTTAACAGTATAATGTTCAATCAATTTATTCCAAAATCAAATTTTTATAAAATTAATGAATATAATAATCCTTATATCTCAAGAAGATAATCAATCAATTTTATAATGGCGGACACAATTAAAATGAGACAATTCTAATTCATACTATATATATATATCAATTGTGATGCTTGACGTGACAAGATCAAAATTCATATGTATTTACTTGAGAAACTCGTAATATATATAAAATTCACAGTATTGCGTCAATTTATGCAACAGTACAAGTATATGATGCACACACATAAAACACGTTCCTTTATATGCAATATCATAAAATAAGGAACACAAAAATACATTCATCCATATATTGATTTAGTAAAATAAAATTGAAATATTTTTGACGACTAAATCATGGATGACTCTGATACTACTTGTTAATACTATTTATTGGAATAAATTATTTTAATAATTCAGATCATTCATATTGAGTCATTAAAAATATATTATAATGCGAAAACATATTTTTATTAGTAGAAATTAGACGAAAGGATTGTTTCAGTCTTGTGGATCTTTCGATCTTTTTCAACTAAAGCCTTCTATATTTCTAGGCGGCTGAATTACAACTATTCTGATGGAGAAAGAGTTGCTGAGGCGGCTTTGGTATGTTGGGGACTGAAATTCTGAAAGCACTATTTATATTTGAGCATGACACCCATTAAATCCTAAAACCCAAATAAAATAGTATCTAAAGTTCAAAAGATAATATATCTAAAATTTAAAAGATAATTATCTAAAGAACAAAAAATAACATCTGGTTTTATTCTTATTTAATTTCAAATTAAAAGTAATATGACTTATTCAATTTAACATTTATTATGAGATCACCATTATATAAATAATTTAATTTGAAATAGCATAATTTGTGATTATAATTATATATATATTGTTTACAAACAAATTAAAAAATTAAAATAATTTTCTAACAGTTTTAGGTTTAATTTATCATTTTTTGTCTCATAAGTTGGATTAGAGAAGTTAGGTACCAACATGAAAATTAATTAAAATAAACCATTTTAAATAGGAAAACGCATGAAGAATTGCAGCAGCTCACTCGAACAGCAGCGTTCTAGAAAAAGGGCTGGTATTTTACCGCAGGTAACACCCGGTTTCCTTGTAGGGCCACAAGCAGATTAATTTTTTTAAGTAATGATAGGAGTTATAGCACGTGTGTAATTTTCCTTTCACGCTTTTTGTCACTTTCTGTTATTGCTGTTAGATAGTTAGTTAGTTGAGAAACTCTTAGAAGGTGCTGGAAGCTTCCCCTGCAGCTTTTCTGTTCTCACCTCTCTATATAAGCAACCATTCTCATCACTGTACACAAGCTTTGCTTTTCAATCTGAGTTCAATCAATGAAATTCCCTTTCTTCTCTTTATTCTCTCTGTCAATACCTTCTCCCCTTTAACTCTTCTTTCATCCAAATTACCCTCTATAGTCTGGTACCTTTCATGGTATCAGAGTATATGGTGCCATAGCTTCCGCAAAGACTAAGTCTCAAGAACAAGAAAACCCTAGCTTCTTACGATGGCTCAGGGATTCATTGCAACACCGATCTCAATGAAGCTGGATGAGGACAACTTTTTGCAGTGGAAAGATCAAGCACTCTCAACAATTGAAGGGAATGATATGTTGAATCATGTCACAGGAAGAGGAATTCCTTGACAGTATGTAGTTGAAGACGGTGAAACTGATGCAGTGTTGAATCCACAGTATCAACAGTGAAAAAAGCAAGATGCGTTGCTAAAGTCTTGGCTCTTAGCCTCAATGAGCAAGCCGTTCACTACGCGAATGGTTGGATGTACCTACACTCATCAAGTGTGGAAGAGGTTGGAGGATCACTTCGCCTCTCAGATCAAGGCAAAGGTGATGCAGCTGAAATACAAGCTCAGTACTCTTCAGATCGGAGCATCCGTGACAAAGTATGTACTTTCAATTAAAGGAACTATTGATGCATTGGTTTCTGTAAGAGAGGTAATCAATGAGAGCGATCATGTAAATGCGATCTTGCATGGTCTTACTGAAGATTATTCCTCAGTGTACACCTCTGTGTTAGCAAGAGCTCAAAGCATAACAGTGGCTGAATTGGAAGCCTTGTTGCTCGCACATGAGAGTATGCTCTCCAGGTTTAGAAAGCCTGAAGCATTTGTACAAGCTAATCTTGCTCAATTCGCTAGAGAAAGTTTTAGAGGTGGCTTTCGAGGAAGAGGAGGAAGAATGTCTCGAGGAGGCAGAAGTGCTTTCAATGGAGGAAGGTTTACTCAAGACTCCTCACTGCAAGAACAACCAAATGAAGGACAATTCCATAGAGGCCAGTTCAATCGAGGAGGTAGATTGCAGAATCCAAGAGGCTATATGAATGAGAGACCTCAATGTCAGGTTTGTAACAAAGTAGGTCATACAGCAAGAACTTGCTGGTATAGGTACAGTGAAGACACCTATGAAGGAGAGTATGAAAATGGAAATGGAGGATACAACAATGAAGGATATAGCAGTGGACACAACCAGGCATATAGCAACAGAGACTATAGCCATAGAAATCAAAACAGGTTAGGATACAGCAGTGGAAATAGAAGCAATCAGGCCTCTTAGCATATTTCTCAGCCTCATGCCAACTGTTGTAATGTAATGGCAACACCTGCCACAATTCAGGACCTGAACTGGTATCCTGATTCTGGAGCTACTCATCATATGACTCACAATGAGCAGAACATGTTAGAAAACGAAGAGTACTGTGGCAATAAGCAAGTCATTGTTGGCAATGGAACAGGTTTGCACATTTCTTTTGTTGGTAACTCGTGTATTAAATCTGATTTGAGCTCTAGAAAGTTATATCTTACAAAACTGTTGTGTGTGCCTGAAATTACCAAAAACCTTATGAGTGTATATCAGTTTTGCTGTGACAACCAAGTTTTTTTTGAATTTCATGATGATAGGTGCTGCATAAAAACCAAAGACACTCAAGAGATAGTGCTTCAGGGCATTGTTCACAAAGGCCTCTATAAGTTCACAACTCTTCAAAGCTTTCCAGAAGCTTTCACTGCATCCGTAGGAAATAAAGATAACTTGCTGGTTTGGCATGCTAGATTAAGACATCCCAACCGTAGTGTTATGTCAAGGGTGTTAAAATCTTGTCATATTTCACTTCCTGTAACCAAAATTGCTTGTTCAGCCTGCTGTATTGGCAAATCTCATCATTTACCTTTTTTCCTTTCACAAACTGTATACAATTATCCATTAGAATTTGTACACTCTGATATTTGGGGGCCAGCTCCTATTGCTGACAATAATGGACATTGGTATTTTGTAAACTTCATTGATGCCTTTTCAAAATTTACATGGCTTTACCTAATTAAATCTAGAGCTCAATTAAAATCAGTATTTAATCACTTCCAACAAACTGCTGAGTTACAATTGAACACTAAACTAAAGATGCTGCAAAGTGACAATGCTGCTGAGTATGTGAGCTTATCAAAGCTGTTGCAGGAAAAAGGAATTATTTTCAGGTTTTCCTGCCCTCATGTTCACCAGCAGAATGGAGCTGCTGAAAGGAAACATCGTCATGTGGTTGAAATGGGACTTACCTTACTTGCCAATGCGTCTATGCCTACCAAATTCTGGGGAGAAGCTTTTACTACTGCTGCAAAGTTGATAAACATGCTGCCAACACCAGTCCTAAATGGAATGTCTCCCATTGAGAAATTGTTTAACAAAAAGCCCTCATATGAACAACTTCGAGTCTTCGGCTGTTTGTGTTTTCCTCATCAGAGAGCTTACAACAAGCATAAGCTGGACTTCAGATCCTCCCCCTGCACCTTTATTGGGTATGGAACCTCTCACAAAGGCTATAAATGTCTCAGCCAAGATGGAAGAGTCATCATCACCCCTCATGTGGTGTTCTTTGAAGACCAATTCCCCTATAGACAAGCAACAAATCCTGCTCACAATGGACATGTCTCAGATAGACAAGATACCTCACCTAGTGTGCCAACCATTCCAAGACTCCTTCCAAGCTCAACTGAAATCATACACAATCGTCCTCAGCAATCAAGCCTTAGGGAGCAAGCTTCAAGCCTACAGCCCTCTAACAGCAATACCAACGACCAGCAATCAGCAACACTCCAGCAACCAGCAGTCACACCCTCAATCAGTGCTACTCTTATAACCTAAATGCCAACAGCAGCCTCTTCAATTTCAGTTTCAATTCCCATTAATGACATTGAAACTGTGCTACCAACCTCTGAAGAATCAGCACCTCTTTATCAAACTGCAGCAGTCAACTCTCACCCAATGATCACCAGGAGTAAAGCTGGTATAGTCAAGCCAAAGATCTTCCTTGCAAGTGTTGAACCAAGATCAGTAACACAAGCTCTCAAATCTTCAGAGTGGAAGGCAGCTATGGATGTTGAGTATGATGCTCTAATAAAAAACAAAACATGGGAGTTGGTGAGTCTTCCACCTAACAAAAGCAATTGGCAGCAGGTGGGTTTTCAGATTAAAGTATAATGCAGATGAAACTTTACAGAAACATAAGGCAAGGTTAGTTGCTCAAGGGTATGCTCAGAAGCCTGGTTCAGATTTTACAGAAACTTATAGTCCTGTAGTGAAGCCTGTGTCCATTAGGCTCATATTATCCATTGCTGTATCAAAGTCCTGGGCAATTAGGAAGCTAGATGTCAACAATGCTTTTCTTCATGGTGACTTGACAGAGGAAGTTTACATGAAATAGCCCCCAGGTTATGAACAAGGAGATCCATTGTTGGTGTGCAAACTCACCAAAGCGCTCTATGGACTAAAGCAAGCCCCAAGAGAGTGGTACCATAAGATGGCTGGTGGTTTAAGAGAGATTGGCTTTGTTGCCACCAAATCTGACATCTCAGTCTTCATTAAGGAATTCAGTGGACTAAAGACCTATGTGCTTGTGTACGTTGATGATATCATAGTCACTGGAGAATCCCCAGAAATTGTGAGGGATGTCATAGCAAAGTTGAATGCCAAGTTTGCCTTGAAAGACATGGGAGATCTCCATTACTTTCTTGGAATCCAAGTGAATAAAACGTGTGATGGGGGGCTAGTGCTTACTCAACAAAAGTACATTGGTGAGGTCCTAAAGAAGGCTGGCATGGTGGGCTGTGCACCGTGTCACACTCCTTTGCCTTCCACAACAAAGATCACAGCCCTTGGAGGATCAAGCTTTTGTGATCCACAGCTGTACAGGTCAATCATTGGCAGCCTGCAATACCTGACCATAACAAGGCCTGAGATATGTTACAGTGTTAACAAGTTGTCACAGTTTGTGCAAGCTCCCCTAGAGTCTCATTGGAGGCTGGTCAAACGCGTGCTAAGGTATCTCAATGGAACAGCCAGCTATGGCTTGCATCTGAAACAGGAGAGTTCCATGGGAATAACTGCATACAGTGACTCAGACTGGGCTGGAGATCCAGATGATAGGAAATCCACCAGTGGCTATTGTATATTTCTTGGAGCCAACCTAATCTCTTGGGCGTCAAAGAAGCAAACAGTAGTGGCCAGGTCAAGCACTGAAGCTGAATATAGAAGTATGGCAGAGGCAGTAGCAGAGCTGTCCTGGATAAAGACTATGATGAGTGAGCTGTAGCATCCTTCACCTGAGGCGCCAATGCTGTATTGTGACAATTTGAGTGCTGTTTTACTTGCTGCCAATCCCATCCTTCACTCGAAGTCCAAGCATTTTGAAATAGATCTGCACTTCGTTCGAAACTATGTCAACACAAAGACAATTCGAGTTAGCCACATCCCAGGCTCAGTTCAAATAGCAGATATCCTTACAAAAGCAGTCCCTTTTGAGAGTTTCCTTCATTTTCGAGGCAGGCTGAGTGTTTGTGATCAGCAACAAATCACCAGTCAGAATGACAACAACCAGAGATGATGAAGAAAGGAGCTGAAGTGTTAACTGATATTCAGTATTCAACAAAAGCAGATAACTAGAGATGATGATAGGAGTTATAGCACGTGTGTAATTTTTCTTTCACGCTTTTTGTCACTTTCTGTTATTGCTGTTAGATAGTTAGTTAGTTGAGAAACTCTTAAAAGGTGCTGGAAGCTTCTCCTACAACTTCTCTGTTCTCACCTCTCTATATAAGCAACCATTCTCATCACTATACACAAGCTTTGCTTTTCAATCTGAGTTCAATCAATGAATTTCCTTTCTTCTCTCTGTTCTCTCTGTCAATACCTTCTCCCCTTTAACTCTTCTTTCATCCAAATTACCCTCTATGGTCAGGTACCTTTTAAGTAACAATTTTAAATTTGAATTTCTTAAAATAAAAAAAAATTATCATTGGGAAACCTCGAACATGACATTTTTATTTGGTTTTTAATATATTTTTTGCAGTGAAATTTATTAGTCTCGAACATGTTTTTATCGTAAAAAAAAGATATTACCAGTTCATAATCTTTATAAATTAAGAATACATATATAATATGTGTTTTCGAATTCGGTATAAAAGATTTTTGTCTCTCATTTACAGAAGTTAAAATCTTTTGTATTTGTAATAAGTTTAGTGGATGACTTAGTTTATGAAAAAAATGCTTTTATGTTTTTTGTTCTTGTTTTGTAAGAAAAAATGTATGTTCTTTTATCATGAGCAAGAAGTGATCATTTTCTTTTGGTTTATATGTTTTTTCGTTTTATTTCGCTTTCTTTATATATGTCTTGTAGTTCTTCCAACTTAGTCAATGAAAAAAGGGTTACGAAACACTGTTTACATGGCATAAGAAATTAGGGTGGGTTTGATTTGCGTTTTTATTTTTTATTTTTATTTTTAATATTTTTTGTTTTTTAAATTTTATGAAAAAGTGAAAATAATAAAAATAATAAAATTTTATTTTTTTTAGTTTTTATTTTTATTTTTTTCATAAAATTTAAAATACAAAAAATACTAAAAATGAATAAAAAAAAATATAAATCAATGGCACCCTAAAGTTTCTTCAAAACCTTCTTAACTTGAAACTTGAAAGCTTCATTCGATGTATATTGCGTGTCGGTTGTATAATTGACAATGCAAAAGTCAGCCATTTTTTTATATAAATTATAATGCCTTCAGATAAAATTAGTCGGCCCCCAAAAATATTGAACACTTCTCATTATTGTTCCTACTTTAATTAATACTTATTCAAATTATACATATAATTAGAACTATCATATGTTTTATTTTAGGCTTAATTATTTTAAAAGTATTTATAATTTTACGAAAACTTTAGTTTGGTTTTTATGTAGTTTAAAAAATTATAATTAACTCCTTATATTAGATAAAAACTTTCAATTAGGTTTTTTTTTAAATATTTTTGTTAAAATATTATTTTTTATATTTGATATAGGATGAATTATAATTTTTTTAAAAGCAATTTTTTTAAAATCATTATATTTTTTACTTTTTTTTCGTGAAAAATAACAATTAGCTTAGTAAGTATTTAATTGTAACTTTTATCTAGTATAGAGAACTAATTATAAATTTTTAAACTGTAATAACTTAACTAAATAAAAATTTGGTACAACTATAAAAATTAACAGTTAACCTTTATTTTATAGTAACATGTTCTTTTGGCATTCATTTAAATTTGAAAACATAATTTTGGATGAAACCAAAATAATAGTGGATAACAACTTACTTGTTTAATAAACTTTTCATGATATTTAAAAATACATTCTAATTAAAAAACTAAAAAAATTACTTTAGTTTTGCAAGAAATATGTATTATTAGTATAAAAATTTAACTCAAATCCAATTGTATTGTATATATATACTGTTACATACCTAAAAGTAATTGATTAATATTAATTCATTATATATCATAAAAATCTTACAAATATTACTGATAATGTAAAACTAATTAATTGTTTGTGCATAGTAATTAGGGTTTAGTTAAATCCTACGAACACATGTAAAAGTTATTAGTTGAAAAATTTTTAAAAAAATATTTAAAATTTAATTTTCAATGTATTTATTGATAATTATTGAAATAAAAAAATTACAAATTTTTAATAGTCCTAACATGTACCTTAAATACATATACTATTAAAATCCTAATAATTAATTAAACGAATTAACCTGTCATTAGACTTTGCAATTTACACGTACCTAAAAGTAAAAACAGCAAATAAATGAATTAATAGCAATAATTAAGGGCACGTGAAGGTTATAGCTTTGGTCATAAACCAACAACTAAAGATTTTTCATTAATATCATATCCTATGACGAAGAGAACTTTTGGGTTTTGGCTTTATGATGAGTGGCTTTAATTTGTCCTTCGAACCAATTTTTAGTTATTCTTTAATTATGAATATTAAATGAATGAATGAATTAGTTCTGCGCATTATTGATCAATATTAAATTATTAATCAATCTATATATTTAATAAAAAACAATTGTTTAATTTTGATATAATAATATATAATATAAGATTTTTTATACATATATTTAATCAGATTTATATTTTTAAATAATTTTTTAAATAATAAATTTAAAAATTAATTATTTCTGTTAATATACTAATATTTAATTAATTATTTGTATAAAACTATGATGCACGGACACTGACATAGACACGGGACACGACACGAGACACGTCGACACGCACATTTTAAAATCTTATAAGACACGGGACATGCATACATATAAAATATAAAGTATTTTTTTAGATAAATCGTAATGATATTTTAATATTTTATTGATATTAAAATATAAATTAATTTTTTAATAATTTTTAATGTCTTATTTTAATTATATCAAGTATTTAAAATATCTTTTTATTTTAATAAATAATAATATATACTATATCTAAATTTATTTCAAGAATATATGTTAAGAATAAGAGTGGACACGCTAACACGTGATGGTATTTAGGTGTGTTCAAGTGTGTCTGGAGAAGAAATTTTTATTTTTTATTAAGACACGATTGGACACAGCAGACACGCGTGTTGGACGAGTGTCGGTGAGTATCGTGTCCGAAATATGTCCGACACGCGGACACGACAATTCAGTGAAATGTCCATACTTCATAGGTATAAAACAATTTTATAGTGACAGTAGTACATGAAAATTAAATTTTAAAAATAATCCTGAATAAAATAGTAGAATAGTCAACGAATTCAAACTTATTAGGTGTGGCTGAGTTTGAATGTTTGCTAGGATATCACGTTGATATATTTTTCAATGAAGCCTTATGTATATTATTATTATTGGTAGTAGAGTAATAAAATATTGATTATTGTTAATTTAATTATATAAACATATGTGTGACTTAATTAAGTAGTTTGATACAATGATATCAGGTTTCTCTTGTTTAGATCCATTGAAATCCGAAACACATCATTGATCATTAGTACTTAATTTTAGTATCAATTATATTAGCAGCGAAGACAAATAAAGTAGATATTTTAGGTTTGATTATTAGTGTTTGATTATCACGTTTGATTATTAAATAAGTTACTAATTTATTTAATTTGTGTCATGAAACTATATATTCATTCTAAAAATTGAAGTTAACAGAAGAATGTAATATTAATAATTATATTTCTTACATTCTTTTCTTTTGAGTTATTTATTTATTTATTTTATGCTATTTTTTATTTTTAGAGTTCATCAAAGATTAAATTCTTAATGATTTTTCGAACACATAATTCTGATACCATGTCATAAAATAACTTAATTATTTCAAAAACTTACAAAAATCAAGTAAACTCAAAAGAGATTCTTGTTTGAAAGAAAATATTAGAAATATAACTATTAATATTACTTTTTTTTATTAACTTAAATTTTTGAAATGAATAATTTTATGACAATTTAACTATGAATATAATTAATTTGCTTTTTTTTTTCAATTGATTTAATTTAATATTTATATATATCGCACTCTCTCCCGAGTTTTAAGTGAGACTAACTTTTAATTTTTACCACCTAAACCAAGAAAATCAAACCTACTAATTACATACATACTATATTGTGAACTTTTATTAGGTTTGAATTACAAAAAGGTACAAGTTGATTAATATAATAAGGTCAAGGTAATAAATGAGCTTGTGTATATTTGTTGTTGTTTATTAATAGTTGTTATTATAAAATTATTTATTTAAATTGGATAGAGATATATGAATAATATATCACACATACATCTAATCTTTTTTAAATTCACATAAATTTTTAGATATTTTTTATTTATCTTATATTTAAAATTTTTTAACAATCAAGAAGAATAGAATTTTAAATCTTTTTATTATTGAAATGTTAATACTTTATCATAAAATTCAACTAAGAAATTAATTTTTTTCACTCAATGTCAACCAATTTTTTAAATTATTTTTTATTCCAAATTATAAATCTCAAATTTTAAATTTTAAGTTTTAAATTCTAAATTCTAAATTTAAAAAAAATAAAATTAAAAAGTTTTATAATAAAAAATAACTAATTTTTTTATCAAAAATAAAAAAAAATTGTTACTTAAATAAAAGTTGGGTCCATGCTGAACTTCAATACGAGGATGAAATAAAAAAAAAAAATACTAAACATTCATAAAAGAGAAAAAGATAAATTTAATGGTAAGAAAGAAAAGTCATGTTTTTCATTTATATTAATTAATATTAACCAATTAAAAATTAATTATCTATATTTCTTCCATTACTTGTTATATAAAAAAAAAACCTTATGGCATCAAATAAGAGACACAAATTGTTATGTGGTTATTATTACTTATTACTATTACAAGACTAACCTAGAGAGAGAGAGAGAGAGAGAGAGAGAGAGAGAGAGAGAGAGAGAGAGAGAGAGAGAGAGAGAGAGAGAGAGAGAGAGAGAGAGATATTCAAAGCCGGCATGGATGACCAGACCACCGACCGGCCCAAAAATACCAAAAGAATATTTAGAAATTATAATATAAAGTCAACATTTCCAATTTGGCCAACACTCTTTCTTCAACCTTCTATTCTTCTTCTATATATACACATTCATAAATCTCTAATCTCTAATAATATTATTCATAATCACTTTCTCAATTCTTCCAATTAGCTTCTTTTAATTTCCTTCTCATCATCAAATGGGAAATGTAGTGATTTCTTCACCATGCTTTCAACCTAATATTAGTACTACTAGTTGTTGCAACACAAAACCGTCACAACAAGTCAAGCTTATATTTTGGGAAGGAACATCAAGATCCATAAACAATGATAACAAGAACAAGAACAAGAAGAAACATATGGTGGCTGGTGAGATCATGTTTGAATTTCCAGATAAAGTTGTTTGCCATGCAGATTCATTCTTCATTGGACACCCAATTCCAATTTTATCCTTTGATGATCAACTTCTACCTGGCCAAACCTACTTTGTTCTCCCCATTGATCTCTTCTCTTCTCAAACTCTCTCAGCTTCTACCCTTGCAGCCCTAAATTCTTCATCGTCGTCGCCGTCGTCGTCATGCCCTAAAATCAATAATAATAGGTCTCCCATAAAATTTGGGGCATGCCCTTTTGAGTATATTAAGGGTGATAATGGAAGGGCTTTGATTAAGGTGATGCCGGAATTTATAACAAGTCTCATCATCAATAATCAACAACAAAAAGAAGAAGAAGAGAATCATAATAATAATAACGGATCTTTTCTTTGTAGTACTCCTGAATTGCAAAAGCACTATGAACAGCTTGTGATGAGGTCTAAGGAGCAGGTTTGGTCTCCTAAGCTTGAAACAATTTCTGAGTACAAGATTAGGTTTTCACCATGCAGATTCATTGGTTTAGAATGGAAGGAAAAAGAAGACAAACACCAAGAAATTTTCAGTAGATAGTTGTTAATTAATTAATTACCTTTTTTTTTCCTTTAAATTTTGATGTATACCATATACTAACAATTTGTACAATATATAATATATATTGGATAGTTCTGTGGCTCTATTTACTTTTCTATTCTTTTAATTTTTTAAACATACTTTTGTGGAAATTATGATGATGTGATGAAAATTAATTAGTTGTCTGTTGACTACTTCTTGGTGTACAAGAAGAAACTTCAAAATTGTAGTTATTTTAATTTCCAATTTTGGATCATGTTTAATTAAGTATTAGCCTCAATTAAATAGTCTAACTATAGTAGTATATATTAGATTTATTTATTAATAGTCATAGTAGTTATATATGCAAGTGTATGTAAAAGTGTAAAAAACTACATTATCTCTCTCTCTCTTTTTCTTTTATCTGATTATTTTTCTCTCCAACTTGTGATCATATACAATTATATTCTTCAATTCTTTAAAAATTTCCAGTTATCTTCAATTATTATTGTAGTTAATTCCATTTGTATTCTATACATTATTATATCAATCAATGCAAACTGAAGAATTTTTGCTGCTGCAAATATCTTCTGTTTAAAATGAAGAAGTTAAAAAATTTTAGACTCTCTATCTATTAGCTTGGTTAATTGAAGAAGAGATTTAGAGTAACAGTTGAATTGACTCTGTGTGATCTTAATTTTACAAGTTCAAATTAAATAGTAAAAATAATCACTAATGTAATTATCAAATTAAGCTGTATAAATTACATTCTTTAAATGTAGTTTTTTTTTTTTTTTGAATTCTACATTAACATAAAATGTTTGTGCATCATGCTATTTCTTTTAGCTTAGTTAATTGATTACTAGATAGCTAATATCATGTCAATTTTTCTCTCTTCTTTGATTGATGATTATATTAATTATTGGTACTAAATAACTAATTTATTATCATATGTATTTAAAAATAATTTTATCTAGGTTTCTTAATTATTATTATTATATAAGAAATTGATACCATTAATCGCCTTATAGATTTACTACTAACAGATAATAAAAGGGAATTAGAAGCTCCTCAGGCATGTTACTCATTCCATGCACTTTATATCTCTCAGATCTAATCTGACTTGACTGTTGGAGTGTCTTTGCAGGTACCAATTCAGCTCCCACCACTCCAATCAGACGATCCGACAACCGCCTCGACTCGTAAGTTCCCGATCCATTTCACTACCAATACCAGAAGCTTCTAGTACAATCCACATTTACAGTTTCATACTCTAACACATCAATAATACACAGTATATGATGCATGGTTGAATGATATGACTAGCTCTTGTTAGGGAATTATTGAATAAAATCAGTTTCCCTATCTGTTACTTTTGTTAGTAGAATCTATTTTCTGTTTTCTTGTTATGGTAGTTAGAATCTGTTAGCCCTTTTCCTTAGTTAGTTGCTGTATGTAACTTTAATTTCTCTTGTATTTCAAGTTATATATATTCTATATTCTATGTTATCTTCTCTTTATTAGGGGTGTACATGGGCCGGGCCACATCGAGTTTGGCTTAATCCAGACTCGACTCGAAATATAGACCGAGTCTAATTTTTGGACCCTAACCCGATCCTAGACCCGATGAAACCTACGCACCTTCGGGTCGGGTAAAAATCGGGTGAAAACCGGGTCTTTAGCATGTAAAAATCACGTAATCTCCAACCTTTATTTCACAATTCACATAGTAAAATTCACTTAAAAAAATATAACAAAAACCAACCATTCTCTAAAATTATAGCGTAACCATAATCAATACTAATATTGTCTAATACCAAATATTTAAACCAATACAAATAACACAATATTATGCATTTGTCTAAAGTCTTATGCATTTTAAAGATAAAACATTAACTTATAATCTTATAAATGACTAATAACACAAAATATTAAGGTTTACAATATTTAAATTCTATATAAGAATAGCCATCATCCATTACTAATAACACAAAATATTAATTGTGTATGATGATCGGGCCACCGGGCCGAGTTCGGGTGACCCGAGCTATGGCCCGGACCCGACTCGAAATAATGACTGGGTCCATCTTTGAGACCCTTACCCGACCATAGACCCGATGAAATCACACTAAATTAGCCCCTGAAGTGTTTGGGGCCGAGCCGGGTCTTCGGTCCGGACCGAGCCATGTACACCCCTACTCTTTATAAACAAGAAACTCTATCTCTACTCTCTAGCTAGTTCTTAGTTCACACAACTGCATGCCATAACTGTAATATATAGTTTCATTCCTTTGCATAATGTTGAGTTTAATGGAAAATATATGCTTCAAGTTATTATTCTTTTGCATGCTATCACTTCTGCAATTTGAAACATTTATGTTATGTGGTAATAAAAAATCAGCTACACCAACCAATGAGTTACTGAATAAAAATACATATTTAGTATTTTATATAATTTGTTATTATATTAATATAAAAAATTTGATTAATTGTCTATATATTATAATTTATTATGATAAAATTAATTATTTTGGTGACTGATTATTTAAATAAAAATAAATATAAATCAATATATTATGGTGATTGATATTTAATGTGTGTATATAATATTTTTTATTAGATCTAAATTTTTTCTACATACTGTTATTGTCAAATTTGATTTATGTATGCCATATATGAAAAGAGTAGTGCTTAACTTAATATGTCAAATTTGTCAAAATATTGCATCTGACCTAATATTTTCAAGATAAATATTCATATATATGAAAAGAGTGCTTAACTTAATTAATTACCAACAATTATTGGTGTATACAATGTGCTGCTTGAAAGGCTTATTAATGGCTGCATCATTTTTTTTTTTATCAATTATCTTACATATGTAAAATTATGTATTTCATATCTTATAAAAAAAATTATTAACCATAAACAAGATTAGTTATTCATCTATTGAATGATTGATTGTTTTATTATGGCAGATTTAATTATTTTAGCGACTAATTATTTAATTAAAAAATATATAAATCAATATATATAAATATATTAAAATATATAATAACTAATTTAGTAATTAATTTTTAATATGCATAAAGCATTTTTTGCTGCCTAATATGAGTTATGTATACTGATTAAGCTACTTAGCTTCTTTTCTACCATACAAGTTTATTTTTCTTGACCCTTCTATAATTATTAATACAAATTTATTCGGTCAGATAATTCATAGTTTTCCTCTATTAATTTTATTTATTTAAATTAAATAAATAATCAACTAATTAGTGGTTGAAAATTTTATTTTCTGTAATGTTTGTTCTTTTTTATTATTTATTAGAGTTAATGAGCCATAATTTTATTCATTCATAAGTCATAACTAAATTCCAGATGAATGCAAATCTTAGAAGAGTCATACAATAAGTTAAAGAACATTAATGAGTCAGAAAAAAGTTTTTCTTTTTTTTGGTCTTAGTGAGTCAGAAAAAGCTGAATACATTATTGAATGAAATTGAGTCTAAGATCCCATCACTTTGGGCTATATTAGATTACACTGTTGAAAGTATTTTTGCATGGCCCATTTGGGTATCTGTTAAAAGCAGTTACCCAATTAGCACTTTGTTCAGTCCCTAAAATAGTTAAAATTATTTATAAGGCCATGAAGAATAATTCTTTCTTTTTATTTTATACCCTAAGTTACTTGTCCCAAAATATTGAACCTTTCACATCACGCATGCTTTTGATGATATGATCATATGAAAATGATTGATTAATTTGTAGGTACTGTTACTAAGGCAAATGGATCAGTTTGATATTGGACTTTATATTTGTGTATTCTTAAGGGGGCCCAATAACCATAAAAATTGTATTATTGTTTTTTTTTTTTTTTTGAAGAATTAATTACTTTTAATTGTTTCAAGAAATTTTATATTTTTTTTTCTTATTAGATGGGATTTGAAGTTGGAATTAAGAAAATGACAAGAATTAGTAACAAAAAATACTTTTTATTAAAGTGGAATTAACTTAATTTGAATAGAATTCAATAATTTCAACAATCTTATCTAATATACATTGTTTCTTATAGTTTTTTAAAAATTTATTGACAAATTAATATTAGTAACATAATTTGTATTAAAAGGAGGATGTAATATTTATAAAAAAATGAATGGAAAAAAAAACAACTTTGTGTTTGGATTGGGGACACAAAATAGTATAATAATAAAGGGTTGTGTGGACTTTAGCATTGATAGTGAGGGAACACAACACAGCACAAGGATATAGTAGCTGCTAGGGTTTGTGTAGGGGACTGTACCTTACTGAATCTGCTGAGTCACTGATCCAACCAAGCAAGCAAACCCAACCTATGCTTTTTTTTTTTTTTGTTAGAGGGACCACTCTATATAACATTAGAATCTCTAAATGCTACTTAGCTAGCTACTATATATTATAGTATAGTGTTTAGGGTTTATTTTGTTTGCTCGTTGTATCCCTCGACTCGACAGACTAATGATTAATCTGTCGTGAATCTGAGCTATATTTAAGTGTTTGTCACTGGCCAATGGGTTACTGTATACATAACGCAAAATTCAAATCTTCAATACTTATTTAAGTGGACGAATGAAATAATCACTCGGCTAACTAAGTTGGTTGTATTTAGGGGTATTTTTTTTTTAGGGGTATTTAATTAATGCATTGCATGTAATCATGTATTACCCCCCCTACTACTCTTCTCACGCCATTTACATGACTCTATTCATTCTAAGATGGGCCCAATTTGGGCCCAACCACATGCCTTGCCCCTAACAAACAAAACTTCATCTTCAAATTCTCTCCATGTAACATGGAAATTTGTTTAATCTTGGACATACCAACAAATTATTATTCACCCTATCTTAAAATCAATTTTGTTTTTCCCCCTTGATAGATAGTTAATTTAATTAATGGGCATGGACATTATTGGACAACAACAAGAAGTAGGCCACCACAAAAATAAAAATCATAGAGAATAATAATGGTAAAACAAAGCAACATCATGTTGAATTGCATTTCACACCCCATAATTTTTGTTTGTTTTATCTAATTATGGGCATTGGCATATACTATTATGTTATATTATTATGTGCCAAGTTACTTAATATGAGTGGTCTAAGTCAAGTTAGGGTTTTGTCACCTTGTGAACTAAGCTAGTCTCCTTAGCCTCAAACAAACATGCATGCATGTGCCATATCTTGCTGAAAAAATTTCAAGTGTAGTACTGGTGTTTTAGTTATTTTTAACCGTTGATCTTAATTATAAAAAATATATATAATATATATAATTAAGATCAACGGTTAAAAATTACTGATATACCGGTATGACGGTACACTTGAAAATCTTCCAATCTTACTAGGTAGTGCTATAAAATGACACTATTTTGCAAGTTTAGGCTACATGATAAAGTTCATGCTATATTGGTTTCTTATATGTATACAAATAATTAATTAAAAATGCCCTAAGAGTGTTTTTTTTTTTAAGAAAATGATTTTTTATATAAACAAAAATTATATTCTTATTAAAGTTTTTTTTTTCACTCTCCGTTGACTTCATAGTCAACTCCTCAATTAATCTCACTTGTTGGTGATTAATTAAGTCTCTTCTTTTTTTATTAAAGGTTACATGTGATTTTTACTCTTCTTTAATTTTAAAAATTAATTATGGGAAACCTAGGATGAGACCTTAATTCGGAAGTGAATTAACTTGTTACAAAGTGGTAAAATATAAAAGATTATTTAGTATAATATACTAGTACAAGCTAATAGTAATATAGTCTAGTATAGTATAAGGAATTAAATATACAGAATACAGTAGTGTATATATTTATTGATGCATGGAATGAGGAAAGGTGAGGATTTTAAGGGGAATGTAATAACAATGGAGATGGTAGAATGAGAGGCAGATCCCAAAAGTTAAAACAGTATTAAATATAAATAGACATAGCTAGGTAGACAGATCTGGAAGGGTCCGTGACCAAAACTCAGAAAATTGCATGCATTCCATACATTATTATTAATTATTATTAATAATTTAATATTATCATGTAACCAGAACTTCAGAAGAGCCCCAAGACACGTGTACACACCCTGAAGTTTATACCCTACCCCCTCCTACTATTGTTATGGAAAAATTATTAGCAAATGTTTAAAAAATATTAATATTTTAGTAATTTTAATTATATATTTTATAAAAAAAATTAATGATTAAGATTATTGAAATATTAATATCTTAAAATATTTGATAATTTTTTATGTTATTTCAACTATTCACATAAATACAATTAAACAATAGTAATAATAATAATAACTTATGAATAATTACATACAATCAAATCAAATATATTGTAAATATTTTATCAACAATAGTTTAAAATTTGCAAAACCTTCTGTTTTAGTTGAATGATGCTGATAAAAATTTTGGAGGTAGGTTTATGTTTTTGAAATTACAAATATCTCATTTTAGTTTTGATAAACTAAAAAATTTGGAATGTACTTAATCAGAAATATTATTTTTAATTTTTTATAAAATTCTAAACAAATACAAAAATAAAAATAAAAACTAAATATATTTTATATTTTCATTTTTTAATTTTAATTTTTTAATTTTATATAATTATATCTATAAAAAATATTTAAAATATTTATTTTATTTTATTAAATATTTAAAAAATAAAAATTCACATAAAATTATTTTTATATAAAATTAATAATATTAAAAATTATTAAATAATTTAATAAATTTAATTAAATTATTATTTATTAATTTTTAATTATCAATATTACATGAAAATAATTATAGGTGAGTTTTGAAAGGCTAACCTTACTAAATTAGTTTGAGGAATAAATTACTATTTGTACTTACAAAAGATACTGACACTAACAAATATACTTATATAAGAATAAAACAATAATTATAATTACGGAAGATAATTTTTGTGTGCTAAAAATATCCGACTGTTAATTACGTAAT